>NC_140279.1:14489763-14494763 GCF_964030765.1 Micromesistius poutassou | reverse complement strand
TAAATTGCACCCCAGGCGGCCCTACTCACTCGCGCCTCGTTCTGACGCCTCGTCTGTTTCCCCTTCTGGGGCTTTTTATTTTCTTCCTTTCTGCCGTTTTTTTTTTCCACCGTCGGGGGCGAAATGTGATGTTGGAACGTTCTTCCTTTCTTTCATCCTTTGTTTAGGGAATGCCATGGGGTTTGACGTCTTCAGCAGTAGACCCCCCCACCCTCCCCCTACCCCGCCCCCGTTAAAAGTCTTGCACTCATTGCTCGCTGTTGCTCCAATATATTCTTTTGATTTTACTTGCTTATTTTCTTGTTTGCTCGCTCTGGCAGACAATTATCCTTGAGAGGTCTGTGTTTGTTTTTTTTTGCAAAAAAAACTGCTCTCTTCAGACATGTTGTACCCATCCCTTAATCAGTCTACAATGCCTGAACAGCGGACTAAATGCTCACACACACACACACACACACACACACACACACACACACACACACACACACACACACACACACACACACACACACACACACACACACTTGCACAAAACCAACACACTTGTTTCGAGTTGGCCACTGCTTGGTTCTTATTGTTTTTTATTGTATTTGTCCACACTTACAGTATGTCCCTTTTCCACCGGCGGGTACACTTGGGACCCAGCACGCCCAGTCTCAGCCCAGTAGTGAGGGTGTGGTATAGCCCAGCTCAGTTACGGCTCGCGTTTCCACCGCCGACAGTACACTTATGGGAGGGCGGGGTTTAAGCCCGACGGCGATAGCCGCGGCAGCTACTTCAATAGACTAAGCTTTCGCCGTTGTCCAGAAATACCTCGCGCACCACCGTGTTTGTTTGTTATTATCCCCCTGTCGCAGGGAAGTGATTCTTTTGACCAATCAACGGACGGCGTGTGTAGCTCGTAACTTGCCGGCACCCTTTCAGGCGACTCAGTACCCCAAACGGAGGAGTACTGCGAGACGAGTACGGCTCAATGCGGCTCAGTCCGGGTCATGCCCACTTTTGGCGGTGGAAACGCGACCCGTGCCGCACCTTTGCGGACTGAACCGACCCGCACCCTCTGGTTGAGATGCGCCATAACACAGCACAGGATTCGGTATTCACAAAGACACACGCAAGGACGCGTATTCAGACGAAAATGATCCACAGAGACAAAGACTGACGGCTTTTACAACCGAAGTCCGACTTCTGTGCCCTCCCTAACCAAACCTGAGTTGCTTCAACTGGACCAGGGCCCTGGGGGTCCCTGGTTGTGCCAGAGGGGGTGGCCCGGGCATGAATAGGGTCCATTAAAATCGAAAAGAATCCAGGGCCCCCATCGGCACTGGCACGACGGCCAGGGGCCCATGGTCCCTCTCTTATCGCCAATAGCCATTACTAAACGTATCGTTTTAAACTTGCTCAAATCTCTAGTCAGGTCCCCCCCCCTTGGCGGCCCCCCAGAACCCCAGCCACGGCCCCGGGGCCCGCCTCCACTCTCGGCGTCCCCTGCCCATGGGCCCCCCCATTCAGCACCTGTTCAAATCAGCGCCCGTTCACAGGGCCTCACGAGTCCTGCTCGGCCGGCTCTATTGACAGGCCATACCTTGAAGCCCTTGAAGCCGTTTTAAACGCGGTTAGAAAAGGTCCTGACATTCAGAAATGCCATTCTCTTTGGGACGACGGCGTGAGCGGCCGGGCTGCTGAATAAGGTTAGTGGCAGCGGCTCCATTTGTCAATTCTTTGGTGTCCGGGATGGGTAGGGTGGGGGGGAGGTAGGTGGGAGACTAGGGTGGGGGCGGTGGGGGGTGTAAACAGCGACCAGTGCTGTGCAATCACTGTGTCCTTGTACGCCAATGAGCCCTCTGTGTAAACAGTGCGTTTGAGTCTTTGTATGTGTTAGTGTTGGGGTGAGGGGGGTGCTTTAGTATTTGTAGCATTTGAGTGACTGTGGGTTTGTGTATACCTGCGTATGTTTGTGTGTGTGTGTGTGTGTGTGTGTGTGTGTGTGTGTGTTCAGCAGTGTTTGTGTGTGTGCATATGTGTGTCCTTGTGCTTGTTTGTGTGTATATGGTTGGTGATTCATGATAAGTGAAACCTCCTCCTGATTGATACACACACGCGCACACACACACACACACACACACACACACACACACGCATACACACAAAGAGCTCATGAAGTCATGAATCTAGATTTTTTATCTCTGAGGAATGAGATGGATGGCCCAAGCTCTCTAGTGGCCCATTAAGAATGTAATGCTCCCTTGCTCTTAAGGGTGTCCATACACACACACACACACACACACACACACACACACGCATACACACACTCACTCACTCACACACACACACACACACACACACACACACACACACACACACACCATGCACACTCACACACACACGCACACACCATGCACACACACACGCAAACGCACCCACACACACACAAACACCATGCACACACACACACACACACACACACACACACACACACACACACACACAACACAATTTGCATAAAACACGGTAGTACCTACTGAGTGCCAGCTACTTCTCGATCTGCGCTTTTGATTCCTGTTGTGTAATGGTGGACTCGAAATGCAAGTGTTTCAGGGCACGACCCTCTACGCTTACTGTTAACCCTTTGCCGCACTCAAAGACCATGGCTCTATCAAACCTCCATATTCTACACAGATTCATGTCTTTTTCTGAGTGGAGCGACGGAGGATTGGTGTATTTGTGTGTCACAGTTGGATTCTCTACGGTTCTCTAATGCGGTCCTTGTATACGCACGGAGCCCAGCGGCTGTGGGCGGCCCCCAGCGGGCTCGCAGCCACGGATAGGCATCATGATCTGGAATGGTGGAGTACGCAGAACGGCGGCTCTGTTAGAGGCTGCATTTCATGACCATACAAGTGTGCGCAGCCTAAGCACAGATTACAAAAACAACAACAAGTGTATAAAGGAAGGGTTTCGGAGCTGAATGGATTAAATGGGGATGGTTTCATACACGAAACAAGCCTTTGAGTTCACATTTGTGTTGAATTCGTGTTGAATTCTTTATGGGTTTTTTTTGTGTGTGTGTGTGTGTGTGTGTGTGTGTGTGCACGCGTGTGCATTTTTGTTAAAAGAATGTTCATTATCATGAATAGATTGCATTTACTAAGTTAACTTGCAAAAGAACACTTTTGATTGAAAATAGTTTCTTACTACTGCTGGTCTTAACGGGGGGACACAAATTAAAAGTCACACACTCCAAACTCCCACTCAGATACACACACACACACACACACACACACATACATTTAAATAAGCAAAAAGAACATTGAATGAAGAACTCAGTAATTGCATTTCAGGTTTTTATTGACCCTTAAACAATCAGTATGGAAATTGCTGGTGCAACTTCTGTCATTAAGCCCTAGTTAGGTGAGTCTGTGTTCTCAGTGTCTTTATAATGCCAGCTCGTTTTTCCTTTTTGCGTTCGCCACTAATTGCTCTATCGCAGTATAACAGTGGATGTAATTGAACTGACATTTCCACTGCTCACACGCAAAAGTCAAGAGAGCGGGCGGCAAACACTTTCCAAAGTCAACTCGTCGACCGACGACAAATGGATATGAAAATCCATGCTAGCCGCACACACACACACACACACACACACACACACACACACACACACACACACCCTGCCACCGCCACGCTGGCGATGGCTGACTTTCAACAGACGTATTGATGTCTGTAGCCTCAGGTGCACCGGACTGGGTTGATCCAGGGGTCGTGCTCACACCGATCCAATTTTTTTGGTGGTAAAACCTTGAGCTCATTCCACTCCTCTGATTCCAGTCAATAATGTTTGACCCCTGCTGAAGGAGGAAAATATATGAAAAAAAATGGTAAAGGCGGTGGTTGCTGTGTTGGCTTCTCGTTGACTTGTCGGACTGGTTGGGGAAAAAAAAAAGGTCAGAGAGCAGAAAAGAAAAGGACTCGAGCGGGCTGTCACCAGGGAGCGGCGTGGTGTTTATGCAGTCGCGCACTGATAGTGTCAGTGTGGAGGAGGGGAGTGGGGTGGGGAGGAGAGGGTGAGTTGTAGGAAGAGGATTTGGAAAGGGGGGGGGGGGGGGGGGGGGGGTGGTTAGCTTGAGTATGTGTGTGTGGCAGGAGATAACACAGTAAGGCAGTAAGTCCTCTTTTTTTTTGTCCGGGGTTGTGTATTATCTGACACTTCTCGGGGTAGAGAGTGGATATCTCCCTCCATGTTTAACAGTCACAACACCATCCTCGCCATTTGTATTTGAGTCAGCGACCCTCAATTCTATGACAACCACTGCCCCTCCCCTCCCTCGCCCTTCCCACACTTACCTCCTCCTGTCCAGACAGCATTAAGTGGAACGTGTCCCGACAGTCATAGCCTCATAGTAAACATCCTGGACCGCTGAGAGATCTCCACGCCTCCGACATCTGGCAACAAAGATTTAAGATTACCTATTAGCGCAACGCAGTCTTCAGGGGCGGGGAGAGGGACGGCGAGGGAGGGACAGACTGCTACTATTTAACAATTAATTAACCTCCCTACAATTTGCATCCTAGCTCCAGAATAACAGAGCTTCATTTCCATGCTGAGCTGCTGTGTGCCAGAGCCAGCCATGTCAAGAGGGTCACGTCGGCTCCAAAGAGAGTCTCTTTTCTCTTTTTTTTTTATCCCACTCTGCTCTTCCCCCAGAATAAAAATATGGATGTCAGCAACACTGGCTGAGTAGCTCAGTGGCTGGCCCCCGACGTTTCCCTTCCTTCCTTCCTTTTTTAGCATTAGTTATTTTATTCTATTTATTTACAGTCCTTGAACTGTAGCTGCATTTTAGAGAGGCATGAGCAAGCATGCTCCAAAGAACTGGTGTTCCTCATGACAGACACAGTGGGCTGTTAGCCCGCCAAGGAGGACAGGAAAATGAGACTCTGCTATTCTCTTCCCGCCGTCGCCTATGTGGAGCTCTGCATGAAAACCCCCCCCCTTGAAG
>NC_140279.1:14298970-14489563 GCF_964030765.1 Micromesistius poutassou | reverse complement strand
AACGGCTAATCACATTCACACCTGGTGCTTTCAGGGCCGTGCACGGTGGCACAGTTGTGAACATCAAGCCCAGGCAGACGCATGTGCGTCACTCAGCAGTAGCTCTCGGTGATTCATCGTGTGTGTGTGTGTGTGTGTGTGTGTGTGTGTGTGTGTGTGTGTCCTCCATTATGTGTGTTGCCTCCTCATGTTTTCTTGTGCGTCTGATGTGTGGATTGTTTTAGAAGTGTCCTTCAGGGGTGATGAATCTTCAATGGAAGGTAGACATCCCGTTCAGATTGGTACTTCATTAAGTATCACCTTTATTTCTTTTTTGGGGGCTGTTCTGTACCCCTGATGTCCCAAAAAACAACTATTATAGCAACCGTTTATGATTTAGGATAATCACCATTAATAATTCTTCAAATGTACATAGAGGCACAAAAGGTGGAATATAAATAAGGGAGGTTGGGAGGGGGGTGAGGGAGAGAGCGAGAGATACATCCGAAAGAGCGATAACCCTGATCCCTACTAACTCTCATGAATTTCCAACATAGGTAACCCTGTTTCAAGCTCATATCTCCATCCCACCACAACAAGGACTCAAGGACAGGGCTCGCTGTTGTTTCCATGCGATGTTGGCATGTCGCGAGGGAGGGTTTTTTATTTTTTCATTTGGCCCGCGACCGCGTGCACGCAACAGTAACTGAAGTGTAGCGCTTTCATCTCTGCTTATCTCCCGCTCTCGTCTCTCGGAGCGGCTGCCTGTCTTTGTGCTCGGTCTTGACTGTTGCTTCCTCTGTGATGTATGGACGGGCTTCCTGCTAGTTCATTGTGGCTCACTGCTGATGTACTTGGCAATTAAACTCCAAAGCCACAGAGGAGTCGCCTTGTGTGGAAATCACCTCCCCGACCCAATCCTGAGCCTCTCTCTCTCTCTGTCTGTCCGTCTGTCTGTCTGTCCGTCTGCCTGCCTGCCTGTCTGTCAGTTTCTCTCACTCTCTTTCTCTCTCTCTCTTTTTCTCTCTCGCTCTCTCTCTCTCTCTCTCTCTCCGTTTCCACAATATCTATCTAAAACCTCCTGGCTTGCTTTATTTTCCTTTCTCTCCACATATTGCTTATTGCTTTTGCTATTCCCCTCGTTCTCTCTCTCTCTCTCTCTCTCTCTCTCTCTCTCTCTCTCTCTCTCTCTCTCTCTCTCTCTCTCTCTCTCTCTCTCGCTCTCTTTCGCAATCTCTCTCTCTCTCTCTCTCTCTCACACACACTCTTAAGCACCCTCTTCCCTCCATGTTAATAAGTAGGAAAAAGCCAGTGTTGTCTCAGGCAGCTCCTGGATGGGGGGGACTTAATTAAAATGGCAAGTTACAACCCACACAGTCAAAACAACAGAGGTGCCTTGCTCTAAGGGAGTGACACAGGGGGATATTAAAAGCCCCAAAATCAAACACGGCACTGGGAAAGCAGGATCCCGGCCATATCGACTCTCTTCACACCCTTTCCCCCTTAAATTGCTTAAGCTGGGAGGGAGGTTTATTGACGCTGGTGTGCGCTACACTGTGAGACACAATCATCATCAGTCAGAAACAGTAGAGGGGGCAATTACCCACGGCCTGGCCCATGAACCGCATATACTGTGTGTGTTTGTACGTTTACATTGCATAACATAATATATTTATATATTATGTATGTATATACGTTATTGTAGGGATAATGCACAGCGATCAGGGTTTAAGTTGCGATCATTAGACACAGACTATGTTAAAGAGAATCGTTGTATGGATGTCATAACGATTTTATTGCTTTGGTTGTTAAAAAATTGTCTTTTTGGTTTTGACGGTTGGAAATAGCGTCTATAGCGGTCTGTTATTCACAGCGGGATATTCAAAGCACGACGAATGCCGTGACTGACCAATCCAAATCGAGTATTCATCAAAGCTGTGTGATAAATGTGTATATGTCTTATAAAACCCAACAGGGTACAGTGTGCCAAATTGGGTAGTGTGGTTATGGCCGTGCCAGCACTGAAGGGGTGATCCGATGAGATATGATGGCTGGGATGTAATATCTCGTAGCAAATTGTTACTGACGATCCGGGGGGGGGGTGTTGGTGGTTGTCAGTAGGTGGGGGGTGGGTTGGTGGGTAGAGGGAGGGGGGGGCTGGCGTTCAGGACATGACAGTGGCTGGACCGGCGGGGCGCAGGACAGCAGCTGTTGCCATGGTTACCATCTCTCTCGGCTCACTCCTCTCGCAGCGGTGGAAAACTGTGTCATTATCCTATGCTGTGGATGTGGAAGGGGAGGGGAGAGAGAGAGAGAGCGAGAGAGGTACACAGTGTAAAACAAAAGGAACGAGGGAGAGAGGGAGAGAGGGCTGGTAGGTAGTGTGTGATGACAGAGAAGGAAACATGGGCAGACAGAAACGGCATTATTTGCGGAAAATAAAAACCTGGGAAAAATAAGAACTGCTCAACACACACAAAGGAAAACGCCTCGTCAAACGGAGTGCACTTCACCAACTGATCGGAAATCCACCAAACATCATCATGTTTTCCTCCCCAAATTAGTACTTTCATTCTCTGTCGCTCTCATCTCTCTTATGCTCTCTCTAGTCTCCCCCCTCACTCACCTCACTATATTTCTCCTTTGTGCTCCCGTCGGAGGTATGCTGTTCACTATAATTTGACGCCTGCGCTTAAAAGCCTAAAAAAACTGGTAAAACAGTAGCTCATAACACATGACATTGGGCTGTGTTCCAACCCTGGGAGGGAGGTAAAACTCATCCACCCAAATCAACGCAGAACACATTGTTAAGCAACCTGCTATTATCTTCCACAACAACATGATTCAAGGCGTTCGGCATGGGCACGGTAGGAATGCCTTGCCTGGTCTCTCTGGTTTGGATATGTGGAAAGCACAGTGTTGGAGTGATGGATGGTTGTAAATGGGAAAATGATTTTTTGGTGTCAATGATGAATGAATGTGCGCTGTTATGCACTAACCTCCTGCTTATGTAAGTCAGTGCATTTACCTGTGTATGTTGGTGTGTGTGTGTGTGTGTGTGTGTGTGTGTGTGTGTGTGTGTGTGTTTGTCATTTGATTTATTCAGAGGCTTGGTGTGTGTGTGTGTGTGTGTGTGTGTGTGTGTGTGTGTGTGTGTGTGTATGCATTTACATTTGTGTGCTGCTTTGGTGTGTGGGTATTTGTGTGTGTGTCTGCCTGGATGTATACGAGTGCATGTATGTGTGTTTGTGTGTGTGTGGTTGCATGAATGTGAGTGTCTGCAAGGTTATATGTGTGTATGGGCGGCATGTGTGGGTGCCTGTGTGTGTGTGTGTGTGTGTGTGTGTGTGTGTGTGTGTGTGTGTGTGGCAGTGTTGGGTGTACATGTATTACATAGTGAACTAATTACATGGCTGTGTAAATAGCAGTGTCCTGCTGGTATTGGCCGTGTAGCATATGATTTCCCCAGGTAGACCAAAAGCTGATTGCAGTATTGTGTGCATGTGTGTGTGTGTGTGTGTGTGTGTGTGTGTGTTTTAAAAGGACCCCATTGGTGTCAGCTTGACTTACTGTCACTTTTATCCCCTGTCTTCCACAAAGTTTGCATGCATCGTCATGGCTACAGTGTAGGCTTCACTAGCTTTCGCTAGCTCGCTTAGCTCTGCGTTCACTGCCACTCATGTTTAAGACGCGTCCCGAAGCAAGACTTGAGGATCATTGGCCGTAACTAATCCAATAGTATCTCCCCTTCCCCTCTCTGCCGAGTTTTGCCTGCATCCCATTGGCCCATTAGCCAGCCTGTTTTATTAATCATAGAACATCAACAACAAGAGCCGTCCAGGGTTTTCGCTCAGCCAGCGGGATACATTGCACAGACGATTCAACAACAAACTCATTCTGAAATCTCACTGATAAAACCAGGTGGGGGGGGATTAAATCTCACCTGTCTGTTAGGTTGCAGCACTGGCTGTATTTCTATTTAAGAAAGCCTTCTCTTCTCTCAACTCCTTCTGGCGTCTGCTTGTATTAAGGCGGGTGAACGCTGGTGAGAGCGAAGCAAGCCGCAGAAGACAAAGCCGGCTAATTACACATCACTTGGCATAAACAACTTGTCATGAACCTCATCTATCCTATTCTCAAATCTGCCTCTGTGTGGCTTGCGATACAGTTATGATTAAAAAAAGAAAGAATGTGTTTCAACCTTAATGTATTCCTCTATCTGCATGTTGTGATGTTGATATGGTCCAAAAAATATGTTGCAACGTTAATGTATTCTAATATCTGCTGCTGTTGTTGTGAAACTGATGTGTTACTAACATATTTTCAAACCTCCATTTATTCTCCTATCTGTTTTCTGATATTGATATGATACACAAATATGTTCTAATTTGGAGAAAAAAAACAGACAGTTAGTGGCATTAGCAGTGTGGCACATGTTGGAGATGAAAGGGAAATGCATGCATCAAAATCTCCATTTTTTTTTTCTTACGAAATACTACTCTGTGTAAACACTTTGGAAGGAAAAACTAAATTGAATAAACAGCTGTGATGGTAATTGTCACTGATTGTTCCACTCTAGTTGTGAAGCAACTTCCCAAGCTAAAGACCTGCTTTTCCCTTGCCTCTTTTCTCCTGTGTTATCGGGGGAACACGTGCTGCCGCCGCTGCTGTGTGAAACAGCAATCAGAACTAATCAGAGCTTCTCTTGTCTCCCTGCCCACAGCACCCAACACGGCACCCTATGGGAGTACAGGAAGCGCCCAGGTCCCGCTGGCCTGCTGGTCCCTGATCCTGGCTCTCTCCACCTTCCTCAGTGCATACTAGTGGAGTTACCCCCGGCCCACCCCCGCCCCTCCCCCCCCCGCCCCCCCCAGAGAGTATGGCCGGCCCCCGTACACAATGACTGTAAAGAATCCCTTTCGAAAGCATTTATGGAAAATTACATTATTTCTTTGGACCTTGGCTGATGGCTGAAGTCCAATCCGGTACATTTTGTTGGGAAACAAGTGTTGGGATACATAATCAGCGTTACTTTGTGTCAGGAAAATTAATATTTTCTTCTTTTCTTTTTTCTCGTGACTTTGGTTTTCACTGTGTAAATACAATGGTGTATTGATTTTGGATTTTTTTTATTTTGGTTTTATATTCTGATTGTTACTTTGAGTACTTTGTGAATCAGTGCTCATTTACCCCCCCTCCCTCAAATCAGTTTATTTAATTATGCTTCTCTCTCTCTCTCTCTCTCGCTCTCTCTCTCTCTCTCTCTTCCCCCCCTCTCTCTCTCGCCCTCTCTCTCTCACTATTCCCCCTTTATCTCTATCTCATTCTATCTTTACCCTCAACCACACATACACACTATATCTATTTGTATTAAGTGATGGCAACAAAACACACATTTTCATTTCGGTTTTTGTAAATGGTAAAAAAAAAGAAGTTAATGTGCCAAGTTTCTTAGTACACACACAGTTAACCATACCAATATTGTATTAAGTATTGAATGTACAACGGAGTGTTCAGCAAAGGAAATGCATATAGTTAGATACCTATCAATACAAATTATAATTATGCAGTGTGCTAAAAATGAAAAAAAAGAAGGACAGTTAGTATCGAAGGATTCTTTTTTGGGGTTGTGGGTACATGTCGTTGATTACTCACTTGATGAAGGAATAACTGCAACAAGTCCTTTGTAGTAAATAAAAATGGAACTTTATAGTACTGTGCCTGTTTTAAAAATCACCAATCAGGCAGCCGTCATAGTAGCAAGTATACTGTAATATATGTTTATATTTTAATATGAAATGGGCTTTTTGTTTGAAATGGGGACCAGCTCTTCTGATTTTAATCAATCAATATGTGACAATGATGATAATGATGATGATGATGATAAAGAGGAACACAGCTCACTACTGCAACTATATTTACATACTTTTCTTTTCTCACAAGTGAACTATTATAAACGTCCATCTTGTTTTTAGTGGGTCCATCTTGGTGAATGTCACTGTAATTATGCTATCGTGGCTTAGAGGAAGTAGAGGACAATTGTTTTATATCATGAAAAAAATAACAAAATGAAAAGGGTTATGGTGTTCTCCAAACTGACCCCAAGTGAAATGTATTCAAGAATCTTTTCAAAAACCTGCCAGTTTCGACTGGGTGTTTTGTTTGGGACATGGTAACATCTACCGAGTGGGGACTGAAACTCTGGCTCAGGAGTCTGATGGGCGGTTCATCCCGGGGGGCCGTCTCTAGCCATGCGTGTTGCCTAGCGACACTTGTGTTTGTTATTGACTCCCACTTTTCCAACTCTGACTGTGTCAACCTAGAAGTGCAAAACGTGTTTAAACACACTATTTTGTTCTAACTGGTTCATTCAACATTTCCAATTCCGTATTGCCAACAGTATTGCTAAGTGTCACTTTAAAAAGTTCAAGGTCAAAAATAACAATTCCCTTCCCAAAAAAAACATCTTGAAATCAGGAAGCGGTGCATCCCTGTGTGCTTGTTTGATGAGTGGTCCACTACAGAACAGAACCCCCGCCCCCTCCCCCAAAAAGAATTCTCCTTGTTCTGAGAGTAGGATTTGGACGCGAGGACGTGGAGACAGGGAGGTGTGCAGCCTTGAAAGCTTGAACCCACTCTCGGACTCAGCACCCGGCCATAACAGGAGTTGAATACACCATTGTGTTTTATAGTCATTAACATACCACTGTATGAATAGATGGCTGAGGCCCAACGACCCCTGCGCTAATTAGGATCAATGTGTGGTCTTTTGACAAATCAAAACCATGGCTTTTCAAACATATCGGGGGGGAGGGAGGGGGGGGGGGGGGGGGGGGGGCTGTGGTGCTGGAAGCTGAGCGTCAGTGTGTACAGGATTAGCTTTTTAAAAAAAAATACTACAAATAAACATCACACTCATCCATGTGTATCTTTAATCTACGACACGAGAAGATACTATATTGCCTTAATAGAACCATAAACATGAAATGAACCTCCACCGCCAGAAGGATATTTGTGGTTTTTAAAAGAACAACCTTTCATGAGTGGAGCCAACACACACACACACACACACACACACACAAGCGTCTCATTCATTGAACTTGACATTGAATATTTCAATAGAACAAAAAAACAATTATATCAGCTCCCTTATCTTCCAGTTCCGGTATTACGCATTCACATACGTAGTACCGTGAATTGACTAATAGGCAACAGGTATTTACAAATAAGCCAGATGAAGATGCTGTATATAACCTCCATGGGGAGGTTTAACCTTCTCAAAGGTTGGATCTTTTTATTTCTTCCTTTAGGTCATGTCAACGTGTATCACCTTCCAGTCAAGGGATTTAGAGTCATGGAAAGTGACTGACATTAAAACAAGAACACAACCTTGTAACTGCAAACCCATAGAAGTATAGCCATCGCAGTGGAACTCTGAAAGCACAAAATCTCTTCTTACTTTTTAAGTTATGTGGTGGTGAATTAAAAAGGTCTGTTGAGCAATTATAATTTTTTTTATTTGCCTTTTGTATTTATTTTTTTTGTATGGGAATTGCTGATCAGCTTGTTTTTGTTTAGTTTCTTTCTCGAATTATCAAAAATATTGCAGCGTATGGTCTTGTTTAGATGTTAAGGTGTATTAAAAATGGGTCAGACGTGTATTTATTCTCTTCCTTTGTGAAAACAATGTAAAGGAAAACACACCTGCAACGTGTAACACTGAATATATATAAATATATATCATTTATTTTAATGAGGCACAGTACAGGCATACTTTACAATGTTGTCGGGGTCATTTAGATGCCATAAATGTCATTATAATTATTATTATTTAGTTTGATATCTTTTGCAACTGAATAGATCAAAAAGAACAATGTTTGCAATCTAACTATCTACTTTTTGATGCAGAGACGGTGTGAGCCGATATAACAGTATTATAGAGCAGATGTGTGTGTATATTTGGAGAAAAAAAAAGAAGATTAGGGTACCTTTTGATCCGTAGAGATCCGGTGTGTGTTGTATTCGTTCCTTTCCCCACACACTCGCGTGTTTGACAATGTGCAGAGAGTATGGTCGTGCTGCATGTCAAAAAAAAAGTTAACCTGTGTTTTTAAGATGGCCATTTTACAAATAATCAACACTTTTATGAATGGAACCAGTTGTCACTATTTGTATTTAATTTTACTTTGCGTTCAAGAGCTGAGATTCATATTCCCTCCTACGACTCACCATTCCTCTGTGTTTTGGGCTGAATCGACTTAACAATGAAGGGAACACAAAATCCGCTCATGTTGGGAGTCATGATGGTTCTTTTTGTGGCACATTTTGGTGACAGCATGGCGCGTGATGTTGGTTGCTTGTCTAAAGAGGTCGAGGCCATGCTAGTATTCCGTATGAAATGTACAGGATGTTCATTACTTTGAATAATGGTATTAACAAGTCCCTTTTATCGAATCACTATTATTTGCAATAAAAGTATTCATGTTATAATACTTCAACACGTATCTCCAGTTAATGACCACCCAGCAGGATTTCGGATAAATTTTACCTTGTAAAAGACTTTAAGTACTGGATCTGGTTGTTCCAGTACTTGATATAATGGTCTAACAGTGCATTGGTTTTATTTTTTTTACTAGTCTCACAAAAGAAGCAGTCAAGCTCAAAACTTAACGGATTGTTTCAATTTCTTTTGCTTCAGACTTGATTTGATCAATCATGGCTTGAGGTGGGGATCTGTAAGTGTGCAATTGGCGAACATAAACTCGGCCAGCAATAGCAAACTTTTAAAAAGTGTCTGTAAAGGTTTCAATCAACACTGAATAGACTGGCCACTGTAGAAATACACTTATTAAAGTCCTCTTCTATAAGCTTCATCCACTCACACAATGTAGTTTTTCGGTTAAATATCTCCATGACCAAACAGGAAACAAGGCCTAAATCACACCATGCAGTTTCTGGTTCCCACAAATTTATGAACCGTATCATAGTCAGTATGAGATATATAATCGTGTTCTATAAAAAATTATTGTGAAAAAGATCAACAATAGCACAAAGTATTGGCAGTAAACAGTATGGGACTGCTTACTTGGCTAGCCTCCCTTTCTACAGCACTCTACGGTAGTGGAGACATCAATATGCGCACAAATGCCACGCAATCTACAGTCTATCCATCCCCAACCACGCTCCATTCGTTTTAATCTAGATTATAGGAATCCTTTACGGTTTATAGGGGAGTATAAAGAGAAGAATTGGGTTTTATAGGCGTTTCGACAATCTCCATTCACTCGGCGAGCGCGCAGGTGGCCCTGGTCTTTACATCCAGTGGAAATGTCATGTTGATTTATTACTTTGTCAGAGGAAGGCCATGACACCCAACCTCTTACACCCCACCCCTCACCCCTCTTTATGGAAAAGACGTCTTCACCTTCATCGTTGAGGGAAGGGAGAAAAAAAAGCTAAACTTTGAAGTTCAGATAAGAGGATTTTTATTTTATTCATGCAATTATGCCGGGGCCAAGCCTAGACTCCCCCCCCCCCCACTCCCCCCAGAGTTCTGTGACTGTCGTCAAATCTCCTCAGAGGGTTCTCTGAATTTACCTGCAATCAAGATTGGGGCTTTATCTGTTTCAATGCCAAATTAGCATGTGATAAAATGAAGTTTCATTAATGGTGAAGCAGCAAAGATGCTACACCTTTGGGGTGAGGAGGGAAAAAAAACACGTTGCTATATATTATTTCAAAAGTTTTATTTTTGTTTAAGGCACATTCATTCTTCAAAATACATGCCAGAGGTTCCCCTTATGCCAGGCCTGGTATATTTATCATAATACTTTAATAACATTTGGAAGCGATGATAGCTGATTCATTAAAGAACACAGTATTTAAAAAGCTAACATGAAATTAGAAGATGATTAGCAGATGATTCCCATGTTAGATTATCTATTTTTCTTCTTATTTTTCCTCTATTGGATTCATTTTAAAATCCACTTTGGTGTATTTGTCAGATAGAATATATCTGATCATGGTCAATTTTAAATATAGAGTTCAATGAGTTCTGAAATCTTCTTGCTAATGCTAACACAAAGCTGAAACTAGTGCTTATAAGTTAAGCTTTAATAAATGCTTTGTGATTAATATATAACTATAATAACCCAAATTCGACATGTTGTAAAGGTATTCAACACATTATTTCAATGCACATTGAATATTAACAAGATTTAACGCCAATGGATTGTGGCCCTAGCCTTGAACTAAGTTCTCCTTATTTCAAGAAAATATAGAAAGAGCCTATAGCTTACAGCACAATTATGGCAATATATTTTATTCCGGAGGTTTAGGAGCGTTTTGAATACCTGCTCACATGCATTTGTGGCCAGAAATAAAGCCGGGTTATTCGGAGCAATAACCCCTCACCTGAAGTGAACAAAATCCTTCCTACGCATATTTCCTTGTTTTATTCTTTGGTTGTATTTCTTGGGGGCCTTTCTCATCCACTTCCAAGGCTACTTCTCAGTTCAGCGAAGACATACTGTATGTTACACACCAGTGATTCCACCTGGAGGGCAATATGAGCAGGTTCTATTAGGTACTTTGTTATTTTGCTTTTTTACCAATATAGTAACACAGTTAAGAAAGACCAACTTCAGCTGCTTCCATTCGAAAAGCCTGGGCCACAAGAATACTTTATGATGATGATAAATGATAATGGTAAATTAGTTTAAAGGAAATCATTTCTGGTTTGGTACAAAGGAACTTCAGCCCTCTATGGGGCTGTGGGGGTCAGACAAAAAAGGGTGGGAAACTGTGTTAGACAGCAGTGATGAGGCTATCATACCTAGCATAAAGACTACCAGAACCAGGGCCTAAAAGGCTACTAAAATAAACAAAATGTAACATACTTACATCTTGAGCACTAGAGTAATAGACTTACCTATGGTAAATTCTTAATCCTTCAAAGTCACTCACAATTTATAAGATTGAGCCGCTCCCAGTATGCAGGCAGGAGACGACGAATCCAAAAACTCAATAATGTTGTTCTTTCCACTCAAACTGGCTGTGCAACTGTGTGATGCCAACTAGCGTAGGAAGGGGTTTTGGGCACGTCAATACTAAGATACTTGTAAACAAAGAGAGAGGTACCGGCTGGCAAGCATATTTTATTTGTAGAATATATCATTTATAGGATGCGATTTTATTGATAACATTATTTAAATTACCTTTAAACAACATTGCCTACAGATATCCAAGGTCATTTTTATCTAAATTTAATGTTATACATTGTGACTTGAATGTATGACATTATTTATAAAGTGTAGCCTACTATATTGACATTGAATGGAACCCATTGAGCTAAATGTAGCTTTGGCCTTTAACTTCTAAACGACACTTAATGATATTTAAAAATGCACTTTGCAAAAGGAAAGGCAAGGCAACTTTATTTATATAGCACTTTTCATACACAAGTCAGACTCAAAGTGCTTCACATATAAACATTGTCATACAATAAAAGAAAATAATAGATAAGTAAAAAGTAAAATAGATAGAAAAAAGGTAGAAAAAAGGTATGAACCGAATAGACATACAACTTAAAATGTTACAAGCACTTAAAAAAAAGGTGATGTTTGCAACAGAAGAGGCAAGCTGAAGTGGCTCATTGGTATGTGTTAAACTCCCTGGAGAAAGATATTTTTGATTCCTGATATCATTTATATCCATAAAAAGAATCAGTAACTATAATAAGTGCACATGATCTATACAACATAGTAGAATACTAAACAAACCACAAGGGACTTGATAGCTTAGTGGCTAATGTGTTTGTCTCCCAGCACAAAGGTATTAAGTTCCCTAATGTCTACACTAGCCTAACTGTGTCTGTGTCTACGAAAGTTACAGCTTGTTATGAAGGGTCGTTAAAATGTAAGCCCCCCTGAATTGTAAGTGTTGGACCATCCACGTGTGATGGCCCTTGCATTTGCACTATTAGGTCGAACTAACCCAACAGACTTGCTCTTCAACTCACTTGTGTGTGCCCTTTCTTTTCCGGTCACTAGTAAACCAACTTCTCACTGACTGCTGTCACACAGGTGACACTGGATCTCTGGGAAGTGAGCACCAAAATATCACCTGCTATTACTGCTAATTGCCATATATGTGGCCAAAGAAAATTAAACAGAAATCATTGAGATTGTGATTTATTATTATTTGTCAAGTTAAATTTGAACCTTATTAACTTTTATGTAAATCTGGGTTAGGCGGCTTGAATTTATGAAGCTATATTTTAACCAGTTTCATCTTTAACTGCTTAAATGTATGCAGCTTCATTTTAAGCAGCTTAACTTTAAGCAGCTTAACTCTAACCAGCTTAACTTTAACCAGCTTAACTTTAACCAGCTTAACTTAAAGCAGCTTAACATTAAACAGCTTAATTTTAAGTGTCTTAACTTAAAAGACAGAAATTAGCTTATTTTTGCCTGAATTATGATAAACTATTCAAGCAGCTCAAAATTCAAGTTCATCTCAAAATGTAAGGGTCTTAATTTTAAGATGCTTAAATAGATTAGAATTACAATAGATTACCTGCAACTAAATCCAAAATTCAGTGCATCAGGATCTCTTCAGAATTTCAGAATGAAATTCATGCAATCGTGAGCCACATTCGAAGAATACAAATACAAATCAGTTCTCCTGATATTCTCTACATGACCTTATGCTGAAAGGATAAGGGTATACAATTCAGCTACATCTGACCTGGTGATCATCGTTATTTTTCGCTGCTTATGTGCCCATTTTCCAAGTTGTATTCATTCAATTGATTTATGAATGCTGCACTGTGATTTTGAAGATGATCACCTTAGCTTTGACTACAATGTTCTACTTTTGGAGGTAATTATAATACTAATACTGGTCACTGCCAGGCTTGAACATAGAACCCTATGAGTCATGTCAGCTTACCAATGAGTCATCTCAGCATGTCTCTTCTCTTGAAAAATCACCTCTTTCTGACCATCAGTGGCCAACTACATGTTTATGGTAAGAGATTTACAGGGTTTCAAATTAAAATAACTAATAATTAAGTGCACTTATTTTGCTCTTCTTATATCATATCATATCATCATATATTTGTATATCTTTTTTTATTTAAGACCCTTACAAATAAACATTGTCTCGGTCACTGAAGATAATTATTGGTTATCTCTCATGCATCATCTCATGCCTCATAAGCATGAGGTTATGGGTATTAAAATTCTTAGAAATGTAAAACGTTTATTTTTATCCATAAAACGAATCAGTTACTTAAGTACACGTCATCTATACAAAATATATGAGGTAGAATTCTAAACAATCCTGGAACAGAGCCTAGTGGTGTCTGTTTAACTACCTACCATTTGAATGAGCTTTACAGTGTCTGTCTTTTAGTGTTTATTTGAATTAAAATTTAATTTAAGATTAATTACACACCTTTTGATTAAAAAGAGAATTCTAAAAGCTTTGGACCCAATTCTCAACACAGTATTTTCTCATGTTGAAGGGATAATGGTTCAGCTCAATCTGAGTTGTTTTCACAAAGGCATTCCTTTTTGTATTGAGTTTGTAAAAGTATTGTAAAACCATAGGATTTCAAGTTCAAATGTTTGTAAGTCAGTTGAAGGCCACTAAGCCATATTAGGATCATTCGGTTCCATTTATTTGCAATAAGGGACGTTGTTTCACCTGCTTATTGATTTTCTTTGAGTTTCACATTTTCAGAAGACTGAATTCCTCTGATGCCTGGATTAAAGATAAAAATGTCCATTTTGGTTTTAGTCTTGAACCTTTCTGTAACCTTTCTGTAATCTGTAACCTTTCTATTTTTTTCTTCCATTTTTTTCAGAATACCGACCGAAAAGTATATAGCTGTAACTTTTAGCACAAATGTTGACCCCTTTTGATTGCGTTTATATTACCTGAAATCTGTAAGAGCTTTTCATCCCATGAAAGAGTGTAACTGTTTATGAATGTCAGAGACAGGCAGAATGTCAGCTCATTCTGACTTTGTAAAGGGTCATTTTAGCAACATAAAGCTGTGTATTTGGCCATCTATTGAATGAACAAAAAGAGAAGGTTGAAGAGGTGGTTGTTTAATGTTTCTTTTCACCAATATCTAAGTCCTATGTTGCTCACGATGTGAGAATACCTTCATCACAGTCCCTTTAAAGATGACGATTATTTACCATATTCTCCCAAATCACTCCCAAAAGGTAGTGATCGATTCATGACGAATTAGAAAATAAACCATTCAAATGAATACGGATGTTGATAAATCCATTTCTGAAACGGTCAACCCTTTGCCGATAAGTGCAGCAGCACCTGCCGACGCACCAGAGACGGCACCGGAGCTTCAGATCAGGCCTCTAGAAGGTATTTGTCCGCCGGATTCTCATTATTTTCAGTGAGGTGGAAAATAAGTTGCTAGCCGAGGGACGCAGCAGGCTGAGATAATGCCGGGGTTTTAAAGCAAGCCGTTGAGACTGATGACTGACTCCCATATTGAGAGTGAAGCGGCTGTCACTGCCATAAAATATTCAGTCAGTCGCCGCGGAATTGTAAAAAGAGAACGCGCATCTCTCATGGTAAATGAAATAGGTGTTTTTGTTATTGTGCCTCAAAGGAAAAGATTAGATTATTTGATACACACTGATAAGACGCGATAGATCATGACACCATCAAATACGGAACTAACTGAAACAACATGTGTCGAAAGTGGGACCAGAGAACAATATCATTGATTGATCTTGTTACCTTTTGTCTTTTTCAGTTTTGTCTCTTTGTATATTTGTGTACAAGAAGCTCTTGAGGAATAGTAATTGAGTGAGGCTAAAGTGAACGGTTTGCATGGCAACCACTATCAAACGCACACATATCATTTTCTGTTTTCTTAACACTGTCAAATTGGAGAATATAGGTGGATGAAGAATTATTCAGTCCAGTAGCTGGATTACTGACTGGAACCAGTAAGTGAAGACAGGGATCCTCTGGGGCGGGGGGACACCAGGGCTGAGTGGAAGCCACTCTCTGTAGCTTAATTGCCCCCCCCCCCCCTCCCCACCCCCCACCCCCAACCACCCGTCATCCACTGACTCATTTAAATCTTGGCAGGCCTGTGCCGGGGACATCACAGGAGTGCAGATGAAGTGTGAAGCACACTTCAAAAGTTCTGATAATTAAAGCCCATAAAAAAAAGACGAGATGAAGTAACGAAGATAGTTCCGCAGAACAATAAGTCCCATCGATGAAATAGCTGTGGACGACGATTAAGAGAGCCCTCGGCCATGTAAAGTAATATCTACAAAGCAATTTTTAATGCACATCTGGTTTACCTTACCAGAGGTGACGAGTGTGTGTGTGTGTGTGCGTGTTTGTGCGTGTGTGTGCATGTGTGTGAAGGATTGCGGGGGTGGGATCACGATAAGGGATTATGCAAATGTTCAGGAGATGGGGTTTGTGATCCAGAAACTCTTCTCTTCCGTCCAAATGGAACTGTAAGTGACCGAAACTCAGTCAGAAAAGGAAGGGAGGGAGGAAGAGGAATTTGCGACAGTATTTTGTGAGATGAAAAGCCTGCATAATGAGCCCTCTGTCTGCCGCGTCGCAGCGCTCCACTCACACATTAATTAGGATGCCAGTGACAAAACTGGAAGGGCCGACCAGTTGCTTAGTTAAACGTCCTCATGTTTAGTCACGGCACGAGACCACCGATGACAAATATTTCCCCTTTTCACTGTTTCTTATTTATTTTATTCACTAACACAAAAAACGCCTTGTTAATGGCAGTGCTATTAATTTAACACCTGTGTGTGCTTCAGAGAACTGCTCACACACACACACACACACCCATACTGGCTTGCCAGGGGTCCCCTGGCTTTAATTGAAGGATATGGCGTTCATGGGTAAGACAATACATTATCTAACACACCTCCGTCGCCGCCACTCGCCAGCCACGTCCCGGATAATGGCGGTTTGATTGTTTTTTCGCTCCTTGGGGGGCCACCGTGGAAAATATGGATGTAATCGTGTCGAGTTTATCGTCCGCTCGCGTGGCTAATGGCGTAATTGGCCGATTGGCCGTGAGAAGAAGAAGGAGAAGAAGGAGAAGAAAGAGAAGAAGAAGAAAGCAACATGTAATCAGCATGGCGTTCCGAATCAGAATATCTACATGTTGTTGTAAGTTGTTGGCGTGTCGTCGTGAAGCAAGGCCTACACACGGCCAGCATGCCGTTCCTGGTCTGCGTCCTATACCTCACTGAGATAATATACAAATAAACAGACCACAGCGGAAACTAGGGCCAATGAGCATCACTCCCCCCTTCTCCGTCTCTCTCGCTCCCTCTCCCTCCCATCTCCCATCTGTCACCCTGGGCCACTTCCCCGGAGCGAGAGAGGGCTTCCTACGTGACCGCCGCTGCTCTCAGAAGATGAACGAGATGGCTCCGGTCCCTGTCCTCCGTCTTCCCCTACAGACAGCCAGGAATGTACGGAGGGAGTGGGGGCGACAGGCAGGGAGGGAGTGGGGGAGACAGGCAGGGAGGGAGTAGGGGAGACAGGCAGGGAGGGAGGAAGGGAGGGCATGGTGGAGACAGGCAGGGAGGGAGGCATGGAGGGAGACAGGCAGGGAGGGAGGGATGGAGGGAGGGGGCGATACAGGCAGGGAGGGAGGCATGGAGGGAGTGGGGGAGACAGGCAGGGAGGAAGGGAGGGAGGGATTGGGGGAGACAGGCAGGGAGGGAGGCATGGAGGGAGTGGGGGAGACAGGCAGGGAGGGAGGGATTGGGGGAGACAGGCAGGGAGGGAGCAAGGAAGTCGGGGAGTCAAGCAGGGAGGGAAGGAGGAAGGAAGTGGGGGAGACAGGCAGAGAGGGTGGGATGGAGTGGGGGAGACAGGCAGAGAGGGTGGGACGGAGTGGGGGAGAAAAGCAGGGTGGGAGTATAGAAAAAAGGCAGGGAGTGCGGGAGGCAAACAGGGTGGAGTGGGGGAGACAGGCAGGGAGAGAGGGGGCAGGTAGGGGGCTAGGTAAGTATGAAGCCAGGGCCTCATGGCTTACTTCCATTATAGAGTACCGGCTCAACTGGACTCTACTAAACATAACTTGCTTTTGGTACTAATTACACCTGCATACAATGCCCCCTCCTCAATGTCACATTCGTCATAGTAAAGCCACAGGAAATTGCCGTGACGTAATCTTCAACATGAGACACTTGGAAACTCAAATGTGTTAAAGGTCCCATATTATACCACCAGCTGTGAATGTGATGGACACTCTAGGTGGACACGGCCACTTGTGATGTCAGAAGAGGCAGATTTTCAAAACGGGTTGTAATGGCTAATCACACTCACACCTGGTGGTATAATTTGGACCTTTAACTGAGTCGAGCCGAGTGAGTAGGAAGTCTCATGTGGCGCAGTGATGAGGCAGTGGCACAATGATGATGCAGTGCTGGTTCTAGTGACGATTCTCTCTGACCAATCAGGAGTCTTGTTCAGAGAGAATGGTCAGCCATCTTTTGGTATCACCTCAGCTTGCTTGGAAACACAGAGGGGATTCCAAAGAAAAGTACCAGGTACCAGGTACCATCAACGATATTTTCCTGATGGAACTCAGCAGTTCAGCCATGCAGTGGAGAGGAGCCATTAGGTGGGCAGAGAAGGCAGCCAGGCAGGTAGAGGAGTTCGGCAGGCAGGCAAGAGGAGGAGGAGGAGAGGGCTCGCCGTTGAGCAAGGGAGCGCACCAGCGTGGCGTTCAGCAACACACCTGCAGAAAGAAAATAACAAAAAGCCAGCAACCAGAGAGACTAATGAGGCAGTGGGCCAAACAGTTGCCCATCTTCCCAGCGCTAATCAATCCAGCGGGCTATTAGAGAGACACAGAGAAGTGTCTGGTTAGCCAGCGCCACAGCCCAAAACTGATGAGAAATAATTAACAACAGCAGCAGTGCTTGACCACATGTGCTGCAGCGTTCGAGGCAGCAGGGCAGTGTTAGAGGGCAGGCGTAATATACTGCATACAATACCCAATGTCACCAGGCCACCTGCGGGTAACCTTAAGAAATATGCTTAACCCCACCACCGCCTTGACGACTTATGTTTGAATTCACTGCAAGTCGATTTGAGTAACGCAAGTACGATGATGAATGCATATTTTAGGGTCTGGTTTATTTTTTAAACCTGGATCTTGTATTTGTGAGGGAACGGGGGGGTTGTGATTTGATGTTTCTTTTAGATTATAGTAGGTAATACAATATGGAGTATTCATCTGTGAGGATGCAAAGATGAAATTGTCACCAGGAGAAATATACAAGACAGAATTGCTTCTGAACTAGTACGGTCAAATGTTTATTTGTTTGTTTGCTAGGAAGATTTTATGACGTGCTTAAATCCTGTGTGACCACATTTTGGACCAAATTATATTTTACTGGCAACATTCATCTACTAAATATTGAACAAAGCAGTTTCTGTATTACTATACTACAGATGTTAGGTTGGTCAGGTTTAAAGGCAGATTTGAGTTCCTCCTGATTCATTGTTTGAAAACCAAACAAACAGTGAAGTAAAAAAGATTAGTGCATTTGAATTTCAATCCTGACCGCCTCACCGCTCCCCTCTTTCAAGTATCATACTTTAAATTCCCATTTTCCTTAAGCCAGCCCTAGAAACCAAGAACCAAGAAACACTCTGGTGAAATGGCTGCGGTCGTGCCAAAGCGTCTCACTAATCACACCTCAGAATCCTTCCCACCATGTTATTAACCGAGCCCCACATCGCTCAGCCAATCACCTTTGGACAATCAACTACGCCGTCGCAGCACCCTCGCGGCTACGGCAGGGACTTAGCACGGCTAATGGGAATTGAATCAACCACGAGTGAAGACGACAACGCCTAAAGCAGCCAACAGATAAGGAACGGAGGAGGTGAGATGCAGATGGTGTTGACTTACGACGGGGCAACGCCAGTGACACGCATCGTGGTCCGTACCCTGGATGCTTTGTTCTCATAGCTGTAAAGTAGAACACCCCCTCCCGTTCCCTTCGGACCACTTCTTTCCCAGCTTCTTTTTCATCATTTGTGGTGGTGGGGCTGGGGGGGGGGGGGGGAGATTGTGTTATTTAGCAAAAGTGGTTTCATCTTATTTTTCCTAACAATGGTGCTCATGTAAACGCAACCGGGGGCACAAATGAGTAAAAATCCATAGGCGAATTGGCTAATACAACATTTTTACAGGGGAAGAACGCAACCCTCCTCCAATAGCCTGTCTCCCTGGTGTGCCATTGCCAGTGTGTGAAGTTGAGCTGCAAGTCAGGCTCGGAAAGCTCTTGAGCCTACACATACTTAGTCAGAGGGTGCCTACTAGTCTCTCCAAAAAAAACAAAATACAGCAAGGCGGTAAGGCTGGCAGGCCCTTTATCTGGGAAGGTACTACACAGTACAGTATCTAATCCTGCCTCCCTCTGAAAAATAAAATAAAATTGAGGGCCATCTTTTCTGTGCTGGTCTACACACAAAAGATATATATATATATATATATATATATATACGGACCACGATGCGTGTCACTGGCGTTGCCGTTATATATATATATATATATATATATATATATATGTATATATATATGTATATGTTCTGTGTGAGCTTTGTGAACTTCTGCCATTAGGGAGTACAAAAGAAACACTGCGGTTGCGTCCTGTCTCGCGCTACGCACCCACTAATATGGAAGCATATATGTAGCAAAATTCAAATGGAAAGCAATTTGCAATTTGCAATTCAATAAGTCATACCATTATGCAATTGACAATTGACAATGTAATTTGAATATACGTCATTCAAAGTGTATTTTAATATGCAAAGTGACAATGAAATCCTCAATTCAATTTGAAAAAGTTATAACAATAAAAATAGAATTAACATTTTGTCACATTTTTTGAGTACCTTTATTCAAATGGTAATCTATAGCGCCCCCGTGATTGCAATGCATTTCGGCACACTCTGTGTGTTGCAAAATTCAAAAGACATTTCAATCCGCAAAACGCTTTGCAAAACGCTTTGCAAAACGTTTTGCAAAAGATTTTGCAATCTATCAGCGAATCGCGTATGGGCGGGACTTACGTCACGTCCTCGTAATTTCCTTGTTTATGTTTGTATGTGTCAGCAATGGAGGAGATTGTCGCTACGCTCCGAAGTTTGGCAGATGATGTGGAGAACAATCGTGTTGAAGACACAGATGCAGTTGATAGTGCATGCTCTGGGAGATAAGATAGACGACTTATCCCAGGGCTCTCAAGTCTCATGCATTCAGCGTGAGACACACGCAATTCAACCCATGCACACACTCACACGCCACGTATTTCTCACGCAGAGAAATTACCAGGATAGCGCCCACCAATTTGCGCCGCTATTTAACAGTGGAACAGGTAGGAATCAAATGGGTTTCCCATACGTAGGGTAACCAGACGTCCTCTTTTGAGACACTTGTAAAAAAAAATGTGTGGCGGAATTTCAAAATCGTCCGGGATTTCATTAACAGGCATGCAAACTAGTTTGGGGTGAAAAAGGTGAGAATGATGCGTGAGCCAATGAAAACACAGACCCACTAGGGGGTTCCAGGGTTATAATTTATTTTATTTTTTTCAATTACATTTAAAAAAATTATACAAAAAAAAATTATATTAAAAGAATTATAAAAATATATATATATAAAAATATATATATATAATTTTTTTTTTTTATTTGACCTGCGCTTTTTTTAAATAATTTTTTTCTATTTTTTTTCATTATCTTTTTTAACTCTTCGTCGGCTGCCGCCAACAAAATCTCATTCTGAACTCTACGTGTTGACGTGGTACGTGTTGACGTCAGTGTGGATTTCCCAAGTGCTATGGCACTGGGTGCGAAACGTAGGGTGCGAAACGTCCTTGGATAGCTCTCCCATGGCGGACCTGTATGGTGTCCACAGATCCACCCTACACCCGAATCTGTGGACACCATACAGGTCTGCGATCTCCTTCACCTTTAGGCCATGGGAGAGGTATGTAGGTATGTAGGTCTCCCTACGTTTCGCACCCAGTGCCTGTCCACACTGGCGTCAACATGTACCAGTAAGGATAAGTCGTCTATGCTTCTCCATTTGAATAAAGACACTCAAAAATGACAAATGACAAAATGTTAATTAATTTTTATTGTTATAACTTTTTCAAATTGAATTGAGGATTTCATTGTCACTTTGCATATTAAAATACACTTTGAATAACGTATTTTCAAATTACATTATTAAATTGCATAATGAATTGTCAATTGCATACTGCAATGACTTGCCATTTGAATTTTGCTACATATATTATTCCATACACAAAGCACTGTAGCACCTTCAATCTCTGTCCCTGAAAACCTCAATCAAAGCCAGAAATCTAGGGGTTATCATGGATTCAGATTTACATTTCGACAGTCACATCAAATCAGTTACAAAATCTGCATATTATCACCTTAAAAACGTAGCAAGACTTAGAGGGCTCATGTCTACCGAAGACTTACAAACACTTGTACATGCCTTTATCACTAGCAAGCTTGATTACTGCAATGGTCTCCTTACAGGTCTCCCAAAAAAAACTCTAAGGCAACTACAGCTTGTTCAGAATGCCGCTGCTAGAGTTCTAACAAAGACCAAAAAATGTGAACATATTACACCAATTCTTAAATCATTACATTGGCTCCCTGTATGTCAGAGAATTGATTTTAAAATCATGTTGCTAACCTATAAATCCCTACATGGTTTAGGGCCAAAATATTTAACTGATATGCTTCCACTACATAAGCCTTCTAGGCCACTAAGATCCTCTGAGACCAATCTGTTAATTATCCCCAGAGTCAACACGAAGCATGGGGAAGCAGGATTTAGTTACTATGCAACAAATAGCTGGAATAAACTCCCTGAGGATTTAAGACTTGCCCCAACTCTGACAGCTTTTAAAACAAGACTGAAGACTTTTATGTTTGCTTTAGCTTTCTGCTAAATCTTAAATATTTATTATTTTAACTTTGCCTTTATTTTCTCACTTTCTAAAATGCATTATAACTTTTTCAAATTGAATTGAGGATTTCATTGTCACTTTGCATATTAAAATACACTTTGAATAACGTATTTTCAAATTACATTATTAAATTGCATAATGAATTGTCAATTGCATACTGCAATGACTTGCCATTTGAATTTTGCTACATATATTATTCCATACACAAAGCACTGTAGCACTAGCGATTGGTTTATTCATGGCCGTTTCTGAAACTTTTTTACTTTACACCTCTGGCTTCAATTGAAATGTCTTCGTACAATTTTTCAAATGAAATGTTTATTAACAAAAAAGGTCTTTGTCAAAAAGATGCTTTTTTGACTAACTGCGTTTGTCAAAAACCATAACTGAAAACGTTATTAACTTTTTTGTTAAACTCTGTTTTACCGGCTCCATCGGTAGTCCCACTACGCATAAAGTGCGGGGCCCGGAATAGATTGCTTGGAGAAGAGTCGTGGCTGGCAGCATTGTTCTGCCTCTCCATAGGTCAAAGTCAAATGGGAGTCATTTATCACTCAAAACTCAATGTGATCTGTCACCATGGTGCCACTGACACTGTAATTACTCCCTAGAGGATTTTTTTTTATTCTCTAATGGGTACGTTTCAACTTATCATTTCTTTACTAAAAAGGCTTCCCAGAACAAATTGACACGTCGAGTTCTTACCTCCGACTTTTGTAGAAACAGGTTTTTATATGTGTATAGAGAGTACCTGTGTGTGTGTGTGTGTGTGTGTGTGTGTGTGTGTGTGTGTGTGTGTGTGTGTGTGTGTGTGTGTGTGTGTGTGTGTGTGTGTGTGTGTGTGTGTGTGTGTGTGTGTGTGTGCGTGCCCCAGGGTGACCCAATCTGTCATTAGCACAAATATAGCTGTCAGACGGACTGCAGCATGGCAGTTCCCTTGTTGTCGCTTCACACCTCCTCTCCTTGTTATGCCTGTTACCTCGCCCACTTTACCTTGCTTCCTCTCCCCTTCCTCATCTGCTGGAGTCTGTCATTACCTTGCTGTCTCCTCCACACCTGTACAGCATCAGCCCCTGATCCCCCTCCTCCACCCCTGCAGTGACGCTGGTTAATCACGCCTTTTAATTTGGTTCAGCGATGGTTCAGAATGTTTGGCAAAAGCCATTGCCGCTTAACAAATCTCCTTGGAAAAACACACCCACACACATCAGCACAACACTAAAAGAGAAATGTGCAAACGGGGACAGTTCTTTTGCAACAAACGTTCCCTTTTTCTTTAACCTCTAACCCTCACCGCTCAAATTGTTAAATGTAAGAATGTCTATGACCTCGTACTGTTACAGTAGAGGGTAGAGTACCTAGATAGCTGGACAGTTTGTAGCTCTTTTGGTCTGATCAATTATATGAACATGTAAGATCTGTGTAGAAATTAGAGAAAGAAAGAAAGAAAACCTTATATAACTTTACAATATTGGTAAAGTATAGTTTGTAAAAATATTACAAATGAATGTCAAACATTATTAATTCCTTAATTCTAATCAGCTTGACTTGACTTGTATTTACTTGATGCTTTCATCTTAAGCAACTTTCAGGTTGCGGTATATGGTATAGAGATATTATACATAGCCTATATTATAAATGGGCCAAACCGCCCAAACCAATTCATCTTGATACAATGCTACTGTAAGCTACTGTAAGCATTCTGTTTACGGTAGCTACATCATTTATTATTTTATCCATATCCATATAGTCTTATTTTAGGTATTATTATAAACAGACCTAGTAACAAAATGAAACAGTGTCAGATCAGGTGTCATAGTTCAAAATAAATGGGTGGAAAATACAACTGGAAACTAAACAACCCCAACATCTCGTGTTGCGAAGACAATACAAATCTCCCAGGCTAGACAATGACGGTAATGGTGTTTTGGTCCATGATGAAAGAGATTTGAGACAATAACCCACGCCTCCGTGTTCCTTGGTAACACCCTGTTGATTAGGAAGGCATCCATTTTAATGGCTTTTTTTCCCGCTCTCTGCCTTCTGTTAACTAGGTGGCCCGCTCATTTGGGAAAATGCCTTTGAAATGAATGACATGCTATTAGAAGGGGGAAATAATGGCTCAAACTACTGAGACAAAGGAGGGCAAAAGCCATTTCAGTGACACACGAGATAAGGAGATTTACAGTCTCCCCACAATGCCACTAACAGTGATTAATGTTGTTCACAAAGTCAAAGCTCCTATTGCATGTTTCGCCACAAGTTAGCTTCTTTGTTTTATTTGCGACTCTGCCATTTTGTAGAGGGTTCTCAGTATTTTGTCTGCGTGTTTGATGGCCCTTTTCGCTACGACCGAATCCAATCTTTTTCATTGCTGCCTTTCTCTTCTGTATTACTTCTTTGGTCATCCGTCGTCGCTGTGCAAATGCTGCTGATCTTAAACATGGACGTCACTTCTCTCCCCTCGCTTCTCATATGCAGAGGTCATGTCTTGCCGGTGATGTTGCGATATTTGCTTATCCTTCAATGTCTGGCGTTCTGGTGGATGTATCATTTCCGGGGACAACCAACACAAAAGCCTACCAAAATCAATCTGTGTGCCAATCGACCTTCAAGTCACAGTGTTTAGGCTCGGAGGAAATTCTAACAAATTGCTGTCACCCTCACTCTCAAACCCTCACTCTCAAACTTCTTGTTAAATATTAATGTTATTGTTGTAAAAGTCACCGCCAAAGAATTCAAAACTTTTGCAACAGCTTCAAGAAATGATTGAAATAAAATAGGAAATATTAATTTTTCTGACTATATTCAATGAGATCACACCATCAACAACACTTTGGAAAAATTAAAAGCAATACAAACACTGGCATTTTGCAAGGAACATGAATGAGAGTGCCATGCCAATTGTAGCCTTATACACACAGAAAACAACAAATTCAATCGGTATCCCGATTTTATTGAGGGCAACATGTGCAGTTTGCTGTTTTTTGGCAAATGTATCAAGCCATCACAAGCCCTTCGATCCTCGGTCCAAACTTATTTATAACTTCACACTTGTCTTGTGACACCTCTTCAAAAAAAACATGGTGGCACATGGAGGATGACTTCGGTTTTGATCTTCTATTCTATTCTAATCACCACAAAGTCTTGCTGCGTTATTTATTCCTGTCTCTTTTCAGTCCTAGGAATAAAAAATGTGAATATACTTCTAAATGAAACCATGAAACGTGAAGTTTTTAGGACATAGTGGGGGATGCATTGGCACTTGGTAGAAAGGACCCCCATCCACTGGAGAGGATAGCATCTCCCACGGGGATTCAGTGATGCTTTCTTCCTCTGTCTCTGTTTTGGAACATGGCCAATACTCCCTTCGGGAGGGCGAATCAAAACAGAAAAGAGCCAACGAAAAATCAGCCGATTATGTAGAAGCAGCGGTCTTCAGGAATTCAACGTTTATAACCCTGAACCCTGTGACAACCCCCAGTGCCTCTTGTATTCATTATATACCTCACTGTGCTCTACAAGCAGTGCACTCACATTAAGTGTTTTTGCCAGTGAATAAGTAACAACATTCTGGCGTCAAGCTAACTTTTACATGACATTCAAACTGTGTACACAATAAATCATCACTTTATGAGTCAGAGAGGGCTTTGGGGATGTATTTTTGGTGTTTTTTTATCCGTTGCCTTATGGATGGGTGTAGACCTTGTTTACCAGTCTCACACACTGCAGCGCATTAGCACAAATTGGATTCATGTCCGAGCTCCGGTGAAAGCGTTCACCGCTTTAGCAACAACAACAAACAACATTTCGTCTACAGATTAGGCACGCCGCATTACAGACCAGCCTATCTGAACCCTGATCTCTATTCTCAGGGCTATGTACTGTGAATGACTATGTTAGTGTGTGTGTGTGTGTGTGTGTGTGTGTGTGTGTTTTGATCTACCTTCTTAAGATGGAGCCAATGATAGGGGTGAGAGTTTCCACTGAATCTCGGTTGGCACCAATGTGGAGGAGAGAAGAAATCAAAAAAAGGGGGGCAAGGAAACGGCACAAAGTTCATATCTCCGACGTCGTCGCGTCAAACCTCTCAGCAGAAATGTCAAAGATACGACGGGCGATAATTCACTGTGCTAGCTTCATGCTAGCACAAGCGACAGCGGCAAAAAAGCAATCCCCGTCTATAACATGTGTGTCCATAATATTGTGACAGAGATAAGCGGGAAGATGGCAGGTTCAAGCCTTGTCCCTGGGAACATACATCACATCTCGCTGTCTCTCTCTCACCCCGTCCGACATCCAGGCAATGGGGCTTCTGCATCTACACGCCACGCGCTGTTGGAGGAGCACAATTTGCTGTCAGAGTAGCACCGAACCTCCCAAGGAGTAAATAACTCCATATTCCCTCGACTCCCATGATAATAAAGATAACGTATACACACACACCGCTTTAGAGGCCGGCTCTTGTGATCCACAGCTTGACATGTTGTCGCTGTGTAGCGGAAAGGAATGGGAGACTTAACCCCAGCGTGTGTTTGAACGTGGCTGTGGATACCGGGTGCAAAAGGGCGGCCATGTCGTGTGAGCTCAAACGTCGAAAAGGGTGGCTGTACCAGTGTGCAGTGTGAGCAAAGTGAGGGGTAAACAAACCACTCAATGCACACACGCGGGTAATGACTCCACTGTCGACTGTGATAACGCCCGCGGTTCTTGTAAACGATGCTGCAACCAACACATTTAAATGGCAATATTGCTCAGGTGGATATTCTCCATTCATCATCACACGGTTTGTTTAGAGCGCAAAAACAACCTGACAGAGCCACACACACCGCGGCCACATGTGCGCGCTGCGTGGGGTTTGTTTGTCATGAATGGTTATTGAGTTGGGTATCATGACTAGGAGGTATGAAAGATTCATATGTTGACAAGTATCAGTTTTGGATGAACAGTGATCAATATTTCTGGGCCAGTAATGATATCAATAAGCTGCTATAGGACGATTCTGATGAATTTGATCATTTTATCATCATCAACCCATTCCAATAACAGATTTAGGCCGATGTTGGACACTGTACACCTCTGTCTGATATATTGGTTACTGCTGATTAATATCAACAAAGCACAGCTTATTTGGATTTGGAACAATTTCAAAATCAATTTGCCTTGTATTGTTATGCCGACATTGGAATGTTTTGTTTGTGTCCTATGATTCAGGAGTGCCTAAACGACAGCATCATCAATGGCTGGTGCTCGTAAGCATGAGCGTTTACTGATGTTTTGGAGGAATTTCCTCTGGGAAAAAAATAAGCAAAACTAGATTCACTGCATGACTGGCTCAAGTTATTAATCAATCAGATTTTGGCGTGCAACAATCAGCTTGTAAAATGGCACCAAACTGGAGTTGACGTTGTCATTGGCATTCAAGAGAGTGCAGTTATACACTGCAGAACCACTGCAGAAATCTAATTACTGCTGTATTTTGGTTTTAATGATCCGATTAGTTCCGTTCCCAAGAGGAAATCTATACAGAACAGGACTAGATACAGACAAAACATCTCAATGATTGTAATAGGGAAACGTGTCAGAGAGCAGGTTAGTGTAGTTGCTGCGATGTTTGACACCCGGCCCGAATTATTCTAGGTTCGATCCCCAACGTCCACAGCCTACCTGAAGACATCCGTAGCACTACCGTTGCACTTCACATACACACAGCTCAGTAAGTCGTGTGACTTCCTTCCTATTACGACTTTACAGAGCTGATTTCCCTCAGCAGCCACTCCTTTTCACAAACTGATTAGTGTAATGCAATACTGACCATTTTGTAAGGACTGTAACCCACGCAACCGGCAAAAGAGACATTCCAATATCGTTGTTTTCCACAAATATTGAGTTTTTGTCTCGTATCGCATTACCGCATCGATTCGAGTGGCAGATTCATTACACTTCTACCTTCAATGGAGACAATAATATGGCTCAAGTGTGACCAAAAATAACAACCCGCACAGGAACTATATTGCTAAGTCATGCTGAGAGGCACCTATATATAGGAGGGGAAGAGAGCCAGAGAGAGAGAGTTTATAATAAAGCAATACATCATGTGTTTCTTAAGTGTTTGTCTTTCAGCCTGCTGTTGGTGTTGATGTATCTATATCCCCTGACTTCTAAATGGCTTATTTCCCCTCTTCATTATTTTGCAGGGTGCAGCGTCAGAGGTTCATTAGAGCTCGCACGCCGGCCCTCGTTACCCTCACCTTGGCCGTCTTGGTACAGCGCGCGGGCAAAATGAGAGCATCATCCCAGCCACGCTGGCCCCTGCTTTTTCGTTCAGCCTCTTACTCTCTTCTGGTGGTTTATTTGCCTCTCTCTCTCTCTCTCTCTCTCTCTCTCTCTCTCTCTCATATGACAGCCAAATCTCTCTCTGTCTCTCTCTCTTTATCTCTCTCTCTGGTAGTTCACCCATCACTCCCTCTCTGTGAAAGTTAAGCCACCTCTCTCTGTCCTTGAGCACAGTTGTCTCTCTCTTACTCTCTTTTTTTCTGTATTACTCCAGCCATCTCTGTATCTCTCTCGCACCTGCTGTAGTTCAGCAGTGGTTCAGTAGTTCAGTTCACTACAGCAGGAGTTCAGCTCCTCTCTCTCTCTCTCTCTCTCTCTCTCTCTCTCTCTCTCCTGCTGTTGTTCAGTTCAGTCTCTGTATCCCGTATCAGTCTCTCTGACCCTTGGTTCCCGGGCAGAGAGCAGCAGACTGCCAGCATCACTATGAACAGGGGCCATGCTAATTGGTGAAACAACCACATGGAGCACAGGGGAGGAAAGCATGTGGGTGGCAGAGTGACAGTAAGCTCTGTAACCAATCAGAGAGCGGATGGATGATGGAGGAGGGCGTGGGGTTATTTGGTTTTGTTGCCACTGTCATGTGCTGTCACATCCGTAACATACCTGATGGTGTTTCATCATGGTGTGTTTCTGTGGGGGAGGGGACAGGATATGATAATAACCTCTGGTTAGCGTCACCTGTGTCATGTGTATATCATCATCTGTAGATGTATGTGAGGAGACAATATATGCTGAATGGAGTAAGATCCACGTATCAGTGAAATTAACTGTATCATAGTGTGGTTAGATGGTACGTGATGTACTGGGTGTCGGATAACTCTCCATGGGGCTGCTATTACAGTAAAACAGTAGGTGACTACAGAGGAGGTGTGGTGTGAACACGCATCTTAAACGTGTACATCGCTCTTATCACAGTGTGAATAATCGTGCATAATGAATAGCCCAATAGCCAACCATAATGTGCAATATAGTCCACAACTCGAAAACAACCCGCTCGCACGGGAAGCAAAATACTCCATCGGATGATTGCAAAAGAGCTGGGAAATTGGTAATTTCCCGAATTAGTGCCACAGGCCTAGTCCTTACGAGAATAAATGAATTAATTTGGGATTCAAATGAGTATACTATATGTATGCAGTACAGACAATTACTTAAATCTAGGACAAAGTGTGGTGAAAAAAAAAGTAGATATGGATAGACAGACAGACGGACTGACGGACTGACGGACTGACTGACGGACACACGGCCAGAGGGACGGATGAATAAATGCACGAAAGCAGTAATCAATTCACCCCGAGGGGAAATGTGTTTTGCAGTAGCACACATGAACATTAAAAATAGACAAATAATAATGAAAATAGCACAGAAGGGGCATTAGGCAATAAAAATAAAAATCCATGAAATATGTCCTCGACGTTTACTCGCATGCTGTCGCTGGGTAATGTTTTTACCATCATGTCTTTCCTATTCAGAAGCAAGCAGAAAGTACCCACCCAGATTATTCACACACACATAATAGGAATATATCACACACACACACACACACACACACACACACACACTGTGAGAAGGGGAACATCCCTTCTCACTGTCTCTCCCCTCACATCATATTTTAATGTGGTATTAGGACTTCCGGAGCACTAGGGGTGCCACATGCAGCCTTGGCCAGGGAACGTCTCCCTTGGTAAATGGTATGGCCTAACTGGCCTTGATTGGTCCACCTGAAACCAATTAGTGAGCTTATTTAACGGGAGTCGCATTTTGTGGCTGGGGGGAAGGTATGAGAGCACACAGTAGTTTTTGTTATGCTATTGCGATGCTGATTGAATGCAACAGTCGTTTCTTTTTTGTTTATTTATTTTTGGGACCTTGGTTTGGAGGAAATAAAACTTCACCTTTAAATAAAACTTGGCTGTCGTCTGCAACTTTTCTTACCATCATCCAGCCGCTCACGGGCCGCCTTTCTCACACACACACACACACACACACACACACACACACACACACACACACACACCTTCCCCATTCTTTCTCCAACCTAAAACTAACGAGCATGGTGACCATTTTATTTTGCATTGTTTAAGATGGCAGAGGAGCAGAGGGCCGCCCCTTTAATGCAAGACTCAAAATGCTACACAGAAGAGGAAAACGTTGCTCAGCAGATGCCTGTAATCAAGGAACTCGGGGATTTACAATAGAGCCACAATAGACCCAGCCAGGTGTGAGCCAAAGTCAGCCGCTGGCTTCAGGGAGGACAAAGCAGTCATTTATTCATTGGTTCCACAGGTTATCTCTCTGGCAGCCAAACCGCACACATGAATGTTATGGCTCTACGGTTATTGTCGTTTTAATAATTCTATGTGAAATTTTTTTAATAAATCTAGTTGCTGTGCCCCATATCTTTCCTTTCATTAAGCTGAAAACATTTCCACCAACGGTGCTGTTAAAAAAAAAGTCCAAGTGTCTGAGTCGTTCGTTATTCCTAAAGTTATTGCTTATAACATAACTTATTGCCTATCACTAGGGCTTTGAAAGGATTTCCTCATGTAACATTGATCTTGAAAATCATTAGAGAGACAGAAAATATGTCAGAACTGCACACAAAGTCCTGAAGTGAGAAACCTCTGCGGTATCAAAGGGTACAGTGGTGGGTTGAAACCTAGCCAATAAAAACTGCGGAGAGTGGACTTTCTTCACAACGGATACTTTGGGTGAGATTGCTTCCTCTCACAAAAGGTATTTCATCTCTATGAATAACTGTTGGGAGACGAAAAAAATAAGAAAATAATATAACTATAAACCATGATTTCTATTTCATATTTGGCTCTCTATGGGCGACCATGTGGGATTTAGTATCACGTCTTCTCATTTAAATGGATCCTTGGGCTATTCTCTGCATTTCAGTTCCCTTTCGAAACAACATTTCAAGTGTTGCTGAGCCTTGACCAATAAACCGATACTACAGCTGCAGTTTCAAAAACCTCCATTCAAAAAAATATATATACATATAATGTTGATGGGCACATCAGCGTGGGCCGTAGATCAATAGGAAAATGGTGTTGGGAGGACTGTAGGTTACAGAGTAACCAGTGTTCTCCCAGTGAGGAGTCTATCTCGCCCACACTTGAGAGGTTCGGCTTCACTCAGGAGGTAGAGCGGGTTGGCTGGTAACCGGAAAGTTGCTGGTTTGATCTCTGTCTCCTCCGAGGCTTCCATGATCAAGACACCAAACAGCTCACGACGAGCGGTCTGTCACCTTGCATGGCTGACACCACCGTTGGTATGTGAATGTGTGCCTGAATGGGTGAATGTTAGGCAATATTGCAAAGCGCTTTGAGTGGCCACTGGTTAGCGGCCACTCGGCCTGTTTACCGTTTACTTGGAGGGAGAATAGAATTTAATTGAGTTGAAGGTCTACATCCTGTACATGTCAGTGGGAAATGCGACAACACATTATATGGCTCAAAGGTGGATAGAGCAAGATTTTATAATAATAATAATAATAACTACTATTATTATAGGAGACACTTGGCTTGATGAATTCAGACATAGGTCTGCGGGAGCAGGTAGGTTGCAGACAGTGGGACTCAAACCCAGTACCTTCAGCCTGAGAGTGAAACACCTAATCCACTACACAATCCTTTTATTTAATACTAGGCACCTGGTCTGTGTTTCGTTTGGCAGTGTTATCATGGTACCTACATTGTCTGCTTAGGGAAATTCATTTTGATGATATAACACTGATAATTCAGTATTCACAGTATTCAGTATTCACCTTAATCAAACACGTGCAGGAAAAGTTAATGGTAAAAGTCAACAGCTCACATTTTCGCATTATTTGACATCAAATACCAAATCATTCTGTTGCATCAACCATATTGTAGCAAATGATAAAAGACCAAAAATACACACTATACAATAATTATGACACTGTCCTTCATAGCCAAACAGAATAATTCATGATAAAACACAAAGGCACAACATATTAATATGATATGGAACGGGTTGATTAATGTGTAACCTTGAAACAATCAAAAGTGCATCCGCGCTACATAACACAAAGCCATTTCTCATGCATTGATAATGAAGTAGATGTGTTAAAACATCATTGTTTGCATGCTCCTATTCAGCATATCAAAATATAAATAAATGATTTTCTTTCTTCTGTCGTGGGCAATCCTCGTGTGGATAATTAAAAAGCATATGGCACCACAGTGCTAAAGTGAAAAACAATAAAGAAGAAGAAATTAAATAAATAAGTGGCATCGAGCGAGAGAGAGAACCGCTCCCAGGCAGTCCGGAGGGATCCATTAGAGAATGTTTCTTTCCTGAATCGGGGTGAGGAGCGTTGATCTCTGTCGAAAGCCGCCGCCGCCACCGCCGCCGTAGCCGGTATAGGCAGCCCAGCGGCGCCCTCTCTCTCCACACGTCAGGGACTCTCTCTCTCACTTCCTACATTACCTTCCAATTAAACCCGCACGGCGTGCCGCTTGGCCCCGCCCCGCCTCATCGGGGTCGCCCTCACCTTCCGACAGCTCCTCACACGGGTCCTCAGATTTGAACCTTTAAAAAAAAAAAAAAAACACGTCAACTTCGAGAGAGACGAGTAGCACGGTCGACGAGGAGAGGCGGTTGCCAGGACGATGTGTCACGCCAGGGGTTGGGGTTCACAGCTGGTTAACTATGTGTCAGGACGGATTAGAGGCATTGGGTGCACTCTAACGGGTGAACCCTGCCATGCAGTCAGGCCACTTGTTATCCACACACAGATGACCGGAGGGAAATGTGTCCCTTGAAATTTGAGTCGTTATGGGTTTTTTTTGCCCACTGAGTTATTATGATAATTTCTGCCAAGTCATTGCTTTGTTTACCCTTATGATGATTATGTGTGTGCGTTTGTTGTTTTATTCACGAATATGATTTAATGATTTGTGTCCAAATCACTGTTTGGTACACCTTTATGATGATTTTGTGCTGAGTCGTTGTTTTACTCACCATAGATATTATTATGATGGTTTGTGCAGATTCATGGTCTTGGACACCATTATGATTAGGTGTATGAAACAATGACTTCTTCAGTCATTGTTTGAGACACCATGTGGATGAATTGTGCAGAATCATTGCTATATTCACCATGATAAAGAAAACTAGTTATATTGATTATGGTTCAAAAGTGATTCATAAGCATGTTCCAACAGATCTTTAACATGTTTATCATATGTTTACCACACTATTTCCAAATGTATTTACGGGAGAATGTCGTTTAATGTTTCATTTTGTTCTGTTTTGTTGGTCCTGAGTTACACTGCACAATGCTGAGTGAGAACGAAGGGTTTGTATTTTAGCATTCAATGCCTTGCTGAAGTGGGGAATCTCAGGAGGTCTCTCACTGTTTGCTGGACACAGCTTACTTACTGTCAAGGTTAAAGGTATTTTGTGGTGTACCAACACTCAATGACTATGAACTAACCAGGGTTAATTTGGAGGCAACAGTAGAACCAGATTCATAAAAAAAGGATTAGAAGCTGAACGTAGTTCACAGCATATAGGTCCTGAGCTTAGCTTAAACAACCCAATACTAAGTAGTCTTGATTAGACTGAATCGTCAGCTGTAATCTTATATCTTAAAGGATCGTCAAATCATTCATAGGCTGAATGTGGATATAATTGAAAGCACATGTTTAAGGGTAAAGTGCTCTGCTCTGTCAAGGACTTGTGCTATTTACTATTTAATTAACTGCAGCACTTCATTCATTAAGGGGAACAATACATGAAACAGGGCATAACAGATTTTTTGTAAAGTTAGTATCTTGTGAGAGCACAGTCGAACCTTTTCCCTCCCACTCCCACCCCCCCCAATCCCCCCACCCCCAACGGGAATAGACTAAATGGAAAAAATCAGCTGGTCCTTTTAAGATTATTTATTTTTCAGTCTAAACCAAGAAGGTTATTTGAAATGAGTTTGGTAATCAGGCAGACACAAATGTGCACTCATGTTCTCTCTCACTCACACACACGCACGCACGCACGCACGCACGCACGCACATACATACATACATACATATACATACATACATACATACATACATACATACACACACACACACACACACACACACACACACACACACACACACACACACACACACACACACACACAATGCTACAACAACTTACAATTTTAGGGAATTCTGGCACATTGCTCTTCTAAACAATGCTCTCATCAACAGTTTTCTGGAAAAAAAAACTTCTGCAGTTGACCAGACCAGTTGGGTCAGACCAGTTGCTTGAAGAAGCACCAAGAAGTATATTCTGAGTTCAATAAAATAGGTCGACACTGAATTAAAGAACAGGAAAGTGAGCTCTGTAATAAACACATATATAAAGCCCTAATAAAACATAGTATATGAAAGTTGCATTGAAAGACTGAAGTCCTCAGGAATAAAATATAAAGATAAGCGAAGAGCCCTTCTCTGCAGAACTCTGAATGTGTTTTCAGATATGTGAGAACGTGGAAGGGAGTGGAGGAGGAGAGGGGGAGAGTGGGAGAGAGAATTTGCTACTTTGGGTCATAAAGTGGAACATTTGCCTGGCAAGCACTGGCTAATGCACTGTGCTGTTGTTACAGCAGAGGCGAGAAAGGCTTGCCTGTGTTACTCTGCGTTCTCCTGTGTGAGCTGGCCCTCTGGCTAATAGAGACCTCACGTGGAGTGGGGGTTACGGAGAGAAAATGGTAGACAAGAGGGAAACCAGAAGGGTCAGGTGCACTGGTGGACGAAAGACGGAGCCACTAGCTGTGGAGAAAGAGAGGTCTGACACTGAGAAGACACTGAGAGAGATGTAGCGAGATGGGGAGAGAGAGAGAGAGAGTGGTGGAAAGGAAGAGAGAGAGAGAGAGACAAGGGAAGAGGGGTGAGAAAAGAGACACTAAAAGATGTTAGAATGACAGGGATGGCTGTCACGGGACAGATTAGTCGAGAGAGAGAGAGAGAGAGAGGGAGGGGGAGAGAGGGAGAGAGAGGGAGAGAGAGGGAGAGAGAGAGAGAGAGGGAGAGAGAGAGGGAGAGAGAGAGAGAGAGAGAGAGAGAGATTCCCAGTGTTACAGAAGATTTCCCACCAGATGGAAAGGAATTGAGAGCTAAAACATGGATATACTTCGATTTGATCCCATTCAATAACACACGCGCAATAGCATACCAAATCGACACATGACCACAGCCTAGAAACACACCTACATGTATGGTCTGGCCGAGCCACGTCCCATACACTTTCCCTACACACGCACATGACCCCACTCTTACACGGCAATTAACTACACTTGAACACGCTGGGACTTTCTCGGACATTCAGATCATAATGTTGGAGGATGAATCACACAAAAGCCAAGTACAGCCAGCATGGGGAAGGAGGTGGGGTGGGCGCATAATATCCTTTCATTAAAGGCAAAACATGCCACATTGTGTTCACATCCATGCATGTAAATGGTGTGTTTCTATTCTGGGCAGCGCCTTGATGCGACGTCCTGTAGTGGACCCCGAAGCGGCGCTCGGTGAACGATGACAATTCCAAGGATGTCTCGTATCTCAAGTATGCAAATGAGGAGCTCTGGTGATGCTGCTGTTTTTCCGATAAATTGGCTTGCGCCGCAGACACTTGCGCCGCACACACACATACACACAAACGCACACAAATGACAACACTGCCTATGCACCGTGCATTTGATTGCATCTTTTCTTTTCTTCTCCTACAACAGGGGCGCCTGCCGTGTATTGACTCAACTGTAATCATATTACGCACAATCTAAGTCGTTTGACCTTCATTGTTATAATAATGGGGGAGTAGGCTGTAATGTAATGTAATCTTCAATATAATTACATCACCTTCTCACGCTTTCCACAAAGGGGGGGTTTGTGATATCACCTGCTTGGACTACAAAATATATTAAGAAAGCAAAGGGAAAAAGTAGCCTACAGTGCACGCTAGGGCCTTTTACAGACATTTACAGAATGTGCTGAATGTGCTTTTCAGACTTCGGCAATCTGCTCACCGAAACCGTTTTGAATATTCATATAATTATGTATAAAAAAAATAAGACCCTAATCCCTGTGTTTATTTACTTCTTTCAGCGCGAGCCGGGAAGACATCCTGTTGGTAAAACTAATGGAAATGCATGCGGGATTTCAGCGGAGCCTCCAATCCATTTTAATCCTGAAGGCAATTACGGCGCGGGTTTTAGGGTCAGTAGTGCCGTTGATTGATGGGAAGAAAAAGTCACTTTAACAAACCGCCATGAACTTCACCCACCTGGCTGCAGCAGGCAGGAAGGCAAGCTGCGCCGAGCAGCCAGGCAGAGCGTTAATGTTTTTTTAATGCATTCAGTGATAACTCGGGTGAAAGAATACAAAATGGAAAATTGATAGGCTCAATGTGTCGATAACCCAGAGGCCCCGTGAATGATGAATTAATTCCTTAATTTACATGGATCACTTGGTGGTGGTGGTGGAGGTGGGGGTGGGGGTGTTTAGTGAAGAAGAGGGACATCACTGTAGTTTGCCCGACAGCAGTGGCGATCGCAATGAGGTGAAACCCTTGTCATTTTAAAAACATGGTTTGCAATTATTGATCACTGACATTTGTATATCTTTCAATGGCCAAAGAGAACGGATTGTTTGTGGGAAGAATCGTTGGCCCTGTTTTCTGCTCGGCTTCCTTCTCCTTTTAAGAACCTAGCTCTGTATCCTAGCAACAGGACTCACTTGCCCCTTTCCGTGTGTGTGTGTGTGTGTGTGTGTGTGTGTGTGTGTGTGTGTGTGTGTGTGTGTGTGTGTGTGTGTGTGTGTGTGTGTGTGTGTGTGTGTGTGTGTGTGTGTGTGTGTGTGTGTGTGTGTGTGTGCGTGCGCGTGTGTGCGCACTGGGGAGCAAGGGCGAGAGCAGAGGCCAGACACTCTCCTCCTCTGTCTCCCCACACTGGTCACGTCCAGCCCTTAAGAAGGCAAAACATGTCCCTGTGTATTCAGATGACAACAACATCTCAACGCCTGCAATATCGTCGTATCAGCAATAGTTCGGCTCCAACTCAAGTGTCAGAAAAACGTGCCTTTTCTAAACATCAATAAGTCTGTACCTCTATCTTTCACTGGGGAAATAACATTACCATCTGCACATTTTCAGAGGATGCGGTGTACTTTTACTCAGTGGTCCTAGAGGACAACGAGATGGTGAGGAGTTTATGTACAGCGATTGTACAAAGTATTCACAGAAAAGTTGGGAGTGCAAAGTTTCCTCAGTAAAAAAAAAGAAAGACATGACAGGAAATAGATTAGTCTTTGTCTGGAGCTGTCTTGCCTTGAAGTGCTCACTTCTGTGATGTCAATAAACCATATCTCCCATAATTCCTGCAAACATTAATTAAAACGTATCCTTGGTCTTCAAGATGAAACGTTTTTTGCGGAGAGCTTCACCCTGCCTCACATCCTTGAAACAGCTCAAAAAAACCCTCAAAGGCTAAGGATCTGTCTTTTGGTTAACCTTGTGTCTGTAAAACCAACACAGTCGGTATAACCCACACTGTTTCACAGGAAATGACGAGTGTGCAGCTTTGAGTTACAAAGGAAAATAGAAATGAGATTATCAAAATAGACTTCAAAACCAACATAGACATTGTGGTGAACCTGACAACCTGTTCCTAAGCAGATTTTCCATCAGACCAGAAAATCAACAGGGCCCTTCTACTGCCACGCACTTAGCATAAAGCCTCTGTGATCTCCCTCCGATGACTCACCCAAGACACTCACAGACATTTCTCCATTCACAATTATCTCTGAATCTCTACAAGTCTGAAGCCTGAAATCTTCAAATCATCAAATCAGTTTTACAGAGTCAAACATCCTTCAAAGTAATGAACTTTTTTAATTTTTGCAACTTTTACCACTACTTGTTCTACAGATATTTAATTAGGAACGGCCTCTGAGGACGTATCAGGACGTACTACCCAATTGTATGCACAACCCAATAATGATGCCTCAATCTCTTCTAGCAGTCAAAGGGCCCTCTCAGCTCCCTAGCCTGTTGGCTGAGATCATATACCACCAAACAACTCTGGATGTGATTCACCTCTTCTGTGCCAGGATTGTTCCCTCTGCTCTAGACCTCTCCCTTACCTTGGAGAGGACCCGCAAACAGAACACACAGACTTTCATTTGCTCTACTGCTACCCTGGGTTACCAATCCAGAGAACGTTTGGCAATCCTCAGCACGAACCCCCAGACATTGTAAATGTGGGGCTGGTGGAAAGGGGAAAGAAAAAGACAAATTCAACCTTTGTCACTTTTAGTTATTGCGACTAAGGAATGACCGATTTAGCAGGGATCTTGGGCCCTACGCTTTATTTATAGTTAGCGTTTAACTTAAATTGTCTTCATAGATTGCCATTTATTGATTGTGCTTTTAATATCTCCATAATGTTAGATGTAAGGCACTCTGTATGACCTTTTTGTTTGAAGGGTGTAATATAAATGAACTGGCCTTGCCTTCCTGATCATTTAATTGATTAGCTTCTCTATTTTCTATAAATAACTGCCTTATCAAATAGGCGAAAGACGCCAATCAATAATATGGCGTAACAAAATCTTATTATATTACTATTTTTAATTGTCACGGTGTTGTGTTTTAAAAGCAAAGGTCTAATAATGTGTTCTCTTTAGCAACACTGTCAAAAGAGTTTTCAAATTATACCATTTTCACATTACCGACCATGCATGACTCATGCAGGCGATAACCTCTCCGAAGACGTCTATCTGTGTTTATAGCTGCTGGGGGATTTGCATTTTCAAAACACTTGGTAGTCGTCACCCCCCTCCCCCCTTCCACTTATTATTTTCTGTCAGAAGATAGCTGCTATCAGTGGAATGAAGGAAGGCATAATCAAAATAAACAGACTAGACAATTAGCAAAACACACACGCACAAACATGTACTCCAAAACCACTGCAGTGGTGCAGTATTTAGTACTTCTGAAGTTGAAGTACCCCTACTACTTCTGTATCAGAGGTTAGAGTTGTCGATTGACTGACTCAATACTATTAATCCATTCCTCCACCTATTAATTCAGGCATTACATCAATCATCAAAAAATACATGAATGAAACATAGCTAGAATTATATGCATATGTATATTAACTCACTCCATACAATTTTCTGATTGGCAGATAATCAGCATCATGTTGTTGGTTGCTGGGTATTTACGCACCAATGCATCTCCTGCCACATATAGTTTGCAAATGGACAACTGGGTGCTAGCTTGATTGCTTTGTGCAGTGGTGGAAATATAACAGGGATTAATAGAAGGGGAATGTGTGATTTAAAATGTTCAAATGGGATGTGTCAGTTGAGCCAACCTTTTTAACACAACAAAGAAAGATAATAACATGCACGCAGGCGCTGGCGTTGACTAGTTGACAGTTGTTACCACTATGGGAGAAATGTACTCTTACATCTAATGATAATATGTAATTATTATCTTGCTTATACACTATATGAATCTAATAAGTGTGGAGAAACATTCAGTAAACATGGTAGCACCCTCATGCACAACAACCTATATGTTACCATTATGGCCCCCAAGGGCCGAGGTGAACGGGTTCAGTCGACCTCTGGAGCGAACCCAGGCATGACCTGTATATATTCAGGTCTACTGTATAATGTATACAGGTCTACTGTATAATATATACAGGTCTACTGTATCATGTATACAGGTCTACTGTATAATGTATACAGGTCTACTGTATCATGTATACAGGTCTACTGTATAATGTATACAGGTCTACTGTATAATTTGCGTTGCTGACGTGTTCCATATGTGAAGGGACACAGAATGTGGGCCGAGAGGAGGTCTAGGGAGAGCTGGTTAACAGCACAGTATATCTCCATATAAGGGAAGAATGCATGGGATGAGGTAATGTATGATGTATCGACGATGTATGGGCTTAATGGAGCATATAAGCAGGGGTTCAGGGAGTGGCTCTTTAGTTCCTTTGCAAACTTACTCGGCTTTGTTCTTACTTGTTCGCGAGTGATAATAAAGTCTTTATCTTTCACACTTCAGACTTCTCCAACGCTCTTATTTTGTTAAAAGTGTTAAATGCGGTTTATCCACCGCACTATGCATAATCATATCCCAATGAAACATCAGACCGCACATGTTAACGTTAGCACTAAGCAAGCTTCAAGTCGCCACCAGGCAAAACAAGCATCAGTGACGGCTAATTATGGACAAGAGAAAACAGCTTATCAACGTTTTTGTTTCATTATGCTGATGTGTCGGGAAATAAATCACCGTCGTGCAACCCCTAGTTTGCAGTGATTTGCACATTTACCCAAAAAATAGTAAGACCCAAATATTTGGCCTACATTTGTGAGACCTGGATTCTTATTACTATCATTATGTAGCAAATATAGAACAACACATTTTCAATCAGTACACACCTGCTCTGGGATGGTTGGTGTTCAGAAGAACTCGCTAGAATATCTATTTTAACAGCTACAGTATCACAGTATCACATACCTTTAAATAGATTCCCAGTGATACAGAGGCATCGAGAATATCTAAAGATCTAGTCGATTCTTTTCACTATGGCTTTAATCTCACACCGCAACACTTACACACATTATATTGACTAAAACCAGTACCACATCTCTACTATTTTTTTTAAACAGAACAGGGAATCGAATAAGGTACTCGGCGCTCCAAACTTATTGTTCTTCCCTAAAAGCATAAATCAGGGTGTTCTAAGAGCTGGAAGTAAAGGGCTGTATTGTATAAGGCTGTAAGGCTGTTTTCAAAAAATATGGGCACATTTGAAGGAACAGCTCTCAGTACCTTGCCAGAAAAGCAAAACAGAAAAACAACTTCTCATGTGGGATGGCCTTGGGAGAAAGAATTCAGAAGGAGGTGGAATTGTTTTTTTGGAAATGCCTTCAGAATAATCCCGTCACCAAGAGTATTGTTTTTACCTCGGTGACTAATTAATTTGAGAGAAAATGGAAAGGATGTGAGTTGTCATTAAGGAGAACCAGCTGAGGAGCCCACACAGGCAGATGTTGGCCCCAGGCAGAGTGATCTATGAGGAGATCCCTGCTTCCTCCACTACCCTAGCATGACCGGTGGGTTACGAGCTGCGGCTAAAAATAGAGCTTCTGTTCTGTGACGGGTGCAAATTGGATGAGCATGGCCGCGGAATACAAAGATGCAAAACCGAGCAAACCGGGCAAATAATCCGGTTAACTGTTTAAAAAACAAAAATACGATAATAATGACATATAGCTATTACGGCCCTGATCGACAGTACAATGTTAAATATATAATTTAATATAATATGTTCTGTCTCTGTGTTGCTCTGGATTGCTTTTTCTATGTCTATCTCTACTTGACTCTCTATGTATATATATACATTTGTACGTGTTTGTATCTTTAGCTAATATGTGCTTTGAATGATTTGACAGATATAGGCCTATACAGCATTGAGTGTGTATGAAATTCCATTGCATACAATTTATACATCTATATATAGCGTCTGTGCATGGCATTTCGTTGTACCATATCCCACATCCGCTCTCTTTATTCGGTGCCAGTGGCCTATATAGTCTGCTGGGTGCGTGTCCCATTTCCCTAATAACAACAGACACTGGGGTGTAGGGGGAAAGGCTCCCCCACTTCCTCTGTGGTGGCTGAATAATGGCACGGTGCACTCGCTGCAGCGCTCCCTTGGGGATTATGTTTCAACAGTAACCTGGCAGAGTAAAGGTTGTGGCAGTAATTAAAACCAAATATTTAAGAGCTGGCCCATGGTCCCCGGGTTGGAATTTCAGATCAATGTGCTGCAGAATGCGAGGGCCCGTGTCGCCCGCCCAGGGCACTCAGGGCGGTCCGCAGAGAAAGTCAAACAGATTAGAGTCTGTCCGACCACTAAATCACTCGGCTGTTGTTGAGATCTGCATGCTCTCGATAACAGTGGGGTGGCGTGGCGGTGTTTAACTTGAGGTGACGATGATGATGAGGAGGAGAATGAGGAGAACGATGAGGATGTTGAGGATGATGATGAGAAGGAGAAGGAGAAGGAGGAGAAGGATGAGGATGTTGAGGATGATGATGATGAGAAGGAGAAGGAGCACGAAGAGGATGGTGAGGCTGAGGAGGAGAATGAGGAGGACGAAGAGGATGAGGATGATGAGGAGGAGAATGATGAGGATGTTGAGGATGATGAGGATGAGGATGAGGTTGAGGATGATGATGTGGAGGAGGAGAATGAGAAGAACAATGAGGATGTTGAGGATGATGATGAGGAGCAGAATGATGAGGATGTTGTGCACTGTTAACAACAACAAAAGCGTGTTTTGTTGACCTGTACCATACCAGTAGGCAGGGTGAAAGGACGTTCTTATATTGCTGTGTCGGCTCTTAAACAAGTGAATACAAGTGAACAGTGTGAGGTGTCTTTGAACATGAGTCAAGAGTCAGAAGGACACAGCGAGAAAATCCAGGGTTTACAATCCCTGACAACTCTATTCACTCTCTCCTTCCGGCTTCAGGTGAATCTCGGTAACAAAGGATTAGAAAGAAAACAAAGAAAATCATACACTTCGGAAAAGTATGTGAACAGCAGCCTCCCCCTCGCTGTGGTAACCACCGCCCCAAGGCCGGCCAAGTGAGACGGAAGATACCATCTTATGAAGATCCATCACATACCCCTTCCAAGATTCACCCCTCCGGCGGGAGATTAAGGCTTTCTGCAAACTAAAAATAACTTTTTTCACCAATCATTTTTTCCAAACTCCGATGCCACTCACATTTCCACCGGAACGAAGGAAATTGCACTCAGAGTACCACAATACTTGGCTCGCTGTAGCTATGTGTGATTGAATGATACCCCCTACATTGCTGATCCGATGCAGATAGCACAAACTTCGCTAATGTACTGATCATCTCAAACATCTCAAACTAACCTCTCAAGCTGATTTGGTTTGATATTTGTATGGATGCCCAAACCAACCCCTCAAACTGATTTGGTTTGATAATTGTATGGATGCACTTTGTCTTTTATACCAGAAAATGTTTCGTTTTCCTTTGCCGTTGTTATGTAATAAACTATTACTTCTCTTGCGTATTAGCTACAAGCATCAAAAGTGATTTCTGTTTTTCAGAACTAACGATGGAACAATGAAAATTGTTGGACACTCGTTTACATTACGTTGATAAATGTATGATTTTCTTCTGCGTCATGACATTCACATTACTCCTCACAATTGATCTTGTTAGGTGTGATGACACAATGTTTTTATTGATTTATAGATTCACCCTTGTTCATTTCTATGAATGATGTCTCCTGCAGCTGCATGATAGGGACAGGACAAACCACAGCCTTACAGTGGAACTTATTTGTATGAGTAATTTATAGTATTGTGTTAAATTTGTATTCAATTGGTTTGAAATGAAAGAGTATTTAAGGCATCTCTGCGATGTCCTCCCTTCCACTGTGAATTCTGTCTGGGCAGACGGGTACAGACCAACAAAGAGATTTGTTTGTCCATATTCATGAACTAATCCTAATTCATAATTCACAATTCAAGATAATCATTTCCCATTTAGCAGACACCAATGTGTAGTCATTGTAATCCTTATTAACCGTTTTGTTTTCTACGTATATACACACCGTCCTTAATCAACGCATTAGGAATCTGTTTTTTTTTGTGTTTCTTTGGCACGATCGAGCGGGTCTCTTCTCCTCGTGGCGGAGAAATCCTCATCCCCCCATGGTGTGAGAATTAGACGGCATGAAAGACTGTGAAAGCACATCGTGCTCTACATATTGGCTTTGGATCCAAACACTCCAATAATTGGACTCTATCACATGTACCCTTTGATGTTTCTTCCTGTCTCCGTAATCACAGAGCCTGCCCACCAACCCAGTGAGGGTGTTGAAGGTGTCAGAGAGGGAAACACAACACCGGCACAGTTTTGTTTTGGCTTGTTTTTTTTAAACCTCGACCGCACACCACTGTGCACTAATACCTTAACACCACACTCTCCTTGTCTTTTTTTAGGGTTCTTGCATGCGCTGCAATACTAGCACTTTGCCGAACATTTGGTGTCCGGCTCTCACATATGTTTCACCTTTTAATGTTGTTATTTATTTTATACTGTTTTACCTTTCATCCTCACATTTGGTCAGCTTTTCAACGTATAATTCTTGGTCTTTGTTGTGTTGCAGTGTCCCCTGCTGTGACTCACCCTGTTAACCACTGTAACACAGGTCTAAAGCAGTGCTATATAAATAAAGATCGGTGTTATCTCCGTTCCCCGTGAGCTATACGACCTTAAAAAATGTCAGATGGTGGCAGGTTTTAGTTGTTGTTTTTTTCACAAAACACAGGTGCAACTTACCTTGGAGATACGGAGGGAGCAAGAGAAAGAATGCAGAGAGAGAGGGGGCTGTTGAAAGGGAAGAAAGTGGGTTGAAGGGTAGATCAGACTGACTGTGGCTATCTCAGCAGACTGTGGCTATCTCACCATCCCTGAAAAACCCTGTGTATGACTCCAGAGAGAGAGAGAGAGAGAGAGGGAGAGGGAGAGGGAGAGGGAGAGAGGGAGCTCGAGAGGGAGGGAGGGAGCTCGAGAGAGGGGGAGGGAGAGAGAGAGGGGGAGAGAGAGAGAGAGGGGGAGAGAGAGAGAGAGGGAGGGAGATCGAGGGAGGGAGGGAGATCGAGAGAGAGAGAGAGAGATCGAGGGAGGGAGCAAGACACAGAACGAAAGAGACATATATTAAGAAAGAAAGTGAGGGTAAGAGCTGGAGAGAGAGACACACACAATCACACACAAACACACACAGGAAGCGAGCGAGACAGGGACCGAGCGACATGTCGTCAGAAACAGAGTGAAAGAGATGATGAGAGATGGGGGGAGAGAGAGACACATGTGCACACGCAGAGGAAGAGAGACACACAGAACCAGTGAATCGTGAGAGTGATGGCGGCCTCCTCTGCGGCGGCGATGTGGGAGAGCATCAGAGACCCCTATCAGCCAGCAGGGCCGCTCCTGATCCGCACAGCGCCTGGGTCCAGGCCTGGCAGGCCCCCGCGTGGACCGACAACAGAACGGTGGACTGGAGGACGCCCGTGGGACGTGATCCTATGCCCGAACCAACACACACAGCCCTCCCCTGTCACTTATTCCCTTCCCCTTTCCCCGGTCTGCTGGGAGAGAGAGGCATGGTGGACCGCGGTCAGGGGATCATTACAGCAAGTGTGGTTACGTGACAATATGTTGTTGTTGTTGTTGCTGTTGTTTTTGGTGCGGCTCGCAGGTTATTTAGCTCGTGGCCTGTTTACCTCAGGGAATCACCACTGACGTGGTGAGGAAATTGCACCGCAAGAAGGACGACTCCGGCGAGCCGTCGCAAGCTGTCACTTTGATCGGAGGCCTGATTCAACACACCGACGACAACAGCCATATAAATAGATAGGTCCGGTTCAGAGGGAAAATTAATTAGGAAATCCGGCAGCAAAACATCGTCATGTTCCTTCTGTGTATCACAAAATAATTGCTTTACTGCAAATTATAACACTGGACCGATTTTCAAGGACAGGAATGCACATTCTGCGTGGTGTTTTTAAAGGTCATGTTGTTGAAGGGAGTGCTTTCAAAACTTTTATTGCAATTTTGACGAAAGTTCAATTCCAAATGCATATTATGATTAAGCATCTTGAAGCATCCTTGTAGGTCCTGTATGTGTAGCAAATCCCAAAACGAAATGTAATATCACCGAGTGTATCGGCAACAGATTCAGAACAGGTGCGACAAAATAGCTCAAAGGGAAATTATTGTACAACATATTAACAATTTAAAATCACAGACGCTTGAAGATTTAACACAACACTGAGGTAAACCTGCAGAGACCACTCCTTCTGAGCGGGTTTCAAGAGGTATTATTAGTCCAACCAAGTTTAGATTAAAAGTTTCTGCCAACAAGTCAATCGTCTTACTTTATCTTTCGTTCTCCCGATGGTTCTCCATGTTACATCTGTTTTCTTTCACGTATTTCCTGAGTCTTCCCTTACTTAACAGGTTGATACCATCTGCAGTCCACGCCAGCAGTTGGGTAAGCCAACTCTCACTTGTTTTGACTCTCGCTGAATCTCTCTCCATTAGCCGAGACGGACCTTCCTGAGGAGAATATCTGATTCTGAATGTAATACCGGGAAGCCGTCAGGCCTATGTACGAATGTGCAAACTTCCAACGGCTATGTGATAACACAAACGCGAATAATGTGTGAAATGTGAACCATTGCAGGCGGTAGACGTGTAGCAGCAGATATCCCATCATCACGTGCTATTACATTTGCACACTCTCTGACTGCACTCCTCTGCAATTGACCAACACATATTTGATGCTGGGAGAAGAGTGGTATTAGCACTGCCTAAGGGCACATTATACAGTACGTATGTCGCTGCTGTCCATTGGCACTTAGGTCCCACTGGGGACAAAAGTGGAGTGGTGAGGGGGTTGGTGCAGTCCCCCGTATTAACAGGACTAAAGCCACAAAAGTTAAGCCTCTCTTACTCTTTCTCTTTTACTAGGAAACGATCCACTCCAAACACACACATACCCCCCCCACCTCCCACACACACACACACACACACACAAAGGCTGTCAATAAGCATTATCAACATGGGCCGAAAATATCCCTGTGTATCTTTTCTGAGACTGTACTCTCCCCTGAGCTAATCAGAGCAGCCTCGGGGGTATTGATTGGCGGCGGCTGTCATATAAACTGCCACGGAGCAGGGGCCCAGGGAGATAAAATTGGGCATCACATCCCTGCTTATGTTATTTAGATATCCCGCTGACCACAGAGGGTGGCCTTTGGCATGGGAGCACCCTTCTGAGCACTGGAAGCATGTGCCATGAGGTCTGGCAGAGTGCCCCCCCCCCCTGCTCTTTATCTCTCATCCACTCTCTCTCTCTCTCTCTCTGTCTTTCTCTGTCTCCCACTCTCGCCTTTTCCCTCATGGTGAGTGGGAATATACATGATCAGGGGAACAGAGGCACCAAGCACGCCCTCCCTGATGGACTCTGGCGTATGGACACAGTGGCGCGCGCGTGTGTCTGTGTGTGGGGGATAAGAGCGCGGGTGACCGGATAATCCCAGATTATTTCCATGAAGATTGCTTTATATTATTGCAGTCAGAAACTCTGGACTGGACTGGAGATAGACAGAGAGACAGAGAGAGAGAGACAGAACGACAGATAGACAGACAGATAGATTGATTGATAGACAGATAGACAGACAGAGAAACAGACACAGATAGAGAGATTGATAGATCGATCGATAGACAGATAGATAGACAGATAGACAGATAGATCAACATAATATGCCAGGAATGCTAGCAGGCGAGATTTTACAAAGCAGTATCCAAAACTCATAACGGAGACGGATAACCCTCTATCCCCTATCCCCTCCAGCCCCTCCCTCTCTCTCCCTGCCTAACCCAACTCACTGAAACGGAAATGATTCCTCCAAAGCATGATAGGAAGTCCAACCCTCTCTCTCGCCTCGTCCCGCCTAACCCAACTCAATGAAATGGATAACGCTCCCTCCAGAGCATGATGGGAAGTCCCGCCCTCTCTCTCCTAGTCTCGCCTTACCCAACTCACTGAAATGGAAAGGCTTTCTCCAAAGCATGATAGGAAGTCCCGCCCTCTCTGTCTCGCATCGTCCCGTCTCACCCAAGTCACTAAAACGGAAACGCTCCCTCCAGAGCATGATAGGAAGTCCCGCCCTCTCGCCTTGTCCCGCCTAACCCAGGTCACTGAAACTGAAACACTTCCTCCAGAGCGTGATAGGAAGTCCCACCCTCTCTCTCTCCTAGTCCCGCCTTACCCATCTCACTGAAATGGAAAAGCTTTCTCCAAAGCATGATGGGAAGTCCCGCCCACTCTCTCTCCTAGTCCCGCCTAACCCAACTCACTGAAACGGAAACGCTTCCTCCAAAGCATGATATGGTCCCGCCCTCTCTTTCTCGCCAATAACACCCATTCAGAGCACCCCGTTCCAGGGGCTGCGTCGTGGGAGGAGAGCGCCTAGTTAGAGGGAGGTCAGCTCCACCCACCCCACAGGAAGTGCCCCGCCCTTCCCCTCTCAAGGCCAAAGCAGACAGTCGCCGCTCAAACTCATTAGCCAGACCTGATGTGAAAAACTCATCAAAGACCCTCTTGCGGGAATGGGGGTCGGAAGGGGGGGCATTTCGTAGTGTGTTCACACTATGTTCACTGATTGGTGGCTTCGCCCACGATCGTCTCTGTGATGTGACGTTTGCTCATAATGGAAACAGAATTAATTGCGGGAGTGTATTTCAACAATAAAGTGTGCCGGCTCTGTCACAGAGGACGGCCACGGCAGCTGTGAGTTTTTGGATGGGGCTTCCAAAAACCTGGGCCAAGCTGACAGCCCAGACAGCTCTTCTGTGCCACACTGACGCGTACACACACACACACACACACACACACACACACGCACACGCACATGCATCCACGTGTGCGTGTGCGTGTGAAGGCACAGACACATCGACGCCGGAGCATTTGAACACATACCACAGAAGAACACACGCACATGTAAACACACACACACACACACACACACACACACACACACACACACACACACACACACACACACACACACACACACACACCACAGGACAAACACACACACTCACACACACACAAACGAGATGGAGGAAGCATTCACATACTTCGCTCTCACCACACATACACACACAAACACACACATACGCACACGCCGGCAAATGGCCTATACACCATACACACACACACGTACACACACACACACACACACACACACACACACACACACACACACACACACACACACACATAACATAACATAAACTGGAATGAGGAATCATAGACACACACACACACACACACACACATAGACTTACTCCCTCTTTCTCTCTTTGTCTATCAGACACTCACACAGACACACACTGCAGACTGCATAAGGAGGGGGGGGACTCTGGATCAGTATTCAGTCACAGGCTTGTTGTGAGATGGAAGATAAAAGCACTTGCCAAGTAGGGAAATAAGGGGTAAAACTAGAAAACCAATGAATTATTACACTTAGTTTAGAGTGCAGACCCAGCCACAAGTTGTCATTATTATGTGGTTCTGCGTTGTATTATTGGCGTCTCCAAATATACATAGCACTCCATTCTCCGCTGTTGCATATGGTTCGCTCGTCAATTTGGGAGGTTGGGGGGGGGGGGGGGGGATGGGTCTGCGTGGATGTTGTGATGTATGATGATATGGTAACCAAGCAACAAACCCCCTTGATTGAATCAGACCTGTGGTAAACCTCTAATAACATCGACTTTTCTATAAGAGGGATGTTGTCTTAGCAACATGTAGCCCCTGTGCGTCTCACTGCCTTAGTACAATAGAAAAACAGATCTCTTCGGATGGTATTATGCTATATTGCTTTTCCTGTGAAAAGCAATTAATTCATAATAAGCAAAAGAAGATGCCATCATATAATAAGCACATTGTGTTTTGCCTTGGCGATGAATTAATACAAAGAAGTAAAACTTCCAACACAATTTCAGTGGGGCTACATCCACGTATATTACACCTCCTATCGAGACCAAAAAAACACAGCCATGAGCCATGACACTCACATCCTCACCTCACTCCACCGGCTCACTCCACCACCTCCAATCACACTGCATCTGCAAGAGTGGCAGCCAACATAAACATGAGGAGAAAATGAAAGTGAAAGTGAAACCATTCTCCTTATAGGTTCAACGTGCACAAACATACAACAGATGGAGACCGACCCGGGCAGTGATCCCAGCATGTTCCGTGAGATGCACTCCATGGATCCTGACACCACCGGCGCACACCCAAACGCCAAACCTCGCCGTAGACCAGAGTCGCTATCAACAAGACAGGAAGTCATTTGGGAATCAGCAGAGAATATCTATTGTTGCCGGGGCCATTACGGTCGGAACAGAATAGGGAAGGGGTGGGCTGGTGGGGGGGTTTAGCTCAATGAATAGGCTTTCATATTCATAATTGTGCTCTGCCCAGTGTCCCGGCGTTGTTCCTTAGCATGCTTATCACAATAACACAGTGGGATAATCGGCCGTTATCTCAACCTCTCAAACCTCTCATTTCAACAGAGGTTATTAGAGAGTGAAATGGTTATCCATACAGCGCTGCAATATTCTCGTCCAGACACATACACACGCGCGCGCACGTGCACGTGCACGTGCACACACACACACACACACACACACACACACAACAAAGGCACACACACAAAGGCACACAGTCTCAAATGGAGTATGAAATGGGCAGCTTCGCGACTCAACTATTTAATAATGCAATTTAACACGATGATGATGCAAACATATTCTCACTTACCTTTCCATCTGAAGACGTGATATGTTAAGCGCTAAGTAGTTGGAAGTAATAATATTACAAGATGAAACCATCACGACCGGTCTGAATGAAGTTTTCTTTTCTTCTTTCTACATCAACAGTGTCCTCTTGTGGACATATGTTAGGTGAACATAAACCACCACCCAAAACACCATACATCCACGCACACCACCCTAACACCACACACCAACCCCAAGCGCCAACACCACCATCACACTGGCCGGCTGATTACAGCAGGCTTGGCCAGGTTGCTCGGTGGGTCTGACATCTGCCAGCCACCGGCGCCACCCAGCTGTCCCCAATCAGGTCCTCGCGATGCAATGCTGCTCGATGTGATGGACAAACCGTTTGGAATGTGAAAAGGGAGCGCCAGAAGGAAGCGTTTGTGTTGGTAATGGCACTGTAATGTTCATTCAGATGCTCGAGCAGGAGACGCCCGTGGAATGAAAGATAATTAGAAAGGCTCTCAGCTAATATGAGATGCTACTGTAGAAGGTTTTTAATTTAGACTTCACATGGGGGCCTCAAGGTTCTTCTTGAGCCGATGGGGGCAGTTTCTAAGTAGCCAATATAGTAACACATTTCCTTTTATTTAATTTAGATATGCATTTAGCTGGCAGGCTCAGCCAGGTCAAGTACAGGTCCTTCTGCTGTCTACACTTGATTTAACACCTGCTCTCTTTATTGCACTTTATGCATCTCTATATATATGGAGTGTGTGTGTGTGTGTGTGTGTGTGTGTGTGTGTGTGTGTGTGTGTGTGTGCATGCCTGTGTGTGTACGTGTGTGTGTATGTGTTTGTGAGAAAGCCTGTGTGTGTGTGTGTGTGTGTGTGTGTGTGTGTGTGTGTGTGTGTGTGTGTGTGTGTGTGTGTGTGTGAGAGCAGCATGCCTGTGTGTGTGTGTGTGTGTGTGAGTGTGTGTGTTGGTCCACAAGCCATCCCCAGCGACCTTGCGTCCTCATTAATCCTTGCAGGCCGGCTCTTCAAAGCTCAGCTCTGAGGCGGAGGAGGAGGTGGTCCAGCTTCTGATCTCCAGCAAGACCCCGGCCCCTGCCGTCTGCATGTGCACACGGCCACTCAACACTATGACGAGGCGTGTGTGTGTGTGTGTGTGTGTGTTGGTGTTAGGTGTGTGTAGGGGGGGGGGGGGGGGTTGTAAACCTTCAAAGCCCAATCATAATGAATAATTCATAGCACGGTGAGACCTATTTCCCCACATCACAAAGTCTGTAATTTGTTGTGTCTCTGTCGGGCTTTAATGGGTCTGGGGTCCGCTCAATCCGGAGCGGAAAGGCCCGTTCACACGACTCGCTTGCGCAGCACTGTAATTAGAACGGATCGGTGCCGCGTCAAGCACAACTGCAGGTAAGGAGTTAATGTGTGCGGCCGATTGAGGAAACGCTGTCTCGAAGTGTCATTAAGCAAATAGTCATTGGTGGCTTTTTAATAATCGCCTCGGTGACATTTCCCCCCCCCCCCCGTATTCAGCAGAGAAACTCCTCTCCTCCCTCTCACATTCTCCTCTACATCCCGCACATCTCTCACCCCTCTCTCTCTCTCTCTCACCTTCCCCGTCTCTCTGTCACACTCTCCTCTACCTCCCCCACCTCTCTCATCTCTCTCTCTCACCTTATCCTCTACCTCCCCCACCTCTCTCTCACCTTCTCCTCTCTCTCACACATTCTCCTCTACCTCCCCCACCTCTCTCTCTCTCTCTCTCTCTCTCACCTTATCCTCTACATCCCCCGACTCTCTCTCTCACACACCTTCTCCTCTACTTCCCCCACCTCTCTCTCTCACCTTCTCCTCTACCTTCCCCCCACATCTCTCAATCTCTCTTATACCTGCTCTCTCTCTCTCTCTATCCATCTGTATGTCACACTTCTACCTCTGCCTTCTCACTCAAATGTACTCCTTCTACCATATTCCTCCCTCCCTTTTGATCTCTCTCTTGTTCATTATTTTCCCTCCTTCACAGTATTTTGTTCTCTCTTCCTCCCCGATTCATCTCTCTTTCTCCAACTCAAGCCCTTTTTTCTCTCTGTATCTCTTTCTTTCTGTATCTCTCTCTCCTTCTCCTTATTACTATCTACCTCCCTCTCCTATCTCTACCTCTCTCTCTCTCACACCGTCTCCTCTACCTCCCCCATCTCTCTCACCTCTCTCTCGCCCCATTCCCTCTTTATACCACTTCTACCCATTGCTTGTTTTTCTAAATCTCTCTCCTTCTCTTGCTATCTGTCATTGCTTTCTCCTTCTCTATCTCCCCACGTCGCTCTTTAAACCATCCTCTCGATCATTAAACCCTATTATTTATCTTTACGTACTACTCTCTTCTTCTCTCTTTAAATCACTTTGCTCTCTCTCTCTCTCTCTCTCTCTCTCTCTCTCTCTCTCTCTCGCTCACCCACCCCCGGTGATGTGTTCCTGCAGGGATGACATGGAGGCAGTAAGCCACAACGTCTGTGTTCTGCCTGCTCCTCTTGCCCGGGCCTGCAGCCTTGCATCCCTGCCTGGCCGGCTAGCCGGTTGGCTGGCCGTCCGTCCGGCTGGCTGGCACATCAGAGCAACCTGCGCCTCAGGAGATAGAGCCATTTGAAGTGTATCTCTCAGCCGTCAGAGCACTGCACTGAAAAATATCACCGCCACCACAACCGGGTACCCGACACACTTGTCCAATTGGAGGCTGCTGGGCAGTGAACGGTCAACATCTATTTTGCGTGTGTCTTTATGTGCTGCAATGTTTGAATGAAGGTGTTGTCTCACGCGGTACACTTGTGCATAAAGGCTCACCATTGTAGTGGTGCGGTGTACCTGTGTGTTTGCCTGTGTGTGTTGAACACTTGTTGTACACTGAATTGAAATGTGCTTTGTGCTGCATGTCGCTGCCTGAATGTTGACGTTTCTCAATGAACCATCTGTGGATTACCTATCAGGCCGTAACGCCTCGCCTCGGAAATGCCAGCGTCGTGCCCGCTGAAGGAGGTAAGCTGAGGGTAGTGAAGGGGTCAGCCATCTTGTAATTATGACTCATTCCCTCCTTCCCTTTATTGGCTCTGCATAATCAGTGGCAGCTGAGCTCCGAATAATTGATTCCACATTTATGCTAATAGTATGGATCCGGGAGCGGGAAAGAGGAGCAAACACACTCCTGCACATGTTGTCTTATTGCTGGTGACATTTAAACGAGTCTGGAGGGGGAGAGGGAGGGGGAGAGGGAGGGGGGAGGGAAGGGGCGTGGCTCCCACAGGACCGTGGCGCACACAACCATCTGAAATATGATCCTACTTATTCCCACTTTGATCTCGTATGTCATCCTCTAGGACAAAACTGTGTTTTTGGTCGTTATAAAAAAAGAGAGTCAGATAGATTCAATTGGAGGTAGGATAGTGAAGTACCAGCCGAATAGAACCTGTTTCAATCATGTCCTAAACAGTACCCGCTAATTAAAGACGTGTCTCTGAATTGTATCTGTATTCGACCCTATGCTAAATAACTCCCTATAATTACCTAACACTTAATACAACTTATTCTATCTACTTATTCTAAAACGCCTGCTAAATTACTGCTAATACTAAACACAACTTATTCTGCATTCTTATCCTAAACCGTCTGCTAAATAGCTGCTAACACTCAAACCAACTTATTCTAAGCCCTCTGCGAAATAACTGCTAATACTAAACCAAACGTATTCTATCTACTTATCCTAAACCGCTAAATAACTCCTAATACTAAACTAAATATATTCTATCAACCTATTCTAAACCGTCTGCTAAATAACTACTAACACTCAAACCCAGTTATTCTACCTTCTTATTCTAAAACTGAATACCTGATAACACTCCAGCCAGCTGATTGCATGCAGAGCGCTCCTGATGTGGTTCGACTTCACCAGGAGCCTGGCTCTCTCTCCGTGGCCCCTGAAGCGCACACCATGTCTGGGGGTAACCAGGTGTGTCGGCCCCACACCTCAGTGCCAGCCACAGAATGGAAGGCAGCGTATTGCATTAGTCCTAACCAGACCGGACGCGCAACAGGAACAAGACTTCCCTATGTATTTCATCACTGCCTACTTAGACACCTTTACTATTGTGTTTCAACCAACAGGGGTAAATTAGATTCTGTTCATGCATGCCGAGCCAAGACAATTAATTCCCCCCACCGAGTAGGCTGAGCGATGCTCAGTTTGCACATGCAATCACACACACGCCCGCGCAGGCGTGCTAAGCCTCTGTGGTCGATAAAGTGTGTGCACGCGCGCGCGCGTGTGTGTGTGTGTGTGTGTGTGTGTGTGTGTGTGTGCGCCATCTCCCTGGTACAAGTTAAATATGCATACGATACAAATACTGGCACGTCGCCCCCCACACACACACACACACACACACACACACACACACACACACACACACACACACACACACACACACACACACACACACACACACACACACACACACACACAGTTGACTTGGACAAGGACATTGTTCATTTGGAATATCAAAAAATGCATGCTCGAAATTCTTTTGGGGAAAAGATGTGAATATATCTATATATTTAACCTTTTAGCACAGTATTAGCAGCCGTGAATGGCGGTTCATCAGGAAATTCACATTACCATTATGTTGACATAAGCCCTATAAACCGCCATCAACAGCAGTTCATATTGGTGCAAGGAAGCTATATCAATTCTGATGGCTAAGCCTCAGAAAGGGGGTATGATTAATCATTCAACTTCCTTGCAGGAACTCATTTCATCCCTACACTACAGCGCTCCCTCAAATCTGCCAAAAGACTCAGCCCCCGGCCCCCTTTTATATTATCTCAATGTCACAAACAACCAAGAAGAGCTCCACTTAAAAGTATCTACCCCAACCCCCCTGCTCCCCCCTCCTCCCTCTCCCCTCCCTCCTCCTGACCAATCCCTCAGTTCTTTAATGTCAATCAGCTGTCAGGACACAAGGCTGATAGGCTGGCTGCATCCAAAAGGAAGCTGGTGACAGCGAGAGACAATATTCCCTGTGGGAATATTCCATTTACGGATGGCTGACACCAGCAGACATCAATTGTATAGCAAATATCCTCTCCAAAAAGAGATCAAAGCTGATGCTTCTTTCTTTATATTTCAAATTGATCGAGGACGAATTTAGCCTAATCCGGAGACACTGCGGCAACAGTTATATTTTCCAATGACGGTATTGTTAAATATGTATACATCCGTGCCTGTAACATTTTCTATTTGCAGGCCCAAATATGTATCCTCGTTTGCACTCACATAGCAAATACAAACACACACACGCACGCGCGCACGCGCTAGCACAACCAGCCAGAGCGATAAACCCACACACCCAAACACACACACACACACACACACACACACGCACAAACACAAAGATAAACACACACACACACACACACACACACACAAAAGAACAAACACAGGCACAAAGATAAACAAATGCACTCGCACACACGCACCAACTGCCATCGTCAAACACAGCGCTGGCTGAGCACCAAGGACGGCTATATCTGGGGCCCGGCCTGCCACTCAAGAGGCCCCTCATCGATCACAGCGGTCGACGGACCCCCACCGCCAGAGCGGCTCCTTGGATACAATTTGTCACAGATCTTTAGGCACTGACATGCTTCTAAAATGCTCAACTAATCTGCCCAAGATTAGAAGGCGACGCGCTGCCTCGGCACGCGTTAATCAAAATGATCTGTTTCATGTCCGAGAACGGCCACCGGTCACTGCAGGGGAGAGAGACAGTGCAATTAAAGACGTCGTTAGCGTAATGGGAATGGATGAGCCCTGTGGACCAACGGATTTCTGTCATTTCGGAGTAAAAGAGGAACACGGCGATGGGGGGGGGGTTGGGTGGGGGCGGGGCTCCCGCCTCGGATAGGTATGACGTCGATGGAGGGGGATCGCTTAAAGGACTTGTCCCGTATCGCCTGAGTGATGAAACTCAGCTGACTCGTGCTGCTAACAAAATATTTTTTCCAAGACATTCCGGTACAATAACTCGCTTCCACCCCAGACTTTTCCACCGGCCGTGGGCGTAACCTTCGCCGACCAAAACCTCTCCGTGAGTGAGCTCTGGCTAGGTGGAAGTGTGCACCCACCCACCCTTTGGGGTGGGTGGGTCGCCGCCCCCCTTCAAGAGACATTGGCATTCTCACTGAGTCCTGCATAGGAAGCAGGCGGGAGAGATGTGTGTGTGATGGGCCCAATTTAACGCTCCATTATGCAAATTGATCATCTCAATTGACCATCTCTCTCCTAATGGCGCTGCGCGTCGATCCAAGGGGGGGGGGGGGGGGGAGGGAGGGGGGAGAGTGTTAGTTTAAGCCGGTTTGAAAGAAAAAAAGAAAAAAGTAAAAATCCAACCAACCATCCAAGTCTCAGGTGCTGGGAAAATAAGTGGAGTTAAAAAGCATTAAGGAAACGCATCAGGCGGATGGGCCAATGAGGCGTGACTGGGATGAGTGACAGAACCTGATTGGCTGCCTTGGGTGACCCCGCCTCGCTATCGACAAGATCACCTGTCTCGCCCTCGTCTGATGCTGCGTCTGCAACACAAATGTACAGCAACGGAAAAGTGTACCCCGATTATAAACGGCATTCTCCCCCGCTGATTTCACCATTTATTTGAAGAGACAAAATACAGCAGTGTTTGTTTTTATTTTGATCCAATCCAATTTGATCCGGCACAAAAGCGAGCACTGTGACAATCACAAATTGAGCTAGAAATTGTTTGCTTAACAGGAGACGCTGCGACGTGCTGAACCCTGACCCCCCCACCACCCCCACCACCACCACCACCACCACCACCACCAGACGCTCTTGGGGCTTCCTTGAGAATTCGGGGGGGGGCGTGGGGTGAAGGATCCACAAAACCCTTGTGGTACGGTCGAATTAATTTTGTCAGTGCTTAATTGCATCTATTGGTCCTGCCTGGAACCTCCTAATCCTGGATTATGATGATGCATTAACAGCTGTGACTGGCTGTTTACAAGGCATTTATCAGCCGGTGTCAACATAACGAGACAAATTCCACCTATCACATTAATCACACCGTTGCCAGGACGATGCCGCCAGCCAAGAGCACAGCCAGATGACAGAAGCGGGGCTGGGACCGTAGCGATGCTATGCTCCTAAATTGCTAATACATTAGCCGGTGTTATGTGGCAATCAGGATACCCTTAAGTAACTCATTGTTAGGCAGACGGCAGAGGTTGGGAATAGCAAGCTTAATTTAACTAAGAGCGTTCGTGACTTAGTGTGGGGCTGGGTTATGCAACTGGAAGAGAATTGGAGGAAATTGTATGCATGGGTGGCTACATCAAAAGCAGAAGGAAAAAAATTTCCTCACAGAATGGTTCTAATTGGAGTCAGGTCGCTTAATTACTGTCTTAGTGTTGTTCGGCTAAGCTAGTCATTCTTTTCTTTACTATCTCTCTCTTCTTTCTCTCCCTCTCTCTTGATCTCTCTGTCTCCCTCTGTCTAGCCTCTCTCTCTCTCTCTCTCTCTCTCTCTCTCTCTCTCTTTCTCTTGCTAGAGCTCTCGACACCTCCCTCTCTTCCTCTCGCTCTTTTGCTACTCTCTACGTCTCTTTTGCCGCTGTACTTAACATCATAAAAATAACAAATCTGTACAAGAGGACACACCACTCAAATGCATTTCACGTTAGATTAAATGACATGTGCTTTTTAATGAATACATTCTGAAATGTGATAATGACTTCTCTGGGTTGAATACCTTTCAGTGGCCTATTGTAATTAACTGAATAGACGCTATTTTTTTAATGAGATGAGAAAAAAACATCTGAGCTTGAATATCTGTGAAACATGACTCACTCAGAAACAAATAATGTTTGTTTGAATATGTCTGATTATTAATAATTACGATCATGTTCACACTTCCCTTTCTCTGTGTGTGAATTTAATTCACTAGTGGTGGTTTAAGTGTGAATTGTCATTCTGTGACTTTGTGTACCAAAAAGAAGGGTTCCATACAAATGTATTTGCCTGAGCAAGTAAAAGTCTCCAACAAGTCAACAGATGCTTTAACATAGGATTTGTATTTTTTGCATAGTCATGCAGGAATCTGGGTGTGAGATAGTCTATCTCACCCCCCCTCACCCCCCCCCCCCCACCTTTTTCAATTATATGTGAAGAACAATGGCTGTGCACAGATGGAGTGCCAAACTAACTGTTTCAATTCTCCGACCTGCCAAGATCTGTTTACCTCCACACATTTATATTGTACACATTAAAAATCTACCTGCTACTGTCTATTTGAGACATATAAGTCACTGTATAGAACGGAATAAAATAGAATAGAGCAGTAGAGGTAAGTGGCTTAGGCCAAGGCTAAGGTTAAACTGGCTTCAATCCCAAATGTATGCCTCCTACCCTGTAGGCATACTTGAGTAAGATGCCTAATGCCTACCTGCTCCTTAATTCTGATTCACTGAAAGCTGAAGAAATGAAAAATGAAGAAAAATGTCTGCTAAATAGATAAAAAGAGTATAATAGAACAATAAAGTGGCTCCTTTGTGTGTGTGTGTGTGTGTGTGTGTGTGTGTGTGTGTGTGTGTGTGTGTGTGTGTGTGTGTGCGTGCGTGCGTGTGTGTGTGTGTTGTGGCAACCCGGCCTGTGACAATCAACGTGATGCAGAGCACCTGAGGCCCAGGGGAGAGCAGACCTTAAAAAGCCTGCTCCAAGGTGCATTCTGGGCTCTCTTGGCTTGGGTGCAAGGAGAGCCCAGCCGTTGTGGTGCCACCCTGTGGAACCAGGCTGTGGATTCCACCCTGTGATCTTTTTGTTCTTTTAAGAAAGATACTTTATGTTTTGATTAAAAGTGCCTTTGTGGCATAACAACCAAGAGAATTGTGTGCTGATTGGAGTAAGGTGGTTCACTCCCCGTGTGTGTGTGTGTGTGTGTGTGTGTGTGTGTGTGTGTGTGTGTGTGTGTGTGTGTGTGTGTGTGTGTGTGTGTGACCCTACTATGAATCAGCATCCTATTCTTCCTCATGAGCTTTCACGTCCATGGTCCGCTGGGATTGGCCCAAGTCCAGAACGACCCTGCACAAGGTCCAAGGAGGAAGAGGAAAATTAAATTAAATGAAAAAAGATAATATGACATATTTGTCCAGCTTGTTCCACGGGTTTAAGCACTGATCAAACCAAATGTGCTTCTTAGGAACATCAACTTTTTAATAGGCACAAAAATATTCATTTATTGCTATAGCTCACTTTTACCTTGTTCAAATTTAGTACTGTACTGTGAGAATGGATTCATCTTCCATATTGTGTTTCTCCGTAAAATGTTGTTTCAGCTATGAATTGTTTGAGCGCGCAGTCTTTCCCCAGAAGTGGTGGGACTGTAATTGCACCCATGCTGCCGGCTCCCGAAATGAATGTGTATCAGTGATAAGGGTTTGTATCACAGCATAGGAGATAAGGGGGCAGAAGGGAAAAAAAGAAGCATATCTTGGCAGCACTGGCTAACAGGCTGGCTTGTATATAATTCCAGAAAGGCTCTGCTGGTATCTTACGGACGGCTCGACACCGCTTAGCTGTGAAGAGCCACTCCTGCGCGCCTCCGCCCCGACCTTGTGTCCAAAGCGCATGCAGGAAGGCTGCAAAATATGTGTATGGAGAGGTGCAAACACACACGCTTTCACACAGACACACGCGCACATGGACACACGTGCACACGAACACATGTGCACACGGACACATGCGGTGTTGTTGACACATGCGTGTGACAAGGGCAGGGTATCTTATTAAACTTGGTTAAACAACAGTCCCACGGATGTTACGGTCGCACGCAGGGAATACGCGCCAACCTGATTACCCCTGAATCATGATGTCGGCATAAGGGGGGAGTGGGAGGGGGGGGGGGGGTTAGGTGGTGGTGAAGACACCCTGTAATACCCCCTGTCACCTCAACCCTCCTCTTCATCCGTCCTCCTTTTGTCCTCTCCTCCTCTTCTGCCTCTCCTCCTGTCGTAAAGTCTCCTCTCCTTCTCTGCTCCGTTTCCCTCCCACTCCTCCCCCTCTCCTCTCCTCATCCCCTATTCTTCTCCTCATTTCCTCTCCTATTCTCCTCTACTTTATCCACCTCTCCAGCCCCCCCCCCCCCCCCCCACCCCCTTTTCTTTCCCCATCTCCTCTGCCAGCCATCTGTCAGCAGCTCTAAGGAAACCCTGGTGGCTCAAGCCAGGGTTTTCGTTTTTTTTTTCTCCTCCTACCTAGCTCATACATGACTGCCTCTTTTTTTTCCAGCTCTTTCAGAGGAGCGACTGTGCATGAACAGTGGGTAGCTCAGGCATGACGGGCCCACTGGACTGTTAACAGCACAGCCGCCTCGCCGGGGCGTTCCTCGACAACACACGGAGCATCCCTGTTATTAGCCGCTATTGATCCAGACGGGCGATCATCAGGTGGTCAGGGTGGTGTAAAGCAGTGTGCCGGAAAAAAAAAGGCCACGCTGGGAGTTAGACAAGACTTAAAATTGCCTTTATCAAATGTTGATTAAAGATGTCTTGGTTTTACGCCCGAGTTGAGCCAGCGACCATACAATACAACTCCTTCAACAGATGGAAATACACATAACACGTAGCTCGGATATAGCACAACACCGACGCCGTCTGTTCATGAGTTATTTACAGCTTCATCTGCTTCTCATCGCCTATCTATCCTCTCATCTGTTCGTTCGTCTCACGGTGGGACGCGGCAAGCGAGCAGAGAAGCACCGGCTCAGCTGAATCTCTCCAGTAGGCCTATAAGATGCTTTCCTTGCACTATCAGCGGGAAGACACACGGATCCCGCCATGAAATATGACTTCAATGACGAAAACCGGCCTGATGCGGCACAGGAAGGGGGGGGGGGGTGTCGCGTTATGAGGAAAACAACCCAAAATAGAGGTGATGGAAGTGGGAAGGGGGGGTTCACATTTAGCTGTGGCCAGCGCCACAAAAACTTCTTGATTCCGCCGGGTATGAAACATCATTACGGTGGTCCAAGAGTCATTTCCTGTGACAGATCGAGGCTAAATTAAAAGATAGGCCCCCGCTGGCTCTGATCCTCTATCTGGGCCCAGCCCCCCCATCTCCCCATCTTATACAAGCGCCATAAATCAACAGCATGTCGCTCTCCCAGACAGTTAATGATTAAAACACAGTTTGATTAAAAAATCATGTACGGCTCATCTTAGAGTGTACTCTATTAAATGAACCCATCTTGTCGGTGGCATAAAGGACATGCCTCAACAATATCCTCTTGCCCTCTTTGAGAGTGAGGGGGAGGATTGACTGTGGGAGGCAGCGGGAAGCGATCAGTAATTGAGTGCAGTTGCAAAAAAAGCCAAGAGGGCCGCACTGCTGTTGCCTCCTGGTGTTGGCCCCGCTGTGACAAAGGAGTCAACGGCTGTTTGATTTTAGCAGATGTCAGACAGTCTTTGGCAAGACATGGAGACAAGGAGACATTGCCTTTGGCTCACCCTTTGTGTATTCGGTGCTCATATTCTAAGCACATAGGTATTTGAATGCATTGTAAATATATAACACGACGGCCATATTTGTTACAACATTATTTTATTTTATAAAACCTGCATTTATTTATTTAACAGTGAAACACAAAAAAGGCTATCATGCAAGTGTCTTGCTTTGGCTACTGTTCAAGAACGACTATTACACACACAACCACACACACAAACACACACACACGCACACCCCACACAAAATCACAGAAAGCCACATATAAATCTGCAATTCACACCCTTTTTCACTGAAGTGTGAAGACAACTCCCTCATACTAAACGCGTAACACAAAAGACCTGGTCATAGACTCATATTCCTCCCATCCAGGAAACAACAGCTCTCTCCAGTGACCGTTCGAGGCAATGACACAGAATCGGACTCTGGTTGACTATGAACTCACCTGGAATGCAAACACGTATCTCTGACACACCAAAACCTACAGCAGAGAGCTTTGTTATTCAAGGACACAGGATCAACTAATTTGTTGCAGACAGACAACCACGATGAAGCTGAGCCTGACATCAGACGTCCCTAGTGTCAATAACCAGAACAAACTCCTTCCGAATAAAAGGCCGTCGTCAGCAAAACAGCACATTCTCGGTTCCCCCTGATATCACAGAGCTCTGTGAATACCACGCTGTAGCCCTGAGAAGGAGAGAATCCTTGCTGATTCAACACACCCCTTACACAGACAAGACACCTGCCCTAGGGCCATATCTACTGGCTCCCACTGTTTAAAACACAAGCGAAGCCTCCACATCATTCATCCTCACAAGCATCCGCCTCTGAATACACGAGAGACGGATGAGAGCTTTCTTTTGATCAAGAGTACCTTCCAGTGTGGCGCCCGGAACCTCCTATCCTCCCTCTTTTCTTTTCTATTTTAACTTGGATTGTTAGTCTTAATCGCCTGCAATGGATAATCTTAAGACGACTTAAAAGAGCTTTCAGAAGTTTTCTGGAACTGAAACTTGAAAGGTGTTTAACATGTAATAATAGGCTTTATTCAGTCGTTTTGGACCTCTGGACCCCCTTAAACCTTTGAATAAGTGATTCATCTGATGAGGAAATAAAGAAAGAATTAAAATAGAAATTCTGGAAATGACAGTTACGTAATTTCAGGTCACAGTGTGATCGCTATGCAAGTGAAAGAACCTCGAAACAATCCTAATACTCCCCTATCCTAATAATAGAATAAAGACATGTATTTTAAAAAATTGATTAAAAAACACCTTATAATTAGGCTTAAGTCCAGTTAAAGATGTGCCTTTAGCCGACAGATAAGGCCGAATAATGTGTATGATCATTATTTGGATGGCCAAGGCAAAGTAGGCAGTAATATATATATAATATAATAATATTGCTCCAATGACCATTTAGTTGGCACCAACTGTCATCTAGTGGCGACAAGTGGATTTACGAAATACGATGGACTGCCAGCCCAAAGTCTACTTCACGTTATGGCAGCTTCATCAAATCTGAAAATGTTTATACATTGATAGAATTATATATATAATATTATATCACTTGTATTGCGAATTGTACTGTAAACGCATAGCCAAGTTAAACATAACAATTCAAACATAACACTAACCCAAACATAACACTAACCCTAACTATCTATGTAGAACAATAACACAACATTCTGTCTGTCTGTCTGTCTGTCTGTCTGTCTGTCTGTCTGTCTACCTACCTACCTATGTATCCAGCCATCTATCTGACGTATTATAACAACCATAGCATAGTTGTGCATCCATCCATCCATCCATCGTTAGGGCTGTCCAGCCGGGGAGTGAGTGAAGGAGGAGACCGTCCCACTATCAGGGGAGTGAGTAAAGGAGGAGACTGGAGAGCGTCCTACCAGCAGCACTCTCCGCCTCCGACGCCGGGAACTTTTCGCAGTCCACCCAGAGCCCCTAGCCAGAGAGTTAGCTAGTAGTGTGGACATTCACAGACATGTCGACGTCGGGAACAAAGAGCTTTCGGGTCAGCGATGGGGATTGGGTTTGCCCTGATAAGAAGTAAGTGTCCGTGTGTGGATTATTAAAGTGGATGTGATGTTTTCAATGGTGGCGGATTGCATTAGCATGGGGCGTTTTGTGAATTTGCAGGACGCGTTAGAGGTTAGCATCGGCTAACTGAGCGTTAGGCCTGTGGAGTGGTAAGCGCCTCTCTCGTGCAATGCCCACAGCGAATCAGTCACCATTCGTTACATGATCATCTGGACTATGATAGGAAACTGCGACATCATCTGCGACATATGTCCGACCATTGCAAGAACCAACATGTGTTCTTGGGGGAGCTGAAGGCATGTGATTAGCTAGCTAGCATGTCTGCAAGTAGCCGACCCTACAGTGTGGTGAGCTGCTGGCTGCTGCTCCTGACATTAATGACGAATCATTTCAGCAGAGAGCGGTGATCAGGGGCTGCAAGGTTACACTCGGACTGCAAAATAATGTTAACTAATGTCCCGTTTTACTTGTTATCTTTGTAACGTCATCTACTGTGACTCCATGAATATACCTGACAAGCGATCTCGTTGTAGTTGCTGTATATGTGTGTATGTTATGTATGTATGTATGTATGTATGTATGTGTGTATATATATATATATATATATATATATATATATATATTTCCGTTTCTGCAGATGTGGAAATGTGAACTTCGCAAGGAGAACCAGTTGCAACAGATGTGGTGGAGGTAAGTTCAGTTCTTAAACATGAAGACTGTGTTTTGCATAAGCTATGTATCTTACATTCGTCGTCATCAGTTTCTACTCCTGCAGAGAAAACAACAGAAGCGAAGATGATGAAAGCAGGCGGCACTGAGATTGGGAAAACCCTCGCAGAGAAGAGTAGAGGTCTCTTCAGTGCAAACGACTGGCAGTGTAAAACGTATGTGACCCAATGAAAACTCCATTACAGCTGCAGGTTCCAACACAATCTCAGTCAAACACGTTGCATTATTTATGGACGCTCACATTTCATGAACTCTTGTTTAAAGGTGTGGCAACGTCAACTGGGCCAGGCGGTCTGAGTGCAACATGTGCAACACGCCCAAATATGCCAAGCTTGAGGAGAGAACGGGTAAGTAGGGAACACGACAAACAAAATGAGAACCATTACTCTGCATTGCATCTCAGTGTGGAAGTTCATTTGTTTGTTGTCTTCCTTTGACAGGCTATGGCGGTGGTTTCAACGAGAGGGAGAATGTTGAGTACATCGAAAGGGAAGATTCTGATGGGGAATATGATGAGGTGAATATATTAACATTTATTTGCTCATTTACCTTTTTTATACCAAAAAAAAGTGCACATATAAAAAAAAAATGAAAGTTACAAAAAACGGTTCAGTGTTGCACCAGCAGGTTTCTAAAAATAAACACCTGGACTGAATGCAGAGTAGTTGTAGGAGACAGAGAACAAAGTACACTTATTCTTCCTTTTTAAGTACTCAAGTACAGGAATAGCAGTGCAATGTGCATCACTTAATGAATCCAGTAACTTTAATTGACGTGCCTTGCTGTTACTGTGAGTGCGTTTCTGAATTTGTTCATGTACGAACTATGGTTTTGTCTCATGCCGTGGTTTGTTGTCTCTCTGCTCTGCAACAGTTTGGCAGGAAAAAGAAAAAGTTCCGCGGCAAACCCGGCAGTGAAGGGGCAAAAAAAGAGCCAGCAAAGAAACCTCCCGTGAAGGTCGAGGAGGAAGACGACGACGACGACGAAGAGGAGGAGGAAGGAGACCTTTCCAAATACAAACTGGATGTAAGTCAACCCACACAGGGTCGAACGTCGGATCAAACCCATGAACGATCAAACGCGCTACACTGAACCGTAACCCGAACAACCCATAACACGGTTTACACGGCCCACTCTAGGACGACGACGACGACGATGAAGACGGAGACCTGTCCAAGTATGACCTGGACGCCAGCGAGGATGAGGCCAAGGAGGGGGTGAAGGCGGAGCAGGAGGTGAAGGAAGTGAAAAAGGAGGGGGAGAAGGAGGACGACAAGGACAAGGGCAGCCCCCCGGCCTCGTCCCGTTCGCGCTCCTCCTCGCGGTCGTCCAGCTCCAGTTCTCGGTCGAGGTCCAGGTAAAGGGTAACGCCAGGCAAAATGTCAGTATCAGCTCTCAATCTCTTTTTTCCACACTACTGGTCCACTTGAACAGAACATGCTGTTGGTGTTTTTTTTGTGTGCTGTGTTCTTGTGTTAACTGCTTTTTTTTCGTTGATGGTTTTGTCCTCACCCACGTCCTTTGCGCGGTCCAGAATGTCTGCTTCCACGATACATCAAATGAAATGCTTTTCACGTTGTGGCCCTTTTTTTTTTAATTGAATTTAGAATGTTTTAGTACTTTGAGTATGAGACGTTTTCTAAAATGTTTAGCCAGTGTTTATTTTATAAAAAAAATTATGCTTTATCTGTTATATTTGTACAATCATTTCTCAGATTTTCTATTCCTTGATCAAAATACTTTTTAATTAAATATCTATTTATATACATATATATATATATATTAACATTTTTGAACTTTCCTTGCTCCAGGTTACTGTGGCTGTACTGTACTGTGCACCAGTCTCTTGTGTCCAGTACAGAGTCCCCGTTCTGGCCTCTGCATAGAAAATATTGGAAAAAGGTATTTTCTTGTGTTCCAGGTCCCGCTCTCGGAGCTCCTCCAGTTCCAGGTCTGGATCTGGCTCCCGGTCCGCTTCCAGGTGAATGAGGTGGCATGCACTCTCTCTCCCCCCAGAGAGAGTGTATGTATCGGGCTGAAGGCCGCAGATTAAGCCTGGTTCTAGTTTAGCTAACGGAAGGCTTCACAGTGATGACCTATACTACTCTAGCCTCCTAATGGGTGTGACTCTGCACTGCGTCTTGTTCTGATACTATTCCAAGATACATTTAGGCCGTGACAATCTATATAGACTTCTACTTTCAACCTTAAATTACGATAAGAACTGCCTGCAAGATTTGATTCGACAATTGTTCATCCTTCAAAGCAGAGGCTAATGGAGCATGGCCGCAGTCATCAACCCCCAAGAAACATATTAGCTAATACACGTGTACATAACGACTCTAATGAGCTGCATCATTAATGTACTGGCCTTGTACCCACCTTCGGGAATGCATAGCAAAGCACTCTGGGCTCAGCGTTCATGAAATGCCTGCTCCATCCACCCAACCCCCCCCCTCCTCCCCCCTGGTTGAGCTCACACTGATTACCTTGCCTGGTTTATATCCCTTCCCCTCCTCCCCATAAGATCCAGCTCCCGGTCTAGGAAGGGCTCCTCTCCCGGGAAGGGGTCCCCCCACTCCCGGTCCTCCACGCCCAAGCGCAGCCAGTCGCCCGAGGCAGGGCGTAAGCGCAGCCGCTCCAGGTCCTCGTCCGGGGGGAGGAAGCGCAGGCGCTCTCGGACCCAGTCGTCTGAAAGGTTTGGGTTTGCCGTGGAACGCTATACCAGTGGCCCACTCACTGAATTCACTTTTTTTGTATTGTATTCAAATGTCTACGTTTTTTCTGTACGTGCTTATAAGAGAGAGAGAGGCTGCCGAAGTAATTTCTGATTATTTTGATAAAATGTTTTTTGTGGTGGATGCATGTTATTTTTGTTGTGTTTTAAAATCTATGTTTGTCTGCACTGTGGCTCACCTTCTCCTTCTTCCCGCGATGTTTCCCGTGTTCTTCCAGACGCCGTGGACATTCCTCCGGATCCTCTCACTCGGGCTCCAGTTCAAAAAAGAAATCGGTTTAGTTGCCCCCCCTTAAAAACAGAGAAATGAAACAGGGCGAAAAAAGGACCCTAAGTTATAAGTGCATGTTGTGTTTCAAGAAAAAAAAAAAAAAAAAAACCCGCCCCAGTTCCTGATGCTGTTTGATTTCATAAAACTTTGCAGCTCATCTGTCTGACTCCCCGCTTAAAATACGAGAACGCTATCCGTTTTCTCATGCTACCCGCCGCTCCTTAATACTACATACATTCTGCTCTGTGACATGCGTGTGTAACTTTAGGTGTCAAAATAAAATACAAATGTCTGGTCATGTAAGAAAAAACAAAACATACTGTGAAGAGGTTGTATCCATTTTTAAACATCATTTTAATTTTTTTTATTGGAATAGCCTGCAAAACGTAATCAATTTAGTTTTTTTTTCCATTCACAGAAAAATAAATGGATTTTAATTTGTCATAATATAGGCTATTTTCAAGCTAGTATTTTAAGTTTTGGTCAGTTTTTCTGCGTTTTGTGTTCAAGGTAAGTATTTTTCTTTTACTTTGGATTATTGTTTGGGGTTTTTGTCTTATCTGTGTCATTAATTGCACACATTCTCTCAAGCTTACGGTTTGGAATCTTCCAATAGGGGAAAACATAGCATCCATGAATTACAACAACAAAAAAAAGCAGCAAATGATCAATGGTTTGTTAAAACCATATCTATTCGTCACTAAGAAAACACACGTTAAGAAAATCAAATTATTTCCCTTGATGAAGCAGCATTGATAGAATGTGCTATTGGGTGTTTTTCTTCTGTTTTAAAAAAAAGAGGGTAAAATGTAAAACAACATGTAAATAAAATGCGTTGATTTAACTGATGGTCTTGTTTTTCATCATCCTAAATTAATAAAAATATGTGTGGATTTTTTTTATCAGCACAAAATGATTCCAAGTTAGTGGAGCATGATGGCTGTATCATTTTCTCATGTCATTCTTTGTGCTTAATTGCATTATGGGATTAAACGGCACGAGGTCAAACCTCTCATCTCTTACCATGTTGGGCAGAGTCTGCGTTTTGTTGGTACTTGCAGCCCTGTGCGCCGAAGGTCTCCACAGGATAATAGCCTACAGCTATTTTTGGGTTTGTTAAATATAAACTTGAATGTTTCCCCTTTACGTGCGTACTGCTGTTCTCGTTTCAGTCGAAAGGTGGCGCTTGTATTTAAATCGCAAGGATCAAGGATTCAATTAATAGCCTGGGACGTTTCGACCGACCTGCCGAACAACATCGCTGTAATTGCATGTCCTTTTTTTTATTGTGACAAACAACGTGTCTTTCAGCGCAGAGAAATGTTCCAATTTGTGTTACATCGGAATTGTAATGATTAATCCGTTATCACTAAATTACCACCAGATGATCAATAGGTGTTTGGATCTTTTTAACAGGTGATCAATGGGCCCGTTGATCATGTCTCATTTACTTATTTACAGAATTTATGGCCAAAAGTTAGTTTCAAACACTTATGGTCCCTGATCAATCAGACAAATTACGATCATCTATTTAATCAGTTTACACAAATGATGACGGGCGTCTGGATTTGAAGTGCCGCAGTAACAGGCGAAATGTTCCAAGCCGTCCCGCATGGTAGTGGGGCTGCTGGCACGCGGCGCGGTCCCGCCTCCCCTGCTTTAAAGCGTCCGGAACGCCTCCGCGCTCCTCAGTTTGCCCAAGCAGCAGGAGTGGATTATAGGATGCTGGACACGTGCGATGGATTTTTGCTTTTTATGATAATACCAACATTACGGAAAAGATGACTTCCGACAACTGTGATTCTCTCGAGGCTTTGCAGAACATTGGAGAAATGTTGAACTCCAACGTCTCCAAACATTTACGCGAAGGCAATGGCACCAACAGTGGCTCTTGTAGATCGGTGTCCGTTGGATTTCCTATTACCATGATGCTCACGGGCATGGTGGGCAACTCTTTAGCTCTTATTCTGGTGTATTTCTCTTATAAAAAGAAGGAAAATAAAAGGAAAAAGTCGTTTTTGCTGTGTATTGGCTCGTTGGCGCTGACCGATCTCTTTGGGCAGCTCCTAACCAGTCCCATCGTCATATCAGTTTACCAAGCGGACCTCAAGTGGGAGCGCATCGACCCGTCTGGCAACTTGTGCGCGTTTTTCGGTGTGTGCATGACCACTTTCGGTCTCTGTTCTCTTTTTATGGCCAGCGTAATGGCCATTGAGAGGGCCCTGGCGATCACCAATCCACACTGGTACTCCAACCACATGAAGACAAGTGTCACCAAACAGACCCTGGCGATCATCTGGTGTCTGGTCTTGATCTTCGCCCTGCTGCCCATCGTAGGGGTCGGTAAATACACTTTGCAGTGGCCAGGGAGTTGGTGCTTCATAAGCACAGGGGACAGGGATGTTCCCGGTAACATGTTTTTTTCCATCACTTTCGCGCTACTTGGGATCTTCTCTCTGCTTGTGACTTTCTCCTGCAATGTGGCCACCATCCGGGGACTGGTTATACGCTGCAGGAACAAGTCTGGCACGGCCCAGTCCTCCAAGCAGTGGGAGCGACTCACCACGGAGACCGTCATCCAACTGCTAGGGATTATGTGCGTCCTGCTAATTTGCTGGTCTCCCTTACTGGTAAGTCTTTTGTTTTTGTTCGTTATCCATGTGATTTATTCCACTTCTAGAATCGATTTACGCACATGCACGCAAGCTTCTTACATTTCTCACTGGTTTCTTTTTATCGTACGTGCTAAAAAGGCAAAGTAGGCTACTATGTGGTCCTGCAAGCTTCCTTTGATAAACTAATGCCATTTGCCATTACGGGCGAATCCACTTAGCCAGGCCCTGTTTGGTGGTCTGCTGATTGTGTAATGAGGTCATATATTGTCCGTCAGACATTTTATTTCCCCGTTGAGGATATTCTGATTATCCACAGGACTCTAGCAATGGTGCTGCTGGGTAATGACAAGCAACCAGAATCTACAGACAATGATTTATAAACTATTTGTCATATATTGTGATAGCTAGACAATGATATTTTGTCTTTATAGTGGTCCTTGTTGCGTAAGTGATCAATTACCAGATATGCATATTATTTTGAAATGAACAATAACGTTTTTTCTAAATGTTCTCATGTGGAGCAAAATAGTTCACGTAAAACAAAAAATACATGATCACAAATATATGAATAGTATGGAGGGTAACATGTTATGTTCTAATAATTCAGCACACACATTGTTTTTCCCAAAGCGACTCTGACATGAGATTGATAACAAGACAAATGCAAAGTCAATATTGGAAGAACTAGAAATTGAACAACCAATTTTTATACAACACGATGAGTACAGAAAAGCTGTAATGCTTCAGCATTACACTCAGTATCCATACCAGAGAGAAAACACATTGCTCAGACCACCCGTAACAACAAGGTAAAAGGTATCATCATCCAAAACAGACAGAGATGAAAGCGATCAGCATCCACATCAATGACCTCCCGTTACAGGTGCTGATGCTGCGGATGATCTCCACCCAGACATCATCCCATCACTGCAAGCAAGACCCCTCTTCTTCCTCCTCCTCCTCCTCCTTATCCTCCTCCTCCTTAGCCCCGGGTCGAGACTTGGACTGCAACTTCTTCCTCATGGCCATCCGCCTGGCCTCGCTGAACCAGATCCTGGACCCCTGGGTGTACCTGCTGCTGAGAGAGATCCTGCTGCGCAAGTTCTGCATGGTGGCCAACGCCATGTCCAACTGCTCCATCGAGAGACAAAATGAGAACCAGGTGGCTCTGACCGCCGTCCACAAGGAGGGCTCGCTGGAGGTGGACCGTCTCCAGAAGCAGCAGACGGAGTAGACGGCACACTTGCGGTTTATTGTTTACCCAGAAGCAGACAAGACGGGACGGGACCCCAGGGTTGTGGCGTGCGGATTGGATTTGGATTGGTTTGGATTTCCTGCACATTTTCAGACGGTTCTGAAACGGATTGGGGTTTTTTCTCTGCACGACGGGGGACTGGATTTGAACTTGGATTTTGTAGACTGTACACAGGAGGATGTTTAAGGAGTCAAGGAGCTCTGCCGCTGTACTGTACATGTTCACCAGCTGAGTCCTCTCAATGTGCACTCTTATTTGTTTGCTTGGAAAAAAAACGCACATTCCATTCCAAAGTCAACTAACCAGCATGTGGTCGCGTCACCTTGCAGACTTCTTGCAAAGTATCGAATGTAGTTTGAAAGGAAATGGTTTTTGGGGTGTTTTTCTTTGTCATGACTGTGTCCTTAGGACTGCAGACTCACCAAATATGGTTGTGTATGATATTGTGGCTGATGTGGTTGTGCTAGAAAAACCTCTGTGGCCTATTTGTTTAAATAAACATGATCCATCAGGATCAAAGATGGTGAATCAATCCCATGTAATACTATAACCTGAATGATGTGCATATTGTCCCCAGAATCCTTTTATAGTGCCTGCTGAGCTGTGGCTGCTTCTAAGAATGTTAAGCTATTACTGTGGAAATGATGAAGGGTACGTTCATGGAGGCTTGACGGAGAATGTTGAAAAGGGGATTTCAATACAAGCTGTATTATTCCTTTTGTTATTTTTTACCTACCTTTAAGTAATAGCTTTAAAGTGCTTGATAATACTATATTTGTCTTATTGCGTATGTACAGGATTGTTCAAATGATGAAACGCAAGAGCCAATTATGTTTGATCATTAGTAATGCTTGTTGTAAATATTTGTACAACAAAAAAAGGATTTATTTATATGTTGGGGTAATTGCACATTTCTTGTTTGTTTGTGGTGAATGCTGAAGCACTATCCGTCTTTAAATGTTAAAATAGGTCTCCCGCCGGGTTGATTGCAAACGAGACCATTGAAATGTGAATGTCGTTCCATCTATCCAATTCCTTTTGAATTCTGCCAGGCATGGAGCTTACTTTTTTTTTCTCCAACTATGATTTTCTAATATATTTGGATGCAGAGACAGTGAAATAGCCCCTCCGAGCTAAACGGTACTGGGGTAGATCTCCACAGTGCACTGTCTACCTGAGGATAGCAACGAGAGACATAGGTAATGTACCCAGTCGTTGAGAGGATGCTAACTACTCCTGGCTGACAGTAAATGAGGACTGATGAACACCAGTGTCTTCTGAAAACATTTGTACTTCATCTGTGTATCATAACTTACAGATTGCAAAGTTACATTTTGTACCCATAGTAAATGAATGTTCGTGCCATTCTACGTATGTTAGAAGACAAATGTCCTTCAACATCTTCTTCTGCAGCAGTAGGTTACCTTTCGCGTAGAATAGCAAGGCATTCTCTATGTTCTTCTCATGTTGGCCGATAGTATTATGTGTCGGGTACGCCAGAAACCCGATCATGTTGTGATCATACCAAAATGTGACATACACGGTACATCTGAGCTCAAAGCTGATTCAGTTATTGACCACCAATGTCTCATGGAGACATTTCCATACAACATGGCTGTTGAATGGAAAGTGAAGACATTAAAAAAATTAACACAACACAAAAGGCTTAGTGTTATTCAGGGTTTGTTTTGTTTGTGTGTTTTCTATGTTTGCTTGTTTGCACAGAAATTTGCTTGTGGGTAACCTTGTTTCGTATTGCAAATGTTCATGTTGCTCATGTTTAACAAGTCGTTTGTGTAAAATGTCTCATTGGATGTATTTAATTAGTATTTAAATCTGTTTTTGAGTGCCTAATTGTTTTTTTTCACAGCGTTAAAGGATGTTTTCATTATTCAATACTGTTTTCATATATTTATTTTAAGAAAAGTACAGCTTAACATGTTTTTTTTTTTCAGTTCAAGTTTTTCATATCAATTATACACCCTGCTAAATAATTACTTGACTATTGATTTTCTTCCTTTGACTGAAAAAACACAGAAGCCAGACTGAAAATTTGTCTTTCTTTAAAACTTCAATTACCAGGTCAACATTGAACAGTAAATAAACAAAGTTGTATCTCAATATTATCCCATTTATGTTTGTACGAACAGGTCAGCTCAGATTTTCTTATTTCAAATACATTCCTCTGGGTTCAAGTGAACACACCTGAAAGCCATAACACGGTGAATAATGCTTTATGATTCTCATAAAGCCATCTCTGCCAGCTGGCTCCATTCTCCTCAGATCAGTCCGGCATGCGGTTTGATCTTCTGATTCCATCCATGTGCTGATAGACAGGTTACCTTTATGCAGGCCTGTATTGGCTCGAGGGTGGATAAACTCTTGCAAAGAACTCCCTACAGTGTCGCTTTCCCCCAGCCCAGCCTCTCAGCCCGCATCTCGGATAACCCTCAAATGGGCTGAGGTGTTGTGTGAGTTAGACTCCCAGCTCAAAGGTAATGGGTTTGATTCCCCATGTCAGCATAATGACATGTATCTGAAAATCACTTTGGATAAATGAGTAAATGATAACACACTAACATTTTTCCAACATCTCAGTTATGAAGTCGCTAACCTACCTGGTCACCACCACATACAAATACAACTCAGTTGCATTTTACCATCAGCAAGGCATGGGGAGGAAGAAGATGAGGAGGAAGAGCAGGAGGAGGGGTGACCATGTACTGATCTGCCTTTCACCCCCTCCCCCCTTCTTTGCTCTCTCTGATTGGCCAGATGGAGGGGATGCCGGTCTAGTGCCTCCATCTCCTCAAGGCTGGACCGCTATAGAACACACTCAATATGTCTCATCTCACAGAGTGGCTGATGGGAGGCACCTTGCATCTATTATGCTTAGAAATCTATAATGTTGGGAAAGCGGTAACATATCATGTATATTACGTATTTTATTTCCTCCGGTTGGCTGTTCTCTTCGGGGCGGTTGATGAAAACAATCTCACACGCCGATGACTTCACCCCCCCCCCCCACATCCACCCCCGTCGTGATAGTAGCGGAGAACTGCTACACTCCTGGTGAGCCTGACTACCGACCCCCTCTCAATAATCAGTCAAACGTCGATCACACAAACAAGCCGGAGGAAGCCATTAGGCCTACTTGTTGTTTTACTGTGAGTCATGGATTTTATCTTGTAGCACAGGGAAAACTTTAAAGCCCATGTTGCAGGTTAACCAGAAGTTTCGATTAATGGGTACATAAAGCACTCAAAATAAGTATATCATTAATAAAATGTCTCCAAAATAGCGTTAAAGTCCAGTTTTTGTCGTTTTTGGTAGTTAGGGTGTTTTCTTCCGTAACTCGGCGATGACGTCACGTTGGGGAGACGTGGTGGAAGGTAGCCTCAGCCTAGTACTAGAATTAGGGCGTCTGGGATGAGGAAGAGGTGGCAAGAACCACAAATTACATGTATGATGGCCCACAACCGTATAATTTCGAACCTGTCAGACGTGAGAGGGCGAATTAGGAATTGCCGAGAACTGATGTCCGTCAAAGCCGATTAAATGCATGGTCAGAGGAGAATGGGTGAAGAGTTGCTATCATTTAGCAACGCAGCAACGAGCGCTGGAGCTAGTCTATGAACAGCAGTGCATACAATAACAACACTTTTTTTACTGTCAGTGAATAGCACCGAGTGAAAGTCAACGTTTTCTTTATATCTAGTGACAGTGATTATGTTGTTAGTTCAGATACGTACTGGTACTTAGTCAGAAGATCTAGAAATAGAAGGCATAATGCTAGCTATGGGCTAACTTGCCAGTCCCACCTGTGAAATCCCCCCTCAGATAATCCATTATTACAGGCATGCAAACTAGTCACCTTTCGGCGAAATTCGCCGTTTTTTAAACTAAATTGGCCACTTGTGTGATTCGTGGAGATCCAGTGGGGGGGGGGGGGGGTCTACAGTCAGATGAAAACGAGACGATAACTAAATAAAAATCAATTTAGGATGACAAAAACTACGACAAAATCTTTTGACACTTTCGTTAACGAATAAAAATGAGACGAAAATGTAAGCGGGACGATTTGGGAAGCGATCCAATCAGAAATAAGCTCTTTATGTGGGGAAGTACTGATCGTCCCGCCTGGCAGGTCAACTAGCAGGCGCTTGCTGCGTCGCAAGCAAGTGTCCCTTTGTAAACAGTTTGGCGCAACGATCACCGGTTAAAACACAACCAACTTGAAGTCATTGGCAGACGAGTCATCCCGAAATTCACGCAAGGATAAGCATACTTAAACAGTTTTTTTCTTTCAAGCTAATGTTATATGTGTTTTCGCTAAAATTGGAATACAATACAAGCTGAAAGAAACCACCACTGTCCTGTAACGGTACCGGAGCTCTGTGCTGTCAACACCACAGCGGGGCACAGAAACACAGGATTCACTGTGGTTTCTGTGAATGATTGAAGATGAGGACTTTATTTTAATGATTGATACAGTTGATAGGAGGCTGACTGTTCCCCAGAAAACTAATAAGCATCTGATTGACAAACATTATGAATCATCATTGGTGTTTTTTCAATTTTTTATTTTTCTGCAAAGAAAAAGCAAGGCCATATTTCTTTTTTATCCCGATTGAAGGGGGGCCCAGAGCCTAGCTCTGGGCCTCCCTTCAATCGGGAGATCGAAGACCCTTCGATCTCCCGATTGAAAAAGCCTGGAGGAGATATTAGTTAGTTATTCTGCTGAGGTATTCCAACACAACATGACTACTTTGTCATATATTAATTTGATCATCACATACCTGCAATTGAATAAAATGCTTCCTTCATCCTCTGTGGTGTAAGATGGCCAGGGAAAGTGACATTCAACAACTTTTTTAGTGCAAAGCACACTCTTCTGATCTCCCTGCAGATGGTGGCTTTGGAGAGACCCTCTGCGTCACCCATAGTATAAAGGAAAGTCTCTGATGTCAAAAAGCGCAGCGTCACACACTTTTTCTTATTTGAGGCTCAAGCAAACAGGACAGGTACACAATACTGGGCCTTGTGAATCTGTACGTCTCCCACAAGTACTCATCACTGAAGGCCAGTGGGTTGGTCCGGTCCCTGAAGATCCTCGGGGCTGGTAGCTGGAATGCTTGCCTCATTATCTGCGCACCCACATCAATTGGCTCTTCATCTATAAAAGGGCATGCCATTCTTGGAGATGTTTGTTTGCTCTAACAGGGATATAAGTGGTGCTGCTTATATACCCTAGTCCTATTGGAAGGCCCCTCCTACCAATCAATTCATACATTCAATTAACCTAATAATAAACTCACTTGAATGGAATTTATGTGGATGACAATTTCCCATGCAGCAGCTTGGGATATTGTGTCATTGTCATTGTGACAAAGACTTCACTTTCAGTAACATTAATATTAACATTAACTTTACCATGGGTTTTTGCAAGTTGTATTTAGGTTCTAGGGAAATTGTAAGACACATTTATTATAAAAGTAAATTGTTTGGCCCACTTCCTCTGAGATAAAGGGAATTACAAAAATAATCCATCGACATTGCCTGGACACAAACACCGGTCTCCTACACTTCACACCTCATCCACAGCCCACTGACCTAACTGCTGGTGCTGAATTGCAGCATGAGATATATATATATATATATGTGTGTGTGTGTGTGTGTGTGTGTGTGTGTGTGTGTGTGTGTGTGTGTGTGTGTGTGTGTGTGTGTGTGTGTGTGTGTGTTGAGAAAATATCCACGATGACAATATATAGTAATTCATTGAATTATTTCATTTACATCTTTTAATCTTAGACCCTTAGTGAAAATATACGCTGTTTGTACTTCATATATGTACATTTATGACAAAATTGTGAGGACTAGGCTTGGCGGAACCTTCTGATGGTACAATTGTTGCTGACAGATGGATTTCTCTGAAACACCGCTCAAGTTAGCCTGACAGTTAACCTGCTCCCGACCAGGTTAGTTTGGTCGGATAAATTGCCATGGTTACTTAGCGGAGATTCCCTTAAGTGACGTTCATGGAACGCAACTCCAGCTGAAAGAAGCCCGGCTAAGCGGAATAAGCCCGGCTTTGCGTTCAGCCTGGTTGGTGGAATACCCCTCGGGTTGCCTCCGCTGTGTTTGTAGCTGATCAGCTGGCAGGCTGAGCACATCACTGGATATTGTCGCTGAATGCAATTATGGCTTTAAAAAGCTCGGAAACAACGTGTGCCGTTTGAGGATGTACTTACAACCGGACAAAACTAAATAATTGGTTGAAATCGTAATGAATGAATGACTGACGACGGCGATTGTTTACATCGATCTCGTAGTAACCGGTAAAGCCCACAATTCGCGCAAAGCATCACGAGGCGGTGGAAACTTGTGATCGTGTGACATTATTTAACCATCCATCTACATATACGATCAGACAGATACATCATTGACACACAAAGCACATTCGTCCAACCCGGCGGATGCTGACAGCCCACAACGAGCCAAACATCACCACGGCGGGTGTGCTCTCTCTCTCTCTCTCTCTCTCTCTCTCTCTCTCTCTCTCTCTCTCTCTCTCTCTCTCTCTCTCTCTCTCTCTCTCTCTCTCTCTCTCTCTCTCTCTCTCTCTCTCTCTCTCTCTCTCTCTCTCTCTCTCTCTCTCTCTCTCTCTCTCGCATGCACGTACACAAAAAATCACTCCAACTACTCCAAGGCTAGGCTGCTTCACTAAGACCACAACTAACCATGCAGTAGTGCGAAGCCGGGAAGGACACAACGCACATGCGCATGTATAATCTGCTGAACACTGAACACTGGTCTCTACTCTCAAGGGTCTCAATGGGGCTTCAGTCTGTCGTCTCCCCAACGTGACGTCATGCATTGTGGGGGAAATGAGAATCAATTGCAAACCGCTAAAATCGTACCTTCTTTTTCGCATTAAATTCTGTTTTGTGATACCCAACAACATTAAATACAATGGATAACCGTTTAAATGTTTATTACCAACAAGCAGAGGCGTCACTAGGTTTTAAGGACAGGGGGGGCTTAGCCCCAAGGAGATGCACAGGATGTTTCACAAACAGCTAGCAAAGACTGAGAAATGATTTATTAGTTACTAGTAGTTATTTATTAGTATTTATTAACAGTCTTTTTTTAATACAGTAGAACAATAAACAAAGGTTTGCAAAGTAGCAGTATGTTTAGAGCATTAACAAGAAAAAAAATTGCTACAATTACAAGTTACTTGGTGGAAGCATCAAAGAATGCCGTCTGTTTTTAAGGGTGGCAAATCGGTCTATCACTCTGTTGTGACTCAGATGCTGAAGCTCTGCTTTTTCAATTGACATGACTGCAAGACTGTGAAGTCTTTTCTGACCCATTGTTTGACGCAGCCAGGAGTGCAGCCGACGCAGTGCACTAAAGGACCTTTCACATGAGCAGCTGCTTACAGGCACTGTTAGGGCAACTTGGATGGTTGCCTTCAGAGAGGGAAACACGTCTGAGTCAAGAAGGTTGTGCACAGACAAGATATCTTCAGGTGAACATCCAGCCTCTGTTTTCCGGGCAAGAAAGTTTCTGGCCACCAGAACCTCCTCTGTTTTCAGGTCAATGCTGTAGTGTTTTGCAAGTTCATTCAAGTGTGATTCACACAAGAAGGTCTCACATTTAGGACTGCATGCCTGGATGCCTTTTAGTAGCCCTGCATCTACACTGCAAAATCTTTGCTCAAGCTCGCCAACCATCCTATCCATACAAGGGAAGAATAACTCTCTTTTCAATGTGTCTGAGTTGTTCAGTTCAGTGCGTGAACCTGCAGTTGCCTCCAGCACAAAATCCTCCATTCTCCTCTGTTTATGCCTTGTCTTGGCACCTGGTTCTGGGATACTGTGGGTGTGGCACAGGGCTTTGGTTCTCTCATATAGCTCCGTGGCAAATGCATCTGTGCGTTTGCCCTTAAGTGTGTCACACACTGCTTGTTTGCAGATCAAAGCTTCTGCCAGGTCTAAAGTCTTTTTCTGAAGGAGCTTGTGGAGTCCTTCGGTTACAGACAGAAGTGACTGAAACATCAGTAGTGTGTAGACTGCTGAGAACTTATAGAGCTTTGCTCTGAGACCAACAGCTATGGGGGAGCGAATGGCAGAAAGGCACTCCAAAATGGCAGGCAATGTCTCTAGAGTGTTTGAAAGTTGCACAAGCTCAGTTGTTGTCAACCCAAGCCTTGTCTGAGCCTCCATGAACTTATGATGATTCACTAGGGAGGTGCTGAAGAAAGAGTACACACACTCCAACAAGCTGAAAAGCTCCACAGCCTCTGGGATGGCCTTGCAAGTATGGCACAACACCAGGTTAAGTTCATGAGCATAACAATGCACATAAATAGCTTCAGGATGGAACCTTCTAAAATGTGCTTGTACACCTCCAGTGGACCCACTCATGACGGCTGCACCATCATAGGTTTGTGCTACACACTTAAGCTCTGCAAGACCATTGTTTTGGATCTGCTGCTGCAGCTCATTTGCAATGGACTTGGCATCAAATGATTTTATCTCTGCAAGTGCTAGGAAACGTTCTTTCACTTCCCCCTCTGACACATACCTGACACAAACAGCTAACTGCTCAGATTTTTCATCCCTTGCCTCATCTGCCATGATGGCATAGATTTTGGACTTTGTCATTTCAGACACAATGACACTAGTAACTTCCTGGGCACAACAGTCAATCATCTCATTCTGGGATGTTGGTGAGCAATGTAATGCAATGCAATGTTGTTGAACAAGCAAATTGCACAAACAACAAAAAAAAAAACCTGCAACACGGACTTTAACTCCACTGTTTACAAGATGAGGCACAGCAGCTTATTGTGAAGTATCATTTATTTATTTATTTCATGTCCTGTGCGTATTTATAAATACGCACAGGAGATGTTCTATCTATTTATGAAAGTGTCCATTTAGAGCTTAAATATTTGCCCTTCGTCTTGGGTGGTTAAAGATATTGATATCTCTCAATAAATAAATAATAACTAAAATGGTGTTGTATTTGTATTCTATTAAAAACAGTGAACTTATTCTGATTTCCAACTGCCACCTCACGAATACAATGTTTCAAAAGTACAACACTAATGCCATATATGAAAGACACACAAACAGCACTAATGCATTTACCCCGACACCGGTCAGACGTTAATTTCATCATCACACTTTGTTTACCTCCAAGACATCTTTTAGGAAACTGTGAGTGCATTGCCTGTGTAGCATGCCTACATGTTCAGCATGCCTTCTGTCTTAACTCAAATATTAACCGTACCATACCACTATTCAATTGCATATCAAATGGTAAACATACAAAAAAACAATGTGTTCTCTGCTTGTACAGAACCTTGTTAAAAAGTAAGAAAAAAAACAAGTGAGTGAGTGAGTGAAAGAGAGAGAGCGAGTGACTAAGCATGTACATAAGTCATTTGTCATACCCAGTATCCACAGGTGGGTACATTCTTCACTTCATTGTTTAGTCAGCCTGGCCTAACCTGGCCTTACCTATCATAACAAATTTGTTTTGTATCTCCATCAATTGATGACTGTTATGTTTGTTGAGTGTACTGAGGTGAACGCATTAAATAGCCTAACAGTGCATATGATTATGCTGTACATGTGTACAGCAAGGCCAGTGTTCCCAATCTCGCGGTCAGGATGTTGATATTTGGTTGTGGGAGTAAAGGGAGTCACAGGATGTTGATACAATCAGACTAAAGTAACTAAGTAATAAAAGATGTTGAATATATGCCTCACGATGGGAACAGATGAGGCTTTTTGTTTTACCATATATTATATTCATACCATAATCATAAAACTGGCCCTCTTTTTGATTAAAAAATGATCTAGTAGGGACGTCAAACCAAATCGGTATAACAACAGGATTGATTTAAATATATTCAGTAAATGGGTTTAGAAATTTCCTAATCAGAGAAAACCTGTAGAGTGCTATTTTCAATCATGATTAATATTTGATATTGATATTTTTTTATTTGCCATGCATTTTCTTCCTCTGTAGGAGGGAGGAGTTAAAGTTCTGAATCTGTATCAAATGATCTTGTTAATGAGCTGCCTCTCTTGCTCTACCTGACATCAGATCCCATAACTGCTGAGTAAGAATACCAGGAGGGATGCCAGTGCAGCAAGGAAAAATAATCGTTTGCATTAACGGCCCCATTATTCATGACTTTTCCCGGTCGATACACTGACTCTGTATATTTTCGTAGGATGTAAAACATTTTTTTTATTCCTCATAACACACTGCGTAGTATTAACAAACATAAAGGCAATTTATGAACGATGCTCTGGCATAGAGGCAAGAGGAAAATGAGGATGCAGCAGACCACAAGTAGTCTTGTAGTTTACTGCACATAAAGAAGCCAATGTGGAGAACATTACAGTTAATGACTAGTGGATGGAGACACTCGCACATGTGGGCATGTATTACATGTATAAACTTGACATTGCGTGCTTCCATTGTGACCATCATGTGGGGAATACAAGCTGCAACTCCCAGCAGTGACGTATATTCCCATCATGAGGGCCATGCGTTGCTGCTGGGAGTTGTAATTCATCAAATTCATTTATATTCCTCATTCTGTATTCATGAACTCAATGAACCCAATGCCAGAGCCGGCTCAAGCTGTTTTGGTGCCCTAGGCGAGATTAGGATTTGCCCCCATTTGGAGGCAAATCAGCACCATCCACTCATTCTACAGCAAAAAGATCATTAAAAAAAACCATATAAATTAAAATAACTTCTCAAAATGTATATTCCCATAATGACTATAATTAACAAAATATGTAACCAAATCAAAATCAATATTAAAGCTGCACAAAAAACTTTTTGCGATTAATGATGAGAATAAGAGAAAACGGTAATCAAAGACAACTTTGTGCACTGTACTTATATTTCCTGTTTCAAATCAAATCCAATTTTTATAATTGATTAAATGTATAACTTTATCAAGTAAAAAAAACAACACTTTGTAGGCCTACTTAATGTTGCAGTTAAATTCAAATATTTCATTAATGGTTCACTATAAAAGGAATAGTTACTTTTTTGTTTTTTTTTGACAAATCAGTATATTTAAGACATCACTTTTGACTTGAGTAAGTTTTACCAGAAGAATTTTGAATGTATGACATTTTAGACTAAATGATTAATCAAATAAAGAATTGTTAGATTAATTGACCATTAAATGATCATTAGCTAAGCAATCATATTGTTACAGCAAGCGTCCGAAAATCATCATGAATGTAATACACTTGTAGGCTACTCACTACACTAAAGGACAACTTCCTCGAAAGACTCTGAACGCCTTGTTTCATTGTTCATTTACTCCTGATATATGGATGGTAGTAGCATGAGACAGGGTCTAAAGGGAGATTATTCTCAACTTCTTCCTGGAAGTCACCACAGTCCCCCGATACACCACCAAAATATCCAATCAACCCTTTGACCCATCTTACTGATTTTTACCGCTCAAATCCATATAAAACCATTATCCAACATCAATGGTCCCCTCATTCTAACAGTAGTTGGACAGTTAGCACCAAACCTAATTGGTTTTACAAGGACTTTTAATGAACCTCAATCCGTAGACCTTCATCGACCGCAACATGTGTCGAAAACAAGTATTTGGGAAAAAAAAGCCAAATGTTTAAAACATGCAACAACATCTGATCTCATCTCATCAATTGACTCGTGTACTTCGTTTTTCCAGCTAAATATCTGAAATTCAGAATGTCCCTTTTCAGTCTCTCTATCTATTGATATTTTTGCAGCACTTAAAATAGTTGTAGTGGTTCCAATATTGACTAAATGCCATGATTGTTCTCAGATTCACTTGTAAATCGTAAAGCGTCATTGTAAAAAGGCCAGAGAGAATCGTATTGCTCTGTTTGTCTTAAAGAATAGGAAGTGATGTACCGTGATGTACCATGCAGGAAATAACAGAGCCAGGAAATTGCTCAACATTACTGAACAGAAATGATTGATGGTCAGAGAAAAAAAATGGATTAACGTGAGTATAATGATTCTTTGCTTCTGCAATACTTAATAAAAAAAAAGAATAATAATGCCAGCAAACAGAATTTGGGAATTTACGGTATTTTCTATAGTCAATTCGCATCAACTATATTCAGTTCAGTCACTTCCATTTAAAAATCAATGGCCTGTTTGGACATGTAGAGCCCAACATTAAACCCCTAGGTTGAACCAGACAAAAGATAAAATTGCACAAATGAAATGTGAAAAGGTATCACAATATTTGCAGAATCCTAGTTTACAGAATGGCAATACATATCATATCAGCAATATCGGCAAATCTTTGTAATATTGTGTGGTGATTTCCCTGCCGATACCGGTACTCATATAAAACTAAAATAAGAATATTGAAATAAAACAAAAAATAAAAAAAAAGTCAGTGTGTTTGTCACAGTATGTATGTCGACGAACATACGTCGGATGTGTGTGACAACGTTTATTAGGCTAAATTGTGAACCTTTTGTACCTTTGTCCTTGAAGTAGGCCCATTCTGTTTCGATTCGTCAATTCAATCTTGTAATGGTGTCACTTGACTCTGTGATCGCAGGGAAGCCAAACAAATAGGGAATGATGGAACAAGGAGCGGATCATTTCATCTCCTGGCTGTCCTTCTAAGAGTGGCCACTAATGGGATTAGTCTACAGTACACATTCTGCATCCTGCTGTTACGGATGCAGAAACACAGCAGCAGAGGCACGGCCGGTCATGGCAGAGCACCTCCCCTGCCCTTCTCCAACCATTAACTTCCACAAGCCTGAAAGATCAAATAACCAAACAGCCAAACAACATTCAAAGGAACCAGAGCAATCATGGTCCAGCTGTGTGTGGGGGGAAACAGCCTCTGATCCTGTGTGGAGCATCTCATAGTTTGGCCACAGGGAAAATATGAAATATCTATGCGTCTGTCTATGTGTGTTTCTGTCCGTCGCATCTATTAATCAGGGTTTCTCTTTAAAAAACTTTTCTTATAGAGAAATGCTTGGGATGTTTCGGTGCAAGAACAGCCTAAAATAGGTACATTCACTGAATAATTAAGAACAAGCCCCATCGCCCGTAACATGAATGAATGATCATAAAGAACCCAGATAATCGATATGAAAAGGCAAAGAATTACAGTTCATTCCCTTCTTTGTAAGATTATTTCCCCGAGTAAAAATATCTAACTTTGTCATGTATAAAAACTGATGAAAACGCTTGGCATTCAAGCCCTGTCCGTGTGCTGTCGGTTCATATTCCCTTCATCTGGTATTCATGTGGTTCATCATTTTCTACTAGAAATCAAACATGAGGGCCCAACCCTCCAAGAAATTCAAAATCAAATCCGTTGATCGTTCGCTTTCTAGTTTCTGGTTGGAGTGATGGTGATAAACAATCTTAACAGGTCTAGACATCAACAACACAGACTTCAGCCCTGCAATATGCCATCTGTTTGGCCAACTGCTTCAAACCAGACTCCTTAATGTTTCTTAGAAACAACCCTCTTACCCACCCCCTCCTCTCTTAATGCTTTAACCTGCCCGTATGCTTAGCCTCCACACACACATGTGTCCTGTGCATGCAAACAAGTAATCTAATGAGTAAAGCTCTGTACATTTGCATATTGAACTGGTAACAGAGCTTCCTCATGCCCTTTTGTTTTCATCATGCATGCATTCAGGTCTGTAACTAATGAATTCAGCCTCATCTGTTGTCGAAAAACTCAATGACACCCAAGCAGGTTTGAAACATATTATTGAATATTATTGAATACATTGCTTAGTGAGGCTGGGTCATTTATATTAGTTCTCTTTGAAGCCTGGAGATTGGATTTAACGGTTGCATTGCATTCATAGCTGCAATATGCACCACACATGGTCTCCCATCGCACTCTTAGGTCATTCATGCCTTGTTAACACTTTTTAAAATGCACATGTATTCATGTTATCTAATGTTAATTCCTAAGGAGACAGAGGAGACAACAATGGCTAATGAGGCTAGCACAGGAGGCTTGAGAGTTATATGTGTTATAGCGTTATATAGTGTTATACATATATAAGACAAGAACTGCTTATTTCGCTCAACTTATCTCTATTAATAAGAGAAATCCCAAGTTTCTGTTTAAGACCATTAGCTCTATTACATCCCCTACTGTCCCCATTGCCCCTGTCTCCTCTATGACGGATTGTAATGTTTTTGCCAGTTTTATGGTAAACAAAATCAATGACATCAGGGCCAATTTTTCTTTTACTGTTCCAAATCCTTGCACTATTCAGCCTCCCCAGTGTAACTGGTCCCTGTTTTCTTTGGTCTCACTGCCAGACATCAGTGCGATCTTTGCCACCATGGCTCTGTCCTCTAGCCCTCTGGACATACTCCCGACATCACTGTTCCTTAAAACTTTTGGCTCCACTGGCTCCTGCATTGTAGAGATTATAAATCAATCTCTCCAAACTGGTGTTGTTCCAGATTCCTTTAAACAAGCAGCAGTGGAACCTAAATTAAAGAAACCAAACCTGGATCCTACTGATTTAAAAAATTATAGGCCCATTTCAAAGCTCCCTTTTCTGGCCAAAATTATGGAAAAGGTAGTAGCTAAACAATTAATTGCCTTCATTGATGCAAACTCTATCTTTGACACCTTCCAATCAGGTTTCAGGAAAAAACACTCCACCGAGACAGCCTTAATCAGAGTTTCAAGTGATGTCCTGATGGCAGCAGACTCTGGTCAATATACAGTCCTGGTATTGTTAGATCTTACCGCTGCATTTGACACGGTGGACCATAAAGTCTTATTAAACAGACTCAGAGACACTTTTGGGATCACAGGTACTGTTTTAAATTGGTTCAGGTCTTATCTGACCGACAGGAGTTTTTTGGTCCATGTCAACCAGTTATCATCTGACCTGACAGGGCTAGCCTGTGGGGTCCCACAGGGATCAGTACTTGGCCCTTTTCTTTTCTTGCTTTATATGACCCCTCTTGGACAGATTATCAGTGAGTTCAGTGATGTCTCTTATCATCTATATGCTGATGATGTGCAGCTCTACTGCTCTTTTAAGCAGAATGAGCTACACAAACTAGACGATTTAATTGCCTGTTTGACGGCCATCAAAAAATGGCTAAATGACAACCTTCTTCAACTTAATTCTGACAAAACTGAAACACTGATTATTGCCCCAGATAGTGCCATCCCCCCTATAAAGCAGCGCCTAGGTCAGTTAGGTCTTTCTGTCCAACCAAGTATACGCAACCTAGGCGTTGTTTTTGACAAGGACATGTCCCTGGACCACCACTGTAAACAGCTGATGAAAAATTGTTTTTATCACCTGCGTAATATAGCAAAACTGAGGTCCATGATTTCAAGACCTGAAATGGAGATGATAATTCATGCTTTTATTTCATCTCGCATTGACTATTGTAATGCTCTTTTTATGTGTTTTAACAAAAAGGCTGTAAATCGCCTTCAAACCGTACAGAACGCAGCTGCAAGGCTCATAACTGGATCTAAGAAAAGGGATCATATCACCCCAATTTTATATTCCTTACATTGGTTACCAGTAAATTTTAGGATTCATTTTAAGATTTTAGTACTTGTTTTTAGAGCCCTCCATGAACAAGCTCCCTCGTACATCACTGAGCTGCTGAGACCCTATTCCCCAATACGTTCTCTAAGGTCATCAGACCAGAAACTCTTGATGGTCCCTCGCACCCGTTTTAAAACACGAGGTGACTGCTCTTTCCAGGCCTGTGCCCCTCGCCTTTGGAATGCTCTACCATCGACCTTGCACAGTATAGAGTCCACTGAAGGTTTTAAGAAAGAACTTAAAACCTATCTTTTTACACAGGCTTTCAACTGATGTCGACGTTGTGGGGCCTCTGTAAAGTTTTTCCTGAATTTGCGCTGTTATGTATTTTTTCTGTATTTTCTGTATTATGTATTTCTTTTTCTTCTCTGTACTGTATTTTATTGCATTCTATCCTTGTTGTAAAGCACTTTGTGATTGTATCTATGAAAAGTGCTATATAAATTAAACTTACTTACTTACTTACTTATAAATGGGACGAATTTACCGGGCCACCATCATTTCCTTTCTTAGCTCTGTAGTTAGCCCTTTAATCTATTGTTTCATTAATACACAGCTAACCAAAAAAAAAAAAAAGAGTAACTATACATAAACTACACATAACATAAAAGTCATAAAACTTTAAAGTTCCATAAAAAACACCTTAACAGCTCAAATATTTTGTCTTAGATCCTGCCTGAATTTAATGATCTCTACATTGACACAGGATCTGGCCTGTGGTCTGTGTGCATGCGTGCGTGCATGTGTGTGTGTGTGTGTGTGTGTGTGTGTGTGTGTGTGTGTGTGTGTGTGTGTGTGTGTGTGTGTGTGTGTGTACAAGTGTGCCTGTGCATGTGTGTGTGTGTGCCTGCATGCATGCGTTTGTTGGCAGTTGGATTTATAGATGCGGGCCCTTGTATACTGTACACACATGTGAGCACATGCATCTCGACTGCGTTCGTACTTCCAGAACTGTGACTATAAACATCTATTCGCAGGACCCATAAACATACTCAACTTTAATTGAAAGCATGCTTTACGAGAGTCCTCCTTAAGGGCTTCAGGTGGACAACCTTATCTAACGAGAGCCCTTCTAATAAAAGCCTGAGTTAATGTCATCGGGAGCGAGAGAGTGAATGGAACGGTCAGTTTCGGATCTCCTAATGAATCGTGGGTAGCATAATGGAGTTTGAGACGTTGTAAATGAACATTAACAGGCCGTTCGTATAATGGGTATCTTTAATACTTGACACGTCGGGCTAGGGTAAGTAAGGCTGCCATGTCATGCTTAACATTTTAGCACCTCAAACTAAAAGCAAAGCAGTTAAGCCCAATAGGGCTATTTGGATGCTTGCTAAGGCAGTATTGACAGATCGTAGTGTGATAAGATGCACTTCTAACTGTTCTAACTGCTCTGGAATATTGCCTCTGACTAGCAAGTACTAAACTCTCTCGCAATTACATAAATTCTGTGCCCACCGAATAACAAACATAAAAGAGATAAGATAAGATAATCCTTTATTAGTCCCACAGTGGGGAAATGTGCAGTGTTACAGGAGCAAAGAGCAAAGAGAGTGCAAATAAAGAAATAAATAAATAAAGCTTACACAATCTACATAGTGGAAAAGGGAATATGATCCTCAACAGGATATTCACATATTTCCTTCCTTTCTCCTCTACAGCTTGACTACAGCTTGAGTGTCATCATAATTTGCACACTCTAAAATGTATAATTTGCATGCATTTTACATGAGAACATATGGATTCCCGCAACCACACAAGTGCACCGACACACACACTCACACACACACACACACCCTTTAATTTAGTCTGTTTCATAATCGGTTGCATGGACAGGACAACCACTGCTTATAACATCCTCTTCCAGGATTTCATTTGTTCACTAAGCAAGGAAAAATTAAATGTTAACACTTTTATCTTTTAATCATTTATGTTTAATACTCAGAATCCGTTTGTCTCCTCTTTTTCCTCCTGCGTGGACGATCCACACCCCCTCTGGTTATTCATTTCTAAAATCTATCCTCATTAGTGTGTTCAGCTCACTATAGAATCTGTGAAACGATGGCAACACCTGCATCCCACAATCAACACTCTCCAGCCACTGTGATGAAGACTGGGGTAGCTGTCAAAATGTAATGTTGTCATCTACATGTTTCGATGCGAAAGTCTCTAGTGTTTTTAATGCGAAAACCAACCGAACACACAAACGTGTTAGTGTTAAATGTGTATGTGTTAAAATGTACATGCATGTTCTCACACTGGTGTGTGTGTGTGTGTGTGTGTGTGTGTGTGTGTGTGTGTGTGTGTGTGTGTGTGTGTGTGTGTGTGTGTGTGTGTGTGTGTGTGTGTGTGTGTGTGTGTGTGTGTGTGTGCGTGCGTGCGTGCGTGCGTGCGTGCGTGCGTGTGGACAGGCCGATCTGGCTTGCTTGACTGTAAACGCTCGCCCCAGTATCTTTTGATTGTAGCATTAAGTGTGTGTGCTCAAACAACGTGCGGGGGGGTTGCTTACAATCCCGGACGCGGTGACCAGTCGACGGAACTGCATTTCACACGCAGGGTCACCATTCACCCAGTTTAAACCCACACTCACTCCTCTTCTAGCTTCATGTGAACGCCCAAGGTCCCTTGCTACGGTACTGCATAGCAAAGACATTTTGTTGTGTTTTAGGCCTATATCTTATTATATTACAACCTACTCTAACATAACAATTATGGTGCATGATATTGTATCGCTATGGTAAAAAAAAATAAAAAATAAAAAAAGTCTCACTTGAGACTCACCATTCATAATTCATTTTCAAGGTGAATTATTTTGTCCAAGCCTTGTTCATTTGTCTCCCAGCGAGATAACTAGGTACTTAATATTTCATGCTGTGACTGTTTGTTAGAAAAACAGCGGGTGGTGATAACATATTTCTAAGACTGTATTAAGGTCATCTGGGTTATGACAAACAACACAGCACAGCGTCTGTGCCCCTGAAGTCTTCAGACCGGCATAAGTAATGTCCCTTTTTGCAAAATCCAAGTGGAAGAAACAACAGGGCTGATTGAGGTTTGATAGGCGCTTATCACAACTGTTTGGATACTAGGCGTTAGCGAGCGTGTGAGTCGGCAGTCTCCTACCAGCAGTGTGATAATACTGAGGTTTGCTTAGTGATTTTGATATGCAGTTTTGCTAACAATTTATAATAGCGGATATATTCGTAATCTTTAACGATGGCCGTTTATGATTAGCAGTTGATTCATCTTGTTTACGTCATCATTTACTATCAATTTAACTAGACAATTTGTTCCAAATTCTAGATAAATGTCAACACTTTAATCATTAAGCCTTAATAACCAGAAAAAACGTTTGTCTCCTCATTTTCCTACTGAGAGTGAAAAGTGAAGGTCACACTTATCAAATCAATCCTTATTAGTGTGTTCAGTTTATAATAGCATCTGTGCAACTATAGCAACACCTGGATACCGCAAGTGTGAAGAAGACCGGGATAGCTGTCAAAATGTAATATGTTGTTATCTATGTTGTGTCTATGTCTTATATGTGTATGTGGTAAGGTGCACATCCATGTTCTTCAAGTGAGTGAGATTGAGTGTGTGTATAGAGGCAATCTGTCCTGCTTGCCTGTACACGCTTGCCCCAGTATCTTTTAAGTATTTTATTAAGTGTGGGTGTGCAAACAACGTGGGGGCGAGAGCGGCAGGCGAGGGCGGGGGCCGGTTTAGATACTGGCGATCCATTGATTTTTACATGCAGTTAATTAATTCTTCATAATAACGGTCATTTGCAAACATTAAATGACAGCCTTTAATTATAAGAAATAATTTTTTGTTGTTTATGTCATTCACTAACTTTGGCATTGGGCGTGGAGGATGGCTGGTTGAGGCAGCCTCACCTGGCCGAGTCTGATTGGGCTCTGGAGCTGGGCGGGGCTTGCACACCTGTTGGACAGCACATTGAGCAATCAGTATGCACAGGTTAAACCAGCCATCACCAAACATACTCAGGGATGGATCTGCCACATGGCAACATGGAGCACCAGGTCATGTATCATTATATGCAAAATCAACTCCACCACCCTGCATCCTTGTCTGTTGGAGCCCAATAAAAGTCACCTCGGCGAAGTGCAGCCCCCATATATGGTGTGTGTAGCAATGGACCTCGTTAAACTAACAATTCATTAACTTGAAGGTATCTATCCCACCTGTTTTTAATATCCTGATACCAGAAGCTACAAACCCCACCATTCAATAACAAATTATTAATCATAACCTAGAGCAAACATAGTCTCTGTCTCTCTGTGTCTCTTGAATGACAGATCAGGATATGCTGTCGTACAAAAAAATGTACTGCTAGCCAGGCCATATGGCTGACAAGAAATATGTTTGGGATAAGATATCATTAGGTGTTTCATGAGAGCAATTTTTTTTCATAGTCTCGGACTGGGCGCTACTACTAAGTTTTACTGCGCCGCACTCCATTTGTTCTGTGTGGTAAATTGCGTCTCGCAACATTATCTCAGCTCTGTTGTTATAGGAGGAGAACGCTCCCTGTGTTATGGATGGAGGAGTGTGTTCCTGATGAGAAACGCAACAGTTCAGAGATGGGGTTGAGGAGGTGGCTCTGCCGCTAAGGGGAGATGGGTGGGGGGGTGGCTGTTGCTTCCCCATGCTTCCCACTAGAACGTTTGTGCTGTTGTTGTCATCTTATATGTTAGATATGACAGCCAGTACTTTCTCACTGCACTGGTCCTGTTTGATTTAAAAGACAAAAGTCTTTAACAACACATGGGGGAGGTTGTAACGTTTTATTCACCTCTGATCCTAACACTGCAGGTAATTATATATATATATTAGCAGTGGTGGAATGAGATGGGGAGAGGGTCGATTATGTGGATGAAATGAATAAGTCAATGCTTGGCTTGATTTTGCAGGTCCAAACTCTTCCCCACTGGAAAAAATCCAATGTCATTTATTTTTTCAAAACCAATTCTGCAGAAGGGGCCACTTTCCAAATGTGCATCAAAAAACTCAGTTCAATTTTGGATGTCCTTCTGTCAAATAGGGACTTGAGTAGGGAGTACTCGATTCCCTGCCTTAATAAGAATTCTCTAGAGGTTTGGGTACACAACATGCAAGGTTAAACTATACAATGTAGAATAGCCAACAGTAAATTACTTTAATATGATTTGATATCCAATACTTTTTGGAGTGAGTCAAGTGACTATCTCATACCAGCTGGCTGTGTGCCGTCATACACAGTTAAATGTATTCTCCTTTTAGCAGTGTTATCATTGTGTATCAGTAGTATTTTTTTCATTGTGGGTAGTGCTTTTGTGGAAATTCCAATCAGGCAAACTGTATTACAGCAATTTATTCCATTATGGCTAATTATGGCTAAAAGTGTTTACAAAATAAGATTTGAGCTTTGTTACATTTTATGACGATTGAATAGTGCATGCTTTAGATATTGTGAAACTGTAAACAAATCCAATGGGAGTTATTTGACTTTGGATAAACTTCCTGACAACGACAATCAGTCTTGGTACAATTCCAGCCACCGCAGAACAGAGGACAGAGACCAAACCTAAATGTAACAACATTTAGGACACAAGGAGCCACAAACCGCTGCACAAGGACACCAGGCAGTGCAAGGCAAGACACACTCACAAAGAACTCCCCAGCAAGCCACGCACTTTATGCTCAACCAAAAACGAAATCCTGGTAACAAGCCAGACTGAGTTTCTATCCAACGACTCTGATTGTTCTGTTCTGTCTAACAGTGTCAATGGATACTGAACAGGGTGAGCCTCTCTCTCACGCACACACACACACACACACACACACACACACACACACACACACACACACACACACACACACACACACACACACACACAATGATAAACATAGCCACATGGCTGATAACTACATTACCCATGACAGTGTGCTCTGGCCTACGTTGTAGTCTGGGTCTGCTGTTGATGTCTGAAAGGACTGTGAGTTTATCACCCAGGCTTATCAGCAAGCCGAAAATATGATGAGATTAATATAATGAGCATGAGACGGCCCCACTAGTCGTGTCAGGATAATTTCTAAAACAGTTACCTTGACAACCATGTCAGTGTCAGTTTTGTTAGTTACTGAAGAATAGTAAAGAATGTAGGCCCTAATTGTCACCTCAAGACACATTTGAAATCTTCAACACCTAATAAAGTAAAAAGTACATTAAAAAAGGGCAAGCTTTTTGATTCCTTCTGGTATTCCTAAAATATTGAAGCCAACATAAGATGGCAATTTGCCTTTTTCTTCTTGCTTCATACCAGTACAGCCGACAACCATGTTGTGTTCTATACTAATTACCTTTTAACTTGGAAATACATCAAAATACAGAATTTAAATACGGTCTGGATATAATTTCACATTGCCCTTAGGTTTTCAAATGTTTGCTGCTAGGAAAGAGTTGCTACTGGGAAAAACAGAGACACAATTAGTGATATTTACCTAAATTGTTCAACTGTCAAGTTGCAGTATTTTTTAAGTGTGTTTACTTTCCCCCTTAAATTTTACACCAAATGCCCAGGGATATAAAGTAGCTTTTGTTAAAATGAGGAGCTGTAAAGCTCATGGAAAACTCCTTCTGGGGAACACTGCCACATTTCCAACACTCCTCAGAGCAAAAGGCTTCGGAAGTACGTAGTTTGGGCCCTTTTTCCTTTAACAGCCTTTCCAGGTTAAGGTCGATGAGGATTAACTTAACTATATTCTTAATAAAAAAACATATCGGTAGTTCAGCTGGCCAATGTATGGGTTGATGGTTCAGTTGTTGGCTTGCTGGAGTGTGAACATGACCGGCGGCTGGTATTGGAAGTTACCTTGCATGGTTAATTCAACCATCTGTGTGCATGAATGCGCTTGTGCTGGGTGCATGCGCTTGTGTGTGCATGTGCTGGGTAGCCTGGGTGCATGTGCTTGTCTGTGCTTGACTTTGACACAGAGCCATTGGTAACTGTTTCATTCACCAGAAAAGTTAAATTTTAATGCATTCCATAGAAGCAGAACACACATAGAAGAATAGTTTATTGTTTAGTTGAATCAATACTTAGTTGATTATAGATATATATTTTATTATTATATTTTTAATTTACTATATATTTAGACCTCCTACTTTTCTTAAATAGAAGGCAGCTCAAAGAGTTTTGCTTTTAACTAATGGTAACAGACAAACATATTTTTAATAAAAGCTAAATTAAACCAGCCACTCAGAATGTCTGCTGTGACCGCTGCTCTTTGCAATGTAATCATAATAGGGTTTAAAGCTATCTCCCTGTCTGGCCGTCTGCAGAAGATAAAACCCCATCTCCCCCTTTTATTATATTAACCCATGCCAAGAAACTTGAATACAGGACAAAAACCCTGTAGAGTTATTGATGTCTACTGTGGACATTTGTTGGCATATATCATTTTTGGCTGTAATAAATTTGCTCTTTTACTTCTTCAATCAAAAGGTGCCATTAACTAATAGATAAAAGTTCTACTTTTTAACTATAGTGTAATATAAGCCTATTTATATTCATTGTGTCAGGTTACAGGGCCCAGTTGAACTAATGCACTGCAGAATTGTTAAAATAAGTATCGGAGGAGATCTATTGCAACAACCACTATTCTTTAGCTCTAGGTCGCACCTCAGTCATGACGTTAAATTAAAAGGAAGTAAGATCTGTTAGCTTTGTTTATCTAACTCTAATAATTAACTGCCGCTCACACTGGTATTGACACCAAGATAATTGCAAAAGATGAATTGCATTTTCTTCATTTTAGTCGCTTTAAACATTTGAATGGGGAAGTATGTTCATTGACTTCACTCATGGTCTTCCTTCTTTGCACCATCATGAATCAACTCATCATGAACCTTTTGAGAATTCCACCTTTCATTCCAGCGGAACCATTGCAAGGAGGAAAGTTTGATAAGCGGGGGGGGGGGGGGGGTCAAGATGACTTTTCAATTGCAGCTGAAACACACTACATAACAACCCCATGAGGACACGCATTGTTGTCATGGAAACAAACATTCCACAACACTCTCCAGCCCGAATTCAAGGACCTTCTTTCTAAAACGACAAAAACTAACTGACCTTGTCAAGGGGCAAAGGTGGCCACCCATACCACAATGAGAAGACAAAATGATAAAGGAAGAGATTTAAATTGGACATTCAACATCCTGCATTCAACCAAATGGAAATGAGTTGCTCCACATGAAGAGGAACCCGGTGCAGAGTCCCTGTTGTCATGGCATGGTGCTACCTGCCTCAATGAAGTAGCCTTTTGTGTGACTGATGAATGAGAATGAGCTGGAGATGATGCCGAGGATGTTTAATCTGCTCTGCCACTCTTCTGCTCTCCTCTGCTCTCTCCCTTCATGGCTTATGTTCCCCACACCTGTCAAGTTCTCAGCACCCTTAAGTCTCTTCTTCTTTGAGGGTAACGGTAAATGTGACATCTCCTAATTGCAAACTGCATCCTGGAAACTGTGACGGATTTGATGCATTGATGAATAGTCACAGAATGATACTATCCCTATGGTGTGGGTCGCTTTGCGAAATGGAAGCTATGGAATACCTAATGTAAAGGATTATGCAGAAACCTTTTGATGGATGGCTATTCAAAGGAAAGTACCGTTTTATGTCTCTTGTGTTGGAGGTGTTTCGGTGCTAAAAACTTTGCATTAATCAAGAAGACGGATGAGGAGAATTACTTCCGCATTGAAGGCTTGTATTTCAGCTGAAGGAATGGTTATCACATTCCAAACAGCCGGTTTTCTCCCACTGCATCACTGCATTCGCTGTGAGCATATGAGCAGACTGTCTTAGAAGTGATCACATTAATACATGCCATTTGGTGGATGTTTGCATGTGAAGTGCCAAAATGCCATGAGTGCATACATTCTTATCAGTGGGAGTTGAACCCCCGACTATTCTATATGAATTGAGCTCGCTACACTTCTGCATATTTTTTTTTTTCTATTTGAAGATTTGAGAGCTTCGCCTTCGTCTTTTTGTGTTTCTCTGTACAGCTCCAATATCCAGTCTCTGCTGCAGCACAAGCGACCAAATAACAGTAAACCTTGGCTGAAGGGGCTAACTTGACAACCCCTAGCATGACCTGGTTCCACTTGATTAATGATCAATAAAAGAAAAAGTGTAGCCATTCTGAGGAAAGTACTTTCTGCTCAAAATATATTTAGGGCATTAAAGGCAGAGTTTTTCATTTAGCCGCTTTCAGAACACAGACCCTTCATTCCTTGCCTGAAACCTAAACGCACAATGTGCAAAAAAGCCTTTATTCATTGAAGGAAAGGACGATGCCTGTACCACCTTGATAGCTGCCACACTCAACCAAGGTTGCTTTTACTGGGCTCCTCCAGAACAAGGACACAGGGTGCTGATGTTGGAAAGTCAAGTTGTGGTGAGTTTGAAGTCAAGTTAACATGAAGATGGTGCTCCATGCTGCCATGTAGGAGAAATCCTTAAGTGTGCGTAGGTTGAGGGCTGGTTTAACCTGTTGCGCATTGATTAGTCAATGAGCAACAAGTGTGCAGCCTCACCCAGACCCAGAGTCTACCTCGGTCCAGATGAGGCTGATAAACCAGCCACCACACACACACACATACTCCACATTCATGTAATGTTTCATTCTCTAACGCCATGACCCTAAGCACAGTGACAAAAGAGCATTCCATCTTTGTAATAAAACATAGGCCTCCATCTGCAATTACCTGAAAAATGAATAAAACGGTTGAATAAAAACACCATTTGAAACACTTATGTCGTCCCTGCGGTGCGTTTTCTAAGTGGCCGGAGAAACTGGAGCCCATTAGCCCGATATTTCATTTAGATAGCCAATAACACTGTGATGTATGTGCCTAAGAGCTCTGAGAGGGTGCAGACAGTACAAACTGAACAATTGCTGTATCTTACCCAACTGGCAACTTGCCACCGATTGAGATGTAGATTTCTTATCATCTTTAAAGCCATCGTCCTCAAAGCTAAGTTGCTTTTGATTGATCACTGGAGGTATGGAGGCGACAGGCTAATGCACAACCAATCCCTCCTGAGATCACATGGCTTTATGTTTCCCTCTGTCCCTCCTCTGCCTCTACCTCTTGTCCTCTAACTTGGAAAATCCATACTTGGACAATGCCCTTCCTGTTCCTCAGATATTGTATTGTGTATTGTGTATTGGGATTCTCTTTATTGTGTTCAGTTTTATCATATCTTAGTGCTATGCTGTATATTTAAAACACTAGAAATGTGGAATGTTCGCATCAAAATTTTCACTTCCATTTAGTTGCTAGCATGACAATAGAACATGCCGTAGGACAATGTGGATCTACTGGTTTCTTGAGACTGTCATGGAAACCAAGGCTAGTCAGTACATTTGATCAATGTTTACGTGGCTTGATGCTGAGCGCCTCTACACGGTCATGGTACAAAACACAACCACAGTTATTTCTTGTTGTTCTGAGAGTCTATTTTTGGAAACAGAGGAGTGCAGCCAAGAAGCTGTCACCGAGGCTTAAATTGAGACACAAAGCAGAGTCACTTATCGGGTTATTACATTTTAAAAGTAGCACCACGAGATAAAAATAGATAGATCCTCCTCACTGTGTGTTCTTCAGCGTGACATTAAGTAACACTAGCTGAGGCTAGAGAATGGGATATTGTTGTTCACTAAGTGATTTGGTTTTTTTCTAAGATTGTCTGTGTCAAATGGATGTTTTCCAACTAAACCAAGGCAATGCAGCTCCACCGAAAACCATTATTTGCTTAAAAAAGCAGACAATTGTTAAATGATTGCTGGCAATTATTTTGCAATCGGTTCGTTCAGAGGCAGAAATGACGACTGAAATCTTTTGTCCAGGAGCTACACACACGGAAAATATGGAGAAAAAAAAAAAGTCATAATTTTCGTGACTCATTGCGACTTCCTGGTAAAGCTCCTGTCCAACCTCAGATAAGTTTTGTTTGTCTTCTTATAAAAAGAAAGAATGATTCATCCCAATCTACTAAAACGCTTTGTCCTATTTAAACCCTTGGTGTGCTGATCAGTATGCAGCAGTTGGTCTCTGGTTCTGCTCTGAATCACCACTGTTGTGTGCTGCTGATATTATGTTTCATGCCAATGACTTTAACCACGATTGAACTGTGAGGACAGGTAAAAAACCAAAACAACATTTGGTGAAAGATGCTGCGGTTTGTTTAGTTCCGCCTCTTGATGAGGTCCACATGTAAGGAGATAGGTCTGTGTTTGTGCCACTGGGACAGCAGCGGCACGGGTCAGATGGGGCCAATGTTTTCTAAACACGGTAACCGAATGTGATCGGTGATGCAAAAGATAAACATGATCTCAGATGTGTGAAATATCTCTCGCCGGGATGGGACATCACTGCTACTAGTCACGCAGCCCTGACAGAAATCTGGATCCGGTTTTGAGAAAACCACATTTGGAAATGAACAATTTCCATGAGTAGTACTTGTCCAATCCCAGAGTGTACAACAGCAGTTTGGGAGTTTCGGACTACAAGCAGGGCGGTTTGGTTATTAAGTCTGGCAGCCACTCTGTACACTATTTTGCCCTCATAATCAACCCTCAAAACGTAGTGAGGTCCGATGCAGGCTTAAAACGTGGTGGAAGATTTACTGTTGAGGGCACTCCAAACCAAGTGGAAGTTTTAAGGGGGGAGAAATGGGACAGGGCCAGTGTCTTTAAAAGGTGCTTTCAGGTGAGGCCAAAAACTTTAAAAGCACACAATCAATAGAAAAAGAACCCACTGCACTACCAAGTTTCAAAAAAGAACTAGACACGGCCCCGCTCAAGGAATCAGAAACACAGAAAAGTCGATTGCCTTTCTTTTTTTTCTACAGGGTCACAGAGGTATCCCATCTCTCAGCAACTCTGTATGCAGACCGGCCCAATAAAGTAATCAAGCAATTTGACTTGCATCAGATTTTATGAGACAGAATCCAACCATGCAAGAGGAACACTGCCACTTATGCCCAGGTGTAGCATCCCTAAGAGACGCCAGTGTAAATACAACCCTTTTTTTATCTGAATGGTTTTAGTTTGATAAGCCGACATGGCCTGCACAACAAAAAAGGGTCAATCGAACATATATGCAGATATAGCTCCTTTCCCGTCCACCATTGGAAACGCACAGTTAAAGTTTCACTAGCCTAGCATGGTGGCTACTACAGCCCTTCCCTCTTCATGAAAAGTCACAGATCTTAAGTCAAGAAATGGCTCAGACGCATGCCCGGACAAAAATGACTTTGAATTGATTTTTCCAGCTTTGGGTGCAGGGCTTGAAAGTAATGTTTGTGGTGTACTGCATATATTCAGTTAAGAAAAGCCAGCCCATCCATTACGTTGACTTGAATCCTCAGACTTCTACCCAGACCCTATAGACTTTCACCCACAGCCATTGGCAATCATCTACAATAAACTTGCCTCCATTCAATTGCATCCAAACGCTGCAGGGACAGCCCCTTCTACAGGGTGCACTCGTTATTGCAATGCCTGTTTCTCATTGACTGAAATTACATTCAAGTGACCTGGCTGGCAGCTTGTGTACAGTCCAATGAATGTCATAAAATTAAGTGTAAGCGGCCGTCGTTGTGTACGAGGGATGACTTGTCTAGCCAGGTGGAAGGTATGAAATCTGATTGGCCGCTGGAGGTTTAGCTCCAGCTGCTATTGACTCCCATGCCTCTGTAAATCATGAACCAATTACACCGCACAGCCTGGGAGTCAATAGCCGCTGGAGGTTTAGCTCCAGCGGCTATAGTGTTCCCATTAGTGGTATACCCCACCGATGCAGATGTAGAAAACCCATCAGGTCAGTGGTCTTGTGGTCATGTATATTCAACTGAGTATATACGTATACTAACAGTAACACACATACACACACTCACTCACTCACTCTCTTTCTCTTCTTCTCTCTCTCTCCCCCCCCCCCCCCCACACACACACACACACACACACACACTAATATCAAATCAATACCAAGTGGCATAGCATAACCTCATATAACGTCCAACAATGCTGGTAGAATAATGAGTCATCCACTGGGAGAACAGCATACAGAACAGCACAGGGAGTACAACCCGCTGAGGGGGAGCAAAGGTCGGGGTCAACTGCGCTTGATTTATGCTGAATGTTGATTGACAGAAAGCAATTCAGCCCCATCTCCTCCGTCCCCGCGTAAATGGAAAAGGAAGAATCCTCTCTATCCATGAATTAATCTAAGCCTGAATGCTGCCACACCATTTGAAGGTCCCGATTCTCATATTGCCAACCAAAGAATAAACTCGATTTCAATTGACCGCTTCCCAGAAATTATGAAGCATATGTATGCGGTCTCAGGGAGATCAATTTGCAATCCATAAATCAAACCTCCTTTGATTGGAAGTTTCAAGTTGGGAACACATACAAAATGAACAATAAGATTGATCTCAACCCTACGTGTGGCTGATGAATAAAATATGGAAATATAATTGAACACGCATTGCTGTTTTTCCTGGTCGCAGCCATTACCATTTCTCATGAATGATGCATACTTGTTCGTCGTTTATCGAACTTATCAAGTTGCGCAGAGGCTACTGAGTAGTTCTTAGGGATCCTGTAATGATATATCAACCATATCAACAAAGGACGTGATATAACGTTGATTATGAATGTTAACTAAGCGTGATAATTACCGGCGAGGTAAAATGTGAGTGCTTAGGAAGAGAACTGCTAGAGTGGAGCCCAGAGATACACGTTTGAAGCCCCCAGGTACACTTTTGCTTTGAGCAGATTGAGAATTTCCCACAATGCAATTTAAAAGAATGGGGGCTTTACTCAAGCGTGGTCCATTATAACAGATTACCTGCCAGCCAAGGAACACACCTCTTCGCTTTGTTTTCTACAACAAGCTCTCTGGGAATATTTTATACAAAAAATCCTCAAACCATTGAAAAAGGCAGTTTTAGGAAAACGTTTAGTGTTATAATTGCGTCTCTGGCAAGTGTTTGGCTTGTAGTATTGCTTATCCGGCCCTGTCTCTAGAGTTGTGCTACTCTTCACTAAATGGGCCTAAAGAAGAGACAGGCATGGCCGGGCTAAATCAACGTTATTGACGTCGCATCCCAAAAGAAAATCACTTAAAAAGCGCTTCATGGCAGAATCCCAAACGGCTTTCAACGTTGACCCTCATCAGCTCCTCTGTTTAAACTCAAGCATGTGAAGAAATTACTTAAGTTGAGTGGTGAATGATATAGCCCTTTGATGAGTAAGCTATGGTCCTTGTTCTGCCTTACAAACCCAATATAATGCAAGTTGGCACTAGACATTGGGTTTTGAACCCAGAACCTTCATCTTGGCGAAAAACGGCCGAAGACCTGACTAGACTTTCCTTCCCTCTTGGTTAATCAATCACCAAAGAGTCTTCCTTGTCCTCCTTATAAAACAAAACAACCACAAAAATAGCTCACAGGTTGAGTTCAAAATGTAAATGCTTTATGTTCTTGCCATGCAAATCATGATCATTATTGTGCGCGAGTCAACATGCACGTCCCCCATTACTCCTGACGGTAATTATTATGACTGGGGTGCTGATTCAAACCTCCTCCCGGGAAGCTGTTCAAACACATTAGCTTTAGGCGCTTCACTGCGTTTCACTGTTTGTTGTGGCTGCACGGACTACAGACTACAGTCTTCATAAGACAGTCCATATAATGTTCCTTAACTGAGAAGGCCTGCAGATGATTACAAACAGACAGGCAGATAGACATACCGCATACGGACCTGATAATATTAAACAGAAGGCGTTTTGGGAATAAGTCCAAGTACTTAGAATGATGCTGATATATTGATAGATCTTTTGGTTTGTGTCACTGAATAACGTAATAGAAAGTGTAAAAAATATAACAGAGATAAATCGGTAAATACCATTATTTGAAGACGACTGCCAACAACCATGAAGTATTGTGTGTCACACACTTAATTCCTGTTTATCTCTTCCCCAGACTTAACACATACCTTCAGACAGGAGGAACTCAAGGAGACATTTTGATTACCTGCAGGCCTATTTATGTTTTTTTGTGTTCCTTCAATCTTGTTTGCGCTTTCCATTTTTGGTCATTTTCAAGCCCAGTGCAAAACTTTAGATAACAGCCAAACGCAGACACGTTCCTTTTGCAATATCATGGAAAAAGCTATTTCACTTAATAATTGAATAATTTCACATTATTCGTAGTAGTAGTCTTGGTAGTTGAGTATCAGATATCAGAATAAGTAGTACTTTACAATGTATTTCATTCTTTAACATATATTGCTTCTGCAATAGAATCTGATAAGTATTATTTGTATTATTTTGCTATAGGTTTTATCATGGCCATATCATACAGCATGTACGGGGCCCATTTCAAGTGAGTGCATTTGTTTTTATTTTGCCATGGCTAAACAAATCAAACATGCGTCCTCTATCGGTAACAAGCCAGAGCCAAGATCATTGCATAGCACAGGATTTATGTGTGTGTATGTGTGTGTATGTGTATGTGTATGTGTATGTGTATGTGTATGTATGTATGTCTTTGTGTATGTGGCTTTATGTGAGTGTGTGTGTGTGTGTGTGTGTGTGTGTGTGTGTGTGTGTGTGTGTGTGTGTGTGTGTATGTGTGTGTGTGTGTGTGTGTGTGTGTGTGTGTGTGTGTGTGTGTGTGTGTCTATGCGTGTGTCTTTGTGTGTGATGCTACACATCACCTGCAGCCCGCCCGTCATGCATCTCCGCCAAGGCCGCCGTCCCTCATGTGTCACCTTGACGTGCGGAAGGGTGGGGGTAAAAGTCACGGAGGAGAACATGGAGGAAGCCATTTAGTACCAGTTCTCCGGAGCAAGGCCGTTGGTTCCCATACAGAGATGATAGTGATGATAGTATTTCACGTGATGTGTTCTATTATCTGAATGGATGGACTCAGGAAGGCACAGTTGCAGTGAGTGACTTACGGTGAATGTGATTCTTCTACAGCAGGACAATAAAACGTATCTTATCTTGAAGGGTCTTGCAGTAAATATCTGCGACATAACATAATAAAATGCTCACATAAAAAAAAATATATTTATATGAATAGTCGTCTTAATACCGGCAGGATAGTTTAGTGGTTAGGGTGTTGATGATGATGAAAGGTTCTGTGTTTAAAGAGAAAAAATTATCATCAGAGTAGACAACCCTTATATAAATATATAGTTTGTTAACTTGACTACCTCACATTGATCTTAGATATTAATAAAATTAATTATGATGTGTGCTTCAAATATTTTTGAAACGGAAGGGTACCTTTTGCAGCGGCGATCCATTTAGCATTTATTTATTTCCCTGTTCGGGTAAATGATAGAGATGGTGACAGCTTAACAGGAAAACAAAGAAAACAAAAAAGAAAAACAAACTAAAGGCCAAAGCTTGAGTAATGTCATATTTTGGAGGCAGTCAGCCAAAGGCAAAATAACACATGTTTACGAAATTCCGGGAGGAGTAGGGATAATACATTGCTTCACTTTCCAGTAAATGGTTTACTTACTAGCCAGGCATTAATTCACAAATTCTAGCCATCGTGGAACACCTGATCTTTTCATAACCATGGCCAGGGGTGTATCCACAGGGGGTGGTGAGGTGGCATGAGGTCCCCCAAAATTGTGTTGGCCAGCCAGGTGCCAACCCTACTAAATCTGGCATATAGGTAATATATAGGTAATATAGGTATAGGTAATATAGTAAAGTATACATTCTCTTCACAACCCCTGTGAAGAGAGTGGCTGGGTGTTGTAGTCTGGTCCCTCCCCCCACCCCCAAACTCTCCATCCAGTCTTGGGCCAGCCATTCTAAATGAGTCCGGGCCCACTGATCCTAGTAACATGGTGTTAAATGAGACATTGAGCAGTGAGCACAATCTAAACACTTGGTGAGCACAATCCAAACACTATTGAATCATGGCGATCATTGCTTTTTTCATATGTGTAATATAATAAGTAGTAACTTAAACAGCATTCACAATGCAATGTATAAATCACATTGCACATTGCGCATCACAATTTAATGTAATATAAAATGATAACAATAACCTTGTACAATTACAAATGGGTAATAAAAGTACAAGTGAGTACTAAACTATTTACTCAAAGTTAACCACAGCATGTATCATGTTTACCAGATGTTGGATTGGCGGTAGCATCACCTCATAAATTATAATTTCTAGTCTAAATCCCAAGTGAAGCATCTCGGTTTCCATCCAACTATGCATTCCTTGGTTAAATTTTCCACAGACCGCAGAGCCTCAATGCCTGAATCCCCTTATTCTCCCCCCAAAAAAATGGCAGTGACAAAGTGTGACAGCGTTCCTTCATCAGGATCTCATCACAGAGCTGTAGACGTTGCTATTGCTATCGTCTGTATAGCACACACAGGTCAACGCTTGAATCAACAAAACGTCCAGCCGTTGGAATATTTTCTGCCTAGCGACAGTGTACAACACGTGTCCAATGTGTTAGTAATGGTTTATAATAACGTCATCTTTGCATTGGGGCTGGGGGATACACAGACACAGCACTAAGAGGCGAGACTCAAACAGGGAGAAGGTCTCTCTCTCTCTCCCTCTCTCCCTCTCTCTCTCGCTCTCTCTCCCTCTCTCTCTCTCTCTCTCTATCTCTCTCTCGTTAAGAAGACATTGATTGTATGTTCTACAGACAGGTGGGTGCAGGAGAGTCGAGTTGTTCTTCACCAGTCTCTCTCTCCTTCTCTCTCTCTCTCTCTCTCTCTCTCTCTCTCTCTCTCTCTCTGTTAAGAAGACAAAATAATAAGAATAAAAATGATATGTAATAAGGATATAGATGTATATGTAATAAGGATATAGATGTACAGTATATATATTGAAAATGTATATCTAAAGATTAAAATAACAAGTCATTCCGTGTAAATAAACTCACAAATGAGTGGCCTGTCACACGGCATTCAATACAGACAGATGAATATGCTTTGGGCGCAAAACAGCATCCCATCAGCAATACCGTTGGCCATTAATCAGGTTGCACTGGTGTTGAGGGAGGTTTAATGGTCTAATATCTGTCTCCGAGCCACCGGACTGGGCCGGCAGAGTGGAAGCACTCTGTTTAATTTACATAAAACATCCCTCACCTTGACTGATGGGGCTTTGTTGTGGGAGTATAAAGATCTTAACTTAATGGCCCTGTGTCATTTAAAAAGTGGCCTTTAGTTCTTCCTAAACTATCTACATTTATATGAAGTAAGCCTCACTCTCAAAGCATCAGTGATCGTTTTATTATAACTTTTCAGATACAGTTGAGGGGAAAGGTGACGGTGCACATGGAGTACTGCCCTGAGAGGGAATGTAGCATGCAGTCGACGCCGCGGTGGCGTCATGTTTTCGGTGAAGGAAACGGGACATGATTAAAACCTGGAGGGCAGAGTGTGAAAAATAACTTGTCACTTCACGACAGAACGGCATAATGTAAGGACGACAAAGGGCCAAATAAATCTTGTAATAAGTCTTGTGTGGTTTGCCAGATTTGTCCCTAAAATACTATATGAACTGTGATAGAGATCATTGGAGCAACACAGACGAATGTAGGGGTTGAATTCAGATTCAGATTTTAGAGTTTATTTTATTATATCTTATCATTCACAAGAGTAAAAGTCTTAGCCTTGGTTCCTCGACATAGCTGCAACATTACAAGATGACGATAAAGTAAGTAAAAATACGTAAAATAAAAATATATAAATATGTAAAATGTATGTCTCTGTTATATGTATCATAGAGGCCTACACAGCACATTAAAAAAAAAAAATTGTAATAAAACTTAATTTGACTGTATTGATGATGCTCTCATCATAGTAACAAACCACTCAGAGAAAGCTTATTCTTACAAATGCTTTGCAAACCTAAGCGACCCAACCATAAACATGCAGGCATATCTTGATAACATTCAGCCCCAAAAGGCCTGTGCTATAAATCTGGCACAATCAAATGTCATAATAGTATTTCCAATTGAAGAATGAACAGGACACCACTATCCAGATGAGGCAAGATAATGAAATAATGGTGGGAACAACTTATCTAGTTCACTCAGTAATGCCACCATTTGGCATTGCCATTTGAACTCCTTAGTATGAAGCAAACCAGTACATTCTTTCTTGGTCTGTGTAACTGCTGATGTAAAACAGGAAATCGTTTAAAATTGATTCTATGTCCACAGAGACCATAGAAGAAAGACCTACAGTTGAGATCAAATTAACATACTCAATAAAGCTATACCTCATTATCTAAGGTTCATGTACAACTCAGCCAGGCTATGCTTGTTTGAAAGGTAATATGGAATCCGTTGTACAGAAGCTTTTAAATATTTCATGAACAACGCTCATTAAAGAGCAATTAATGGTAGGTCTAATGGCTGAATGTCTCTTGGTGACTTGATGGATAACCCAAACAGTTAATGTGCATTCAAGTTTGAGTTAAAAACTGTTTGTGGCACGCTTCTCCTACGATCCAAGATGTGTTTTCAAAATTAATAATTCATATATTTATTTCTTCTTTTGGTATCGTGCCGAGCCATATCTCGGATCCAGCCCTCCGCTCCTACTATACTAAGTGAACCTCTAGGGGAGACATCAAAGAGGCAGGAAAAAACTGAAAATGCAAGGGGCGAAAATACACGTTGTTTACATGTATGTACGTTTGCGTGCGTGCGTGCGTGCGTGCGTTGCCAGCTAAATTATGGGTTGCAACAAATATTAAAACCATAAAACTAGATTTGAGTCCATGTTAAGCGTAACTCTGCTGGATTTACCTGGAGAGTCTCAATTTCAGACAGGAATAAACAGTGACATGGGCTTTTAGAGGGTCATCAGGGTGTTTTATATATGTATACACCGTATACTACCATAGCATTTCTGTCCGTGGCGGTGAAGTGGGCCATAACTCAACTTTGGACCCGGCGCGCAGAGTTGGCCGCAGCCTGCCGACTCAGCAGTGGCGCAAGCCAAACTCTGACATCGTAATTGCATCCTGATGTTATCACAAACATCACATTACACTGGCCCGTTTGTACCATTTTACTCGAAATTTGAAATGGCTTTTCCCCCGTGGGTTTGTGTTGATGGTCCGCTTGTTTATCTGTTGGAGGTGCGCTACAGCTGCACGCTGCTGCTGTGGATGCAATGGTGCGATCTGCAGATGATGTTCTCCAGCCAGGCTCTTGAAGATGCCTTTGTCTTCTGAAACAATCGCTGTGCTTGTTGAGGATGTTTTGGATAACCGCTTCCTTGTTGACATGTTCCAGAACTGGATTACTTGCTTCTGGACGTGTTTTTTTTCTTTATCCCCAATGATTCCCATTTCAATTCATTCATTATTTTGTTGTGGTGTATCATGTAGTAAAACCATCCAAGCATGGCGTGACCAACGCGCGCGTGCGTGCGTGCGTGCGTGCGTGCGTGCGTGCGTGTGTGTGTGTGTGTGTCAGTGTTGTGCAAGTTCACACTTCACATGAACTATTTCAAAGTTCAGTTCATACAAAAGAAAATGAATAAATTCACGTTCATAGTTCACCAATTCACTTTTCCTCCTTGATGGAATTTTTCGATACAATTAGATGAAAGTTCCTGTGTGTGTGTGTGTGTGTGTGTGTGTGTGTGTGTGTATGTGTGTGCTTACATTCAAAGGTTATGGCTCTATTTTTTGTGGTTATGTGTGTGTGTCTACATTTATATTAAGTGGTCTATTTAGAGAGACAGTGAGTGAGTGTGATGGTTTGTTTGCGCGTGTGCATACATTAATATTTAAAGCCTCCAGTCTGATGCTTCTACAGTGTGCTGTTGTTCTGGGGAGTCTATTTAACATGACTTAAGTGACTGGGAGTCTGTGAGTCAACCTGGTAAAACAAACCATTAACCTGCAACTGGGGGCTGGAACATAATAATCAATGAGTATGATTAATGATAATGGCCGATGCTTAAAAGGTGCTGTGAAATTAAAAGGGCTTGAAAGAAATGATTAAGTCATAATCATTAACGTTGCAAAGTTTGTTTGTACAAACACAAACTGAGACCAACGACATCAATGGAGAGAGAGAGTTATGAAGAGTTATGTATCAGGCTATTAATTTGTTGAAAAGTGAAATAATGACGTTAACTTTGGCTCAATGTCGTTGAGAGTCAGACAATTTCACATTAATATTTTTTTGTGTTATAAAAAGGATATATTTAGTTCAATGCGTTGAACATAGCTATCAAAGTTTAGATAACTGAAATACATATAGGACCGTATTGGTTCATCCTTATGCCACGGTTTAAATTGTAATATATTTCATCGTTGAGAGAATGTAACATGTGCTTCAGGAAGTAGCTTTGATCATAAAATTCCCATTATACAAATCAAATCAGACATGCGAGAGAATTAGGCTACAGCAGAGCCTACATCATGACATATGCCAGCTACACATGATAAGGGCAGAAGGAGAGAGTAGGTCTACATAGATACCAAAGCGAGCCTTTGATATCCAGCAGTCAGTTTTGCCTTGTGCCCATTACCCATATGTCCCAAAGAATTAGCCATTATAAAACAAAATAGACATGATCATTAATTTTCTTATAAGCAAACATATGGGGCCAGGAAATTAGCAGAATAAGATGCAGATAAAACAGGGTTGATTATGTTTTTTGCTGATTGTTTTAGAAGCCTAACAGTGGAATCGCTCAAGAGATTGGTGTAGACATCTGTAATACGGTGTTTCTTTCTTTGCAAAGTGAATATTTGTACTTTTTCATTACATGGTGTTGGAACAGATTCATATGTTGACGGTTAATAGGTTTTCGTCACCAAGAGAACCGAAAGTGTTTGTTGAATGGAAAACACTGTCTCAAGCCTCATCCTGTTAAACCACTAGACCCCAGTACACACCATACTTGGTGTTTATTAATAGCAGGTCTTGCCACAAAAAAAAAGACAGGCGCCTTTGTTTTTTTCCCTCCAGATGTTATTCAAGATTTAATTCCACACGCGGCTCATGTCTTCATCCTAACAGCCTTAATGTATACAGAGCATAGTCAAGAGTTAAGATTTCCTGAGTCCACAGACAGCAGAGAGTGTGGGATCTGTAATGCAGATGGCTGACCCTCCGAAAGCCGTTTCTCCTTTCCTAACGGACTGCTCAGCTCTGCATGCACTGAAGGCACCATCGTCATTTATAGCACCGGTTGCAGGGCAACAAGACGATGCTCTGTGTCCTACTCCTCGCTGCCATTTCCCAGAATCCAACCTGAAACAACACACCAGGACAAACTTGGGCTGACCTCATGCAGATAATAACCATCCTGTAAACAACTGCATGTTAGTCATTGGAGATGATACGATACAGCATAACGCTGTGCTTTATTCAGGGAAAGAATATTCAGAGTGTTGAGATGAACACATGGAAAAAAAAGCCACTTCTCTCTTTTCTCCCCTCGCTCTCTCTCCTCCTATCTCTCTCCACCTATCCCTCTTTCTCTCTCCCTCTCTCCGTCTATCCCCATCTGTCTCTTTCTATCCCCCCATCTCTCCCCCCCCCCCCTCTCTACCTCTCTCGCTGGATCTCCCTCTCTTTCATCCTCCTGTATCTTTCTCCCTCTCTACCCCTCTTCTCATCTAGTTTCTCTCTATCTACAAAATCGTCACATGTCTGTGTGAACTGGCAGCTTCTCAGAAAGAATCAAGATTCCATAATGACGTTTTAGTTTGTGTTGGGTTTGAGGCGGGCTGTGATTGGGATCTGGCATTCTGTACAATATGAATCACTGCAGATAGAGGCAGAGGGTGTGTGTGTATGTGGGTGTGTTCCCACACACGAGGGAACTTTCATCTAATTGTATCAAAAAATTCCCATCAAGGAGGAAAAGGGTTTTCAGCAAGAGAAATAAACAAAGTATTGAGTTGAGCTGGCCTGGGATCGGAGAAAGCATAGGACATAACCTATGATCATGGCCGTGGCTGAGGCATGGTTTCTAAGTGGTGACAAAATAGTATTACTCCAACCTCGCTGTCAGGTGGAAAGTATGAAGAAACACCTTTTCGATTACATAGAGAGTATTGCCGGGGGAATAAAAGCAATTCCTCCTGCAAGACGCAATCTCTTCTTTAGGTGATGTGTTTTCTTGGAAGTGAATAATAACACAATAAGCATGGCAATCGATTCACTTCTCTTGGACTTGCATAGGCTCTGCGCTCCCTCACAGCGAATTGGGTTCCATATGGTGGAGGAAGAGCCGGCAATTTCCTGCCCTGATTTATATCCAGGCGCCTTTGATCATGAGAAGGTGCGCCGCTGTGGCAGGCGAGCTGTGCTCAGAGCAGCCCGCAGCCAAGGAGACATGCGCACGCGCTTGCATTTCACCGCCGACACCTTTGAAATGAGGAACGCACTGAAATTATACATTCATTACATGGTATAAAAGCAACCGCTCTCGTGCTGGTAGAACTTTTATTTATTTTTTACTTTTTCTCATTTGAGGGAATAGAAACAGTAACGTATATATATATATATTTATAATTTTAATGAAAAAAGATCATTCAAATTATGTATTCATGAGATGATACATATGCAACCACTCTTGTTCTTCTAGAACATTTTGAATCTCTTCAGTTATTTTACAAAATATAAACTGTATATACTAATGTATGTTTAGGCTATATACATATATATATATGTATAAACAATACAGTGGTGATGATGTCCAGACCTACCAGATTATCATACTAAAGCTGCTCACTCACAACAGAATGTACGGTTGAACAACATGGCAGCATTGAATCATAGATGCCTGCTCTCTGAACACTAAGAGGATAATCAGTCACACAGGCCTATTCCGTATATACACATGTCATGCATTATCATATGTATGGTGTGTATTAACACAACACCTATTACTGTGCACAAGGGACATTGGCAATGTCCTCGTTTTTGTATTGCACTAAACTAAATTTAAACTCTAAATGAACATGAACTGTACAAACATGGAGGAAACATGGAAGATTGTTTTTAAGCGCACTTTGAACAAAAGTAGGCCTACAATCTCTAAGTTGGAAGAGTGACAATTAAAATTCCACCATTTTTTTCTACAAAAAATTACTTTCGTCTGTGGGAATATTTGTGACCAAATGAGAGAAATCTTATTTTGTTTCTCTGAGCCTGAACCTTCAATCAAACATAATGACACTCTATTGAAATGACTGATAGATGCTTTCAGGTTGTTTATTTATTAGAGTGAGCCTCTTGCTTCATCACTCACAACTTCAGCTCAGCCGTGTCTAACGTAATGTCAGGCAGTGGGGGGAAATTCACTGGAAGTCGGCCGTACATTGTTAGCAAATCTGTCATCCAGTGACTGAGTGGGTCCAATAATCATCTAAAAGAGATACAGACTGGGAGACTCCATGCAAAACCTTTGCATGTTTACACAAATAAAGATGAACATACTCTACCTCAGTGGACGCACCAACGCAACACTCGCAAGAAATATACTTTGAGCTTTCAGCACCAATATACAATAAAAGCTTACTTTCTGGTGTGTGTGTGTGTGTGTGTGTGTGTGTGTGTTAAGAGGTCTCTAGTCTGTTGGTGTTTGTGTAAGTGTGTGTGTTTATGTTTCCACCTCACTGACACTGAATGTTTACAGTCCCTTATCATCAATACCCATACAAGGTCTGTATATTTATCCTGAAACCACAGTCATGTATTAGTGAATCCAACCCAGCTACTCCGTAAACAATAGTGCCTCAATTTATCACCATGGAGACAGGCCTTGGCCGCTGTCCAAATGACTCCTGTTCCAGACAGTATTATTCATCCTCTGTAACAGTTTATTTGGGACTGATAGAAAAACTGTCAAGATCATTTAATTTGATGTGAGGCGTGCTTATCTGTGCCCCCAGTGACAGTTGTAGGTTTCTGTGGACACAAGCCATGAGAAATGAATGCATTCAACTGTGGTCTTACAACTGGCAACTCCAAGGGCTATCCTCAATGTTATGGATCCCATTAGAACGGCAGATGGATGGCAACTCGAAAGGGTCCTCAGAATCTAAATGCATTGCAGAAGATCCCGTGGATCATAGTAAGGCTCCCTCTGAAGTGTCCTCTGACTAGAAACTATGAAAACCCTACAAAGGAACGTGGGAAAAAACAAGATTGAAGTCCAATCTGCCTCACACTTCCTGCAGGCCGATATTTTAAATATACAAGTAATTTTCCATGGAAGACTCACACTTTCATGCGACTGTTTTCTTAATGAGCAATGCACCACATATTATGAAGTGCATTATAGCAAACACATTCAACTTATTCTATTTTGGATTTTGACCAATTTTGTAGAGGAAACCCTATGGACAGTGTAAAATATATTATTTGCTTTAAAAAGGGGACAGGAAATGAAATTGCGGTCGCCCAAATCATTAGAAACAGATCATTGGCCTTTTGGGAAAGAACTCGATCCCTAGCTTAACCCAGAAGTAATCAAGTCAAAGCCTAACTCGTTCCAACCGTATGAAACAATCTGGCCTGCTTCCCTATGGGTCTCTGAGACAGATTGCATGCAGCCTATTGACTGTCCCAAAGTAACAGAGGCTGAACCCCCTGTTAGCACGACTCTGTCTCTACGACAGGGAGTTCAGAGGAGACACAGGGACGGCACGCCGATTTGAATGGATTTCTTGTTCACTCGAGGGGTATTTTCAACTGAGGCATGTGCTCGCGCAAACAGAGGAAGAATGAAAACAAATTGACAACTGTAGCATCTCCTAAGCAGTTTGTCTGACCTCAAATAAATGTCTGTTTTTCTTCAAGATCTCATGGGTTTTTATGGGTCAGAGATTAAATAGGAAACACATCGTGCCTCACACAAGCGAGACGTAATGTAAGCTGTGGATTTGACATCCACCCTAGTGCAACTTTTAAACTCCAAAACGCTGGCCTCATGAGAGGGCAGGGGTTCAAGTTGTTAAACACAAAGTTCAGCAAACAAACAATACTGTGGATCACGATTTATTGATAAGTCCAGCTGGTTTATATCTTTGGTGCTGCTTGTCATGATATACAACAGCTAGACAAATCCCAATGTATTGTATCTTAGAGGTATCTTGCACTGTGTAGGATTTAGTGACATCTAGTGGTGAGGTTGCAGATAGCACACAACTGAGTTCCCTCCCCTCACCTCACCTCACCTCACCTCTCCAACGGTGTAGCAATGGATTGGACTGGCATGTAAAGGTTCCAGGAGGTACTTCTTATTTTCGTTGGATTATACATTAATTAAAACATACAAATGAAGATTTTATTAAAAATCTGCCAAGTCCATTCCACTAGGAGACACTTAATCCTACACACACACACACACACACACACACACACACCTTGAAAAAGGAGGTTTGCCTTGCATTTGATCACATTCTTATTTTTCTCTCTCTGGAACATTATATATCAGCTTAGTCCATACAAGACCCCATTTCATTCTGCCCAATCAATGCCCATAATCACATAATAATAATAATAATAATAATAATAAACCACATATAAACATGAAAACAGAGCAAAAACACCATAGGATGTATAGAAAATGGCAATGTCCTCCCCTAGACCAATCAGTAAAACCTGCAATTAACTTCAGTAAAAATGATGTGTATTTATTAACAGAATGTAAGTATATCATATGTAACTTCGAGAGTTCCCAATAGTCCCTGATAAATCCATCCCAACCGATGTCCTGCCATGGCATTGTGGTGCCATCGAGTTCACTCACTCAAGGTTTTCCTTGAGCATGGTAATTTCCCCATTTCTTGCTGCTGTCCAACTATCCAGCAATCTGGATGGCCCTCTGGGAAGGTAGTTCACTGTTTGGGATGCTGGAGCGACAAAAAAAAGGGGTGGGAGAGGGAGAGAGAGGATGAGATAAGTTGGCAGGAGAAATCAATCTTGTTCCAAAGAATATCAGAAAAATTCAGCCATTCTCAATGAAAACACAGCTCCAGATGGAGCCGTCACACCCCGAGACGCCACAGTAAAATTATACTATATGAATGAAAAGCTAACTATGGCCTACAAACAAATCAGGACAATTGTAGTACACTGCTTGGAAAGGAGTCTAGAAAGGAGCCGATAATTTGCTTGCTTTTAATTAATTTGATTCTCTGTTGCTCTTGTCCCTTTCTGGAGACGATTTATGTACGAACATATTGATTAGGTTATCAACATCCCATTCTACTACATGGCCGCTAAATGACACAAATTTCAGATTTACAAATCTGAAATAGGGCCATCAAAATCCCATTCTAGTAAATTACAGATAGATGAGTGCACATTTTGAGCCGGAGCCAGGGAACAGGACATTATCAACTGCTTAAAAACAACCGCTTCTCATATTTCTGCTGCTGTGGTCTGCTAAACAGAAGTTTATGGTTTACACGCGGCAACAAAGCCAAAACCAACCTTGGTATAGAGGCCAAGGGGATGCTGTTGCCACAAAGCAAATGAACTATAAAGGGGCAGGAAAGTATAATGTTTGCCTACTACCTGCAGGTATCACTGAGCACTACGCCCAACCCGTATTGGCTCATTAATTCCAGGTATTAAAAAGAAAGCTAAAGAACGAAAATAATGAAATCCATTGTATCTGCTCTTGGTAAAAGTGTGTACTAAACTAAATTACTCAATGATATAAAAAACAACAGGGGCGAGCAGAGCCAACATGCTCCTGGCTCGTGTGTTTGGGACTTTCCAGTAATGACCCTCTTCCCCCCCCCCCCCTCCTCCTTCGTTGCCGGGTTTCAATGTTAACCGACGGAGAGAGGATGCTTCCCCGGCGCACTAATGTAATGTCCCGTCCTGAACCGGCTGTCCCGGCCAATTAAAAGCTTCACCCGTTAAGAGGCCTCGCTCGGGGACCGCACCGTCGTTATTGCGCCCATCAGTCTCCATTTGGAGCGGACGGAGCAGCAGAGCCCTTCAGAGGGCTTCATCACGCATCCTAAATGGTAAGGTGGGGTGGGGCGGTCCTAGGTGGGACCACTCTGCCCTATAAGTAGTGCTGAGTTATGGTGATTAGACATTAGTTAGATTAAAGATAAACGTTGTTTTAGCAATGTCCATACAATCAATGCAACCTCAGTATAGCCATTGCTAGGCTCCCTGGAAGGGGCAAGTATGTTAAGGAAATTCCCTATAAGGATATTCAATGCATTCAGATTATGGTATGGACTGGGATTTCAAACGTTTCTACTGGTCGATAGCTACAGGGTAACTAGGGCTGGATGGAGGTCCGTTAGGTTAGAGGCAGATGGCCTAACACCACAACACACACACACACACACACACACACACACACACACACACACACACACACACACACACACACACACACACACACACACACACACACACACACACACACACACACACACACACACACACACACACACACACACGACTGAAGAGCATCCAGTCCTGGCGCCAACTCTGCACATTAAATATGTTCCAGTAATGATCATCACTTCAGACCCAGGCCGTATTCATTTTGGACTAGACAGATTGGTCATAATAACAATGCTCTACAGATGGCGGTATTTGGGTTGGAGAGTTTTGAAGGCAAATGTTGCTTTGAAAGAAAGTTGCACCCCGAAGTTAGTTTTCTTCATCTTAATATTCATACTTTTATATTGCCTTTTTATATTGACATCCAGGTTTAAAGTATGCTGCGGTTGCAACAACATTGCATCTGGGAGGGATAAAGTCCTCATCCATCCATCTAATATCCATCTAATGTAAGAAATGTGCAAATAATGTAAAAAATTTACATTTAGGGGCATCAGATGATGTCATTTATCAGGTGTTTTTATCCACAGCGATTTACAGTTAACTCAGACACATTGATTAAGGAGCCGGTAAAGGACTCAAGGAAGCCTAAAGGTTACACTGCAGACATGGTGGGGATTGAACCTGGAATCTTTTGGCTGCCATTTGAACACCAAAGCCATTATACTATCCTGCTCATGTGGGGTTGACCAGTGTTTCTCAAATGGGGTACACATACCCCTAGGGATCTTGTGACGTTTTGCAGCGGGTACTTTGGTTAAATTAAACCACAAATACATATATATGTCAATTTCATATTGTGTTTTTGAACAAGTCCACCTTAATACCACTCAAAATTGGAATACTAACATATAAGTGAAGTAAATCTTTCCAATGAATGACAGAAATCATTCGCTCTAAAATAAGTATTTGCCACCCCTATCATTTTTACACAGAATAAAATGCACATATATTATTTATATTCATTTAAATAACTTTCTATTTTGTGCACATGAAAGGTGTACTTGGCTGACAAAAACAGTACATTAGCAACAACATTAGTTGTTTGAGAACCACTGGTCTAAAAACACGGAGGAAGAGGGGTAGGAGAGTCAGGGTGGATGGCTGGTACTCACAGCAGCGTTCAGGGCCTGATCCAGGTCCTTGATGATGTCCTCCTCGTTCTCCAGCCCCACAGAGAGACGGATCAGGGTGTCACTGATGCCCAGCACCTCCCGATCCTTCTCTGGTACGGACGCGTGGGTCATTATCGCCCTGAAGCAGAAACACATGCATTTTTCATTTTTGTTTATTTTCTTTTGTAGTAAGTATAACTAATTCCTAGGAAACATGTTGACACAACAAAACATTGCCTTTCTCCCCCTTGAAAAGTTTTAGTAAATTAATTTATGAATAAATGAATAAACGTTTAAAAAGATCACATCTTGAACACTGCTGCCCTCTATTGGTGCAGTGGGTCATTACAGAAAAATATGGTGGCAAAACGACCATACATTTCCCATTAAACAGTGAAATTAAAGCTGATAGCAAGTATAATAAAACATACATTTTTACAAGTCAATTGTTACGAGGCTAATTATCAATTCATTAAAAGTCTGTCATTATTTGCATACTCCATTCAAAGTTCTAACGAGAACATCTCAACTTTCTCCTTCACATAGTCTTACTGTATTCCCATGACCAATGTAACGCAACGTTAACTCAATTATCAGTGTATTAATAGGCAATTTGGTGGCTACTTACGGGTGTTCTGCTAAACTTTCATAGCCTCCAAGACTCTCAGCGATCGAAAACAACTGAAATGAAAAGAAGACCAAAAACGTTACCAAATATTTACATATTGAGACATATTGACACATGACACATATTGAGATTATTTTGGTGTTGTATAGAAGGCTGTTTCCATCTATATCCCAACAAAAAAAGTCTGTCTGTCTGTCTGTCAACCAATATTGTAAGCAGAGTATTTTAATTCCAATCATGCTATATAAAATGATTAATCGGAACCAGCATAACAACTTTCTCAGACGTGTTTTTGAAGACTAAACACAGCAACTATTCCCTTCTACATAATATGAACCTGTGTTGACAGCCATTTGGGAAGTAGTGATTTCCTGACAAGAGTTCCGAATCAGTTTGAGGTCCATGGTCAATCAAACACCATAACATTTTATCCGAGCACACAATGAACAAACGGGTCGTAATCACCTCTCATACAGTCTTGGCATTCGATCAAACAAACTCAACTAGCAAATGAAAAGCAAAAATCAATCAATGACTCATGAAACCTGGAGGTTGCTGAGGAAGGCGCTGGCGTGCTCCAGCTGGCCCTTGATGTAGAAGGTGATCATTCCAGGACACCCTGTGCACTGCTTCTTCATCACCTCATGCTGCGGATGGGAGGGCAGGCCTAAAGAGAACACAAACAAAGCAAATACTATCAACGACCCTATCAGTCGACATACCATAACCATCCCATATGAAACCCCTCCAGCTAAAAGAGTGGAGTGAAATCAGTCAATCCAGCACGGTAAAAAGCAGACTGCCCCATGAACGTAAACTGATCTGTTTTTCATTCAGCAAATATAGGGCGCTATGTTGTCCATCTTGATTTGACTCCTCAAATTTAACTGTGAAAGTACCGTGTGTCTGTGTGAAAAAGTGCCGTGTGTGAGAGGAGGAAGTGAGCGGGTGAGTGAGTGAGGTCAGTCACCCACCTGGGAAGATGACACGCTCCACCCTGGGGTCTGCCTCCAGGAACTTGGCGGCGGCCATGCCCCCCTTGAAGTGCTGCTCCATGCGCAGGTGCAGGGTCTTCAGGCCACGGTTGCACAGAAAGCAGTCAAAGGGGGAGGGCACTGCTCCCAGGGCTACACAGGAAGGGGAGGGGTTATGGATGGATGAATACCTCAGGCGTGACCAATAAGCAGGCTGACCCACCATTGGTAATAAAGACAATGACCGTCTTTATTCCCCATACTTCCTGAATCTAGGGTTTTATTGTGGCCCGTCTTGGCTTGTTGTAGCAGGTTCAACCTGATTTATCTTCTGAAAACCTAGAGTAGTTTTGTGTCTGAGTTGTTGTGTCAACAAAGGTTTAATATTTGCTTGACTGCAGCTCTAGGGATTTCCCCAAATTGCAGAAGAAGTGACCACTATACCACTTCTATTAAAACCTACTGATGATTCTGATAAGAAAAAAAGTGTTATTCTCTATTGCGTGTGCCAATTTAGCCAACACCAAAATATCAATTTTGAATGGTAAATTTTGTCCGATATTATGAGATAATATATTATACAGGATATTATAGAATATGAGAGAATATACCCCTCTTTCTAAAATGTTCTGGCTTCCAAGCAACCCTTGACCCAAAAATCATGTTGTATCACTGGTCTTACAATAACCATACTAACCATTCTGTAGGAATTTAAGTCGCTCATACAGGTCATCTCTGCTCACTGATACCAGGCCCATGACGACATCGCTGTGGCCTGTAAGCCAATCAAAGGACAGCATTAGCACCACACTTTCAGACTTTCTGACTTATAAATGGCGTCTACAAGTCAAAGCAATGTGTCTGATTTCAGAGGAGCTCTACATTACCGTTCATGTATTTTGTGGCCGAGTACATGCAAATGTCAGCTCCCAAAGCCAGGGGGCGCTGTTGGTGCATAGGAAAATAGTGTTTTGTAAGGTTGGGGAAATAATTTTTAAAATACAAAGAAACATCGACACACACGCACACACACTCCGGCCCTCACCTGGAAATAGGCAGACATGAAGGTGTTGTCCACTACCACCACAATGTCCTTGTTGTGTTCGTGGACGATGTCACTGCAGGCCCTGATGTCCACTACCTTCATGGTGGGGTTGGTGGGGGTTTCGATCCATACAAGCTGCAACGAGACACATGAATATGAGCATGCCCGTCGGATGAAAGATGATCTGCTTTCTTGTCATTTTGAAATGCCAGTGGAAATGATCTTGCACGCATATAACACCTGAAACTTCTTGTTATAGCAAAGCAGTGGGATTGATTTAATTCAGCCAAATGAGTTAAATCAACGACACAAACACACACCACACATCCATCTGCAGTCTGTCAGAGAACTCGCTGAAGTTACTCCTAAGGAGGGTTGTCTTTTTCCTCATACATGTTTAGCACAAATCCTGTCTTTAAGGGTCTTCAACCTTTTATCAGTCAGACACTGTTTATCATGTTTGTATTACATCTCTGATATCAATCGTTTCTAGTCACACAGCATCAAGTCCAAAGGCACTAGGTGGTTGAAAGTCAATCCAAGCACTAATTTAAATGTGACTTTGGGCGTTGGCCTTCAGTAGCATTGTGTTGATACAGGAAGATACAGGTTTGATTTCACAACTGCCACGTTAATAACAGGCAGAGCGAGTCAGAGCTGAGAACCTAGAGGAAACTATATTTAAGAGATTCTTATTACAACCCTAAAGGCTGGCATCATTTAAATACTTTTGAAATCAATCAGTTAGTTTTGTTACACAGCCTGCTAGCTTAAATAAATTATTCCCCTCACAAACCTTGGTATTGGGCTTAAGAGCTGCCTTCAGCTTTTCAGGATGTGTACAATCAGCAAAATCCACTTTCAAACCGAGTTCAGTAGCTACCCTCTGGAAGTAGCGGTTCGTCCCTGAAAAGATACACCCATTTAAATTACTTTTGTCATTCAAATATGTGCTTCCTTTTGACGGCAGTACGATTAAGCACAAACAAAGCTCTTAGAAAACCATGATCTTCCACTAGGGGTGCCGCTCCTCTTCTCAATTTTTGGACAACATTTGGAAATGTGCTCCATCTCACCTCCATACACGTCGTCCATGCAAACAATACCATCCCCGGACTTCAACATATGAGTGATGGTCATGGTGGCAGCCAGTCCAGAGGCAAGAGCAAGACCTGTGGGTATTATTTATTAGCTATTTCATTTGGGTTGTTATGACGATTCTTCTCGGATTTGTAATCCAACCTCAGTTTTGAATCACATTAGTTAGGAACTTACAGTATTTTCCTCCATCCAGTGCTGCCACAGCTTTCTCCAGACAGTTCCTAGTGGGATTCCCGCTCCGGCTGTATTCAAAGCCCTTTGAGAGAAATTCAGTTAATATTAATTTTAACACAAACACTTCACAGCATCACAATCACTCCAACCTTTCACTGTTTTGTCGTCTTTTAACACGTTCGTGCTTCAATCAAACCTGGTCTATTGACCCATTTCCTGTTGACCCAAAATACAATACATAAGAGTTGTAGAATGTTCCTTTCAAAAGCACCGATTAAATCACACGTGTCTACATGGTGCGTGAATAACAACACGCTCAGGCAGTCAGTGAGATCCATCCACATTTGTTCACCTCACCCTGCCAGTCACCGAAGAAGCCTACCGGTGGGTGGGCCATACCGACATTACGACACTTACAGCGTGTTTCCCGGGTCCGTACTGCTTGAACGTGGTGGAGAGAGAGATGGGGGGTACTACTGCCATGGACTTCCACTGCTCTGGCTCCTGGCCAACGTGGATCGCAACTGTTGCGAAGGACTTAAAAGCGGTTTGGAAGCCGCCGTGACGATCATTCTGGTCGCTCTCTTTCTGCGCGGTCGCCATGTTAAGGATCAACAGCCCACCGGAGTGAATACACCCTGTCGTGCGGTAAACCTAACGGTCTGCTGCAATGTGTTACGTCGTCAACCCGGTGCGGAGATATACGAGCGGCGGTGGGTGGAAAGAGTCAAGGCTCCTAACGTGCAGTGGGCGGTACCTCCCTCCGTGAAGAACCAATCACTGATCGGAACGTTGAATGGGCGATACCCTCTCCTTTTTCAAACCAATAACTGATCCCGACGTATGGTGGGCGGGGCCCGTCGCCGTCGCCAACTGATCAGGGATTGGTTGGTGAGGGGTGTAGCCCGCTGTATGCTCGGACTCTTGGGACTCTTGAGGGTCCTGACTTGTACAGGAAATAACGGGCACTACATCACACCTTCAATCCAACCAGCGCATCTTAACGTAGAGAGAGTGCCAGCGATTGGTGTTTTGAAGGGGCGTGTAGCCCACGTGACTCTGGCCACGTCTCTTCAGCTATATGATGCAATGTCTTCTGTAATTTGAGTCATGTGTGCTTTGTAAATTCTGCTTGTTAACTGTAGTAACGCGACTTTAATTTATTCACCCTTTGCAAAAAAACAATAGTGTTTTGAGAGGGGGACCGATTTCTTACAAATTATTGTTATTTCACACTTCACACGCTGAGTATCACAAACTACTTCGATATTACAAATAAACGGCCTTGAATGTCGAGCTGTGATGCACCTTGCCTGCGGATGTTTAGGGATTGTCTAAAAAGTGCATGCAGCAATATGTAGAAATGCAATCTTATTGAAATTACAGGATGAAATATATTGTAAAGATGTCCTCAACAACCTATTAGGCTAGTCAATAGTAATATAATGTCAGATGAGATTGATTAATATTGTAATTTGTATCGTAATTTCTTCTGTGGGTTATTATAACATAACGGGGACAATCACGTTTGAACTCGGTAGGTCTCTGAACTAATAAAGCCTTTTTTTCTCCAACTCTTTCTCAAAAGCGGTGAGGTAATATACACCATATACTCAATTGGCGAGACTGATGCAACATTTTGTTAATAACAAGTGATAATTAGCCTGCATTTCAACCTATTCAGTTATTGAAAATGCGGTGGTCGTTTGTACAAGCCAAGGTACCGAAAGGGGCCAACTTAGACCGTCTCTAATACAAGTAAAAGCATTTCCACACTTTGATGCTAAGGATCACAAAGGTTTGTCTGAGGGCCTTCTTCTACAGTAAATATTACTGTACTAAAATTGCTGCTGAAGCTGGATGTATACCATTTTCCTAAACCAATATGTAGGCTACAACTACTTAGGTTAAGTACATTTTATTTGTAGCCCCAGTCCCAACGGGCCACAATCCATATTTTATAGCACATCCTAAACAAAGCCCTCCAAAGAGAAATGTAAAAAACAAATGATCAGGGAAGAACTTTTGCAAGGAATGCAGGAAGAGGGATCCCTTATTCCCAGTAATAATGGATGCCATAATGGAAACATACCCCTTTGGGGCCCACTGCAGGAATAACATTGACGGGCAACCCACCATGGGCCCCGCTAACGGTGTGAAATGCCGGCCCATATGGGCCCCACAGTAGGAACAACACAACAGAAGTAGTATGTTTGCTTTGAATCCGCCAAAAGAAATCCATCCCAGCGTTTAATTTTCTAAATAAATACATTTTTGTTTATCAAGACACAATGAATAATAAATGCTGCTATAAATGTTTTCCTACATGCACATTACATACTGTACCTATGCTGCTCTGCATGCCAGCATATCCGCAAAGACCAACCTCTGGCAAGGCACCCGCCAGCATAGCCCGGGCCAGTGGGGGGGTCAACATGTGGACAAGTCTTGCGTAAGATGAAGAGTTGGGACCCCAGACTGTTGATACTTTGCCTTAGTTGAGGTAGTAATATAGGCTACTTGTGTATTCAGAAGACAGTGACAAACTGTAATGGACAATTTAATAAACTTGTGATCATATAATTTGGTATTTGAGGAAACCAAATGTAACGTTTCATTGTAGCCTATTTCCAGCCATTTCGAGGTCCTGCTAATTGTGGTATATGTTTGCTCTCCGGCAGGACGGCAGCTGGACAAGTGTGATTTGTCGAAGATAACAACAGCTGCTTGACAACAGCCTACATGACCCATCTGACTTAGGCCCCGTCCACACAGACACAGAGCCGATTTTTTGGTGAAACCGCATAAGTCTTGTGCGTTTTGGCCGACCGTCCATACGGACCCGGTGGATTCGGTGCCCGAAAACTCACTTTTCTGAAACCCCCCCCCCCCCCCCCCCAACCAGCTGGGGACGTTAGAGTTGAGTTGATTTTTTTTTTGTATTATTTTTGTAGATTTAAATACAGCCCCTTGGTAAATTTAATTACTAAATGTATATTAAAAAGTATTTCTGCGCAATCTAAAAGGTTTAACAACTGCTTTCTCCATACAGCGCGCATGGGCTTGATGCGCGCAGGTTTGATTTTTGATTTGCTTCAGTTTTTTTGTGGAGAACCAGCGCCTCACACTGGCCTTGAATATGTACTACAGCGTTTCTACAGCTCGATGCGTTTTCGCAACGAGTCCGTCTTTACAGAGATATTCCTGAAACACATCAAAGGACAACAGATCGTTTTCGCCCGTGTGGACGGGGCCTTAGTATGTGCGAGAACGTTATATATAAATGCACACTGTACTATCACAGAAGTAATCACAGCATTTCATTTGATTAGGGTTATTTTTAGGGTTATTGTAATTTGACATGTTGTTTGCAGGCTCTGTAGACATACGTCCATGCATCAAAATGTTGTATTATGTTGTAAGTAGGTAATACTTACACTAATAAAAAATATTAAAAGATATAAAAGATATTCTTTATTTTAAGGAGCCTTTCAAATACGCCTTGAGAGTAGGTAAATATAATATATTTTTGTTAAAATATATATTTGTGTGACAAGCCTATTGCTACTGCTATTATTAATTGTTTCTAACGTATTGCTGAAACATTTCCTCCAAGGCTAGCCTAATAGCTGATAGCCTCATAGGCTTAGATGTAACAAAACGGGTGATTAATTAGGCTATCCCTAAAATGGTAAATTACCACAGTCATGACTCATGGCCTATATATGACCACATGCTTTGGAATTTGTATGGGTGGTTAAAACCCAGTAAACAACTCAGTTGGCGTCTTTAAATAGTATTTCCTGTTTGATGAATGATACTGTCACTATTCAAGCTGTGGTAACAACATGTAGGCTGCCTGCAGCAATTCTGAACACTCTTTACAGACTGGTATCCATATCAAAGATGACTTATATGCAAAGAATGTCTAAGATGAATTACTAGCCTATGTCTCAATTTAATACTATTGCGTGTCTTGTGGTTTCTTGAATTATGTTGTTTATCATGCAATGGCCTGGACTACAAGACCAGTTCTACAGTACACCTTGAGAAAATGATGAACTTTGAATCATATATTATTAACACAATATAAATAAATCAGATGATACAAAATAAACGTGTTTTTTTTTTTATTTATAAAGGTGAAAGCCTTTCAATGAGTCCCTGTAGAGAAAAAAAATAAGTATTTATTAATGTTACGCATTCTCGTTATGATGAGATACCAATCGTAGTTTTTATGATCTCTCGCGATGCTGCCTGCGGAAGACGGAGGTTCGTTCTTCCGTACGGGTCAAATGACGCGGGAGCCGCTTATGTTGTACAGCTACCGACAGTTTGGAGAAGAGCAGGAACCAGGCGGTGTTTGTATCCAAAAGAACCGCCCGGTGAACTTGTTTGTCCTCATTGTTGTCATTGTTTATTTTGAGAATAATTCGTTGTTTTCATGTGGTGCAATTCAGAGTGCTTGTGGAAAGTACCACTGGCATTCTTGCCAGCGAATTGCGTCCTTTTTCCGTCCGGAGGGTCATCTCCGACCACGACACCCTCTGCCTGACTGTCAATTGTTGAGAAAAATGACCGGAGAGAAGATCCGCTCCCTTCGCAAGGACCACAAACCGAGCAAGGAGGGGGACTTACTCGAACCGGACGAGGAGGCAGCCACTGGGACGTTTACCTCGACTAAAACCAACAGCAAAAGCAGAGCAAGTAAAATCTTCAGCAATCACAAGTTGGTCAAATCGCCATCAACACAGCAACACCACAATCAGCAATCGCAGTTAAATGCCAACACACTACCAACCACGGGGGATGTTCTGGACGACAACAACAAGAACCCCATCATACGAGCCGGTGGTGAGGACTTTCCTGTGCACGAATGTGTTTTTAAGGGAGATGTCCGACGCCTGTCCTCCCTAATTCGTACGCAAAATATAGCCCAGAAAGATGTCCATGGTAAGTTCAACTGTTGATCTCATTATGTCGATGTTGACGTGGCTCTAAAATGCTCATGGTCATGGTATAGTAACATCTAGCTTTATAAAAGCTACTTAAAGAGACCACCATACGCCCTGTAGGCCAACACTGAGCAGATGGAGGTAGGCGAGGCAACTCCCTACCAAGGCCAACACCTTGCAACGTATTTCCCGGCTCTAAACTCTCTGAGTAAATGCCCCTGGCTATTTTTGTCACATTTTTCAAACCTCCGACCGCTGTTTTGTTATTGCTGTGAAGTTGTTTTACCTACATAAACAAAACTAGTGTATAGGCTTAGTGACTAGAGTTAACATCTCTTGCATCACATTGAACCTCAGTTTCATGGTCAAGACCAGTACACCTGAATTGTTTGTACCAATTAGTCATTTACAAGCCATAAGAGAGATTATAAAAAAGTGACATGCATTGTAATACAAAGCCCGGCCATTCGAAGGAGCAGGTTGGTGTCCATTTCTCATGGATGGGGACATTGTGCAATCTACCCGTACCCTGCCAAAATACCTCCTAACAGACACACCATAGCAACCTGTTAATTACACAGAAGTGTCACCAACACACACCTTGCTCTCTTTGACCTAATGGGGGTCCATTGTGTAGCAAGTGCCTGTAATGTGAAGTAAACAGACAGACTGGCAGGTGTGGTTTTGAAAGGGTCAATGGTGGTAAAGGATGCTAGTTCTAAAGATCCTTACACACACACACACACACACACACACACACACACACACACACACACACACACACACACACACACACACACACACACACACACCTCTGAATGTAATGAAATAGTACTCTCACCTTGTTTTTATAGTCTATAAAACCTGCTCCATTCCAAATCCATTAGTTGTATGCAAACAACATCCCTTACCGCCACCCACACTGCATACCATCAGTTTGCCAACTTGGGGGTGTAGCAAATTAAGTCAATAACATTTTAGGCTTGGAATTTCAGTATGGACACGCAGACACACAAAAACGCACACAGACACACCCAGAAATGCTGTTTCTAGAATATTAATAAAACACACAAACACAGAAACGCTGTGTCTAGAATATTAAAAAAACATTCTTATTTTAAAATCCAACAATCCTATTTTAAATTCATTCAAGCTTAACGGGTGGACTGACTAATGCTATTATTGTTCAAAAATTGTCAAATGCACATGTTTTTGACCCAACTCTCTCTCTCTCTTGTCAGGAAACACACCGTTGCATCTTGCTGTCATGATGGGAAACAAAGGTGCGTCATTTTGAGCAACATCAGATGTTTATCTCTATGTTTTTTCTATTATGCATCTTATTTTCTGTGCGTCTGCCATCTTTTGTGTGCCTGCGTGTACTGGTAGTTTTGACTTATTTCTGTAATAACGTTCTTATTTTTCAGTTTGTCTTTAAACTTTCCAGTAAGCCGTTTCTGCGTTAGACTACCAATGTCTCTTCATTACACATCAGGTATTCTTTATTAGTCCCTGTGCTTCCTCTTGTATATGGTTTGCCCTAGCATTAGCAGACTGTTGAGTAAACACTGAAACCTGAACTGAAACCCCAAGCCCAAAGGACACTACGCTCACGCATAGCATCCTTTGAGTTAGGTGTTGGAGCGCTCTCTACCTTATTAGAATTGGAACAAAGCCTTTCGCTCTCGCTTTCTGTATGTTTCATGGGTTTGTTTTTCTATCAAGTACTAGTCCATGCCAAAACTGTAGAGTGGTGGAGAATGGAGATAACGTGACCATTGCTCTTGGCCCTGATGGCTATAACTAATAATCTTTCCTCAAGATTAAGCCTTCAGTTACGATCATCTGCCCAGCTAAAAAACAAGATGTTTTTAGATGCATTGAGAATGAGCACAATATAGTGCAATAAATATTGTATGCACTCAGCTTAACTTGCATATCTGACCACAGAGTAATATACAGTCTTGAGGAGCAATATGCATTTGTCATTCCACTTCCCTAAAGAACTTGGCACAATTCGTCAGCCTGCAATTCTGTTTTAAAAGGATGTTTCACTGGCTTGAATGAAAGCACACGTTAAATATTAATGCACCGGCCCTTCGTGAGTCATTGCCTATATTTAATTTCACTGGCAGGCCCTCGTTGGCACATGCTATTGAAAAATGAATGTCCCCCTTTTAAAATTCAGGGGTTCCCCTGAGTCAGCGGGCTCTAATTTTTTTCTTCTTTCTTTTCTTCGTTCTTATTCCGCTTATGCTCTTTCTCTCTTTTTCTTTTGTCGGTTTTAGCCCTGATTGTTTTGTCATGCGCTAAATCAGATTATTTTACAATGGGCTCTGTCCCCGCCTGCTAGCAGCACAGCTGTTAGCCCGGTGAAGGCAGCCAGCACAGGCTGAACACCGTGGGATTGATTGCGCTAATGAGTGTAGCCTAGCCCTCAGTGCTATCGGGTACCCGTCCACTGGGGATGTATGCAGCCACACATGCTGAGAGCTACTGGGTGAGGTCATGCATCAGGGTGGGGCAGCCCTGGAGGATGGTGTGTGTGTGTGTGTGTGTGTGTGTGTGTGTGTGTGTGTGTGTGTGTGTGTGTGTGTGTGTGTGTGTGTGTGTGTGTGTGTGTGTGTGTGTGTGTGTGTGTGTGTGTGTGTGTGTGTGTGTGTGTGTGTGACGTATCCTTGTCTGTTTCCTCGGGTTTGTCTTTGTGTCTCCCGAATGTGCAGAGGCAAATTGTGATGGATTGGACATGTCTCCATCGCTGAGCAAGCGGCCAGTGTCGCTGGCGTGGTGGCTGTTTCTTTGCAGAAGCTCTGAATTAGGGACATGCTTTCCATTGGCAAACGAGCGAAGTGTCTTGGACAGCAAATTTGCCAAGAAAAACCAGTGAAGAAGCACTAGTATTTTTGGACACATTTTGGCGCCTTCGTCAGCAATTAGGGTCACTAAGGGCAGGGATAGTGTCTCACAGAAGGACTGATTCCATTTCTAGTTTCCACAGTGTGAAGTGCCTTGAACAATCTTCTGTGAGATTTGGTTCTGTTTGCTATTTGTGCTTTTCATGCGACTATACTATCTAAATCTCTAGTTGTCGGAATCTTTAGATTTTTAGAAATTCAGTTTGTGTGTGTATGTGTGTGCACGCACATCTGCCAGGCCAAGAGGTAGCGCTCCCAAAATGTGTTTTAATCAGGTCAGCACTAAAAAGAGCAGCTTGAGTGGCGGGACACTGTAATATGTGGTCTGTCCAGTGGACGTTTTCATTTATCTAAAACAGATTAGACTAGTACAGGGGGGTGGATAGCATAGCAGGTAGACAACCTAAAAGGTTCTGATCCACCAGTAAGATGACTGAACCCTACCTGCTCCAAAATAACCTGTATCTGAATTCAGATTAAAGCATCCGCTAAATTAGAAAATAAATACAAGTAATAATAATGGTACACATGTACCGGGGATGATATTGACTTGGCAGCCCTTGCACGTTTCAAAGAAGCGGCATCAAAATATCAAGATAATAGCCTATATAATAAATGGATATTGACATTGCAATATACTGTACCTCAACAAGGGAGCCTTTATGTCACCTTTTCACACAGTTTGTTATTTCATTGACGGTAAACAGAAGCAATGATGATAATGGGACTACGGGACTAGTCCAGCTCACTCGTGTTTTGTTTTTAAATGTTCCCAATGAGGCTAATGATGTTCTTGAGGAGCGACATTAAGTCACAACAAAGCTGCAGCTCCCAAGGACCACTCGCTCTCTCTTTCCATCTTCAAATCCAGTCGCCGTGGAAAGAGAAGTTCCTTACAACCAGGGGATATATATCGGCAACGTCGGCACACTGGAAATGCAGTAGTCAGGAAAATAAGAGGAATGTTCTTGCTCGTCCATGTAAGCCTGCCCCTGCACACAAAACGCACCAGAGCAGGAAAAGTGCATTCATTCCTTTACTGGTGACCATGCTTGGATTTAGGGGTCAATAGCAGGCTTATGTCCATGAAGATCCATGCTCTCTCTGTGTGCACTAGTTACTACTAGTTAAATGCTGTCATTATTATGAAACAATCTCCATCCAGTTGGCTTTTATATGGGTCAGTGGTTATTTAAATGGTTGTTTTTTTCCCTCCCGAGTAAAGCCTTGCGTCAGCCACGGATGCTCTTGTGCACTCAGGCAAAGTCTTGTTTTCCAACGGAAACCTCTGCCACCAGCCGACACTAATCCTGGCCCAGAGCCAGGGCTGCAGACTAATGCAGGCTGTGATATGATCGCTTTAGCGTTATTCGTGGAGTGTAGCAAGGTGCTGGGGCCACCTTTGGTTTCACAAGAGCGTGCCTATGTTTAATAACGGTCAGCCCTTCATCACTGGCAGAGGGAGACTATGAGAGGTGTGTGGTCTGAAGGGGTGAGCCTGCTGATAACATTCAGCAGTGCTCCATGACAAACATTGGTCAACATTTGGGCCAATAGTGGACACTCAACTCACTCACTCACTCACACAGAGAGAGATGTCAATTGTGGACTGGGCTTTGTGAATTACGGAATGTTTTTACATGAGTTTGTTTAAATACGATTGCGAGAGCCAAGTTGTCATTGACTTAACATATCATGGGTATGGAGACAGATCGTCCTATTGAGAGATGGTCATTTCTATGTTTATAGAATATATATATATGTAGCAACCAGCTTGAGCTAACATTAGTCTTGAAAATGTTCTCCCTGAGCAAAACACCTTTTCTTATTTTGAACTTTGTTACGACAATTCATAGGCGTTGCGTGACTCGCAATTAAAAACAAACCTTTCTTGGCTCAAAGCCCTGATTGACTCACCCAGGGTATGTCAAGCAAAACGGCCGTTATGAAGCACACGTTATGTTTTCTAGTACATGTATAGAATGTATGGAACAACAAGACTGCATCAACTCATGAGTTTTCTTTAGAAACCACCTTTTGTGAATGAATGAATCACTACAATGTTGACTGCCGAGCAAAAATAACAGGCTCAGATTTGTGTCCCTCCACCTTTTACCACATTGTGCTCGGAAAGGAGGGATGGTGTCTTGTGAGTCTTTATTGATCATGCCCGGAAATTGCTGCAGTACTCTTGCAATCATGACACTTAACCTAAAAGGTGCCTGCAAACAGATGAGTTAAAGCATAAAAGGTTATGGTGGACTTGTGTGGCACATGCACGTTACTCAGTTAAGGAAGGTGATACTGTGTTGTTGTTCATGTATTCATGGCAACAATGTGTTTCTAAAAAGACATCTTATTTCAACTTTATACCAATGTGGTTAACAATCAATATCATTGTTTAAAATTGGCTTTGTTTGTGTTTGGCTTACCTTAAGATAGACTGTGAAAACTATGTTGGCCTTTCGGCACTTATGAAATGGGTACAAGAGAAAACCAAAACTAATTTTGTTTTCATAAAGAGAAAAGTCAAATGCGTTAATACGGCTTCCACCGAGGTGGGAACATTGCAGACTGTTGAGATAAAGAGTTTACTTATTATATATATATATATATATATATATTTTTTTTTTTTTTATCCATCCCTTTCAAGATCTGAATGTGTATCTGCTGCTTGTGCTTCCAGGGGCAACATAGAATCAGGAAGTGTCACAATTGTAATTGTCAGATAAGTGATTGACCTGTCAATTTCTCCAGCACACAGGACTTCTTTAACTCTCAACAACGGCTATCTTAACACTGAAGCGTAACAATGTTGAACCAGCCTCATGTCCGGTCCTCTGCTTGTCTTTGTCTTCCTCTTCTTTAGAGTGTGCCCATTTGCTGCTGGCCCACAATGCACCAGTGAAGGTGAAGAACGCTCAGGGATGGAGTCCCCTCGCCGAGGCCATTAGCTACGGAGACCGACAAATGAGTAAGCAGCCGTGACACTGTTCCATCAGCAGCACCACCACCACCACCCTGACGCCACAAGGCCATTAAGCCCCACCCATAGTCTAGCTTCACACATTCTGGGTCTAATTGGGCCACTTTTATAAAGTGTGTGGATGTACTTTAAACTTTTTAAGGCTATCTTTTAAGCTTTTGATGGTTGGTTTTGTTTTGCTTTGTGGCTACTGAACATCCTTCCTGTACCGATAGCGATATATCGTAGTTTCTCTTTCTTCTTACAAATGTACTTATTGTTAGTCACTTTGGATAAGAGCGTCTGCTAAATGCCCTAAATGTCAATGTAAATGTAGTCTCACAAATCAGATTAATATCTAAAGTGTGATGGAAGAAGGAAGTTTGATTGAAGCGGCATTTCACTCTCTGGCTCTCCATATTGGTTTCGAACAATCATGTTTCTTGAGGAGGGGATCTGTAAGTACTTCAACTGTAAAAAGTGTCTCAATGTTTCAAACATTGTGGACGGGCTACTGTATGAATACAATTATTCAAATCCAGCACAACTCCGCCCCTTGCAGTTTCTCTCTGAAGTTTCTCAGAAGTTCTGCTGTAACATAGTGTGACTGCTGTACCCGCAGATTACCTCGAGGCTAAAGATGCCATTGATTCATCTTCATTCTAATGCTTCAGTGTGAAGCAAGCCTGCCCTCTCGTCTCCACGTTGGTGGAAGTCTGTGGGCTGGCATTCCTCTGCGCATTGGGCCTTTTGTGTGCTGATGAAAAGCAATTCATTCAATGTTGCCCCTCTTGTGCCTTTTTTCCCACCCCTCCCAAGACTGAAGACTTATTTGGATTCCTGCCTGACTGTTAAATTAACCGCATAGCTGTACTGACACTCACCCACTGAAACTAAGCTGGTGTTCTCATGGTCCTGTTGACAATAACGACGGCCATTCCCTCGTAACGTCTCTTCACTTCACTCCACTCACTTCACTTCACTCACTTCAAAGTAAAATGTTCTGATATATCACGTTTTTGAATGTCCCATTTGATCAAATGTTTGTTCTCAATTTCCCACGTTGACATAGTCTACCCATGGGTTGTACCGTTTCATAATGGTTTGTTTGGCACACTGTCGCCAGGTGTCATCTTACTCCTCAGTGACTGGTTAGCATAATATGTGACACCCGTGTTATTTCTGTTGCAACCACTCACAGCATTTTACAGACAAACTGCTGACGTTGCATTCTGTCAATAAAGAAATGGACTTGACGTGCCCTTTTATAGACTTCCGTGTCTTCCATGGAGGGAGGGAGCTAAATTGTGACTGTTCCCCATTCAGCAATTTTTTTAAGTGTGGAGTGATTTATAGGGTTGGCTAAGGTAGGTGTGTGTGTGTGTGTGTGTGTGTGTGTGTGTGTGTGTGTGTGTGTGTGTGTGTGTGTGTGTGTGTGTGTGTGTGTGTGTGTGTGTGTGTGTGCGTGTGCGCACCCCCCGACTCTGCATTTGTAAATTTTTAACTTATAGGTTAGGATCAGAAGGAAACTGTTGCGGCTATAGCACAATGCTAGCTGTTTTTAAGTACCAGCATCTGTTTCTTGTGGGTGTGTTATTACTGTCATTGTAAAACAATGTTCAAGTTTGGAAAAATAAGCACATGTTCCTGCCTGTGTTTTGTCCACTGCTCTAATGTGTGGACTTGGTCTTTTGCAGATTGCCATATTGCAAATATGCAAAAACTGCAGCTTGCGAATGAAAGATTTCATGCGCTTTATTCAGGAACTCTCCCATTTTTCATTTGCTAGGGGAGAGTATGGTTGGACTGAATGAGCCGGTTTTCAAGGCCATAAGGGCCGTGTTTATGTGTATAATGTGCACTCTACATTTGTCAAATTATGAATTTACACTAAAGGATTACATTTTCAATTGAGCAACTTTCAACCTTTTGATCAATATCCATCATGTAGCAGATTTCTAGATTTGGTTTGTGCAACACATCCAGGTATAACATTGACCTGATTTGACAGTCATTGACAAAGTGTGCCTGAAGTGTTAGACCAAGTAATTAGCCAATCATGACCACAAAGCAAGTTATCTACCCTCTGGGTATGGAGTAATAGTTTTTAGTAATAGTATTTTTGTCACACTTTGATCAAGTTCGTCCTTGCATAAAAAAGGCTGAAATAAGCATTGAGATTTGATTTTATTGTGATTTTCTTTCCCTTGCCTGATAAATGAACAAGATCTGGTAACCCAACAACAGATCAGTGTGGGGTTATCTTTTAATTAATACGACCTTTGGATCATTCTGTTAGATATCTATCAACTGATCCTCAGCTATAGCTTTTAAAGCATGAAATCCTTTTACATTTTAAACTCTAGGGCCTGCTACAGATTCTACAGATTCATACAGATTTTCCTCCTTCGGGTTTTATGGAAACTGACCGGTAGCAGTCGTCCGGTGACTCCCAGCACCTGACCGGTAAATTATTTCCCGCCCTCCTTATCTCTGTCCATTAGTGTACAAACAAGGGAAGGGAGTATTACTAGAAGCAGCCACCTTATTACTGTCAGAACAATGACTTCAGTAATCTGTTTGGGAGTGAATTTGCACATCTGCTATTCTGTTGAATACAGGGTGTGGTTTGGAGTGTGGAAGATGGAGTTGTGGTCGGGGAGTGTGAAGGATAGGCTGCAGACCTAGCCTGACATCGCCGGAACCATTTCGCAAATGCATCTTAGTCTTGAACCGCTCAGTTCATTTATGATTTCTAAGGGCACAGACAAAAATGCCCCCCGGATGCAATTGGATGGACCTAAATCCAATCAGACCAACGAGAGGAAGCTATGTAGTTTGTTTAGGATAATGCCTCAACGGCGCTCCCATAGGGCACTCCTCTATACAGTCATCGTATTTAACCCACCCTATATATCAGATAAACAGTTGTGATTGGCTGACTCGGGCCAGGTCTGCTGGAAATCTGTCTGAAATGGGCCCAGACGCACGCCAGAGCAAATGAGCACATGAGTGTGCAGATTAGTCTTGTTCGTTGGCTAACGCATTATTTAATCAATCTACAGATCATTGATTTATTCTTATTTTGATTACCGTAAAAGCGGTTAAGTGATTTTAGATGCAAACAATCTGTGCTTATAGCTTGAAATGCTGTGCTGTGCGGGCGCTTCCTCAATGTTAGTAAATAGGCCGGGTTTCCATTTGGCCTAGTTCACTGTAAGCACCATGAGGTCCTCACCTGAGGTCCCTGAGTGCATGTGGATGGATAACGTGTGTGTGTGTGTGTTTGTACACAGCTTTCTGTGTGCACACTCTCAGAAGTCTGGCTATTTGCTAGCTTAGAAGTGAATCATTTGTAACACCTTTCAGACATATCCTTTAGTTTTATTACTTTATTGTTTTATGAATTTCCGTTGGCCTGTAATGATTGCTTTGTTATTTGCAGAGGAGGTCAATATGTGTATGTTATGTGAAGACATGTGACATTCTTTCACCTAACATACACATTAACTCTGTTCTTCTACTCGCTGTGTGTGTGTGTGTGTGTGTGTGTGTGTGTGTGTGTGTGTGTGTGCATAAACAGTCTCAGTCTCTTTCTTTTCTTTATTTAACTTTATTTAACTAGTGACTAGTGAGGCCCCCTTCTTCCATACCTGTTCATAGTAGCCATGGACACTGGGAGCATCTTCCAGTCTGTAAAGTGTCTTGTTGTACACATCCTATCCAGCTGCAGGCTTTCTGTCCAATCTCGATAGTAACACCGGCTTTGAACGCACATGCAGGCAGGCACACCCCCTACTTAATGGGACCTCAATGTAAACATGTGTCCTTTTTGGATTTTTCTGGAGCAGCTCAAATGATGAGATGAGTTGATGATGAAATGATGGGCGAATGGCAAAGCTGTACACTCTCTCACTCTCTCCCCCTCCCTCCCTCCACCAGTCACAGCGCTGCTGAGGAAACTGAAGCAGCAGTCCAGGGAGACGGTGGAGGACAAGAGGCCCAAGCTGCTGACGGCCCTGAAAGAGGTGCAACACACACACACACACACACACACACACACACACACACACACACACACACACACACACACACACACACACACACACACACACACACACACACACACACACACACACACACACACGTCTCTTTCGCTCACTCTTTCCTTCTGTTTAGATGTCTGTGTACTCCATTGCCATGGGGACAGTGCCTCCGAATGTAAACGCAACATTATGGGCGAGAATTACAATGAGACTGAAACAACTAGTTGTTTCTAAATGTTAAACTAAACTAAATGTTGCTGTCCTTCACTATTCCTCTCATGATAAAAGTACATCTTGAGCTACACTGGGAATGTGTTGTTTCTAGTTTAGTTCTAATGTATACTTCCTATGTGAAGTCATTTAGCAAGTGCTTCCAAAACGACTTGCAGTGATGAGCAGGTAGGGGTTAGGTGAGGTCAGAACACCTAGCCAACCTATCCTGGCCCTGTATACGTTTGGCCCTTTGTCACTACCAATTACTCTGCATGCGTCTAGTACAGCATGGTGATGGCTATGCTCTAGCTATGCTGCAGTCTTGATATCACTAAAGCAATAGACATCTGATCTGTAGGCTCAAGTTCAAGGATCCATCTGTTTTCATAACCACATTTCTCCTTCTCGCTCTCACCATCTGACACGCACATGCATGTACACACACACGTACACAGCCTCAGGCTACTAATTGTCATGACCACAAGTCATGACCCAAGTCCTAAGCGTGAGTGAGCCAGCGCTTTGTGGTGAGATCCCTTTAAGGACGCACGCTGTCCTGTACTACTACTGCTGCTACTGCTACTACGTATAGTACTACTCTGTGTTCTTTCTCATCCATAAGGAAGCTACAGTGAAACTATTGCTGTCCTCTTCCCAGGCAACCACCCATTGTGAAGTGAATGGGCGTGCAGTCTTAACAGTGTGTGTTGTGCAATGTACAACCAGAAAAACAGTTGTTTAAAAACCAAATTGTAATTTGGGAGAAAGTAACCTGGAAAAGCAATCCGCCGGAACTGTTCTAAAAAAAAAAAGAAGAGGCATTTCCTGTATTTTATGTCTACATGTCTCCAGACTAGGATGGAAACCATTATGTTGCGTTGTTTTTTGTCTTTCCAGATAACATCATTTAAAGCCAACGTTAGGCAGTCTGGCCCAAAACCCTGTGCTAGCCACAATAGTAGACCTAGAGGGCCTAACAGAAAAGGACAGCTGGGTTTTATTCCAGGGAGACCATTTGATTGTGTTTTATGGTTGAAGCTGAACCACCTTCTCTTTCTATTTAGTTTTCTGGGTCAGTTTTGTGTTCTTCAGCCAATAATCCTCTCCTTGTTCTTTCTCAGCTGGGAGACTTTTACTTGGAGCTTCACTGGGACTTCCAGAGCTGGGGTGAGTTGGCTTTTCCCTGTCATGCTGTCTGTGGATGTTTGTCTGGAAAATACTAGTCAAACATTTGGTTAACTATACCTGACCATACGTTGATATAGGCCTATTCTTGTGTTATATTTGTATCACCTCTATGATGATGTGTGCGTGCGGTTCAATAATAACACATGTCGGTAGCAGTGGGCAGAAACGGTTTGGTGCAGTTTCAGTGCAGTGGAATTCAAGTATTGTTGTTCTGGGTTTAATATGCTAAAACACACCCCCCCTGGTGGACATTAATTAGCAGTAAATCACACATATTGCTTTCCTGAGTTGGTAAAGCATTAAACATAATAAAAAAAAAACACTTTCAGGGAGCACAGACTGTGAAGGGCTTCTTCAAAAGTGGATGGGTAACCATAGTAGAGGTTAGGCCATAAGCATATAGGTAGGCCCTGGACCAGGTTATTAAGACAAACCCCACGATCTAAATTGCTCTGTAATCAACAAACGGATTACCAGTACAGAGAGAAATAAAAGGAAACAATATGAGACATATCGTTTATAAGATTTTTTTTTTGACAGTTGCACAAAATAAAACCCATAATTGGTCTCCTCTGACTCAGCAGCAGTGCTTTCGCTGTGCAGGGGTCTGCGGTCATCATTAAGTAAGCCCGCACTGGAGTGCTGTGTCAACACATCGCTTGTGAATTATTTACACCCTTGTGAAGTTTGTGTACTGGATGCAAGCCGGTACCAGGGATCGGAACAGCGTAAATATTGCACAAAGCTGTGCTTGTAAACATGGCTTGTAGGAAACGATTGGAATATATTGACCGCAGAAAAGCTATGAGCCCGTGGGTGGTGGGCGGGGGGGTGTAGCCCCTTTATTTCTTCAGATATTTTCATAAACATTTCATTCATTACTTACTTAATCCGATTTGTAGATTATGAACAATGACTTTGCATAGACGAGTATTTGCAAATGCCTATGCGTGCGGCAGAGGTCCCTGAGACTGCATAGACAAGGATGAATGGGAATTGGTGACTGTAAATGGGCGGGTTGATCCATTGTTGTAAAAACACTGTGAGGCCTAGCACTGAGCCAGGCTTGGTTTCTGTTAATCGGTGGTGGGCGGTAAATGTTTTTTAGGGGATTCGTCTTGTATGGCTGTAGTGGATTATCATGACTGCTATTGTCTTAACTTGTGTATTGTTCATGTCTGAACAGACATTGATAACCATGTTTGGGTGGTTTTCTGAAACATCCGAAAAAAAAAAAAAAAGTATACTATGACGTACATAGCGTTGGTTAAGTACCTAGGGAAATTAAAGGCTCAGATTGACTTTTCCTTCAGGAATTACATTTTATTATTATTTTCACCATAACCTAATACATGTTGTTCTTCAGCATGGTTTGTTGTAGATATTATATTCTCCCTCACTAGGATTGTGAGTGTGACCCCACAACATGGGCTGTTTTTCTGCTGTATTTTCATGCGTCTTCATCCCATGTTGCAGTGCCTTTGCTATCAAGGATTCTTCCTTCAGACGCATGCAAGATCTACAAACAGGGCATCAACATCAGGCAAGTCTGCCCGTCTCTGTCTCTGTCAGTCTCTCTGTCCGTCAGTTCATATGTCTGTGTGTATCTATGTGTGTCTGTCTGCCTGTGCTCATCAGTCATATGGAAACTGTGGAAATGTGTATCATCACAGGATTAATACAGAACTTGTTTAGGCTTGATTTGATTGTCTATGAATTCAGAATCATCCTTTAGATTCCACACCAGACAAGCTATCAGATTCATTATATGAACTAGGAGATCAATTCAAGAGGCCAGAAGATATACATTGAAGATATAAACCCACAAATAAAACCAACATACAAGATTCAATCTCGTATCTTATCCATCATCATTAATTTATACAAAAAGATGTCACTGATGATGAAGTTGCAGCACCAGTGTTAACAGGCGTGCTCTTGGTGTATTGTTACTACAGTCGTTTGGTCCTAGCAGGCACGCTCTTGGCTGTGGAATTTTAACTATTTGAAACAAGGCTATTTATTGAGTCATTAGTTTAACTTCTTGTTGTGTACAGACATAGTTTAGCCTACGCCCACAGCATATGGGCCCCTGCAGGGTCCTGTAACTACTTTGTTCTCAGACTGCATGCTAGCCTGGTGCTATGTCTACTGTCTGCAGGCTGGGTAAAGATACCGTTGTGTTTAATAGTCCTCCACCTGCACCATGTCACAGAGGGGCACTTGGGAATGAGCCTAGCTTTTGTGACGTTAACTTGGCCTCCTCTACTGGGGCTGTGACCAAACTTTGTCCAAACAATACAGCACTATGTTGTACAATCTTAATTATGATGAAGCTATGCCCTTTTTAAAATGAAAACATTTTTAAAAATAAAATGAAGCATCAGTCCGAAGCCAAATTGAAGATTGTCAAATGAAACCTGCATACCAAGATTCAACGTCATATCATATCCATCATCATTCATTTATAAAAAAAAAAAATGTCACTGATGAAATCGTCCCACCAGTATTTACACAAGTGGTCTTGGTGTTATGTTACGACAGTTCTTTGTTCCTAGCAAACTTAATTGTATAGTCTTGATTATGAAGATATGGCCTTTTTAAAATGATCAATATATGTTTGAAGCATCCGTCTGAATTCCATATAATGGCCCTCAGTCTGTTGAGAATGGTGTTTTGAATTAATAAGCAGGACTTGTTATTCATTTACATTGTGTAAAAGTCCTTGTGATAACACAATGGCCCAGCCCCAATCCCGTGGTTACATTGCCTCGGGAGAGAGCGTATCGACACAATGTATCAACGTATCGACACAACTTAATGCATTCTGCCTTAAGTCACGGTTGTGCTTGAAAAACACAACCACTAATCTATAGCGCTATCCCATATATCAGGCTACACACTCAGCGGGGAGATGGGGGGTGGCTTATAGTTTTCACAACCCATCACAGGCCCGTCAAATCCAAGGGCTGAATAGGTCGAGTGAGTTGAATAAATGTATACATTCAACATAGATCGCAGCCAAGGTGGTGGTTTTAAAAGGGAAGCAAACTGGTTTATCTGGATCTCGATAGGTTGCACAGAAGGGGAATTTACACCGCAGGCGAGAGAGAGTCGTGAGCGTAACATAGGCGTATCAATTCACACGCCGCCGTTTATTTCGCTATATTTTCAAGATTCATCAGATAACATCATAACCGAGACGCTTCAGAAACGCTTGAAAATAGAAGTGAAGCGTAAGTTAAGCTTTTGGTCGGGCGTAAAACGCTGCCGGTGTAAATCAGTGCACTAGTTTGAATGAATTCTATCTCTAGCTGAAGTCGGACGTCTGACGTCTGACGGCCTGTAAATTGGCCTTAACGGATCACAGAACTGCCAGTGGTTCGTTTCACTCACAACCACTTATGGTTGTGACTTGAACAATAATGGAGTAAATCACTGGGGGGGAAATCAACTTCCAAATAACATCGCACACATACTCACTCAGAGTACTTACTAGTCATATCTATACAGTCATTGTGCCTGCAGTCACTGAGGTCATCGGTCATCCGTTCACTGCGGTCATCCGTTCACTGAGATCCCAGATCTTGTTTGACGCGACACTCTGCTTTGAAGGCTTCAAACAGAAACCGCTCTGCTGCGGTGGACGAGCTCCAAACGCATCTTGCCTAACGAGTGCTCTAATCTTGCACAACACGTGTGAGACGACGTACTCTACTCGTTTTGCTTCCACGTTGCCTAGCGACTGCGATCAATCTCCGAAGGTTGTAGATGAACTTGGCTTATTTATTCCTTCCCTACTTTTGTTACGTTTTGAATTGCTTCTCTTAAGACTACTTGTTCCATCCTTTGGCCGTCTATATTCTAATGTGTGTGTGTGTGTGTCTGTGTCTGTGTGCCTGCAGACTGGACACCACTCTGATCGACTTCTCGGACATGAAGTGCCAGCGCGGTGACCTCAGCTTCATCTTCAACGGCGACGCCATTCCCTCCGAGTCCTTTGTGGTGCTGGACAACGAGCAGAAGGTCTACCAGCGGATACACCACGAGGTACGCCCCGCTGTAGGACAGGAGGCTTCCAGACACCTGATGATGGTGTGAGTGTCATTAGCCGTTACAAAATCGGCCTCTTCTGACATCACAAGTGGGCGTGTCCACCTAGATGTGTGCTGGATAGATGAGCAATGTTTGCTACAGTCCACTGGGTAGGCTGGTAGACTGATCTATCCAGCACACTATCTAGGTGGACACGCCACTTGTGAGGTCAGACAAGGCCAATTTTCAGAATGGCTTGTAACAGTGGTGTAATATGTCACCAAGTTATATTTTAGGGTTAGCAACCAGTTGTCGTCGTTGTTGTTCTTATTATAATGGGGATTAACCATCAACACGGTTGGAATGTGCATCATGTGAAACCCTACTCTACCGGGACAAAATGCACGAGTTAAACTCGTTAAACTTAGTCATTGCTTTGTGCAAGGGCATACGAGTCTAGACTGTCCCATGCTAGTCTCTACAAAGGATACAAGCTCTCGGTATCCCTTGATACCTTCCCAATTGAGACACGTTCTGGTTCACAAAGCACGCTCTACCACCAGGTACGCCAGAGGATGTGAGCACAAGGGAATGGGGTTGGAGGAAAGAGTAGAAGCTGGCCTGGGAACTGTGCACATGTGCCAGGGACCTGCTGGTAAGTGTGTACACGCCACCAGCTGACTGCGCCGCAGATAAGCAGTGGTTTGTTTTTAAAGTTCCCCCGTCCGGTTGACTTGGCACAGGGTGCCAAGTGACTGGCCGGTCGACACTAGAGTGTGTCTTTGTTTTCTTGGTTCTCTAAAGAGTGATGAGACGTCTGAAATGGGTTATTGTAGTCAATGGAACTTCAGCCTGCCACTTCTATTACGTGTATTTTTTGGAGACTGAAAGCAGGAGGGGAAGGGCGATAATGGTATTTTTGTTTGATAGACGTGGCTTTGTTTGGTGACATGCAAACCCTATTTAATCGTCTGACTAACAGGATAGGATAAATAGTTTTCTTGTCTAGTGGCTTGAGGGACCAAAAAAGATGCGCAGAGCCGCCTCTTTTATTGTAGTCTTTTGTCTTTTTTGTGTCCCGGTTAGTTTTTTAAGTCATTGTGTGTTTCTGAGTTTCCCTGCGTGTGTCTGTGAGGTGGGAATTTTGCGCCACGCCAATTGTTTCTGTGTTAACTGTTTAAGAATAAAGGGTCCGAACTTATCCAAACTTATTACAATTAAGCAAATTTACTTAAGTGATAAACATATAACAAGATGCAACAAACATGCAAAGAAACAATACACAATAAACAATACAATAATCCGAGGCGTCATGAGTTCACCCTGCGTCTCTCTAAGCACTCCACAAGGAGAAGTCCAATGCATTGGCAAAACCAAGGACAGGTCTCAGGATGCTGAGAACAGCTCTGCTCCCCAATAAAACTACAATATTGGTTAACCAGATGGTAGTCAACGATTGATTGAACTCCTCAGGATGTCTTAAAGGGGTAAAAAAAAAAAAATAGAGTGAGATAGAGATTACAGTGTGTGTTTTGGAGCAGTCCCTGTGTTCTGTTCCATTGTGTTTTTGGAGTCTTTGTGGGGCCCCCCAGGCTGTGGACTGAGGCGTGTGTGTCCCTGTCCCTCCAGGAGTCTGAGATGGAGACCGAAGAAGAGGTGGACATCCTCATGAGCAGCGACGTGTACTCGGCCACGCTCTCCACCAAGTCCATCACCTTCTCCAGGGCTCAGAGCGGCTGGCTCTTCAGGGAGGACAAGACGGTCGGTTCTTCCTCCATGTTGTCCTCAAATCTCACAGTAACAGTTTGTCCCCAGGGGCGAATTCCAACACATCCTCCTGTGTAACATTACAACTTTTAATAGATGAGCTTAAACGCTTATAACAAACTGAAGCCAATAATCAAAATCCCAATAAACAAAGTCAAATTCCCAATGGGAAAATGAATAGGTTTTTGTTTATTCGTCTCTGTCACAGCCAGTGATTATCCCAGGCTTAGTTTTGGCCCAAGTACATTTTGCCCCCAAACGGTTCACGGATCATTTCTTTTCTGTGACCCCCCCCATGCAAAATGCCAGCAAGCCCCCCATCGAATTTAATTTCCTCTTGCTTATTACTTTCCCAAGAGGGAAAAATGTATACACAGTTTTTTCTCATCAAAAACCCGACAGCCAACAGCCTGTGAGCTTTAGGTAAAAAAAAAAAAACCAACATAAACCCTGTGAAACACTGTAAAAGCAGCAGGACTCTCGTCACACAGCCTTCACGCTCTACAGTCGCTGGCGAGCGGCCCTGTAGATGTGATGCAACTGCCCTCTTTCATCGCCATCTGGCCCGTCACTATTGACTGTTGAAAAGGAAAAATCGAGGCAGTTTGGCACCGGGCTCAATCGGCTGGGTCTCTCTCTCTGTCTCTGTCTCTCTCTGTCTCTGTCTCTGTCTCTCTCTGTCTCTGTCTCTGTCTCTGCAGGAGCCCGTGGGGAACTTCCTGGCGGCCTTCTACTTCGTCAACGGCCTGGTGCTGGAGTCCCGCAAGCGGCGGGAGCACCTGAGCGAGGAGGACATCCTGAGGAACAAGGCCATCATGGAGAGCCTGAGCAAGGGCGGGAACCTGATCGAGCAGAACTTTGAGGTGAACCGGAGGGCGACGGAGCGACCCGATTGGCCCCTGTTCACCTGGCGGCCATCTTGGAGAACCAAGCTGGCCGCCGGGTGAATGAGGCAGATGTATCCCGATTGAACACGTTTTCAAGTTCAATCGTGCATCTCTGTCATCTTTGTTGCTGTGCTCCGCGTGTGCGTGACTCGCGACCGTTACCGTGACTTATATCTAGAGTCACATCAAGGGCCCAGGGATGAGTTGACTTTATACATTACTGAGAAACGCTTGCGCAAAGCCCTGATCGTTTCCCTCTGCCTGACCCGGCCCTCAGTGACGGAGCTTAACCCCGACATCCCAAAGGACCGTAATCCTCCCAAGCCCTGTCCTGCCCACTCAGTGCCCTGACGCCACCGGCTCTTTGACCACGGCCCCCATAGGGAATCGAATGAGACTCTGCCCGGTGTGTACCCACCTCCGTCCGGAAACCCCCTTGTCACTTATTTTTACCTTGTGAGGTGGACACGCACACACACACACTGCACACAAACACGCCCTACCTGTGTACCACGGGTGAGGCGTTATTGCCATCTGGTGGGCAGACCGACGCGAAGGGAAGAAAGGCTGAATGTAATTCAGCGGCTGGCCCTTTTAAACCCCGGCCCCTCCAATACAGTAGGTTCCAGTATGTGCTTAGCAAGGCCCTTGTCTGAACACAGCGCATAAAGCCGGCCATGCTACCGAGAGAAAGCCCTGCGTCACTCAATAGGCGCCCTTTCAAACGTGTCTTTGTTTGTGTTTTTGGTTGTTGTTGTTGTTTTTGTGTATGTTCCCCTCACCCCTCCCTCACCTCCATTCTATGCAATGCTTTTTGTGTCAGCGACGTTTTCACAGTGGTCCGCTGCCGGCTCTTCACTGTCGGTGTCAATGGGGCTGATTCAGGGTTAGAATGGAGGACCGGTAATATCAGGGTTGGAATGGAAGAAAGGTAATATCAGGGTTAGGGTTAGAATGGAAGAAAAGTAACATCAGGGTTAGGGTTAGAATGGAAGAAAAGTGTAAAGAAAGATTGCATTCAGTGTCTTCAGTCCTTTTAGCTTGCACAGAGCCGTGCGTTGGTTAGCTCTGTGTGTTGTCCATGAAGCGACGCGCGTGACCCGGCCCGACCCTGCTGTCTGTCCGCCGCCGCCCACCCCCGTCCCCCCCGGTCAAAATATTATTGTACAGTAAAACCCACAGGAACATCCAGTTCCTGTGACGTACCTTTATTTTCCACATCAGATGATTGAGCGCCAGAGGTAGGGGGCGTGGGTGGTGGTGGTGGTGGTGTTGTGGTTGGCGGGAGGGGGGGGGGGGGGGGGGGGGAGACGGACAAAATAGCTCAGGCCTGCCGGTGTGGGGGAGGCATGCTTGGGGCTTAACAGCGGGGGGCTTGGCACTATTTGAGTTGACGGGTGACAGTTTAAACCCTGTTGACGCCGTGGAGCGACCGTGGTGGGGGCTGGCTGGGGTGGGGGGTGTGGGCCGGGGGAGGGGGGGGGACGATGCCTGCAGGCGGGACTGACATGCCGGCACGCAGAGGTCCCCATGGAGACGCGTGCGTGCTGTCTGTCCCCAGTCACAACAACAGGCCCGTGGTACCACATGGCCCAGACAGCCAAGCACCAAAACAGTACAGTGCGATTAGCAGCCACAGGCGGCTTATGACCGTGGCCTCGCTCTCTCTCTCTCTGTCTGTCTGTCTGTGTCTCTCTCTCTCTCTCTCTCTCTCTCTCCCTGTCTGTCTGTCTGTCTGTGTCTCTCTCTCTCTCTGTCTGTCTCTCGGTCTCTTTGATTGTGTATTTTTGCAAAGATTTTACAAATACTCTGCTTTTGTCCACATAATATTACCTAACCTTCAGTTGACATCAAAATTGACGCGATGTTTTGGAAACTAGTGGCTCACTAGAGACACCTGGTGGTGGATTGTGTTGTGACGGTTACCTTGTTGCAACTAGCCATTAAAAACAGGTTATTATGATGCTCGCCCCACGTTCAGAGAGTTCAGGGCCACGGCCGTCCAGCTTCAAACCCGATCAAGGTTGCCTTTGTGCTGTGTGTTATTCTGGCCAGGCCTGTGACCTTGCCGGTAACCATATCTTTCCCATGTGGTTTTAATATCAAACCATAGTCTCGTAGTCCTATCTGTTTTCTGACCGTGACTCTTTCCCTCGCTGGACTTTAGCCTGCGCGGCGACCGTCGCTAACGCCCCCGGCCCCCAACACCATATCCTGGGAGGAGTACATCAGCGCGGACAACGGAAGGTCAGTACGGCTAGTCCATGATCAAGGATCAGATGCATTGGATCAGTCTAGAGCATCTTTGGACCGTGCTTCCATTCAATAAATTAAATCAGTTTTAATGCATGTTTATGTCTTCCATTAAATGCTTTTCAATTAAAAAGATGTGTGTTTCCTCTGTTGAATCTCAAAATAGCCACATGGCCGACTCCCTTGTGGAAGTAGCCGTGTAAAAAGGAACCACAGTGAAATGGCCCTCTATGGAAGTTCACATGACCCCTCGACAAAACCCTTCTCGCACCCCCTCCCTCCCTCCGTCCCTCCCTCCAGGGCGCCTCATCTGGGCAGAGAGCAGGTCTGCAAAGAGAGCAAGAAGAACTTCAAAGCCACGGTAGCCATGAGTCAAGACTTCCCTCTGGGCATTGAATCGTGAGTGTTTCAGGGAGCGTCCTCATTCAGACATGTACCCTTCTCCAACCACCCCCCCCTCCCCCTACTACTCCAGGACTTCAGGCTGGTAGTGGGTAGTTCCCACACCTGACCGGGCACAAACAAATCAATACGCCAATGTCAATAGAAGACTTGATAAGCTGTGTTTACTCTGAGACTCACTTGTTCACGTGTTCTCTCTCTCTCTCCAGGTTATTGAATGTCCTAGAGGTAGTCGCTCCCTTCAAGCACTTTAATAAACTCAGGGAGTTTGTCCAGATGAAGCTGCCACCAGGCTTCCCCGTCAAACTGGGTACGTGCAGCTCTACACACAACGTCTGTCCTTGTTGTGGGTGTGTTTTTTTAAAGGCGACAAATTATACCACCAGGTCTGAGTGTGATTAGCCGTTACAAGCCGTTTTGAAAATCTGCCTTCTTCTGACATCACAAGTGGGTGTGTCCACCTAGCTGTATGACGGACACGCCCACTTGTGATGTTAGAAGAGGCAGATTTTCAAAATCTGGCCAATCACACTCACACCTGGTGGTATGATATGTCACCTTTTAAGGATGTTGAGAATGTAAAAAAAACAGTTGTAACACTGTGTCCCTGTCTGCCCTTTCGTCTCCGCAGACATTCCCGTGTTCCCCACAATCACCGCCACGGTCACCTTCCAGGAGTTCCGCTATGACGAGTTTGAGCAGTCCATCTTCACCATCCCCAGCGAGTACAAAGAGGACCCCAGCCGCTTCCCTGACCTTTAACCTCTCCCCTCCCCGCGCCCCCCCCCCACTGGGACATGTAGAGCACAGGGGGAAGGAATCCAGCTGAAGGACAGACCTAAACTACGCCATATTTATAATACAATGCTTTTAAATCAAGCAGGAAAAAGGGGTTTGAATACATTTTGATAACACTGGGGAGCTGATGGATGCATCGTTTGTTTCCAGCTATCCTTTGCGTTGAATAGGATATAAATGGAATCTCGTGAGATGAGATTTTGTTTTTAAAGTACGTGCATTTTGGTTGACCGTGGTGGAGACTAGGTATAAAACGGGGGATTTCGGGTTAAACAAATGTAAAAACTTATTTATTTGTTGGAATAAGTCAGGAAGTAAGATTTGATTCAGGCGTTATGTATTGTAAGTATGTATGCAATGTTTTTAAAAGGGATGTTTGAAAAGCACATAGACCGAATGAGGGTCACCGTTGACATCCGAGGGGACCGAAGGTTATCCCGCAGACATAGATCTGTCCAACCCTGAATCTATTGAAGTTTCAGTGCTGGCTGAGGAGCAATCATGATTCAGAACTTCAGAGGATTGTTTACATGTGCACAGTATGACTTACAGTCAGCTTTTGACCGAATGTCAATCACTGATGCTCTCTGGACTAATGCTTTGGCTGTTTGTCAAATTGCAATCCACCAAAGCAGAGCATCAGAAGTCCACTTGCATTTTAAGGCCCATTCCGAACTCTCAATGAGACTCAATGTGTAGTCTGTATGTGATAAGTTCTAGGCATTAACAGTCTAGGCATTAACAAGTCTGCCCCGTAACAAATCTTGTTACCCGTTCTTGTTTGACTTTTATGTTTGAAACAATGGTTATGTCTGCACTTTTTTGGTACTGCAAGGAGCATCTTCTTACTGGCATTAATTGTGACAGTTAAGTTTAATATAGCATAACTCTAAACACATGGAAACCTTTTTTGCTACTCCACTAGAAGTCGATTTATTTAATACATTTTTTGAGTAGCAATTTTGAGATAGTTGCTGATGTTCTGTCCTTTCAGAACCTATTAATGGGTCTAATTGAGGTGGTTTCTGTATATGGATGATAAACAACATTCATTTCTATCATCTTTCCATAACTACTTATTTACCTCCAGCGTACATCTGCAGCAATGTAGAAAAAAACGTTAAAATAAGGAATACACTACAATTCCGTTAATGGTATCGACATTGTAAGAAAGCGGGTTGTATTTCTTTTCAGAGAACTGTCAAATGAATAAGGGAATGGATGGTGTTTTAAGTGTTCCAACACAACAGTTTTTTCCCCCTGCACATTGTCTAAATACATGTTTTATGATATTGTTTCAGTCTTCATTGGTTTTTTTCCATGGGTTTTATGAGTTGTGAAGATTAAGGTTTAAATGTTTTCGGTCTGTTGATATCTTTGTGTAAAGCCTCTTGTGCTTGTAAAAAGAAAAGTCCTTAACTGTCTTTCGGCATTATGAATATTTCGTTCATTTCACCCTTCTCTTCTCTCCTGATTCGTTTAAAACCTTTCAGTCAATTCCATAAGCCTTTTACACAGAGGTGTAATACTAGTAGGGGCCAACACAGGTGTATTGCATGATGTTAATCATGTGCACTGGCATGCCTACAGCCCCATAGTTAACCTGATGAGTGACACCTGTGGAGAAGACCACACCATGCACTAATCTTAATCAACCTAAGATTCCAGTTCAGCACAATCTTATTTATAGTAGAACGTGTTTTTTCAGGAGTGCAGTTAAAAATGTAAATATATAAATGACCAAAGTAAACTTCAATTTGGTTACATTAAAGCCTTGGGAGTGTTTATGCCGTTATGATGCGTTCCATAAACAATCCAATTAAATTTCTTACTACTGATAAGCACAGTAGTTTTGTAATTGGGCCTCATGGCATCTGCATGCCTAGTATTATTTTCATTCCCCCAGGACCAACTGCTTACTTTTATGGGTTTACTTCACATCAAATGTACAGCAAGCATTGTATAACCCTGCCACACTATTTTCATAAAAAAAACGTAAATAAAAATCCACATCTAAATTGACCATGGATTATAAGGTTATTTGTGTGCTTTGTTCCTTTTATTCACTTTAAGCCTTCATTAAAAGCAGGCATGCAAACTGGTTTGGGGTGAGAATGATGCGTGAGCCAAGGAAAACACAGACCCACTAGGCGGTTCCAGGGTTGTACTCCGGGGAGTTAAAAATAAAAATAAAAATTACTATCAATTATATAAAAAAATAAAAATTATATAATTTTTTTTAATATAAAAAAAAACTATATAATTTTTTTTTTTTTTTTTTTAATAAAAATTGGACCTGCACGCAGGTCCAAAAAAAAATGCTCGTGCAGATCAAATTTTTTTTGTTTATTTTTTTAAATAATATTTTTTTTTATTAAAATTTTTTAATATATAATTTTTTTTAATAAAAACATTTTATATTTTACATTTTACATTTTATATATATATATATATATATATATATATTATTTTTTTTTTTTTAACTCCCCGGAGTTTATTTTTTATTTTATCTTTATTTATTTTTTTAGGGGGTCCGATTTTTCTGTCTCTCATTCACTCGCGTCTCTCACTCAAACATACGCGCACACACAGTTCCAAGTTGTCTCTATACTATATTTCTGCTCCTTTCTCCCGTCATCAACATTACTGTATGTAACCGTGGCTATCTGTTGCGTGGCTTTCCCACTAAGATAGCTTTCTTTATAAAACATAAGTATTAATTTTTTGTGTTTCTCATATCACAGAAACCACAGTGAACCCTGTGTTTCTGTGCCCCGCTGTGGTGTCGACAGCACAGAGCTCCGGTACCGTTACAGGACAGCGGTGGTTTCTTTCAGCTTGTATTGTATTCCAATTTTAGCGAAAACAAACATAACGTTAGCTTGAAAGAAAAAAAACTGTTTAAGGACGCATATCTTTACGTGAATTTCGGGATGACTCGTCTGCCAATGACTTCAAGTTGGTTGTGTTTTAACCGGTGATTGTTGCGCCAAACTGTTTACAAAGGGACACTTGCTTGCGACGCAGCAAGCGCCTGCTAGTTGACCTGCCGGGCGGGACGATCAGTACTTCCCCACACAAAGAGCTTAGTTCTGATTGGATCGCTTCCCAAATCGTCCCGCTTACATTTTCGTCTCGTTTTTATTCGTTAACGAAAGTGTCAAAAGATTTCGTCGTAGTTTTTGGCATCCTAAATTGATTTTTATTTAGTTATCGTCTCGTTTTCGTCAGACTGTAGACCCCCGCCCCCCCCCCCCACCCCAAATGTTTTCTCACTGGATCTCCACGAATCACAAAAGTAGCCAATTTTGTTTAAAAAAACGGCGAATTTCTCCGAAAGGTGACTAGTTTGCATGCCTGTAAAAGGGACTATTTTTAAATAGCCACTTTATAAAGGGTATTGGGTTGGTATTTTTGCAATGATAAATATATACAAACTTGTTTTTCAACCCACTGAACTACATTAAATACTTTTGTTCATTTTCAAACATTTGATTGTGATATTGACTAAACAAAATGTGATTCGATTCTAAACAAGTGTGCCAGTATTGTCATTTTGAGGGACCTTTACCTTTATTCAACAAGATGAATCATGGCGCTAAGAACCATTTAAATAATGTTCACTTATTTTTTGCAACGGTAAATATATACAACAAACTTATTTTTGCCCAGTTTTATTAGTCTTTGTAAAATGTGTATCGGTAAAGGTTCATAGTAACAATTCACAAACAATCTTAATCTACAGATGACAAGTACAATAGGCGTGAGGTGGGTGGACTGACAGCTTTCAGTCGGGTACACTTAAACAGTCTGCCTCCAACTGATGTAAAAAAAACAATTTACTTTGAGCATTTAGAAGCAAAATGATTCTGACATAAATTAAAAAATTCCAGACACAAGTTTGCCACAAATTAAAAGTTAGCATTTTTATGTCCAGCAAATAGGAAGAGTAACATTTTCATGAACAAAAATACCTAAAAACAAAAAAAGAGCCGTGACAGTATTCATATTCATTTATTGACAATTTAAAACCACATCTTACGTTAACTGTTTTGGTGACCGCCATCCTATGCCGGTGGTCTACAAACTGTAGAGTAGAAATTTAAAATTTCCTATCAAACAGAACTACAGTATGCGTCTAGGATGTGGTCCAGAAAGAGACGACGGGGGAGAATATAAAAAAGAAAAATACAACAAAAACACTACAATGGAAACAAACTGGTTTTCCTGCAGTTAAGACTTAAAAACACCCAAAAAACGGTTTTTAACTTTTCAGGGAACACTAACAGAAATTCAGTGGCCTAGGTGAGAAATGAAGGGGTGTGTGGGTGTGTGAGTGTTCTCTCAGTCACTCATATCCATGTCGGCTTGGTGGTGGTCGTCTCCGTTCTGTTTGGACTTCTTGGGGGGGGCTTCCATGGGGCCCTCAAATTCCCGGTGGGGTTTTGGGGGAGGTGATGCTGCTTCTGATTCATCGCTCTTCCCCTCCTCCTCTTCCTCCTCTTCTTCTTCTTCCTCCTCCTCGTCAACATCCTCTTCTTCTTCCTCCTCCTCCTCCTTCACAGGCTTGTCGCTGTCATAGCCCTGCTCCTCCTCGTCGTAGTTCCGGGTCACCTGTCACAGAGAGGGCTGGGATGAGAGCTTAAACCGGCTGCTGCGGCCCACATTAAAACACTACACAAGTTGTCAACAATACGATAGACCACACACACACACACACCATAATGATACATTTCACCGTTATTCCTTATAGGGTGGGGAGAGCAATGATTTGTCCAATACAGCACACCACACTAAATGGATTTAACTCACAAACAATGATTGACAACTGGAAGCATCGTGTGATCAAATGTCACTCTAAGACTATACAAACATGGCAGATGTACGGCAGGAAGCACTGGCCCATGGTAGATCTGCTTCAGTTATCTATAGCTGCCAATTGGCTGTTGGTCTCTCCCACATAACGGCATCCTCCAGGTTCCACCCACACAACAGGATATCAGATAAGAAATTGCCTTTTGGCAAGAGGTTCTGAGCAGATACATACCTCACAGCACAGGATAATTTAGCAGAACAATCTTTAAAACCACACAGAGAAAGAAAAAAGCAAAGTGGGACTATGCTCACCATCGCCGGTAGGGGGGAATCTGGCCCACTATCTTTAAGTGTGTACCCCTCCTTAGGTTTTTCTAACTGAAAATGTTGAAAGAGTATATAGATGTGGCTGTTTAAATGAGCTTTGAAAATAAAACATCCAGAATGAGACAAATGACGTGCAACTGATCATACATGTTATGAATGTGAAATTACAATCAAAATGAATTAATTCGGAAAACCCTAAAAAGTACACACCTTCACGTCGCCTTTCTCACTCTCAGACTTGCGCTCCCGATCCCGCTCCTTGTCCTTGCTCTTCTTCTTCTTGCTGGACGAGCGCTCCCTCTCGTCTCTGCTGCGGGCGCGGACCTCCTTCCGGTCCCTGTCCCGATCCTTCTCCCTTTCCCTCTCCTTCTTCTTCTCCTTCTTATGACTGGAGAGGGTTCACAGGTCAGACATGTTCATTGTAAAGTGAGTGACTAGTAGTGTAGTGTGTATGTGTGTGTGTCGGTGGATGACCGGTGTGTTCTGCTCACCGTCTGGGGGAAGGGGACTTGGAGGGCTTCCTCTTGGGGGATCGAGACACAGTACGGCTTCGTCTGCGCCTGCTGTGGAGGACAAACAGAGGGGATCACCGTGATTAACATGAGGAAGACGACGTCCGTCCCACGGGCGCACGTTGACTTTAGTTTGAACTGGGCAAGTGGCGAAGGAAACTCACCGGCTCGTGCTTAGAGATCTCCTGGCACTGCTGTAGCTCTTCGGTGGGGTCTTTGAACGCTTCTTGGCCTTCTCCTCCTTCCTCCGCTCCCTGATGAAGGACGCACAAACAAACACAAAGATGGAGTCAACAGAGAAGGTTGGGAAATCACAACCACAGACTGCTGATCAAGAACATGCGCATGACCCTGAAAACTGAAAGAAGACAGTGTGTCAAATAATACAGGGCTCACACTGTGAAATGATACAATCTCCTTTGAGATTAACAAATAAGAGTTTTAGTGTTGGCCACTTATGAGTAACATGACACAAACCCCAGCCAAGTGTGACCAAGTGCAGAAAAATAGAGAAGCGGGTTTCAAGAAATGATGTCTATCGTAAAGGCCCCGGGTGTAATCACCCGGACTATCCCACAGCCCTGAGGGGCACACTGACCTGGACCTGCTGCGGCGGCTGCGGTCGCGGGAGTGGGTCCTGCGCCTGCGGGGGCTCTTGGACCTCCTCCTGCTACGGGAGTGGGACCTGCGGCGGGACTTGCTCTTGGATCGCCTGGGGAAGGAGGGGGACGGGGGAGCAGCGGTGAGTCTACGAGCATCTGTGGGAGGTGTGCACGTGGTGGTGTGGGAGGTGTGCGCACGTGGTGGTGTGGGAGGTGTGCGCACGTGGTCGTGTGGGAGGTGTGCACACGTGGTCGTGTGGGAGGTGTGCACACGTGGTCGTGTGGGAGGTGTGCACACGTGGTCGTGTGGGAGGTGTGCACGTGGTCGTGTGGGGCAGCAGCCGGTGGGGGGGGGCCAGGTTCTTCTTACCTGTGTCTTGAACGAGACCTGGACCTCCGGCGCCGTGACCTCGACCGTGAGCGGGAATGTTTGCGTTTTTCTTCCTTCTTAACTGTGAACATGAGCAGAGACAACGGCTTTGGTATTCGGAATGCAGCAGAAACCAAAATGAGAATCCAGAAGAGTTTTGGGGAAAATTATCTTGGTATGGTATTAAGTATGGCAAAACTAAACATAAAAATGAATGCAATACAAATTGATTAGCATTCATGATCCATTACACCGTTTAGCAAAGAGTCACAGTTCTCTCCATCTTTTATGGGCAGGACAGCCAAGAGACGGACGAAGAGATGGATTGAATGTACCTGGGTTGCTACAAGAAGTACTGCCCACACGATTAGTGCACTTGCAGGTTGACCCACTGAATGCCTGATATTTACACAGTTCATCATATAGAGGAGGGTTAGATGTGTAAGTTACTAGTACTTACTGCCTGGTTCAATAGCTGCCGAGATGAGGGACTGGGCTTCCCGGACCCTCTTCATGGCCTCCTCGATCTCCTTGTTGGAGGCGTCGGCCTTCATGGCTTGGTTCAGGTTCATCCCCGCCGCCATATGGTTCAACCTACAGTAGCAGGAGTTATGTCACTAGTTCCTTCAAAGGGGTACATGTGGGGAACTGCAGCCTGAAAGGGCTGGCAGGGTGAATCGTTTTAGGTGCTTACTTTGGGTCCATGGACTGCATCAGCTTCAGGAAGTCAGCAGAAATAGCCTAGAGGGGAGATGTACAATATGTTCATGTTTTTTTTCCATCTTAAAAACACAAGTCGGTGTGTGAACTAATTGGATCAAATCCTGACCTGGGGGTTCATGTTATGGCCTTGCATTCCCATGGCGGCCATTTGTTCCATGTTGGGACCTCCCATCCCTCCGAACGGCTGGCCTCCCATCTGGAAACACAAGACACACATTAGTAACACAAACTTAATGGAAGGACAAATCACACTCTATAACAAAACTGTAATGGATTTAGCTTGGTTGAGTTACTTTGGTAGGAGCAGGTGCCGGATAAGTGCACTTAACAAAATAGGAAACTGCCCATGTCAAAGACTTAAAAATCATTCACACATCACAGTTGTAGCCTGAAATGATCCAATTCAAAAGGCCCGATCCGACCAAAGTCAAGCATCTGCATATAACCAGAGGTCGGGGTGGGACATTGGGTGGTTTCGTCTTGATATTTCAATCTGTCAAAGCACTTTGGCGATTTGGTTCAAGCACCAAAGTAATATCAATTATCCAATTATAAAAGGAATATATTTAATGGAATACTGGTCAGTTTAACGCCAGTACATGCAGTCATAACTACAAAAGAGTTTCCCCGAAGCAAGCACAAATGCAAACCACAAGTGTATGAAAATGACCAACATTTGACACTTTGGTTATTGTCATACATTTGTTTGTGGTATTGACGTCACAAAATTTCATTTGATTCTAAACAAGACAGCGATATTTTCATTTCGTGGGAGCTTTACCCTTTATTCAACCAGATGACTCATGGCGCTATGAACCATTTAAATAAGAATATAAAAATAAGACAAACACATAAAAATAAGACAAACACTCACCGATGCAAGAGGATTGGGTGTGGGGAGAAGGCCTCCCCCAGGCATCATCCCTGCCACGGCATTGGCTGGAGCCAGCAGAGACAGAGCTTTAGACTCATCAGGAATAGCTCCTGGGAGGGAGAGACAGAGCCCATCAGCGACCGCACCCGCACTCCAAACATCACACTTCAATCACTTCTGACTACTCTCACAAGGGACATTGGTAGCAAAACATACCAACCTACCCCACCACCACCCACCCCTACAAACTGTCCACTTGGTTGCCTTGCTGAACTCTTTGTTTGTCTAGTATCAAATCTTAGGATTAGCAGCTATCAGTTCTCATGTCACAATACACACTTTGGTCAACACTGCCAAGATGTTATCACCTGCACTTGATTTTTAAGTCATGAACCAAACGTAAGCAAGCACAGTTGTCGGTTGTCCAGTGGGGTGTGCTCTCATTTTTCATTAGATGTTTTATGAACAAGCGACTCGCGTCGGCTGCTTCGCTATAAAGCACACAAAAACATTGAGATACAGAAGACAGAGTTCATGATTGGGGTGGAGACAGTTGGGTACACATCAATCACTTATGCTGCATCACTTACCGTCACATTTGGCTATGACCATTATTTGATTAACCTGTCTCAGTGGCCAGCCAATAACAGCGGCCACCGGATCACTTTCATAATACACAAGAGGGCTAGCCAGTTTTAGCAGCGATAGACAAAAAATGATCCACAACTTGCTACAAACAGGAGATAAACGAGCATCACTCGACATGTTCTATCGAGTAAAGGGCCAACGACGAGCCCCGATAGAATCATGAAACATTGTGCCCAATGCTGCAGTAACCACAGAATAGGTGACTCAAGGAGGAACGTGTTATGGGAAGGTGATTATTGGCTGTGGGAGCTGAACAGTGTTTCCCCCAATGCTGGCATAATAAATCACTGTGCCATGGGATATGTCAATTAAAAAAAAATCTGCAAGGTCAATGCTCGTAATAATAATCTACTGATAAGTTTACTATTATTACGGCCGACTCCTATACACTAAAATGGTGTGTGAGCAGAGCATCCTTCCTGTGTGAAAAGGCTTCAAAATCTAGGGGAAACACTGCTGAAAACGTGGGTCGATATATATATGTATATATATATATCGTATATATATTAAAAAAAATACATGTATTTTGGTTTTTAGAGCGAGAGACAAACTTGAGCCATTCATCCACACACTCACACATACACACACACACAGACACACACAAAACAGAAAGGACACTTGAGAAACAGGATAAGGCTGCAGAAGACAAAACTGTTGGTGGCATTTTCAGCAGGGCCTGGAAGTATATAGGGCTGGCTGAACCAGGAAAAACAACTGTAAAACAACAACAAAACAAAGAAACACCACCGTTAAACTTGAGATTCAACCCTTTTTGAGTCATTTTTGGATTGGATCAATAACTAAGCATTTCACTGCATTTACAAGCAGAGGCTTAAGACTATAGTTTTCCTTTGTTTTCTATACATTTTGGGTATATAAAGATACATCTATATTTATATATACGCAAAATGTATCATATCTATACTACAGGTGAAAGGCAGTTAGGCAGGTGGTTGATGCGTACCCTTACCAAATTCAGAGAGGCTTTCCAGCAGATAAGCTGGACATCTTTCACATCTATACTAGCATGCATAACAATTTCAAATGCATGCTTTGTTTTCAGGAAATGACAGCTGATTCAATTGTCAACATGTATAAGATCAAATTTTGGGGAAACCTTCCACTGCCTCAATCCCAGTTTTTGGAGGAGAAATGGAGTGGGGATTCCCCTGCAAACAGCATTTTGCTTAGAATCTGTGCGACTAATCTTTTAACTGAACAGATGCCTTGGACAGAGAGAAACAAAACAACAGTTAACAGGTTACTGCAGAACAATTGTGAGAAGGGGCTTTGGAGCCTGGTGCCAATAATTTTTCTAATCTCCTGATGGCAGCAGATGACCACTTTCAGCCAGCAGGGAGGGGGCTCTCTGCAAATGACTTGTCCACTACGAAAACCACAACACAAATAACAGAGAGAGAGGTTTACAAAAAAAGTGCTAGACATGGGCACACATGTACATTTTCCTCCTTTTTTAACACCCCCCGCAAATACCAAGCACTAAAAAGCTTAGCTAACTTGGCTTAGCAGCTTGCCTGGAGACTATGAAATATGCATGTTGTTCACTCATGTGTAGCCATTTTAGGGCAGAAGGAAGACACACGCACACACAAACAGCTACCCACCTTCTGCAAATGGAACGACAATCAGGGCCCTGTCGACGAAGACCGTGTTCGTCAGGTGCTGGGACACCCCGACCGACTCAGTCTCGCGGAACTTTACAAAACAGACACGTGAAGTCACAGGCAAGGGAGAGTCACTGGAAAAAAATACGAGAAAGTTGTGCAAAAATACAAACAAAGGAAATTTTCACTGCTTTCATGGAAATTGTGTGTGTGGATGAAGGTAGTCTTTCTGGGGACATGGCCATGCCCGGTAATTCGCATGATTATCACAACTGACCAGTCTTTTGTTATGCATGGTGCAAATTCTAATGGTTTAAAAGATTCTACCCAACCAATGATCGCCCTGAACTTGACCAGCACTAGCATCGCATTTTTGGAGATGGCATCAACATTCCTACCTGCGGTGTAACCAGGTGAAATATGACAGACGAGAAATAAAGCAAAGAACACGTTTAAATCAGAATATTTAAACAATTATATCAGTATGTTAGTTATATAGAGCATTTCGGGATAAATTAAGAGTGGACAGTGGTTTGGTTACTACTACTACAATGCCACTACCTAGTGCAAGACATATGCGTGTAAATATGTTTAGACAACTAAGCTGTGCAATCGCACCCAGTTGGCGCAAAGACCGTTACATAAGAGTGTATAACAAAACGAAAAACGCACTACATCGTTTTTTAAATATACTCAACCACTCATTTCTAAGGATAAAGGAAGTCAGCTACTTCCGTAGCCACTTCCCGTCCTACACGCTGTGCTGCTTGCAGTTATTTAAACATGTATTTTCACAATGAAGCCCCAAGCTGCACTGTAATTTTTTTTTTTATATGGCCAATGTCGATAAACGTTGCATATACTCGGTCTTTGTCGAACCCACATCTGCCTCCAGACCCAGGCGGAGACCCGTTACAGGGCTGCGTTAATGCGCGGGCAAAACACAAGACAAACACCGCCGCACAGAGCCAGGCGAGAGGCCTGACGAAGGCCCCACAAAGCGGCCAACGTGGGCCGTGTACAAACAGAAGCACCGTACGAGCTAGAAACAAATAAATACTCACTCTGGAGGGAATAACTTCAACTCTTCTATGTTTCCAAGGAACCCGAACAAAGTTCTCATTTGTTCAGAGGTGGTGCTTGGAGACACATTGGTCACCTGAATCACGTTCGTGTTGCTGTTCATTTTTTCACCTAGTCCGTCGCTAGCCGCAGGAGGCTAGGCTATGTTGCGGGTATATTCACACGCGAAGACTTACGGGAGAATTGTACACGCAACGTCGCCGTTTTCCGTAGCACGCTTAAGAGAAATACTGAAACCGCGCACAAACGACCATTTTACTGTAAAACGTTTGGTGGTTAAATTCCAGCCCGGGACACTAGAGCCTATGGGCACAAATGGTGGCGACAATGCAGTTTTCGTTAGCGTCCCAACCGGAAGCGGTGTGCAAAATACGGCGACTTGAACCGGAAGATGGGCGTGGCCACGACTCGAGATAAATTATTTTGGTTTTGTTTCTGGAGAATAAATGTCATGTTTTCATTTGACGTGCCGTTGTTTGAGTCGTGAAACAGTCGTGGTCGTTGTTCACTTTATTCTCCTTTTGCATGTATGTGACCGACTTACATGTGTGTTCTTTCGTGTTCTGAGGCGAGGGGGGATGAATAGGGGTGACGGACATAAGCGCGTTAGTTGCTTTTACTGGCTGTTTAGTCTCGTAGCTAGCTGGCTAACCAGCGAGAATGTCAGTAGTTCCTCTTTGGAGTGGTAATAATGATGGTTTTGTGTATTCATGTTGCAAGGCAATGCATTTGTTGTGAAGGCGTCTACACTTGCTTTCCAATGAGATGTTGGCAGAAGGCGTTCCCTCAAAAGCCAAGAATCTGCAAGGAGAGGCACAGCTCAAAATCATAAGTGAGTAACTGTAAAGCAAATGCATTTCACAACGTTTCATTCAGCCATCGAACAAATTGAACTAACCACGTACTATCCATGCTGTGCATAACCTGCTTAACCAGGATCATTATCAATTTGTTATTATCAAAAGTGTTATCATTATTCAAAGTGCTGTTTGTAAAACCTTGAATTATATTTCCTCATGGTGTTACAATAGCCTGTTGTTTTCTTTACAGCTGTTTCGTCTGATGGGACATGTATTCCCATTGACACACTCCTCCCATGCCAGTAGAAGGTCCACCATGGTTAAATGAGGAGATATGGGCATGCTGAGAGTGGTGGTCTGTACCATGGGTAGGATCAGCACCTTTAGATCTTACCAGTTGATCCTTCTTATGGCTGCAGCACTGGCTGTGGTAGCTTTCTACTACTTTGGTTCAGAGAGGCAAAATTTCTCAAGCACCACCAAGCGGATCAAACAGAGCCAGGCCAGCCACAACGCCAACAGAAACGACGCTGACCTTACGCTGGATACCAGACTCACCCCACGCACCCATGAACATGACGAGGAGGGTGGGGAGGGCGGTGAAGACACAAGCTCGCTGTCAGACCCGCACTTTCACGTTCTCATGATGTTCACCAAGATAGACAAGAGCCGGAGCCTGCAGGAGAAGTTCAGGGTGGCCATGTTGTCCATGGTGAAGCATGGGGACTTCCTTGAGAAAGAAGTGCTGGTGCTCCATTTCGTGAGTGACCAAGCAAGCCAAGAACTGGGCCAGCGGATGCTTCAGGAGGTTCTGCTGGACGCAACGTTCCAGTATGAGGTAAGAAGTTCTGGGCCTAAATTGAGTATAAACATACATTTATTTGCTTAGCAGATGCTTAATGACTAAAATGCACTATCAAGTGCTTTGGCCTCTTCCAGGTGAGGCATAAGGACAATAGAAACTCAAGTGTTAAAGCAAAGTTTGTAAAACAACTGGACAGAATGTAGAGTTACTAGGAATTAAAGTGTTTACATCACAATGTCTGACTGAATTCAACATTAAGCTGTGTGTAATGGTTGGTATTGGTCTAGGTGGTGGTCTTGCCCAGGACTGTCCTGTCATAGCCTCGTGAGACTCCACTACTTCCGTTTTGAAACACATGGGGGCAGTGTTGACCTGTCAGAAAACATGATTCTTTCTCTTGGTTCAGTGTGATTCAATGTGATGCAGAATGTTTTTTTCTTTTTACGAATAATAAAAAATACAATTTACTTTTTTTAAACCCCAATTTACAAAGAGCTTAACACTGATAACTAAAAGGCAGATGCAACCAATGCATTCAGGTAGAGTCTTGCAATTATTCAAACGGCAGGATGGTTTGGAGTTTTGCCAAACTCAAAAACCTGTTGGAACAAACATGCCCATCTTTTAGTCTGACCCCTGCCTTAGGGCTCACTGGACATCATACCCTTACCCACAATAATGCCAGGTCACACTTCAGCTCTACTGCTTTCCCAAACTCAGTTCAGACAGTTTATTAATCTTTCAAATATAAATGTACATTATAAATATAATAAATAAGTTGGAACATTATATTGGACATTCTTTTTTTCGGAAAATTCCCTTTATCTCACACAGCTGGCTCGATGACTTTAAACATAGTTTACTTGATTGATGTTATATTACTCTGATGTGCAACGACTGCCTTAACGATAGCATCATGCTCTTTTGCCTCGAGCGTAACTAATGAAGCACAATGTATTCGGTCAGACCCCCCATCATACAAAGCAGTGTTAACAGGCCACCCAAATGAACAGCAGTTGGTAGTTGGTTACTTCAACACTATTAGATTACAAACTTGAAAGTAGCTCTCTTAAAAATAGCTTTCATTGGTTGTGGTTTGATTTCTTAATGTTGCGATGGGTAATTGCACTATATGTGTACAATGATGTTAGGTTGACGTTAGGTGAAGTTAGGTTGAATAGAAAAAAACCTTGTAGAAGTAGTTTTCTCTTCAGTCGTGTTTCTAGTTTTGTCATCTCTCTTATGTGTTTGTTTTGACTCATGAATCTAGAAATTTCTAGATCCTAAACTGTTGCGATTTTTCTCCATTTTAATACAACAGCCTAAGAACTATGTCATCCCATTTCAATGTGAGAAAAGCATTTTGCGTTAAATTCAGAATGGAGAACAACTTGTTTACAGGTAAGAAATAAACTATTAATGTATTTGTTTCCATTGTGTTAATCCCTGGTGTAGGTGGTGTTCCATGACGTGGTAGATCTCACTCACAAGCTTTTCCCTATTGTGGAGGCCATGCAGAAGCACTTCAGTGCAGGCTCTGGGGCCTACTACAGTGATGCCATCTTCTTCCTGTCTGTGGCCATGCATCACATTATGCCTCAAAGTAAGTACTCTCCCTCACAGTCTAACCACTCCAATCACTTGATTGGCATTGGAAATAGGTCTGTCTTCATAAAGATTGATTTAGTTAAAACAATCGATTGAAAATGGTTTATAGGCAAGATTAGTTATAAACTGTGATGCGTTTTGACAGTACTAAAAATAAGACAAACCATTGCGTGCATCCTTGATTTCATACCAGTTTTAGACATTGTGGCAAGCCATAGCACGGTTTAAGTCATCATATTGGTGCTTGAGAGACTGCATTTTCATTATCTTGCGAATTAAATCGCAAAAAGGTCAAGATAATTACTGGACTGGACACGTGTTCATGATTTATCATTGCAACACCTAGCAATAACGTCTTAAAGTTATTTCCTTTTTTTTATATAAAAAAATTGTTTGTGACAGGTAAACATATAATTCTTAAAGGCTATCCAAACATTCAGTGCTAGATACTTCATCCTGCGTAGTCATGTGTACCAACGTGGCGTGCTGCCACCGCCCTGCAGAGTGGAGGGAAGGGTTTAATCCCCTCTAATTAATGAATGCCTCTGCCCACAATATTGCCACCGTACAGTGCACAATAGCTGATCGCTCCAAGGCCTCGCCGTTGCTCAGGGTGCTGTGAACAGACACTTTTCACACTCCAGAGGAGAGGCAGCGTGAGGCAGCACTCAGCCAATGGAGCAAGTCATTGGGGCTCCGGGACTCTGATCAATATTCAGTCTGTGACACCTCTGCCGGCCGCCCCGAACTACGTAGGCAAATTGAAAGTGATGTGGCTTTCCACGTAGCCTGACTCACTGCGCAGAAGAAAAGACACTTGAAAATGTGACCTGGGGTGAGTTGAGCTGAACTGGGGCAAAGCATTTAGGTCATCACATGCTACGTTGCTGTTGAAGTGTAGGTCATGGGATTCGTAGGTTTCGATTAAGTTATTTTCCCTTTTATTTTTTGGATGACCCTCTCAGCCCTTCTACTGGGTTCTTACTGCTTTTACTGAAGTGCTCCTTATGGCATGGTGCTCAGGAGGAGCCTGTTGATTGGTAACCAGAAGGTTACTAGTTCAATCCCCGGCTCCTCCTAGCTGAGTGTCCATGAGCAAGATACCTTACCCCTTACTGGTCCCGGCAAGCTGGCTGTTGCCTTGCATGGTTGGTGTGTGAATGTAAGGCAATATTGAAAAGCACTTTGAGGGGCCACTGGCGCCAGATAAATGCAGTCCATTTACAATTGACCATTCTTTGAATACGACCGACCCTTTCACAAACTGGGGTCAAGCTGTTGTCTTCCCAAATTAGTATTCATCTGTAAGCTCTCTACAGAAAAACCTACAGTACATTACCCCAAACCGCACTTTTATCATCCCATCTTTGCTTTTCTGTCGCTTGACAGATGAGGGTGGTAGGATTATCTTTTACTTAATAATTGGTTATTCACTTTAATTGATTTTGGGGGTTGGAACCATCAACCAAGATGCATGTCTAGCATGGGTTGAGAACTTAATGTCCACTAAATGGATGGAAGATAATTGCCCAATCGTCGCGTCCTAATTACTTCCGATCTTAACAATGTTCATTTAAATTAGACGTTAAACATAACCAATTGAACAGCGTAAAACCAAATGTCCCTTTTTTGAGGGAGGATGAAGGTGCCACTGCAAGGACTTGACTGCTGTGGTATCGTCTGTGCTTTTAATAGATCCTTCAGATCTCTGCAACACTCAAAACAACTTAAAAAATGTCAAACAAACTGTTGTGTTAGCCCTATTATTCCAAAAACAAAGTTGAAACTAAAGGACGCAATCGGCCTCCTAATGAAGACTGTCAGGCAGAGGCTGGGATACAGGTTTCAGCTGTCACAAATTGTGCAACATCTCGATGGCACAACTAGTGCAATGGAAACACGCTCTCCTAATTAATTTCATAATTATAATTTCTGACTAAAATTCCCAGTAGGCAGTTTTGTTTGTGCAGGCAGAGAGCTATATTTGTACACAACCGCCCAGAGCTAGCAGTGATGGATTAAGGACTTGCCTCTTTCCATCACAACCCTTAATTCAACATTTCCAACCTTCCATCCTACGATCATGGATGTGTGAGTCCCGTCTGCAAGCATCCTGGGGCTGATGATGGGGAGGGGGGGCTTGAGTGTGTCACGGTCAGATTTGTAATGTAGGGGCTGTTTCTCAAGCAATTACCTTTAAATGACCTTACATTTGTATTTAAGTGTGAATTCAAGGAAATCCATTTCTTTGTGTGTGTGTGTGCACCCTGCATCTTTTGTCGTTGAGAATAATCTACCATGACAACCATCTTCCACCTTTCCTGAAATGGCCCTCATCATGGATTTTCAGTCTTGCTCTATGCACTACTTAAAGAACATTACAGCCTCCAAGCATTGATAATCAATGCTCATATACCATGCGGTAAAAACTGCTCAACCCTGCAGCACTGCCAACGTGATGTTCACAATTACACAGAAGATCTGAACATATTTAAATAAATGTTTCTAACTTCCTTTATGTCATGTGCCAAACTGTCGAGGTTCTGTGTTTTTCCTATCTGCTCACAATGGACTCTGAGATTTAAAACTAGCACTTATTGTACACTGGTTTGCAGGAAGCCCTGAAGAATAGAACTGTCCTGTTGATCACAGTTAAAAAGGAGCTCTCTGATCCAATGAAAGCCTTCCCTTCACTGACCTACATACACCACGCTCTCCAGAGTGACTGTGCCAGACAACCCCTGTATTTTAGTAGCAGAGACTGTACTACACAGTCATTCCTGACACTCTTGAGCAGCTATGGGATTTTACCTGGCTTTCAAACCTTAATGACACTTGTTAAAACCAGTGCCACTGCCGTAGTGTTTTGGTGCTGGTAGAGAATTTGGAGAGAGGGAGAACTAGCTATTTATTTTGCAAATTCAAATTTTCCATTGTGTAGTGTCATCGCAAACATGACGACATAAAAATGCACCTTATTGTTCCGGTTGTTCATTATATTTAGTAATTTTGGAGATGCTTTAATGCTGGGTGACTTACAATAATCATTAAAATGTCCTAAGCAAACAGGTAAACTCCTACAGGTAATCACTGGGGACTGATTTGTGTTGGTTGGGAGTCAAAGACCCTAGCTTCTGCTCTGTCCAACCATTTCTTTAGCCAGTTCCCACGGGTTTAGATAGGGTTTAGTTTTTTTATAGTAACAAACAAATTAGTATTATTATTTTGACTCGGGTTAGGGCCTTAATGATGTTGACCTAGTTTTTTCATGTGAAAAACAAAAAACATACTATTGGGTCTGATTGTCACCGGTGTGGTCACTGTTGCTGTTCATTCACTCCAGCTCAGCACGAAGCCGCTGTGTAGTTCTGCACATGCCTCTGGGCCAGCTCCCATTCAGCGAACATCAATATTATTCAGCTCTGATCCTTTTTCCAATAGTTTCCTTTTGTCTGTCCTTTGTGTGGTCCATACAGGTCTCATATATGGCATATTCTCATGAAGGGCACATTAACGTATATTAATTTCCTTCTTTCTCAAAGATAGTGATTTAAAGAAAAATTTAACTACAAAGCCTTCAGCACCAAAAGGATCAAAGAGCTGTTATAAATGACCCAGCATTATGGGCTACTGGGTGTTGGAAGTTAAGTATGTGGGTCAGATCTATTCATTCTTGGTAGCAGTCCTTTCTGCTGGAAGTTCTACTTCCATTATTGGATTTTGTGAGAAAATGACTGGATGGTGTAACAAAATATTAGCATGCTGAAATGTATGCCATCCATCTTGCACTGTGATGAGTCTGGCCTCCACATCAGCCCTAAATATGAAACGGAAAGGTTGTTTTCGTAGGAATCACCAGCTCTACCCTGTAGCATTATTAGGTGTCACGGTAGCTGTCACACAGAGGGGATCGTGGAATGTACAAGACTGTTCACAGCGGTGAAATACATGACTGAAGTCATGTGCTAAGTCTTTAACACAACATAGAATAAACACCACCGTCCCCAATGTTATAACAGACTAACACCTATTCCCACAACCCCACCTCTGGCTAAGCCCACCAAGTATAAACAGAACACAAGCACGGCACCAGAGAGGACTCTCTTCCGGTCTCCACGCTGTTGGCATAGCGCATGAAGGCATTGTGACGGGTCACTTCCTTGTTTGGATAGGAAGACCGAACTGGCTGACGCTAGCTAGCCCAGTTTATTTTGATTTATTTATGTCTCTCCCTCAAAGCCCCTTCGCTCCAGCCATGCTGAAGCCCAGTCACCTCTCATTGTTTAGTGTTTGAACAAGCTTAGTTTAGGCCAAGTTTGTGTTTTTCTTTTCTTTTCCCCCCTCTATAGGGGCCGTTTTGTGTGATGTCTGGCCCTTTACAGTCAGAACCTGCGTTGGCCCCTGACCCGTCGTTTTGAATTTCACATCAACTTTGTTTTTTTTCAGTTGATGCCAATAATTACAATGTGTTTTGCCAAAATTTGCAAAACCCGTCATTTAACTTGACATTTTTTTTGCTGACACAAAATGCCATATTTGTCGTAAGTAAGGTCAACAGGGCACTATTGATGCTGTAGACTGTTTTTAATATTGTTAGATGGCCTTACTTTATCTGCAGCACTAGACTTTATTACTCTTGTCATTGTATAATTTGTTTGTTTTCGTCATTAAGTTAGTGAGTAACCACTTGGTTAATTAACGCTTTATTTTTTGAGTAGTTGCCGCAAAGGCCACAAGTACAACAAAAGTATTGACTGTAGAGGAATTGATAAAGTTATCTCATATTCACAGTAAATTAGTTTAACTTCCTGAGACTGACAATAGGAGTATAACCATAGAGGAGAATCCTATTATTGATCAATTTCAACACCATGACAGAGGCTGAAAACCAGATCCAATCACTAGCTTTCATGGTCATCACTGTGAAATCAACATGGCAATCATCCACCAGTGCAGTGATCACGTTGTTTCCATGGTGTACGAGTCCGGTGTTCCAAGGATTTCCCAACATTTCATCACCATGGCAACCAGGAAACAATGATCATGAAACAATGAACAGATGACAGGTTCATGGTTCCTGGATACTTAGTGTTTTCTCTTGTCTACAAAGATTGCAAGATAGTGTTTGCAGCACTCAAAAGCTCCACCGTGTTTTTCTTTGTATAACATATGCTTAATGCTTTCTTTTCTTCATGGATTTCCATATAACCATTCAATGGTATAAAAAAGCCACCAGATGGGTTCCAAAAAGGTTGTGAATTATCAAAATGAGTGCATTGATTCGCCAAGTAATCTAGTACCATCTTTCATCTACAAACCCCCAAGTTTTTTCTCCAGTAGTAGTAATGTAGTAATGGATCTTGATAAAAAGAAATGGTCCCGCATACTTCTACTTTATACTTGAGGTAATTCTTGCAGCACCAGCTAGCTGAAAGTCTTGGCTAAAACTACATTAATGAAAAAGCACTCTTCCTAGAGATGTAAGTACGGAACCTGTGTTGTGATACTTTGTTTTCAAAGCCATGGGGGTAGGTACAATCATAACTGAACAACAGTGTTTGGGTTATGGCATGGCTTGAGGTACACATTTGTTTGGTTGCCAGGGGGTTGGGGGGAAGGTAATAAATATGGCATGCATTTAATTGTTTTGTATGCAGCCCTAAAAATATTGTAATAAATCAAATATTTCATCTGGTATATTGCAAGCCCTTTGTACAACTTATTTTCTCCTTTGCTCCAATCTGCCCATGTGTCCCAGGCACCAATTATTTTAATGGGAACTACTGATGCCAGTCAGCAGACTTTACTTTCATTTATTTTCACCACCCATGCATCACTTTTGGTCGAACGGTAAGGTACGAATATGGAAGCGTCATAACCAATGGTAAGGCACGAATATGGAAGTGTCATAATGAACGGTAAGGCACGAATATGGAAGTGTCATAGTGAACGGTATGCGCGAATATGAAAGTGTCATAACGAATGATGAGGCACCAATATGGAAGTGTCATCATAACGAAGCACCATCTTCCAGGTCTGACGCGGATCGTGCAGGTGGACCTAGACCTGAAGTACAGGACCAACATCAGGGACCTCTTCCAGCAGTTTGACCACTTTCCCCCCGGGGCCGTCCTGGGCATCACCAGGGAGATGCAGCCAGTCTACAGGTACGCACCGTTCCCCTACGTCAACTGCTAAACGTCACTAGTGTCGCTGTCTGGTGTGGAGCTCAGGTGACTGCAGAGATTAACAATGATTTATTTTTTTTAATATTTATTTGAAGATTTGTATCGTGCAAAATCTTCAAATTTGCACGATACAAATCTCAAAGTCTTGATGTGTTTTTCATTACATTACCACACAAGATAACCCCCATTTCAGCCCGGCTGAAATGGGGGTTATCTCGTGGGGTATCGTAATGAAAAACACATCATGACTTTAGTTTGTTCACATACTGATCAGCAGAATCCTTCTTAGTTTCACGAGGTATGCTGCTCCACTAGACTTTACGGGGGGTTGGTGGTGGTGGTGTTCAGGCAGTACGTTCGGAAAATGATTGAAGGACAGATTAGTGTGTGTGTGTGTGTGTGTGTGTGTGTGTGTGTGTGTGTGTGTGTGTGTGTGTGTGTGTGTGTGTGTGTGTGTGTGTGTGTGTGTGTGTGTGTGTGTGTGTGTGTGTGTGTGTGTGTGTGTGTGTGAGAGAGAGATATTAGGACAACGTGTTCCCTGTATTTTTGTGACAACTGAAAACACTGGTACCCTAGAAATGTGATTGCATGAATGTGCATACTTCGGCCTGCTGTTTCAAATGACTTGATCAAATATGCCACACATGCATTTTATAGGAATTATGTCAGCCACTGATTTGTAGTGCCATTGTAGTGCCTGTATTACGGGTCAGCACAGTTGGTGTTGTTTAGTGCAGGGTGTAATGGCGCATTTTCACCGGTATCCGCCGGTGGAAAAGCGCCATAAGTGAATGCTATTTCGTCTTTATTCCTGCATTTCCCGCATGGGTCAAGTTTCATTCTCAGGGAGCAAAAATGGTAGGTTAAACAGGACAAAATGAATTCCTAGTGATGGCAGGGACACTTCCATGCAAGTGCTTCGACATTTGGAAGGTAATAATCATCATTTTCTTTGGTTTGCCGCAAACCACAGGAAGACGGGAACTGCTGCTATTGGTCCTCTAATGTCTCCTTCTCCCTCTCTGTCCCCTCTTTTTCAACCATACCGTTTTAGTTTTATGAGGCATTGGTGCAGATGTATAAAATGTAGCAGGCCCTGTGTTTGGGCAATGGAAGGCATGACATGTTTGCATCATCCTGATAGGTCTGTTTCCATCCATCCTGCTACTCCTCCCTGAGGTATTGGTCCCTCAACAAAGGAAAGTTTCTGAGGAATATAAAACATGGGAGGATTCACTGCTGTTGTCAGTGTTGGAAACCATTTTATTTTTCTATTTCTTCTTATGTATTTGCATTAATTTAATAACTTAACGGAATCACTGGGCGGTTTTCAGTCTTCCCCTAGCAGTTCAAATGTAATTAATGTGTCATAAGCCACTCTGAACAGTGACGTAGGAAAGGGATTGGAAATGTGTGTCATTCAACTGATCTCTTGTAAGAGTTCAATAATGCAATCTTGTAAGACCAGTGCATTTAATACAGTTTACCCGCACGTGGCTCCACGTTACTTACGGCACACAAGAACATCACGCCTGGATGTCGCTTGCGTCATAGCAGTCTAAGCCACTGCTGGCTTCTTTTTCCCCCCCATTAGTGATCGCAATCTCTGTGTTGTGCCTGTGGTGCGGTGGGAGTCTCTGTTAATATAATCCAATCAAATTCTTGAACTGAACAATGTAAACCTAGTACCACATTGATTTTTTTTTTTTTTTGGATCACTAAAATGTTAAAGGTTTTGCTTAAATGATTCCTATTTATTGATTTTTTTTTTTTGGAATTGGTTCTGGTATTGGGATTCTTCCAATTTTACTATTATCCTGCTGAACTCTCTTACGGGGGGTCTGTATCTGTAGAAAAAAGTGACATGGCATGACCCCGGTGATGGTAAAACAGATCGATATATCAGCCTCTGGATCATGACTCAATCAATTAAAGCCAGCCAGCTGAGTCAATGATGCCTGTAGACGGCCCTAACCCATATGTGGCAGTATGGAACAAGACACTGCAACACATCTTCTGTCCAAGCCTCTCTGGGTCTTTGTTGCCGCCTCCTCCTCCTCCTCCTGTTCCCTCACCTAGACCACACCATTGCAGATTAAGGCATCTCGAGCAATATGCTGCACACCAGCACATTGTGTATCTGTATTGTATCTTCAGGAGCCATTCACAAAAGGGCCGCCTAGCCGCAGGAGAACACAGTGTGTATTTACCTCATGCACACCTGTTGGATTTGTTCTGACTCAATTTTTTTTTAATTGGATGATGAGGGCTTTTTTGTTTTTTTTGTGCCACAGCAGCTACTACCCTCAATTATTGGAGGATCGATGCAGTCCATGGGAAATTTGAAATTAAGTTATTTCCATAGTCGTATCATTCACCTATTCAACAATGTAGGCCAAGATTTGTGATGTTGGCTTCATCAAAATGAATTGAGCTCTTGAGGAAGGTTGGATTTATCAGAGGATGTAAACAAACATTTGGTGGCATGCTTTGTTAAATAGGTTTAGGTGTGTGTAAGCAATTTAAATGTATATTACAGCAGTGAATCTTCATTATTGGCTAATACATGGTGCAGTGTGAAACCGTTTTGAATACAAAGGTTTTTTGCACTGACCAACATACCTTTGCCTTTAGTTATTCTGTAAATCATTGCATTAGCAGGTTCTACTAAAACTTCCGAGTACTTACTTGGTCATTCCAGTCATCTGCCATCACACTGATGATATGATATGTGCTAATTTGTGCAAGTTTGTACTAATGCGTGCACTAATTTAATTAGCCACAAACTGCCCCATAACGACACAACTCCCACTGCATCCTCGCTCCCTTAGCCCCAAGTGCCAGCCTGCACATGGCATCTGTCGGCGTTGACAGCTTCTTGTGCTTGTGCCGTAAATTTGTCCCTTAAAGGAAACACAATGAATTAATTACAAGATTGTAGGAGTTTTTACAGAACTGTCAGGGCAAGAATCCAATCAGCTTGACTCGCAGTGTGACAATAAAACTGTAACCGTGATAAAAAGGGCATATTACTATATTAGTAATATGCCCTAATATGCCCATATTACTATGTTGATGATCATATGACATAAACCTGTTTAAAACTTTAATGGCATTTTTGTGTTGCTAGCTGCTTTCTCGAAAATGTGAGTAGGTAGACGTTTCTTCACTTTGTCTACTTTGAACCCTTAATACCGAGAAAGGATGTACCAGAAAAGAAGACTTGGAAAAGATCCATTGTGTAACACTATACCACTCCTCCGCATCCTGCACTGGATACCGGTGGCTGCTCGATACCCATTCAAGACACTTGTACTTGCCTACCGTGCTGCGATTGGCTCTGGCCCGTCCTACACCCAGGACACAGTCAAACCATTCACTCGGCTCTATGAGTGCCATACGGGTTGCTACTCCCTCACTATGTGGGAACCCCAGCAGCCGCTCAATAAAATCTTGATCGTTTGCTGTCCTGGCTCCACACTGGTGGAACGAGCTCCCCACTGGCATCAGGACAGCTGAATCCCTACCCATATTCCACACGGGCCGAATACTCTGTTCAGACTGCATCTTGGCCTATGACAAAAATAATTATAAAAATACATTCTCCACCTCTGGTTTCTATAATGCTTAATGATTAATGCTTTATCCATCTTTCAATGCTACCTGAAAAGTGTGCGTGCGAGCCTAACCTCTGCTTCAACCCGCTCCTATGTGGAAGTGCTTTTCCGAAAGCAACACTTTCGCTTCCCTGCGCTCGTTTGATGCTAACACACAGGGCATTATTTAAAAGAACGCACGCTGAAACGTTCATTAGAGGAAACGACGCATCTTTCCACCGGCTGTTGGAGAACATCACTAGCAAAGGCTTTCATATTCGCTGCTGAAATGCGTTGTGACAGGGCGATCCTCCCACAACAGGATCCCAAAGGAATTCAGGTGTGAAGGCCCTCCGAGGCACACTCAGCACTCATTATGATCCGAGCATCGAGAATACGTTCAGATGCGATCAAGGAAGCATATGGAAAACATTGTCAGTGTAGTTTAAACGCATATTAATCATCGCATGCAAATCCTGTGTTTGGGTAGCATCTCTCCACGCTGCACATAGGGCTTTATAGTTTAGGTGCACATTTGGCAATACTTTCCAACACGACGTCGATGCACATGTTTCAGGATTTCTTAACTCCACAGCAGTGAGGAGAGGCAGTGTGTCTCAGTTGTGTTAACGGGCGAAGTTCCTGTTCGGAACGAAGTGATGGATTGATTCTAGCGGAGTAGTGGCACAGATTGTCCCTGCTTGTGTTTGTTAGTGCCCAAAAAATGAGAGCAACACTTGAAAGGGTGGCGAGGAGGGGGGTAAAACCTCACGCAGCCGGGTGGACAAGGCTGGCACTGTGAGAAGTCTGATGTCCGCCAGAAACTCGCCTAAGAAATACTGATGGTAGAAGAGTTTGTTGTGTTCAGGCAAAGACGGAAGATATGGAAATATTTGGGTTTTTCTTTGGGAACATTTGGTAGAGAGATTATATTATAATTATAATTGATGATTCCTGCCAAAGTTGAGGATGTGATGTGAATGCTGCTCAATATATTTCAAAAATGAATACACGTTGAGGATAGCCTATTGTTGCAGCCACTTGGTTTGGACTTCAGTTCACTTGTCAGCTTGTGTGCCCCTGGGGTCATAAATATGTGTTTGCAGCCTCTTCTCCATAATATATTTCAAAATGCATATTACTGTGGACTGAGCTGGTGCAGTCATGGTTTTGGTAAAAATGTCCTGGATGACAATTTGTATGGCTGTCATGGCTTATGAAAATCTGTCACAAATGGTTACGGAATGAAGATTAGCGTGTTCCGCCCTTCAGTTATTGATGCAATTGGGTTGCTTGATATCTCCACCAAGAACCAAATAACCAGTGTTTTGTTGCGTAGTGACGCATAGATGATACAGAGCAGAGGGCTTCTTATGTTTCAGGGATCAGGGAAGTACATGCAGCAGAAGCCACATTTACATGCAGAAATCTCCACATAGTGTCAGAACCTTTTTTTTCTTGCTCATAAAAACAAGTCTATCTACTGCTTTATTATTAAATGTGTCGAAACTCAAAGCACTTAATAGTTGTTTACTCATCAGTATGAAGCTACTTAAAATCATTTTTTTGTTTGCTTTTCGGAGTTGCAACAGGGCTACCCTGGACAGAAAGCAGACTAAACCGCTGCAAGGACAAATGTGGAGCTTTTATCTCATCACATTAAATCACCTTATGTTAAATCATATTTTGGGTACAAGTACTGGTCTTTTTGGAGCCTGATTAGCCCAAATGGCCCATATAATTAGCTAATGCAAACACCAGTAAAGCCCCCTGCACTCTATTCCCTCGGTCTCTGTGGCTCCATCATTAGCATCTGTTACACTGATGCTTTAACGTCAAAATAATTGCCAGAGATAGCTGAACGTCCTGCTGTGGTCTGTGCTGAATCCAGACAGCGGCAGTCTATTAAATGTGAGCTCCTTAGTCCAAAATCACATTGTGTAAATATTTCCCTTCCCCGATCCAAATATGTGTCTCCGTGCACGTAGACACTCACGACTCAAGAAACATGGAGAGATCTTTAAGTCCCCTGATGGAAAACTACTACAGAAGAGTCGGCACAGTAAAACGCCATGTGAACAAGCACATTAAATCGTATATTCACACCCCAGTTATTTATATATAGGGCGGCAGCCCCGCGTATATAGGTCAGCCACATACGCGCACTGTCCTTGTAGGTTTGCTGAAGCTTCAGAGTGGAGATGCATGTACTTTCTCGGGAGCCTCATCAGCACCTCCTTTAAAGTCTTCCCACTGTATTTTTATCATGAAAACATTGATAAACCGTGAACTAAACTTGGTTTATTTTTCCTAAGGAGCAACACGGAGGTAGAGAATAGTATTTAATAAGATTGCTGCTCATTAACTCAACCCCATAATACATCCTTTTTCTTTTTCACTTCCATGTCGTCAATGTATCTCAGACATCTTTCTCTCTGAATATTTCAGCGCTTTCACAGGGTTTGGAGATGTTTCTATTCAGTCTATTCTTTTTCCGGTTTGACATGGCCGTGGGTATGTGATTTGCTTCATGTGCAAGGGCCGTATTTAAATCATTGGCTTTTTCAGAGATGGAGAACATCTCTGAACGAGGCAGATCAGAGAGCATCGGGCTTTCCTGAAGATAACAGACTCTATGAAGTGGACGTAATCTACCTATTTGACTTGGGCTCGTACATCTTGAGTGGAGCTTTGGGTTCAGCACTTTTAGCTCTTGTCAAGATTCCCAGAATCTCTACACAAAACAACAACAAAAGGAAGGAAATGAACACGTTTTCCAGCAGCTTTCATATACCTCCGAGTTGCAGCTCATTGCACCTGTCAGAGCAAATTGCTCTGTTGTAACTCCCAACTCCAAATGTTAAACCCTAATACCTGATTGGGTCCCCCCCCCCCTAAGCACTGAACAGAGCACAAAAACAAAGCTTTGCTTTTGAAGTAAGGATGAGAGGACGTTATTTGGAAACATGATTGCTATTTTAACCCCTTCAGATCTCTATTTTTCCAATCGACTGTGTTGTTTGATTGGATTGGATTGAGAGCAGCAGTAAAAGCCTAATCAAACTCTCCAATGCTGTTTTACTCTGTGTTTCACTGTACAGTTAACATAGGGATGGCATGCGTACAACAGCTGAAAGGACAGACTCCACTAGTCCATTTCGTGACTGATTCACCCGTCCAGCTGGCCGGTCGTCTGTCACTGCTGAGCAGTTCCGCTAGTATACTGTATCCGCTGTAAAAGCCTCTCCGTTCACTAGTCCAGCCGGTCGACTCACACTGATGGTTCCGCCATTATATCTGCTGTAAAGACCTCTCCGGGGGTTTATCTTCAAAGCGGTGGTCTCAAAAACTATTTTTGCATCAAGAGTCCAGTCAGTGAATACATGCTTTCATTTGATTAAGCGATAAGCCAGCTGGCTCAACAAACATACAAGAAACTCTCAAGGGCAAATGGTTGCGGGTTATTCCATTTCATACGTCTTGAAGCTTGATTTTTTTTTCTAGCCTTCAATAGCTCAATTGTTTGAGAGTGGCACTTTATTTCTCAGTTTACAAGCCTGAATATATGTGAATATTTTTAGAAAATGGTTAGTTTAAATTTAGCATTAATTTGAGTGTTTAAAGCTAAATAAAACAAACTAAAAGATCCATATTATAGTGACCTCTGTTGTGGACATTTACTGTTGATATTTATCTGGCCTAATTTAGAAATTCTTACTGGTGGATAATTATTAATACTAGACACATTATTCCTGCTGTTCTTGTCCTTTTGACCAAAGCCATTCAGTGCATTTCTAGTGAATTACGAGTTGGGCCGGCTTTGAACACACTATGGTGCATTTTTCACAAAATAAAAAACCTGTTCAAAGGCTTTTGCTTTAACAAGGAATTCATGTTGACTTCATCCATTGTTGGTAGCCTTAACTCACCCGATGCTGTAAAGGCTATTAAGATGGTGAGGGAAAAGGGAGGATGCTGTAGGTTGCGGACACCAGACCCATCGGAGGCCCATTGGGTCTGTAACTGAACCCAAACTGGCTCTGGTCCCATGGGCTAACCCCAGCTGAGAAAACACCCAGCCGCAATCCCGAGCTCCATACATCACATTCCTCACATAGACATTCCATAGCTACTGTGGAAACGCAGAATCCTCAGAGAAGAATTCTTGTCACCTGTCCTTAATCTGTGCAGTGGTGAATTGGGGTTAGGCCTCCTGCCCTGTCATAGATTTAAACCTGCACTGTGTAACTTTTTACTCCATCAAGAAAATGTAAATATTTTATAATAAAAAATAAAAAAAATTTGGTCCACTTTTTGCCAAGTGTTGGAAGTGTTCCTGAGCAAGGCACCTAACCCTTTACTGCTCCCATGAAGTGACTGCTGCCTTGCATGGTAGACGTCAATGTATGAATGTGGTCGTGATTGTGTGGGTGAGTGTGAGGCAACAGCTATAAAGCGCTTTGAGTGGCCACAGGTCTGAAAAGAGCTTTATAAATGTCCATTTTTCAGGGCCAACAAATTGCTGAAGAAATAAACCCTTCATTTTGCATCAAGTAATCTAAAAAAAGATCATCCAGCCCAATGCAAGTTTGAGTGTAAAATCGTGTCACCACCTTTTCTCTCAGACTTACAGTTAACAAAACCCAGCAATTACAAAGTCATTGACAGCCTATCAACTGACCATGGAACTTTTAACAGCAGACTGATGATTAACTAATGTGTTATTTCAGTTTTATATCCCATTCGTATTGATTCCCAACACCATACTTTGGTGAGTATTATAATGCTCATGTTAAATCCCCTCTACATTCTCTTTCCCATTATTTCATACTTGCATATGCTGTGCCTCTGAGCCACAGGGGTAATGGGGCTGATCCAAAGCATAAGCGCCATGCTATATCCAAAGAGCCCTGGAGGGCAGTCAGCCCTGCATGTGCTCTCCTTCTTAAACCAGCGATCAGTGCTCCCACCGAGCCCTAAACGCCACTCCTCCCTTCTCTCCCCCAGACACACCTTCTGGCAGTACCGCAAGGAGAACCCCCAGACCAAGGTGGGAGAACCCCCTCCCGACGGCCTGCCGGGCTTCAACAGCGGCGTGATGCTCCTGGACCTGAGCGCCATGCGGGCCTCGGTGCTCTACAACCAGCTCCTCGAGCCGGGGAACGTGGCCAAGCTGGCGGACCAGTACCGCTTCAGGGGCCACCTGGGGGACCAGGACTTCTTCTCCATGATCGGCATGGAGCACCCGGAGCTCTTCTACGCGCTGGCGTGCGGCTGGAACCGGCAGCTCTGCACCTGGTGGCGGGAGCACGGCTACGGGGACGTGTTCCAGCTGTACTACCGCTGCGACGGGCCCGTGTACATCTACCACGGGAACTGCAACACGGCCATCCCGGATGACTGAGGTCCGATGGGGGGGAAAAGCCAGTTCTCCAGTTCTCAGCCAGGTGCTTCCGATTTACACACTGGTGGGATCTGGTCTTAATCGCTTCGAGAATGTAATTAATGACGATTGGACGGTTTTCTGGAAGTTATGTGGCAGTAGGGGGGAGGGGGGGTTGAAGAGGATGGGACGTGGCTACTGCTGCTGTCCTAGATAGGACTTCAGATTCACCAAAACAAACGACTTGTTTGTTGTACTGAACTGCTTTGGTCGGATTGAACATTTGCTGCAGCTCCACACCGCAGTTCCATTCAGACTGTTCTGTTCAAGGTTTAATAGCGAGGGAAATGGACTTGAACTTGTCCATGATCATTGTAGAGTTTAGAAGGGGCGAAACAAACCCAACTCGCATGCACAAACACACACATGCACACAAACTCTCGGGACGCGCAGGAAGCCGTGAGGCGTGTGGCCGGGTCCACTGACCCATTTCTGAGCCCCCTTACTGTGCGCACTAAACCGTCTGGAGGAGTTTGGTGGAACTGTCAGCACTTTCAGGATCTGCCCTCTGACCAGCTTCTTGTTCCTTTGGCTTCCGTTCATCTGTTGAATGGCAGTGTGAGCGCTTCTCAATGTGCCACGTTGAAGATACAAATGGCGGTTGATGGACTCTGTCCATGACGGATTGGCTGACGAGTCCGATATAATTCTCATTATTCCAGTCGTTTTCAACCAATGAAAAGTATATGACTGAAATAATGAGGGAACGATTAATAATATAATGGATGTAACTTAACGCATCTGGATTGAGTTGCTTTCTCTAGACATTGATGATGAAGGGTTGTGTAAACATGTGTAAATAAATATATGGAGATATACTATATATATAATATAGTTTAAATACAAGATCCGGCTTGGGAGACAAGTAACAGTCCCTCAGCAACAGACACACTGAGACACACAGACACACTTCTTTAAGGGTGACTCTCAGTCTCTACTTCTGTTGCATTGTTTTATTTTATTCTCTTCATGTTGTTATTTCTGTCTGTGGTACAGTTATTTCATTATTTATCTTTTTATTTTCTTTTTTTACCGGTTTACTTTTTTGTACATGTAATCCTGGAAGAAGTGAAAATGCTAAGTTTCTTTTGCCTTGAGTTTGTTTTATTCCATAATTATGTATGTATCTCCTGTCCATTTTTTTAAACAATTGATATACATTACAATGTTCCTGTCTTCATTCCAAAAACATATTGTTCTCCATGAGTATAGTATGTTTCCATACAGTGGCATGATCCCATACACTGGTGCTGTACAGGACATGTGCCCACATCGGTTGGCACATGTTCACTTATGCACTTGTTGTTCAATGTATTTGTTTTGTCATGCTCGGTGTCTCTGCAATCCTGTAAGGCTCGGCAAGAGGAAGCTATTCTTCAATAAATGATGACTCATTTTTATATATATATACCTCTTTGTACTATTCATGGATGTTTTAAATAAAACCAATCCAAATACATAACCCAGCCTTTGTGTGTGAAGGTCACATTTCATGTTACGTGGAATTCAACCTAACGCCAGCGTTTTGCCTTCTCTTCAAATGGTAGTGTTAAGGTTCAAATGATGGGATGGGAGAGCTCGAATGTAGGTCAGGAGAATCTTCAGATCTCGGTGCAAAAGTTTACCAGTAGCATGCATTCGACTGGGGCCACATCTGGCAGGAAAACATTGACTTGACCCACTTTCCCCAGGCCTCCTTTAACCACTTTTTACTCCATCCCTGTGTAACACTAACCTCCATAGGCCGATTGGATGCACATTTGGAGCGATTCAAGGACAAACACTCGCCATTGTCACCATTCCCAATGGCATCTTCTATTTGTATAACCCAGATAATTAAGCAATGGCTCCATACAGGCCGTAGTATATGGTTATTATACCACAGCTGAGGCTGCTTTCTGGCCCCACACAGAGCAGACTTAAGCCCCGCAATTAAAAGGATGAAATGTGGTAACATGAAAGTCATTTAGCTGGCCTTGGTGCTCTCGAGACAATCTAGAGTCATTGTCAAACAAATAAGGTCACAAATACAAATACAATTGTATATGTTTTTCATTTTTTACTTTATACAATGAGAGAAAATGAGGGATTAAGCATGTATCCAGGTATTTATTGAAAAAGGGAGAGTGTAAATGAACAACATAGACTATAAATCTTAAATATAAAGCATATGGTTTGTATGACACGACTATGACTCAATCGGTTCCGCATTACGTTGCATCTACATTATTACCTACTTCGCACAGATCCTGCCATCGCATGCAGGATGTTCATTTTGACACATTTCAATACACTAAAAGCAATGCATACTTATTTGTAAAGAGGGAATATATGCAGATGGAGCTTTTTACCAGATCTGTATTGATATGATCACTGTTATCACATAAGCGGTCTGCTGAGCCCAACTGGGGTTTTAAACCTGCAACTCTGGAGCATGACATTTACATCGCCAATGGCATTAGCTCCTACTCATGAACACAGCATGGGCAGGAGAAATGTATTATGTTTTATCATCGTATTTGCATGTAAACATGACGATCGGACTGTGCTGTCCAGATCCTATAAGCGTATTAAAATGGGGCATATTGTAGAGAGGAGGTTGTAATCTAGCAATAGCAGAATTGCTGGTTGGATCCTCCGCTTCTCCTGCCTGTATTGGAAATGTATGAATGTGTGTCAAAGCACACAGTGATTAGTAGTGTGCAATAAGCCATGGAGAGACCCTTTATTGAAACTGCTTCAATCGGTCAAGTGCCACGTGGGATCTCTCTTATGAGATCATCCTTCTGATTGGTTGATGGATTGGTTATCTTGAGTATGGCTTTGTGGTTGTACACAAATCCCTCTCCCTCCATTATTTTCCAGCTAAATTGCATCCGTTACTTAACGTACTTTGGATGGCCATTGATGGGGAATTGTGTTTTGTGAATGGTAATATGTATTTTTTTTCCTTTAATGTTTTTTTTATGGAAAATTCCTGGAAAAGTGGTGGGAAAATATTCCAACCGTAGCAGACCTGTATTGCATTTTTTTGTTAAAGTGGCAATCTGGAGGATGGTACATCCTGGCCTCTTCAAACTGCAAAGCCCAGAGAGTTCAATTTAAAAGAAAGTAACTGAAAGCCATGGAATGGATTGGAAACGTTGCCTATGGCGTTTGTGAGTACTGCCATGTATTCATGTCAAGGTGCTAGTCATGCAGTGAACTATGTTTACACAAGCATTCCTTCCAGTGACTGTTGTAGGGCATGGATAATATTATATACTTATCGAAAATTGGCAGACCCACTCCCGTTGAAGAGCGTTGATCGACTATGTTGACCGGCTTGTTCCGAGGGAAGTGTCACTGTTATAGTTCACTTCCTGTCCGCCTAGATTGGGTCGGTGTTGATTGGTTGTGAAAGAAGATGGCCGTGTGTGTCTGTGTGTGCACACAGAAGCTTCCCTGGGTATTCAATACTCCCAACGTCACCACCTGTATGTCAGTAACTGATAACTCCCCTTTTTCATTCAACAAGTGTGTTTGCTTATTACTGTATACTGTTGTTTGCGTTTGTTTTTTTATTACTCTCTGTGATTATTTAATTGTGTTTAATCTTACTTAAACATAGATGTCTTATTTGCAAATTCTCACTGTTGACTTCCCCTGTTTCATTATCCATATAGCTGCTCTTTGTTCATGAAAGGGGTCTGTGGGATGGGATTAGAGCGAGGGAAAGTGGGTTAGCGTTGATGACCGGCTTTTTCAAATGTATACCGTTTATTCTTGTTTGAATAAACTATATAAAAAATGAAACAAGTAGACACTGCAACGGCTGACAGAAAATTACCCTTGCTTATTTAATTTCTCTTTCGAGTGTGACTTTGCTTTGAATCTGTTCATTTGTTAAAGCATGACAACACAGAACATTATATAGGCCAGTCACTACCTCTGTTTTGTATTTACCTAGAATTTGTATCCGATTAACACCATACAGATTTTTCTGTGTGTGTATATGCCTTCACATGCAATGATTGATGTTGTCTTTGATATTTCAAATGGCTATTGTATCCGGTTTTCTTTAAATTGACCAGGACAACACTCCTACGCTATCCTGTGTCACCCATTTCCATCTTACTCGAATTCCTTCCACTCCATCTTACCTTTTGTCTGACCTTCCCCTTTTATTCAATGTTTCTGAACACAAAGGACTCAAAAACGCTCCAATTGACACATCTTATACGCTTCTCTATACGTCACGAAGAAACGACGACTTTGTCACAAAGGCAACCTACCAAGTGTTTTCGCGACATCTCGCTGAATCGTTTGCAAACAATGGTCCATCTCCGGTCAAGAAGATGGAGGTTTTCCTGGCCGACATGTGCCAAGCTTTCACGTGTCGCGGCGCTCCGGCTAACCTACTTTTTCTGCTGACAATTGAAATGGATTTACAACGATTTGTCGTTTTGTTCGGCGACTGTTTGGTGGGCCACCGCTGCTGTCTGGAATAGGGAAAGGGAAACTTTAATCCTTCTGATAATCGCCAAAATGGGCCGCACGTTGTTCGATCATTTTGTAGAGGCAGATAGTATTCATTTTCATTTAATTTCATTTATTTATTTAAAGGACAGTGCACATTAATCTACATTTCTGTAAATGTGCCAGTGTTAGCCAGCAGGCTAATTTTCAACTGTAGTCCTTTGGCAAGCTAGGCACAGGATGGCTAAAAATTAAAAACATATTAAAGATCCCATGCCATTAAAATCCCATTTTTCCTATTGTTTGTTAAATAACATAAGTCAGAATAAGTTTGTGACCTGTGGTAAGTTTGAAATCTATGCAGTTTGTCTGCTGTATGCAATAGCCAATGAAAGGAAAAAGGCAGAAAAAATGAGCCAATCTGGATAAGGTGACACTGCTACGTAGCGTTGTCAAATTATTATTCATGGTACTGCCCACTTGGTTGGTTCGTAACCACCCACAGAAATTCTGAAGGAGTCGAGATTGAGCTAGTGCTAATACATGTACGTAGTTGCTGCAGGTCTCATTCCACCGAAAACCGTTTATTACTCGGAGTTAGATATGCATGCTGAACGTGAAAACGTTCTCCTACCTCGATTGCCTGCATTAGCAAATGTAAGAAAATAGACGCACAAACGAGCGGATTCGAAAAGCCTCACCAACTGACGTCAGTTGGTGAATTAGTATTCATGGCCTCACAACCTTGGCTTGCGACGGCCCACGGGAAGACAGCATTGAGTTTGTGCCTGTGCTGTTTGTGGCTATAACAAGACGCAACGTTGCGTCTCTTGACCAAGAAACAAGAGTTTGGAAACAAATGGTTGGATCGGACATTACCACTATTTCAAGATTTACACGGCTCGGGCACGGCGATTGAATACAGAAAGAAGAGCCGCCTCGGGGCACCACGGCGGTCGGAGCTGAGCTCCCAGGCGCATTTGCATCTCATGAATAAGAGCCAAAATCGGGTCGTTCTTCCACGCCCACCCCCACTACCACACTAGAACAGTGTGAAACAGAAGCACCAGAGCATTATTTTCACCAAAACCGACTCACAGGGCATTTATTGCAACTAGTGACCACCGCAAAATTAATGAAAAAAACGTTAACCTTTAAAGAATACACACAGCAACAGATAACAACAGTATAACATAATGCCAATAGACTCCATTAAAACATTTAACCATACGACCATTCATACAAACCACCATGGGGTAGACCCTTTTATTGTGTAATTTTTTAGTTTTTTAGGAGACGACCAAGGTTGTCCAAAAGAAACATCAAGGGCTAACCTGTCGCTTTATTCACCCACGGTTTGCAATTTAAATACATTAAGATTCATGTTCAATTCAACACACATGTATTGCGCTTGCATGCTTTTCTGCTTTTGGTGCTGGTCCCGGGTTTATGTTTCCTACATGGGGGAGAGAAGCGTCTGCCAATCCGTCCATAACCCCATTGATCTCTACCCCCAACAAACTGCTCCTTCTTGGGGTGTCGTATCGGATCATACCACCCACACTCTGCTCCTGCCCCTCCTGCCATCTCTCAACTCTCGCTCTGATTCAATATACATTGAAACCTTTGCAAACTGACAAATCAGAGTCAATATTTATATATTCTTCTTTGCAATTCGAATGAATCATCCATTAATGGCTTGATCTTAAGCTTGATCTACCAGCTTGCTCATGGAAACAGAGGCCTGGTAGAAAAAATAGAGCTAAATTCATTACACAGTTAAACTCAACCTTTAGAATTGAAGCATCATAATGACCTTTGGTCTCTAAAGGTTGAGTTTACCGAAGGTGTATGGTGACAAAAGTTATTTATATATTCAGTTCCTATGGTATGTATCTATGGTAAAAAATAAGACCATGTGCAAAGATCTGACCAGTAATGACCTGTTGGAATTGTTGGCTGAGATGGTTCTTAAGCTTAAAAAATTATTCAGATGATCCAGATGTATGCAAACTAGCATGTATGTATTACGACCACACTGACAACTGACAGGTTTGGTTAAATCAGTGTATAGTAAGTAAAGGTTAGATGTTTATCATTAGTTCTAACCTTTGCTTCAGATAGATGAGGCATGCCTTTTCACAATTACATTACCAGGACGTATAATTTTCGGTATTACGTTGAGGATATCTGTATCTTGAAGGCTGAAAAAAAGCAATTGAGTTGAAGATCTTGAATTGATTTAACCACTAATGAAAATATATTTAATCGGCCTACTTCTTCCTGACCTACTGGCCAAGTCAGAAAAAATGCACATATTAGCCACACCATTGGAGCCAATGACGGCCGACAAGCAATATAAACATGTAACAGCGTTCACACACATCCGCTCTCCCATCACCCTGAGCACAAACCTAAAGCCAGTATCTACTTCGACAAATTGAATCTTAATGACGTCAAAAACATCGTGACCGACCCATCCACCACACTAAATGCAATCACACAGACGCATACACAATCAATGCAGCATACTCTGATGCACAGAAGCCTTTTTGCTATGTAACAGTCGCACCTGGCTACAAGCACTGCTTGTTGATCGTGGATCACATTAAGATCCTCAATATGAGGGGAGATGGAAAATGCCAGGTCACTTCAGTGAACAATGAAGGGCCAAACCGAAGTGGTCGACTCCTCTGTTCCATTACCATTCACCTGGAATGATGAAAAGCCCACTGCGCACTGCCTGGTCTCTACCGGCTGCTAATATGTAGGTCAGTGTGCTATGTTTTCCAGGCTCCTGCCAGAGAATCTCTCCCTCTGATTAGCAGCTAGCCGTGCGCCACTGGGCAGCATTTCATTTTTGTATCATTTAATTTTCTTTCAAGTTTTCAACTGAAATAGTTGAAAACAGGATGTTGAGAAAATCTATTATAGATTGCAAGAGACAAGCTAAGGTACAGTGTGTTTCTTTGTGTCACACAATGTCGAGAGAGTGGGTGGGCTTTTTGAAGTAGCATACGTTTGAAGTGAATGTTAGTGTTTATGTTGTGTAGGCAGAGAGACAGTCCTCATCATGAGCTGATGACTGGATCATAATTCCAGTGTAGTGCAAAAAACATACGACTGGATCGAGTTTCTTGAACCGACCTTACAATCAATACCATACACAATCTCTTTGTGTTATCTCTATTTTAAACAGACACTTCATCAGAGATGATGATGGCCATACACAATATTCTGTGGATATATCAAATCCAAAACGAATACCCTGAAAAGTGCAATTCTATTTTTCAGAGATATTAGGTTCAACAGTAGATCCTATATAGACCTCATGTTTCTAAGCAGTCAACATTCCTACGACTGGAGCTTTCTGACCCTCTCTGGCCTCTGTCCTGATTACCTGAGGTGGTTCACATCCACCACCTCGGTGCCTTCGTCAGGGCTGGGTTTGCTGGTGACTCACTGCCGTTCTCCATGTAAAAACATAGAGGTCAGGCTTCAAGTAAGGAAGCTCATTCATGTGCTTGTCTTGATGACTCAGGCTATATTCGCCTCCGCAAGAACACAGTGGCACAGTACATCTGTACATCGTACGGACCAGTGGAGTTGCTTATTTTAAATATAAATATATGTTTCTGAAGGTGAAGAGAACAGAGAAGAATCCACACTTATGCCTCCCTCGTGGCAGAAAGCTCTAAATGGAAGCACAGACACACACAAAGACGCACACAAAGACACACACATGATCAGGTTAGGCCTCTTGCTCATAGATGCCTACAGGTAGACTGGGGATATTTGGGATTCAAACCCACAACCCTTCATCTTGGAGTCAATCACCCTAGCCACTAACTGGACTGGGCTTTTCTTATGTTTAATATTCAGTGACATACGGACTTGGTGAACCATTAAAGTGGGAACATTTTCCATTACTCGCCTCTCCACACGTACGCTGTAATTACCCCCACCCCACTGACTTGTCACTCATCACGGCACAATAAAGTACCTCTGTGCTGTACGTGGACTGGGAACCACTCCGAGAGAGAGTTTCCTTTGTGTGTTGTTTTGAGATCAGTGCTGCAACAGGATCTGACTCATCTCAGGGATCTCTGAATATACATACATCGTATCAGTATCATGCATAAATTGCATGTACAATATGTTTGGTAACCTGGAACTTATAACAATATTGTACATACATTTCGTGTATGTCTAGTAACCTGAAACTCAAATCAATATCATACATATGCGTATGTTATCTATATCTGGTAACCTGAAACCCATATCAATATTGTACATAAATAGCACTTATGCTAAAGCCTCACGGACACTAGCCGCAACTCTTCTCAGCTAACACACACAGAAGAGCACAGCAAGGCCAGTCCAATGAAGAGCTCAACAACTCAAATGTGGATTCTGTTAAAAATGTTATTTAAATTTCAGGGTGCACTGTTGAAGACAGCACCGTGGCACCACTGACATAAAAGATCCCATCTCACTTTGACTTTCTCTTGCATTCCATTGGTCATACAGGAAGCATGCACGCAGGTCAAAGTTTACAGGACGAAGAAGGCGCAACCCCACCTGGGTAAGGTGCATCACACATTTTTGAAAGTGTTCCTGACATGGCATTCATTGCTTTGTAATTTTCTTGAGGGATTTAGGCTTTTTAAAGTGCCACTGCGTTGCTATGGTGCCCTGGCACATTTCCCCCCTCCATCTCACAGCACCTCGATCACTTGCACACATCGGCACACACACTGCATTTAACCTTAGCTCCATCCTCCCATCACATTGAGAGTGATGATCCTGCCGAAACCTATTGCCCTGACTTTTATTCATGCGTTCAGCAACAGTTCAGCATTCAACACGTATAGTTCAGTACAAATTTCAAACATGAGCGTGGCTTGGCGTTAACTCTCATGTCTCTTAAATCAAATCAAATATTCCCAGACACTGATGGATTGGCATCAATGGCTCTGTACGGCTCTTCTCTAACACCTGTGATGAATGAAAATGAACCAAAACCATTTTTGATTGTTTTTGGAAATACGCCTTTGTCATTTAACCGCAAAATAGATTACGTTTTAAGGCCAGGAAATCAGGTGGACAAATGCTATGTGCAGTATCAGTATTCATTTTGGTGTTGAGTTTTATTGTTAAGATGCTCAGCATTTGCTTTTACACAATATTGAAGCGAGACAAAAACAAAAATCTCCAATAGAATCAACCTGATACCTGATACACAACACGCTGTATTGCAAAGCAAATGTTTGCTTGCACATGAACCCCAAAATTCTATGCTACTCTCTCGCTCTCTCTCTCTTCCTCTCCGGGATCTCTCTCTGTTACACTCTCATGCTCGGTTGCCCATGCAAATGAGTGGTAATACGTGTAACTGTGAGAAGCGCTGTCCTCTGTGTCTTGGTAAGTGGCACTTGCTGCCGTCTGCCCCAGTGATGTCTGCCAGGCTGTCCCTGGCATCGAGCCCTCTCCTGTCCAGCCTGTGGCCCGCCTACTCAGGGCCCAAGTCTGGCCAGCGCTGTGGTACACTGACACTGCTTACGATACGAGGCTGCACACGTTACACAGTGCACTTACTGGGATGCGTATACTGTCGTGGGAGTGTGTGTGTGTGTGAATGACGGCTGGTTTGGGGCAGATTCGGGACAGGTGAGGCTGCTTAATACTCCCACAGCTATTCACCATGTGGTTTATCCATTGCCAATTCATGGATGAATTTGCACATTGGGGATTGAACCGAGTAACCGAGTAACCCAGCAACATAGACCCCACATTATGCATTCACTTGCACGTCTGCATACCCTCACACGTGTAACCACCCCCTCGGTTATAAATGAGAGATCATGTCTAACATGACATTTCGCTATGGAAGTGCATTACTGCCGTGACGGAAAAATGTAAATGTTCTGTTGTTTTATGAGATAATTATCTTGTAATAACAAGAAAATGGTTGTGTTAAACACATCATGGGTTATGACACATCATCCACTACCAATATTTAAAAATAAAATGTAGGAATACAAAGTAGGCAACTGCAACTTAATAATAACAATTTAAGGTATTGTCATGCCTTTCTACAATAAACTGGCCAACCAATTTGTATGTTGAAGTAGCTCATACAGTGGACAATATAATACAATAACCATGTTGAAGAATCAAATCACCCTGAGAAGCCGGTTATGTCTCTGAAGAAATATATGTAGATGATTATTGTTTCCAACAGATACATCCCCTGTCTTTTAATGAAGTCCCACCCCATGTACCACAGCACCAGCGTCGTTTGTGGTCCACTTTCTACTTTGTGGTTGAACCAAACTGGGATTAGCCTATAGGGGGCACTTATGTACTGTAAGACTGCTGCCAGACCTGAGCTTGGTCTGATTTGATGGACACACACACACACACACACACACACACACACACACACGCACGCACGCACGCACGCACGCACGCACACACACACACACCACACACACACACACACACACACACACACACACACACACACACACACACACACACATAAACACACATATCATACCATTAAAGTTATTCTGTATGTCTATCTGTTTCTGTTTGTCCGTGCAACGGTGTGTCAGTCTGTCTGTTGGTCTGCGTATGTATGTCTGTTTGTCTCTCTTATTGATACACCCCTACACACAGGAATGGTGCCGAGAGCCACACATACACATACACAGACACGCACGTGTGTGAGAGAGAGAGAGAGAGAGAGAGAGAGAGAGAGAGAGAGAGAGAGAGAGAGAGAGAGAGAGAGAGAGAGAGAGAGAGATGGAGAGAGGGAAAGAGAGAGAGTAAGAGAGAGAGAGAAATAGAGAGAAAGAGAGAGAGAGTTAGAGAGAGAGAGAGCTAGAGAGAGAGAGACAGAGAGACAGAGAGACAGAGAGTGAGTTAGAGAAAGAGAGAGAGAGAAAGAGAGGGGGAGAGAGGGAGAGGGAGGGAGGGAGAGATAGAGAGAGGGAGGGAGAGAGAGAGAGAGAGCTAGAGAGTGACAGAGATAGAGTGTGAGTGAGAGAAAGAGTGAGAGAGAGTGGGGGAGAGGGAGACAAATACATTATATATAGTACTTCTGGAAAATAACAGACCTTTTACTGAACCTAAACACATAATATAACCCATTTCACAACCATTTCAAGGTTCAGGGGTCTTCATCGCCATTTGCAACCAGTGCCGTTGAGACGGTCCACTCAGCAGTGATCAGGCCCTTCAGCCTGTCTACATGTTGCTGCTCAGTGGATCCTCTTGTGCGTAAAGAACTCATGGCTGATTGTTGGTGAACAGCTCCACACGGACTGCAGAATCACTGACCTATGAGGGCGCGTCTCATCCAGGGACGTGACCCCTTTGACCCCTTGTCCCCTTGACCCCTTGTCTGAGTGTGTAGACCTGGTGGTGGTGACGCCATATCCTCCGTCACTTCACTTCACTTCCCTTCAAACGATTAACCCTTTTTTCTGATTCATAGCACCTCGGCACTATGACACACACGGCTGTTTTGTAATATTGCTGGTGCGGTACTTTTTGTAGTTCATTGCTTGGACTGTATCGGTTGGTATTTGGTTCTCAAGCATCAGTCGCTTTAGATAAAATTGTCTACCAAATAAACGTTATGATTATGAACAGACACCAGTACATTTTTTTTCTTTACTCTTATGTCATCGTTAATGCTATGCTAGGCAATTTGGAGAAACCAGCCAGAGTATAAGCCAGAATGTGAAAGTATCCAACCGAAAAGAATCCCACCTCTCCTTCAGGCCTCCCAGGCTAGCTCGGGCTTGCTCAGGCTAGCTCGCTAGCCTGAGCAAAAGGTCTGCCTAGCCTTGTGTAAGAATGGGCAGATGGAGTATAGGTAGCCGGGCTAGGAAGTCAGACAGACAGGTAGGCCCTCCAATCATTTCCTTTGGGCATAATTAGATAATTGGACAGGATTAGTACAGGCCTGTGACAATAAATCAAAGGCTTTTATCAAAGCCTTTGATGTAATTGTTTGTTGAGGTGGATAAATGTGAAAACTCTGGGTTCGCGTTGTAGTGTGGTCAGGGTAGACAAAGGCTTTCAGAGACGATAACGTTCGGTTGCCATAACAACTTGCCTTTGCGCTTTTGGGTTGAGTCATATTTTTTGCTTGTGAGCGAAAATGATAAGCCAGCTGATCAACTGCAACTATCAGCTGATTGCACGCCTGTAATCTAAACAGAGAGGCGTGGCGGAAGTCGCGTTACCATGACGACAACAACTGTTTATCAAAATCATTTCAGTGGAACGTGGATGCAAAACATTGCGTAAACGATATGAAAATGATATGGACAGATATATACGTGTGGACAGAGATCGTTTTCAATGCGAATGTGCGTTTTTTATATTTACCCGGGTTAGTGTGGACAGGGCCTAAGTCCTCTTCTATTTTTTCACCATATTGTCATCCACCTTTAGTGAAACAAACCTGTTGCACTCTCTCTCGGCCTCTCTCTCTCTCTCT
>NC_140279.1:14152711-14298770 GCF_964030765.1 Micromesistius poutassou | reverse complement strand
GTTTCTTCAATGGAATCAGAAAAAAAGCTTGTGCGGTTGGCATGGAGACTTGAAGGATGATGGTTTCGATGTTATTCTCAACTCTATGCCCTGTCCCTCATTAGTAAGATATTTTTACCACAGTTAAACAATCCTAGCATATCCTGCAGAAAAACACTCATACACTCAAACTCAGCTTATGTAGATACCATAAATAATTAAAATGACTTAGAATAAACAAACATTTTTTTTGCAAATGTGTCCATTAAATATGTATTTACAAATGCAATAACGATAGAGTTGCTTTTTTGCTTGCACAACAATTTATTATAGATAACATATAATAGCACTCACATATTAGAAACACTTACACAAGAAAACTATGATTAAGAAATGAGAACTTATTATTATTATTCATTTTACTCTTTACTGTGTTTGATCATGTACGTGCTAGTTTACCCTGAATCTTCTGGTTCCTAATGTGATTGACTTAACTTCTTAGGCATTAGCATGCATATATATATATATATATATATATATATATATATATAAAATAATCAGGATGAAAGAAAAATATATACCAAATGCAATTTTGCTCTAGGCTATGTATCATACATTACTATAAATACCATCCTTGGATTTAGTGGTCATTGAAGATTTACTCTGTGGAAACACTCTTTTGAAGATGTTTCTGAATGAAAAACAAGTCCTAGTAAGCCTAAAGATTAAATGTAGCCATCTTTTTCATAAAGCAACATTAGATCAAATCCGATCCTGGTACATTAAGGAGGAGGTGTTGTTTAGTAGCCTGCTCGAGGAAGCCTACAGATGGAATGTTGAAATCGGGGATCGAACCCAGTACCTTTGAGCTGGGAGTCAGTTAACAACCCTATCCACCTGAGGAGCCTGCCACCGCTGCAGTGACCCACCCTGAGGTCCCGCACGTAGACCTAGCAGCATTGATGAAGAGGGGGACTTTCTACATCGATTCGCGAGAGAACGATCCAAAGACACAAGTTGTGAATACATAAATCCTTTACTTGTTAACTGATTTAACATCCCTCTTAAAAATCTGGATTATATTTACGATCCAGGCCTCTGTGTCTATCCGGAACTGCAGAATCCATGAATTTAAAGAACGAGAAGAGACAAGGAGAGCGAGAGCGAGCGGAAAGGTCAGAAAGCTAAACCAAACAAGGAAAACAAAGGGAATAAAATTGGAGGGTAAATCAAAGCGAGACCGAGAGCGGGGGTGGGAGGGGGGGGGGGGGGGGGAGGGGGGGGGGGGGGGGAGGGGGGGGGGGCGGTCTCTGGTCACGGTTGAAGGTGACCACGGCGGCACGTGCGGCCGGCCATCTGCTCTGCGGTGGAAATGAGTTTTCCCTTCACATGCCGGGATCCCTCCAGTTGATTATCTCTGGCCGCTCTGTCTCGCCGCCACTCTCCTCCTCCCTCATTTGAGGCAACAAAACAGAATAGATGAAAAAAATGATGACATGCTCTTTTATTTTCCTGCTTTTCATTTTATTTTTTCAGTTATTTTTTTCCGTTATGTCCCTCCCTGTCCTTGCTGGCCACCGCGTTGTTAGGGCTAGAAGCATCTGGGAAATTGAAGTGTAAAAAAGTGGCCCATTGATGGAAATAGATCACGTGTGTGTTTGCCTTTTATTCGATGGGGGTGACAGCATAAGGTTGACAGGCTGGTCATCATAATACCAATTTTGATGATGATAATAATAATAATCATAATCATGAAGTTGACAGGCTGGTCATCGTAATACCAATAATGATGATGATAATAATAATAATCATAATCATGAAGTTGACAGGCTGGTCATCGTAATACCAATAATGATGATGATAATAATAATAATAATAATAATAATAATCATAATCATGAGGTTGACAGGCTGGTCATCGTAATACCAATAATGATGATGATAATAATAATAATAATAATCATCATAATAATAATCATAATCATGAAGTTGACAGGCTGTTCATCATAGTACCAATATTGATTATGATAATAATAATTATCATCATAATAATAATGTGTACACACACAAAACAGCAATGACTGTTTTTCTCTCTTCCTGTCTGATAGTTAGGAAATGTCCCTCTGGGCCTGTAAAGGCTGTGGCTTCCACTCCTGGATGTCATCTCTGTCATGTGGCTTGTTTTGTAGACAAGGTCAAAGGTGAAGTACTCACAAAGACAATGAGACATGGCTGAATGACTTACAGTGAATTCTGGTCATTAAGGAGCAGGTAGGGTCAAGGCATAGAGGAGTTGGGCATGAAATAAGCTTTATGTATCTTGTGTACAGTTCTAATGCATCATATGCTGTCACGAAACAGCTAGCTGCTATGGAATAAAACAATGATTCTGGCTACTCAGGGTTTTGTCAGTAGGGTCGGGGGTTAGGTTTTAGGGAAGGGTTATGGTCATGGTTAAAGTTTGGGTTGGGATGAGGTATAGGGTCAGGGTCATGGTTATATTTGGGGTTGGGTCTGGGTTTTCGGGATAGGGTGATGGTTATAGTTAGGGTTGGGGTTTGGTTTTAGTGCTTTAGTGCTGTTAAATATGTAATTTAGTGTAATGAGTAAAGGGCTGATTATGGTCCCACGTTCACGCAACGCAATGACCACGCAGACGCTTCGACGCAGTAGTGAACCTTCATGGTTCTGCGTCAGGTTTTAGTGACTGGACCAATCACAGCCCTCGCGGCTGCGTCACCTCAACGGAAGGTTCCAATTTTTGGGAGGGGCACGTCAGGCCCTTGCGGTGGACGCAAGGAGGGTCCGCAAGGACGTAAGGGGTCCGTAACCCCCTTGCGTTGCGTGAACGTGGGACCATAATCAACTCTTAAGACAGATGGAAGACACATTTCATGTGTTGTAATCAAGGGGTGTGTTTCAGATTTGGAAATTATGTTGAATTGCCATATGTTTTCCATGCCTCTTTTTGAAGTATTGTATTACTGTATTATTGTATTGTATTGTATTACTGTGTAAAAGGGAAACCAAATCTATTATGTCGAAGGGAATGATCAGAACCGGCTGGCTGTTTGGTGTTTTGATGATTATGTAACATGTTGAAGCCCAGACACAGGGAAGAAAAACAATGCTATGATGTATCCCAGGTGACTAAATACTTAAGACCAAAGTCAGACTCTACTATCGATCAAACCCAGACTCTGTTTCAGACTCTACTCTAGACCAAATCCTCACTCTGTGTCAGACTCTACTCTACTCACTCTTTTTCAGACTTAACTTAAGTCTGAATTAACCCAAATTCAGACTCTATTCTCAACGGTATGGAATCAAACCTCATGCAGTGGTTTTAGACAGCGGCTCTAGGCCGAATTTTATCTAATTTAATTAACATTGCTTTTTTTTTGAACATCAAACCGTATTGGAGTAGAATGGAATAGAAGACATTAGAAACTTCTGCGTAACGTTCACATAACACCACTTCAGATTTACAAAGACTTTTGAAACTATCTCAACTAACTCTGACCTTATTGGAAGTTAAGTGGACCCCTTTTCTCTCCTCTCTTCTTTCCCAGTCCTCGTAAAGTGCAGGGGCCCGTCAAACCAACAGTTTGAGAGCCTTTCCCGCCGAGGTCTCTCAAGGGCCCCGCTCTTCAATAGTTGTCGAGAGCACGGAGGATACATCTTCATCTTTTTTAAAATTTGTAAAAATGATGATGAATAATGTCTGATTAGCACTGCATAAGACTATGGACACACTCTCTGCTGGATGAATGCATGCTGATTAAACAAAAGAAAAAGAGAAGAACTCTGGGGAACTTGAGTGAAAGTTCCCATGTGTTCAGAACTCTTTTTCCCTTTCACAAGGGGTGGAAAAGAGCCAAACACTTTCAAAGTTGATAGAGATTGAAAGTGCTGATAGTTCCCGCTCCCTCCGAGGGGTTGACTTACGGTGGGGTTTTTAATGGTGTGGGTGCCGGAGCTGTCACGGCAGTCACGGCAGTAAGTGCTGAGTTAGGGTAGCTGTTGAACACTGTGACCGCACTGGGTCACTGTGGGAGACACACACAGAGCGCACTTCTGCTAACGCATACCTAAACTCAGAGCTCTAAAGAATACACACCAAAAAAAACAAAAACAATGCCTTGAGCATATTTTCCTCATCCAAAATGTACGGGAGGTACTTTTTTGTTGAACATCATCATCAGCATGTTTCTGGGCTCTCATCTTTCAAGATGAAGCATGGTTTGCTAATTTGTTAATACAAACAGAAACGGAGCACAGAGACCAGTGGTTTCTGCATAGCTGTTACTCGGTGAATGCTGAATCATTATATCATGACGGGGGACCAGCTATATTCTAAATGAAAAACGCTGTTCCCTCGTTGCGTTTTCCCAGCTTGAAGTCAAATCAACGGTTCGGTGCGCTCGTGTGATTATCTCAAACACCGAAACCTGTCCCGTTCCCTCCTGATCAAGATAAATAGACATACAAGTAAGAGTTACTGGAATAGGAGATACCCACTTAAATTGCTAAATTTCTTAGGTATTCACACACACACACACACACACACACACACACACACACACACACACATACACACAGTTTATCTCTGTCTATCCTTCTTTCTCACATATCGCTCTATCTACTCTCATCATCTCATCCTACTCCCTACTCTCCATTTCCTACAAATCACACACACACACACACACACACACACACACACACACACACACACACACACACACACACAGGGTATAGAGGGGACAAAGGGAAGGAAAGACTAAGGCAAGTGAAGAAAACAAGACTAATACAAAAACGATGTAGGTTTTGGTCTTTTTGGGCCTAATCAATTTGAATAAAGTAAAGATCTGTTCCTGCCTTTGTTCTTTGGGCATCAAATCTCTTTTGAACCGAGGGCCCATTGTCACCCCACACCAATGAGCCATTGTCCTCCCCTCTCCTACGTCCACTTAGCCATCAGGGGGGGCGGGGTTTGTACCCAGCTTCTGTCAGGATTGTGCGTTCGTTAGCGCACACTTCATTCATCGAAAGACATAATGAAGACCAGGAACATGGAGGAACATTTTGGGAAATTTTAGAAAGAAAGAGAAAAGAGAAAAAGACTAAATGGGGCATTTTGAACGGTGGTGTGATTATAGTGTTTATCGCATTAAACCCTTCTTTACCGTTACTTATCTGTTACAGTTGTGTACAGTGTGGTTAACCTACAAATTAAAAAAATATGAAAATATTTTACAACACTATGGGCTCGACTCCACTGATGTATCTGAGATCTACAAAAGTCGGAACGAAAGAAAGACAGAAAGACTGCAATTCCTAAAAGAACGAAAAATAAGGAACGAAAGAAAGAAAAAAAACTTATTTTGCAAGTGGCCTGAAGCACATCAACGATGTTTAAGTGCAGGTGGGACTCCTTCCTGATGCGAGAAGGTGTTGTCACGGACAACACCTCAACAGACACTAAACGTCCCGCAGGGCCTTAAATAGACCGGGTCTTAAATAGACCTGCGTGACACGTGAACAGATAATGGAAACTAAAGCGATGCCTCCTATTTGTGTTTAAGCTGTAATGGATGACTACGCCTCTATATATACCTCTCTGTTTAAACACCACTGTCGCTGCCTGGTAGTTAGCGGCACTTGCCTTGCCCGCACCTTCTCCATCGCTCACCATTGGCAACATCATGCCTAGCAACCCAACACATGTAGCATCCCGACCTCATCCACCCCACCTCCCCTGTCTCCAGGAATGACTGTGTATTTTCCTCTGTCTAATCCCCATGTATTTCTGAATACATGGGAATACCAATGCACATAGTCAGAGTCATAGTCTTAGCACTGACCCCAGTCATCAAGCAGGGCACAGTGTTTTCCTTTCTCTCCAGACGATTGTCCACACACTTTGGTATGGACTTAAGGTCGCAGTAGACTTGATAAGAGGCTATCCAGCATGTGATGGAAATACCCTGGTGTTTAAGGAGGCCTCTCGTGATAGGAGCTTATAGGCACACAGGGAGAAAACAGGTTTAGTGTCTCCTACCTAGCGACTGGCGGGCAGGACCTAACCTGCCATCTGGTGACTCCAATGGGCCTTATTCACCTAGCGGCCAGCTTGGTTCATTAGCTGGTTCATGGAACTCAATGCAGAATACGCCATTCAGTTCCAACACCCAGCTGGCATTTAGAACCAAGATGGCCACTAGGTGAATGAGGCCCATGGAACAGACTAAGGTCAACAAGGGATCTGGTGTTTCTATCTTGTCAGGTGACAAGATAAAGGAAGCAGAGCAGGTACTGGTCTGGTACCAGTCACCATCTGGTCACTATCTGTACTGGGCGTTTAATGCTTAACTTGATGAATTAAGAGAGAGAGAGTTACCATTTATTTGAAAATGAGGTACAGAAGAGTGTTTACTAGCCAGTTGGGGAATGTATTTGACAGCTAGCAGAATAATATGTGTAAAAGTCAGTCTGCCTGTCAGTGCTCAACCACTGTATGTTTGGCCAAGCATTTGGTTCAGACATGATCAATGAGATGTGGAGAGGGGGTTCTAGTGGGTGGATTCAAATAATTAATCCTTTGTGACCTCTGTCTGACAGAAGCCAATCACAAATTCACAAATGCCCGTTGAAGTTTTCTTTTAGTACAAGAAAGGGACATGTAAACTTGCCTTGAATGTTTGTTAACCAACTTTATGTGATAACATTTAAACCTAATTATAAGGCTAACCATTGATAATGCTTAACAAACACTCATTGGTTATTTTACATTCCATGTTCAAGTGAATTAACAGCAATATCGTGATGTGCTGTAGTAAACATCAAACAACAAGCAAAGCTCTGGCTTGGCGCCGGGGCTGGTTGATCATACAGTCTGCCCTAGTCCTATGCGTGCCCATCTAATGTGCACAATCACATTAGTGTTAATTCAAATGGCATTAGTCTTCAAACTGCACATCAATAGCAAGCAGGAGATAGGGGGCACAGATAGCATTATTCCTGCCTGGAGATCCATCACCTCTGGGTAGTGCGTGCTACTACGAAACAGCGAACAACAAGCTCCTTAAACACTGTACAACAACAGACAACAAAGATGTTAAACACTGAACAACAACACAAACTCCTTAAACACTGAACAACAACAAACAACCAACAACAAACTCCTTAAACACTGAACAACAACAAACAACCAACAACAAACTCCTTAAACACTGAACAACAACAAACTCCTTAAACACTGAACAACAACAAACAACAGACTCCTTAAACACTAAACAACCAACAACAAACTCCTTAAACACTGAACAACAACAAACAACCAACAACAAACTCCTTAAACACTGAACAACAACAAACAACCAACAACAAACTCCTTAAACACTGAACAACAACAAACAACAAACTCCTTAAACACTGAACAACAACAAACTCCTTAAACACTGAACAACAACAAACAGACTCCTTAAACACTAAACAACCAACAACAAACTCCTTAAACACTGAACAACAGCGATCAGTGTGTTTCGCCGTTTGTCGTGACCTCGTTGGGGAAGCAGGAGGAGGAAGGTGTGGGGAACTGTGTCTCCACAGTTCCCCACACCTGTGGCCCGCGGGGGTATTTAAATGAACACCCTGGGCCGTGTCACTGTTCCTGCTGCTCGCTGGGTAAATGAGGCCCACTGAGGGGCACATGACAAAATGGAGGCAATGAGCTCGCTCTGCTCTGGTGTGTCGTATGCGCCGACTCCATCACTGTTGACTCTGTGCTGTGCTGTGACCCCGATCCTCCTCTCTTGCTCAACTCTTTGGTGTTATTTTACACTTTCATTAATCTCAATAAAGATCCCAAGTAATACATCACTTCATACAATAATTCATCTCAGCTCTCCCTTTCGTATCTTGCTTCTTTATGTATCTTGGCCAGCCTCATTTTTGTTTATTAAATTTTTCATTTTTCTTTCGGTCTGTCATTCTTTCTTTCGCTTCTATGTATTTTATTCCTTGGTTCTTATCTGGCTCTTTTTAACTGCCCTTTTCGTTATTTTTCTCCAAACTAATTTTTTCTCCTTACATTAGTCCCTCAGAAGACAACATTGAGAACCTCATGGTCCATTGTGTGTATGATGCTGGATAAATACTAAACAGTGTTATTAAATAATACCGCACCTACACCACTATACCCTCTGGCTTGCTCCTGGTTATTAGTTGAGCAACACTCTCTCTGACTGATGAGTGATATGTACCTGCAACATCTGCTTCAGCATGATTGAGCTGAAGAGCTGTGCCTCATGCTCATGTTGCGAATCTGTGGAATGCCAGGTTTTCTTTCATGAATCAAAGTAACTCAAAGACCACTCATTATGTTTTGCCCATGAAATCCGGTTGCTTGCTTTAATATTCAGGTAAATTGTTGGGAGTGAGTGCCAGAGATTCCAACAGCGGGTGTATTCTAAAAAAGAACGTATTGAGTTGCCGGACAGAAAGTATCCCTTCAGGACATTCCATCGGTCAAGGGTGTAATTTCTAATTGCAAACAGCGCGCATCAGGCGCGTTTCTAGGGGGGGGGGGAAGGCGGGGGGGGGAAGGTTGAATTGTCTTTTTTTTTTTTTTTCAAACAAAAATAGATTCGGGGCTATTTCAATTTGATCCGGGGCTTTAGCCCCGAATAAAACAGCCTAGTGACGCCACTGGCGCGCATACAGTTCAATGCTCATAAAATATTCAGCCACTTGATTCGCTGAATATTTTTAGATAAAATAATTAATTGAGTTCAACACAAAACATAAACTCCCTAACATTATCGACCGTATCACCCTGAGCCCTCGTCCTCGTTTGAATATACGTTTTGTCCTTAACTTATGCAATGCGTGTGCATTGGCTGCTGACCCTGACGCGCTCCGGCAGGACCTCTGAGGGTGCAACACGGTGTGGGTAAACACGATGTGTCTTGACACCTGCTCGTTGTGTGACCTCTCTTTGTCTACTGTTTGCTAAATAAGTAAATACAAAGCCCTGAGGCCTGATCTGACCTAAACCGCTCTTGGCATGTGTGTGTGTGTGTGTGTGTGTGTGTGTGTGTGTGTGTGTGTGTGTGTGTGTGTGTGTGTGTGTGTGTGTGTGTGTATATGTACGTGTATGTGTGTGTGTGTGTGTGTGCGTGCTTGCCGCTTGTGAGTGCATTTCTACATTAAACTTTCATGATGATTCTTTTTGATTTTGTTTGTTTATTTCGTCTTTTCAATCGCTTCGTTTTTTTACTTATTCTGTCCGCCTTTTGGCGTCCAAAAGCAATTACTCAGCATAACTGAGCTCCTCAAATAAACAAGCTGAGGCTGTGTTTGTGCAGCACATAAGTGTCCATACGTGACTGGTTCTGTGTTAACTTGTGTTCCATTTCTTTACTTTTTTTATATTATCATTGTTTCAAACCAACACTTTTCTTTCTTAATTTTTTTGTCATATTTTAATTCTTGTACCATTTCTGTGGTTCTGTGGTTCTTTTGTTTGTTCAGTTATATCGACATTGACATTAAATTGGCCTTCCGTCATGATTTCTCCCCCCCACCCCACCCCACCCCCAGCGCACCTCGTTGGTTGCCCCCGGTGATTCCTTCCACTCCTGTGAAATGCCACCTCTGTTAATTACTGATTGTGTTCACCTGTGCTGCTCCCCGGCTTTGTGGCCCTTGATGTCGGCTCTTTGTGGTTTCCGTCCCTGTTCCTTTGCGTGTGTGTTCCTCTGCCGTGTGTCTTCTGCTTCGCGTGGACGTCCGGACGCAACTTCTCTTCACCTGCTCTCCGCCGAAAAGTGGACACACACACTATTTATCTTCTGTTCCCATAATGCAAATCTCTACAGCGTTTTTTTCAGAACAATTCACTGTTTAACTCTGTCTGAGGATCATGACGGCTTCATTAAGACTGTCATCCCGGGGGGGGGGGGGGGGGGGGGGGCTATGTACGTCCGGCTGTGCATCGCCCTCGGAGACGGTGGTGGGCACCGGGGAGAGGAGGGTCCGGTAAGGTGGAGGGTGGACTCCTAAATGAGCCCATTGTATGGCCCCCATCAATGGCGTCTCACAGCGTCTTCATGTTACACAGCCATATCATGAACTCTGATCTGGGAAATTACAGCTACAACCCCGTCAGGACCCGGGTAAGCCACCCACATAAAAGACCTTTTGTGTTGGTGTTATCCAACGCGAGCCTACCCACCACCCGACCCCCCCCCCCCATCTTTATCTCGCCATCTCTCTCCTCTCTCTCCGTATCTCTCGCTCTCTCTATCTCACCCCCCTGTATATGTCTCTCTCTCTCTCTCTACTGGTTTAGGTGTGTGTGTGTGTGTGTGTGTGTGTGTGTGTGTGTGTGTGTGTGTGTGTGTGTGTGTGTGTGTGTGTGTGTGTGTGTGTGTGTGTGTGTGTGTGCCCCACGTGCAGGGTACTAATGGGACTCGCAGTACACTTACACAGGCAGGCATGCTAACTTTGTTCATGAGAGGATTAATCAAGGAGCAGTCTTTGCTGTGGGAGTGTACAGCGGCGCGAGCGCGACAAGACAAGCTCGTATCATTCGAGTGATAAGAGTCTGTCACGCAAAATGAATGTTTAGCCTCCCTATAATTACCATGTGCAGCGTCTCGCTATGCAGCAAAACATCCATTAGTTCAATCCACAAGCGATCATGGTGTTACATCATTCTGTTTGTTTGTCAGGTGGTCTTTAGGAAGTAGGCTACATTTTAAAGGTGTTCATGTATCTTTTGTTTTGGGGGGTTTGTACTGGTGCCCTTCCTCATTATTGGCTCCAGGTTTCGCTAAACCCCTAAGAGAGACTGAAGTGTGATTTTGAGCCGGCTTCAAAGCAGTCAGGAAGCAGAACTCTGTGGTTTCACAGAAACGGGTCAATACATGAAAGAAGCACACGGGAAGTACCTTTTCTGGGGGGTCTTCTTCTGATAGCACTAATAGGAAGAAATATTGGAAAATACGATGGATATTGTGGATGGATTTTGTAGCTTCCTTGGTCCGCTATGGGCAGAGCTCTAAGCAACAGGGACAGCATGCACACCTCTTATTAAACTCAAAGTGTGGAATCAAAGTGCAGACGCATGGAGCCTCTGACTTACATTCCCTTTAACAACCAACTGTGGTTTGGATCCTGGTTTTTGTTTTAAGCTTTACTGCTGATGTGTAGTGTCTGTTCACAGAAGAGGCCTACACAAGCATATACAGTAGCTGGGGGGGTGGCATGTGGCTCAGGAGGTGGAGCGGGTTGGCTGGGTAACCGGAAGGTTGCTAGTTCAAGCCCTGGCTCCTCCTAGCGGAGTGTCAAAGTTATCCTTGAGCAAGGCACCTAACCCTAACTTGCTCCTGACAAGCTGGCTGTCTTGCATGGTCGACACCGTGTGAATGTTTGGCAAAATTGTAAAGCACTTTGAGTGGCAACTGGTTAGCAAAAGCGCTATACAAATGCAGTCCATATAGCATATAGAGTTTTGTGAGCTCTCCTGGATGGAGAAGCTGCACTGCCTTTGGTGGAATCTTCACTCTATTTCACCCTGGTCTGTCCTGAAAAAAAAAGCAGGCGAGGAGAATGAAATCCTATTTTAATAATTGGCCTCCTCGCCTGTCAATCATGTCTCGCCTGTGAGTCTGACAATGCCGCAGGAAGCCATCACCAGCGTCATGAGGCAATTCGCCCAAGTTGGACTATCTGTGTTTTGTCTAGCGTGTGTCTGTGGTGTTGTGGCAGCAGTCGTGGTGGTGGGCACTCCACCACTAGGTGGGGCTCTAGGGGACGCCTGTCTGGGAGAAAGTCCATGAGCCAAGGGGTCAGCCCTGGATGTGTCACCCCTCTGTTGGAGTTTCATTATTGATGTTGCTTTCTGATGAATCCAGTCTGGCCACAGTTCGCCCCGTCACAGTAGCGTGGGAGGGGAAGGCAAGCACGCACACGCACACACACTCTAAGCTATTCTGGTCCTGTACACTCATACATCTTTTTATCAAGCAATGTAGTTACTATTTTATGAAGAAAAAAACTATTTCTCCATTGCCTTGTTTCCTCAGCTTTAACACGGAGCCCATATGTGACGCCAGCTTCCTGCATCAATGCATTCTCGTGCTGTTTGTGTGTTCACTCCTTTCTTTCTGTGTTTCTCTCAGTCTTCCTTTATTAGGTGCCAAGCAAAAAGTGTGCGAAGGCAACTTATTGTAATTCTCAATGTTTTGGTTGCCCCAAGATTAGCACACAACAAAAATTACACCGATTTTTCACACACATGCATATACACATGCTGAGCAAATAAGCCTCTTGAACTGAAAACTTCCGGGTTGCAAGATTTTCCGCCATTTTGAATTTAGTTAAAAACAGTAAATTGCATAACGATCCCAGACAAAAATCCTTTTGCCCATATCATCTCTGGCCCATTATCTTCAATCTGACCAAAGGATTAGTCTGTACAATAAAGTTTAAAGCACCCATGAGCCATTGAGTTCTAAAACAGGCGTGGATTAAACCGTAAAAATTGCTCATATCAACATCAAGTGGGACTCCTATGATGTTGACCCCAATACAAAAGTTGTTCATAATCAAATTCTGAACAAGATAAACTCAACATATTTTCAAATAGGGCGTGGCATCGAAATGGGCGTGGCATGTCACTAAAATCGCCACAGTTCATAGACGCAATGTTTGATTTGAGCGGGACCGACACAGTGGATATTGGGGTCCAAAGGTCCAACCCCTCAAGTAAAATTAAGTTGATTGACAAAACAACATGGCCGCCAGAGGCTAAAAATTGTCAAAAAACCACGAATAGCTATATCAACATCAAGTTGGACTCCTATGATCTTGACTCCATTACAATAGTTGAACCCAACATCGTCTTTGTCGTGTTTGTAGCGGCCCCTGCGCCACATTTCACCAATATGTATGAAACTTGGTAGGCACGTATAACGTGCCAATACCTACAGAAAATCCTCTTGGACTCATGCCCCAAAACCCACAGGAAGTAGGCCATTTTCATTTTCATTTTCGTGCTTGGCGGCCATTTTCACTTTTTCGCATTGTATTTGAACGAACTCCTCCTAGGGAATTTATCGGATCAGCTTAAAAATTGGTCAGTACAGTCATGAAGTGGTGCTGAATAAATGCTGTGCTATTTGTGACTGTACGTTGAAGGGCGTGTCCGTGGCGTGCCGTCAAAGTTGGCCACTTTTAATGGAAATTCACAGTGTGGCCTGTCACTAAAATTGCCACAGTTCATAGACGCAATGCCCCAGGGCGGTCGGCTCAGCGGGGCGGTGGTCGGCTCAGGCTTGGCACCTTCAACACTGCTCACAGTTTTAATTGGTCTTGTCTTTTCTTTCTTTCCTTTGCAAAAAAAAAACATCTGCCATGACCCAGCAAGCGGCAATGCCCGCTTCTATAGTTCTACGAACTATGTGAGAGAATCTAAATTATTCATGAGATGACTACTTTAGAAACTGTCGTGTCTGCTGAAACCGAACTGGGCCCCGCAGCCACCGCTGGTCTCTTTGAGTAAATAAACACAACGTGCATAAATTAAAAATTGTACATACATGAGTGTTTGTTGAGTCTGTGGGAAATGTTCATGAAAGGATGTTTGTCACATGAATTAACCATCACTTTCCCTGTGTCCATAGTTGTCAGACTGCTCCACAGGTCTGTCTTCATCTGTGCTGCGCTAAATCTCAGCCATAGTTCTATTAACATAGTAACCATTTGAATAATTAATGGGTTCATCTCGTTTGATCAGTCAACATTACACATGACATGACTCTATCGTGTGTGTGTGTGTGTGTGTGTGTGTGTGTGTGTGTGTGTGTGTGTGTGTGTGTGTGTGTGTGTGTGTGTGTGTGTGTCCATATGAGTTGGTTTCAATCCGAAAGACTACACTACTAACACTAGAGCAACAACAACAATAAATGCAATACATTTCTGATCCTAATGAGACTAAATGGGGAAGAAGAAATTTAATTTGGCAAGGAAAACACTTGGCTGTTGTGTCTTTTGGTGTTTTCAGTTTATTTTCATTATTATGTTATGCGTATGTGTCAGCTGTGTGTGTGTGTGTGTGTGTGTGTGTGTGTGTGTGTGTGCTCTCTGTTGTGACGCAGAGACGTTGCAGACCCCTAGAGGGGTTGTTCTAATGAGATCTTAGCGGTTAGCCATCACAGACTACTGAATGTTTCGTTACCGCGGCACCAGAACACAGTGCACAGTGAAAGACGCTCGCACAGCATGCTTGCTTTTTTGTCTCTGTAGTCGGTACTACTGCATATTACTCCAAAGAAGGAACAGTAGATCGTTGGGCTTTGATGGGAGCCGTTCTTCCGACAATCCAATGAGGGTCGTTAGAGTGTGTGTGTGTGTGTGTGTGATGGTCCCATTTCCCCTCCCCTTTATACCAGCTTAGAGAAATGAGATTAAAGTGGCATGGCTACATTTGGAACACACACACACACACACACACACACACACACACACACACACACACACACACTTCTAAACCAAACGAACGACGAACAGACATAGGAGCAATGAAAAGAAGGTGCCATCTGAGGTCATTGAAACTAAGGTTGTTTGGAGGTCGTTCTGGAGAGAGAGAGCCCTGTTGTGTTTTCTTTATTTCCTGGTCTGCCATTAAACTCATTTGAACCCAAAATAGCTCCAAGATTAGATAAAGTCTTGATCCGGTGTATGTGTTTGTCGTATCCTGCTGGTCAGCAGTAAAACATTGAAGATATGTTCCATAAAGTTGCTGTTTCATGTTGCTGCTCTCAAGGAAGAGGAAATGTGAAGAGATAATAATAACACCATCCATCAATAATACAAAAAATGACCCCTTTATCATATCCCATTCTAATATGTCTTAATCTGTCTCTCGTACCAATCGCACTCTGGCCTTTCAATATGAAAGAGGCTTCAAAACGACATGACTTTATGACTCACAAAACAATATATATATTTTTGCCTTTTGTTCCTTGATCTTTTTCTGTTCCTCTTTATTACCTTCTCAAATTAAGGGTACTGTAGGTTCGATTTAAGAGCAATAACTAACACTTCCTGCTGAGCAAAAATAGTTTTATTCGAGAAAAATGCCAGACCATCTGTCAGCTATTAGAGACTGAGAAACTCTGTTCTGGTTGACTCCACACCTGCCACGGTTTGAGACTACTTTGATTTAAGACCGCCCTGGCTAATTTCTGACCTGCCAGGGCAGCTCTTCCATGATTGGTTTGGGATATCAATCTCGCCTGTCAATCATAGACACATGAAATGCTAACAATTTTCAATGGGCCTCTTCTTCTGTCTTCTTCTCTCTCTGTGTTTACAACTCTCAAATCTTACCAACAGCACATTGAATGGATGAGTTCAAGTAATGCACACAATGAATATTACACAATGACCATGCAATGTCATTATTTAGATTGATCGCATGGCTTGTCGTACTTTCATAGTGGAAAATTAGAACACTATCTCGATATAAAATCAGCGCATTAGTGGTTTTAATTTTTATATCACGTCGCCCTAAGCTACCATCTCTAAATTGGCCTTGACATACATTGGCTGCACGTTCAGTCTGTTCATTCATCTCAACTGTCAGTCTGTCCCGTCTCTCTCCACATAGTTCCACCGTGCAGCGGCTCCCTCTGCGCTCCACGTGTCTGTGGAATCTGTCTGCCTGGCCAGAGGCTCCTCTCTCCAGGGCGCACAATGCTGCTTATTCACAGGCCCAGGGCGAGAGGACAGCCTGGCTGCCAGGAGCGCTCAGGGTCAGGCTGGGATTTAGTTTACACACACACACACACACACACACACACACGCAACCACGTTCAACTTCATGCACAAAGGCACACACACACACACACACACACACACACACACGCACACGCAACCACGTTCAACTTCATGCACAAAGGCACACACACACACACACACACACACACACACACACACACACACACACACACAGTGTTTTTAATAGAGTAATGAGGACCAGGTTTTGCGTTTAATGACAATACGACAACAGCTGAACTCAATATTGTAAGCGCTTAAGCCCAGGGGACACAGACCCCAAGGTGATTTGCAAAGAGTGCTGTTCAAATGAACAATGAGCAGATGCTGTTTCCTCTGGTCGATGTTATGAGAGCTCTCTGGACGGCTGGTTGGCTGATTGGCTGGTTGGTAGGCTGACCGGTTGGTTAGTTGGCTGGCTGGTTAGTTGGCTAGCCGGTTGGATGGCTGATCCACTGGCTGGGTGGTAGGCTGTTGATCGCGGGACAGGTTGGCTAGCTGGCTGGGTGGCTAGTTGTAAGGCTAGCAGGTGCCTTAGCTGCCTTGCTGCCTGTGGGGTGCTGCACACGGACGAGTGGTCTAACTCTAGTCTAGTCATAGTCCCCATGGACAGATGAACGAGTCCAGTCGTCCCCAGGTAGGACAGGGTAACTAGTCCCAGGTATGACAGGGTAACTAGTCCAGTCATCCCCAGGTATGGACAGGGTAACTAGTCTGGTCGTTCCCTGGTATGGACAGATTAACTAGTCCAGTCATCCCCAGGTATGAACAGGGTAACTTGTCCGGTCGTTCCCTGGTATGAACAGGGTAACTAGTCCCAGGTATGACAGGGTAACTTGTCCGGTCGTCCCCAGGTATGAACAGGGTAACTAGTCCGGTCGTTCCCTGGTATGGACAGATTAACTAGTCCGGTCATTCCCCAGGTATGGACAGGGTAACCCGTCCCCAGGAAGGGCCCTGGGCCCCAGAGGCAGTGGGAACCGGGGCCAAGTGTCTGGTAAACCATCGTCCTCAGGGAGCTCGTATCACATGGAGGGAGACGATGCCAGTTCAGGGTCAGCACGCGTACCCACCGCCCCTCCTGTCACCCCCTACCCCCAACACCCCCTCCTCCTCCTCCTCCTCCTCCTCCTCCTCCTCCTCCTCCTCCCACCCCGGCCTCACCCCCCTCCCCGTCCCCGGTCATCCAACACCGGGAGCGTGTGCTACCCGGAGGTGATACATAAAAGTGTCTTTTATCAAGGACTTAAGCAGCTCTATTGCATATCTCCCAGGTCCGGGCTGGCAGGTCGAGGGGGGGCCTGTGTGGAGAAGAGGCGGGGGGGGGGGGGGGGAACTAGGGTGGAAAGCGGAATTCTGCCCGGGCGACACCTGGGTTGGTCCAAAGGGTTTAAGCCCCGGTCAGAACCAGCCAATCACGGAGCGGACGTGAGTCTGTTGCCGAGAACATATCCCAGCGCGAGCGGGGTCCTGCGGGTTTACCGCGGCGGTAATTATAGAAGGCAGTCTGCTCCAGTGACTTAAAGCACAGACAGAAAAATGCACGCCTTGATGCCCTGTCTGCCCCTCCCTAGGGTTATACTAGTGTAGAGGTAATGGAAGGTTGTTGGGTTTTAGGGGGAGCACCATAACTCTTCCTCGAGTCTCCTTCGCTATCCTTTCATCTGTCAGCCTTTCCTCCACATCCTGGTCATTCTGCAGATGATTAACCTTTTATATTATGGCATCTGCATAATGTCTTCTCAACACGGCAACAGAGCTGTGTGTGTGTGTGTGTGTGTGTGTGTGTGTGTGTGTGTGTGTGTGTGTATGTGTGTGTGTGTGTGTGTGTGTGTGTGTGTGTGTGTGTGTGTTCGTTCAGCATGGGCCTCACGTTAGCACAAGAACATTGAAAGTGTGTGCGTGTGTCCTCATGTCACCACAGGAACATTGGAACAGTTATGGCCGGACCTTCAAATATTCATGAGAGGTTGTTTCTCTGTATTTATAGTTTGAGGGCCTTTTTAAATACGCCAGTGATTCCTTCCCCAGCCCAAGTTGCAAGGCGAGAAACCACATCAGGCAAACATAGCGCACTCCTCTCAACTCATTCATATGACAAGGTCTGAGAGAAGAGCCTTTACACTCAAAATGCCTCAAAGTGAAACTCATCAGACTGTATTATTGTCGTCCACTTTGACAGCTTCCCCTAGGTCTTGGGCCAAAAAAATGAACCACAGGCATTATTAGTCAATGTGAAAGTCTGAGCGTCGTTTTTGTGTTGGGTCATACAATAAAAAGCTTAGAGAAGAGGAATTTTATGCACTGTGGACGGACGCACATCCTGTGCCTCATCATAATGCTCCCACTCAGGGAGTAGATCAACCACTGAATGAGCCAGCTCTATAACACGTCTCACAGTCACCTGCAAAGCGGTTTCCCAATCAGTCTGCATTCACATAGACACGTCTTAGTGCGCGCGCACACACACACACACACACACACACACACACACACACACACACACACACACACACACACACACACACACCTCCTGTTGATTAAATTCCAGGATGATTCATTTAAGGCATGTGATTTAAGACATGTGATTTTCAAACTGTTTTTGGATGACAAATCTGAAATTCTAGATCTGGATATTACGTTTGAGCAATTCGGAATTCTACTTTTCAACCTATCACCTTGTTATTCCAACCGGTGCTCCTGCATTCTGTATATTTGCATTTCCCTACCTCAGTCCGCTAAACGCTTGTTTAAACAATTCTTCAAATGATCAAACGCTCGTCGCGTCTCCACTTGCTTTAACCCACAACTTTCGGTCTCCGCCTCACACAGTTTGTTTATTTTATTTTTTGCTCATCTTGGCTCACTGAAGTCCTCACAGCCGGTCGAGTGATGGCTGTAAGCTATGAAACTACAGGCCTGTGTTAGGAGACGACTGGGTGTTCATCAGATAGGGAAGCTGCATCCATCTTCATCAACATCCTTAGCTCCCTCAATGTCTGTTAAGCACCATGGTGTGTGTGTGTGTGTGTGTGTGTGTGTGTGTGTGTGTGTGTGTGTGTGTCCCATATGAATTTATGTATATGGGTCATGCACTGGGTTTAGCAGAAGCGTCCTATTGTTCCCGTGGAAACAGAGGGATGAGATAGGGCCTTCATCAAGGGCCCAATGAGGGCAAAGTCTTTTGAAAGTCAGGAGGGGAAATCATGTCACACACATTTATTTTTGTCTTGATTTGTTGTTGTTGTTGTCTATGTTGACAGGGTTTCATGGCGTGTCTCTGCCTGCCAAGTTTTCCAGGGATTTTAATTGGTCGGATGACGGTCAATGGCTTCCGTTGGGGCCCTCGTTTGTATGGGATGAATACCGCTACTAATTATTGTCTCCTTTCAGCCCACTGTTCTTCCACTCTAATGGGCGATAATGAATGTTATAGCTCAGTGAGAGCTGGACACACGGAATTTATGGGATAAAAACATTCAATTTAATTTGGTTTTGAGTGTCCTAAATTCCTAAATTGCTTCGTAATGATTACGATAACACAGTTGATTAAGACGAGACGTTCAAAGGGAGTCCAACTACTTTCAGAGATTACTGAAAAGCTGACACACTTCTCACAACAACACGTGTCCAGGAACACAGTGACCTTGATTTGAGTCTTGCCTAATACTGCCAAGCATCTGTTATGATAGACCTGTCATGGTTTCATAACCATAACCATTTCCCACAAAAAAAACAAAGGTTACATAAAATAGATTGTGTAAAAATAGCCCCGGAGCTATTTCTTCTGACACATGCATGTCGGGCCTTCATTATTGAGATACCAGAGGAAGATAACTGTTTCACAAGTTCTAGATGATTTATCCCATTATAACGTTTGTGTAGTGTTGCTTCATATGTATTTATATATACTGAGGAATCATTGCTTTTTTTGTGTGACTCCCACATCCACAATCCCACTTTGACACAGAAAGGTGTTTATCTGACACATTAATGTACACTCGAAAAACATCTGTGTATTCCTGTGAGTGTGTGGACACCACTCCTTTGTGAACCACTCCCTGAAAGAGGACTTTTCCACAATTTTGTAAATCGTTGTCCTCCCACTCAACACATCTGGGGTTTTATTGTCAGATTACGTCAATGTTTCCATCACCTGCTTTATTTAGATGGGATTATGCAAATTCACTGACAAAAGCAGTAAGGACAACAGCCAGAAGACATTTACATGACCCATTTTAGTAGACACTTTTATCCAATGTGACTGTCCCATGCAATCCCTATTTGAGTAATCAAAACAACTGTGCTGAGTATCTATATGAATCATAAAGATGATTTATCATTAATTATTATAATATTCTATGGGTGGTTGGCAGTAACAGGAGAACCACATTATGAAAACTTCATCTGCAGGGCAGTAAGTGAAATGGAGAACATCAAGCAGCCGTTCCTCACAAACAATAACGATGATCCAATATCGAGTCAGTGCACAAGGAAAGGACCTTGCAGGCCTCGTACTGCGCCAGAGATCCAAGGCAAGCGTTCAAAAGCCTGGAGGGATAGCACATTTTTGTGTGCTTTTATTTTTCAAGCAAAAGTTATTCTTTTCTTCTTGGTTAAACTTGCTCGATAGTACCGCATTGTCGAACCATTAGGCTTGAACACGCCCTCAACTTCCAAGCAACATATATCTTAACTTCTATACAATACAAGTCCCGCCCTCAAGCTCAAGTCAGCTCCACCGTGTCGTGACCTGCCAACTATAAGAACACATTAACATTGTATATTGAGCTTAAACTATTTTATTCCTAACCAACATGCACACTGGACCTATGACTTTTACATTTTACATTCAGGGCATTTTGCAGACACTTTTATCCAAAGCGACTTACAATAAGTACAATGTCAGAAGAAAGTGAAACAATATACCGCTGTCGGTACAATAAGGATGTTCATAGAACCAAGTGTAAAGCACTACCAATCGCGAGGTTAACCCGTTCCCCGTATACAGCAAAGATAGCTAGGCTAAGATGCTACGTAACTAAGTACTATAACTAAATACGACATACAATAAGTGCCTACATTAAGTGTAAGCACTTATATGAGTCCACTAACCAAATAATATACACTTGATCAAAAAGGTAATAAATCGCGTGAGATGAAAATTAAATCCGGTGACCAGCACGTTGTCAACCCCCCCGCCCAGCGGAGACGACCACAGAGAACTGACCCACCCGTGACTCCGGCGTCTATGGAGTCACGGAACAACACATCGTGTGCGGTATGGGGATCTGAACTCATGACCCGCCGCCACAGTGTTGAACAATGGCCAGACGGTCACGATGTCCTGTCATCTAGTTTTCCGACCGCATTTTTTTTTTTTCTCTCTCTTCCTTTTAGGAGACGGTAGGTCTGGATAGACACTCTGAAGATGGGTGGGGGGGGGGGGGGGGGGGGGCGGGGGGGGGGGCTGAGTTGAGTTCTTTACTTTAAAAAGAAGTTGAAGGAAAAGAAAAAGTAGCCATTAACTTGGCCCAAACCCACTCTCTCTATTGCCCACACACACACACACACACACACACACACACACACACACACACACCTCAAGTAAAAGGAATGGCCAGACACAGACTGTTCTTGTCCTTCTGTTCAACCAGGGTGTACGGTGTGTGTGTGTGTGTGTGTTGGGGGGGGGGGGTTCCTCTGCTCGTGCCCCTCTGTATCGTGTGTCTGGTGGGTAACTCCGAAGGACACAGCCCCCACAGGTCCCCAAGCAGCCCTGCCCATGGAGCAGCGAGTCTCAATTAAAGATAGTGTGAGCGGCGGAGCGCCACAAGGAACAGAAGCGACTCACTGGGCGACACCCCCCTCTGACACAACTACTACAGCCGCCGCCGCCACCGCCTAAAGTTAACCGTTAAAGTTTCACTTTCGGTTTATTTCTTTGTTCTCTCCCTTTAACGGCATTACCCTGTGGGACTCACGCAGGAAAACCGCCGCTGCTTATCACAAGTTTTCTCCCGTTTGATCATAGTTCGGAACAGCAAAAGGTTTTGAAGGCGTTGTACGGCATGCAAGGGACCAGCATAGAGGGCTCAAAGGAGTCTGGACATCGGTTCTGCTGAAATACGCACAGCTGACTCGTCTGAGTCTCAACGTGGTGTTGGCCTCTCTTTTGTGGGAGTTAAGCAGCACTCCGGTTCCCCGTTGACGCAAGGACCACGCAGACGCTTCGACGCAGTCGTGAACCTGTCTTGGTTCCGCGTCGGGTTTTAGTGAGCGGACCAATCACAGTCCTCGCTGCTGCGTCGCCTCAACGCAAGGTTGCAACTTTTGGGAGGGGCACGTCAGGCTCTTGCGGTGGACGCAAGGAGGGTCCGCAAGGACGTAATGGGTCCGTAACCCCCTTGCGTTGCGTCGACGTTGAACCATAATCAGCCCTTCAGGAGTTGCTCAGAGGAGCTAGACCCGAGGATTGATTCAGCAAGACTGAATACAAATAGTATTTAATGTACGCATACAAGAGTCACCTCTCTGGTAGAGTGAGCACCGATCCTTGTGTTAGAGGGATTTCACGCCCTTGCAGGAACACTAGGTCGTTCTTCAGAGAGAACAGATGTATTTGTTAGTGCGGCAGTAAAGGCAGCAGAATGACAGGAGGTCAGCGTGATCTTACCACCGGTTGTTGCCTAAAGAGAAAAGGATGAGGCAAGGCTACATGGGGATTTTCCATGACACTCCCCTCTCTGGTTATTTAGAACCCTTAAATATGAAATGATTACAAATGGTATATAGGCCTTATTTACCGATCAAGATTGCAAATGATCACACATCATCATGCATCTCCATGATGTCACCGTACAGATAACTATACCACTTCACTTTTACTGAAGAAAGCATAGCCAAGAATCTCTCATTCTGTCATCATCCTCACTGCAGGAGCTATCACTCCAATTCGGGGGAAGATGAGTAGATGATTATTAATTAGGATACCGCCTTTGTGGATAATTTGTTACACAGGCTTTTCCGCTTGTGTAAATGCCACATTTACACAAAAAGTAAAACATACAAACATGTATCATCATTCAAAGTGTCAAAGAGTGACAATTCACCATACCAGTCTTGTGTGGGGTTCAAGAACAGATCTGTTTAACAGACAGTGGGATCTGCTCGTTAGATCTGAGTTCTGATGCGGTTCAGCTCTATCAGCATAGGTGTCAGTCCAGGAGGGGAATCACCATCAGAATGTTCTGGAAGGCGGGCATGGTGTGTACGTATGTGTGCGTGATATGACATCTTCTTTTTGGGTTTTCACATAAACAATCACGTGATCACCCACTGCAATTTAGAAACATGCAATATAGACTGACACATTTATCTATACAGTTAATCTCATTGTGTTATTTTTTGTAACCCGGAAATAAAACCAAAACCAAATCAATGACAGAGTGATAAAAGAACAACTATGGTCATCTATTATGCTAAATACTTCTCTTTTATAAAAATATAGTATAATAGCAATATACCTAAGGAGAGAGAATACGATGTGGCTTTAGTGTGGTCATGACTGGGTCAAAACAATGACAGTAAAAGAAAGAGAAACCAAGAGCTGACCTACACATCAGGTTGGGGCCGTTAGGTCTGGTCCCAGTCAGTCAGTCAGATGACAAGCAGTCAGCCAGTGAACAGTCAGTCAGATCCACACCACATCAAAGGGTCATCTTTTTGGGTACCCAATTACGTTTTCATCTATTCAATTTATATTGTTTTAAAAGCACAATTCAAGTATGATTTTTTTATTACCATAAATGTGTTCTCTTCCTGATTCATGAAGTCTATTGTGAAATGGGTCGCAATGGTATCTTTCAGTTTAATCTCTGTATGCAATATTTGGAAAACACTGCATGGATCGCTGCATTTAATGGACCAACCTCTCCTAGTGAAAAAGAGTCTAGGCTCTTTTGCTGTTATCAATTTAAGACGGACACAGATTTACCCAACATTTTAATTGTGGTTGTCTCCTAGATAATTTAGGGCCTGGGTAGGTTTTCTATGTGTTGTTTTTCTATTTGTATCCTCCTTGATTAATTCCCCCTTTCCAAGGTAATTATTTGAAATAATAAACCAAGCACCTTAAAGCTTTGTAATGCCTCTTGTCTATCTATAACTCCCTTAGGTCAAATTACTTGGTAGCACACCATTAACTCCAATAACAGATACATTATTATTTTGTGTGGCTGATGTTTATTTCCCTCTGGTTGTGTATCAGCATTTAGACGCCCTTTACTAATTTTCTTGTCCCGCTTTGAACTTGAACCTCAAACTCTCTGTGACTTCCTGTTTACCTCTGATACCGTACACCGCACCGGTGATCCTCAACAAAAACATACCTTGCATATCCAAAAGCAGTTATGCCAGTTTGTACAACTCACAGTTTAGTTAGGAGCCTAAAAACTGTATATGAAAAAAGTGTTCTGTCCAGGTCACTTTCCCTGGTGACCAAACCCCTGATTTCATGAAGGTGATAGTGATATTATATAGTGGCACTGCTCCAATTATGTAATAACCTTTTTTAGAATCCACAAGAAATTGAATCGACCCACGTATGACGAGCACATCTAGTGTTGCAGAGTATTAACCTTATTGAGACTCTTTCCCAAGTTTTTGTCGATCTCCACACACATGCCAATACTGCTCCTGATGTCCACTACCCTTGCCGCACCCTCCCCTTTGATTGTGAACATCTTGCCCTTTCCTGAAGCCTGTTGTTGGTACTGGGGTTCCCCCTCCCTGGAGGCAAAATTTTTAATCCTACTATGGCCATGCCAATATACCGAAAAGACACGCCACCTCTATTTCTGATTGGTTCGTCATACGCGCTTTTACTGGCTTGATATTAGCTGCTATGGTTAAGGTTAGGGTTAGGTTTAGGGGTTATGGTTAGGGTTAGGTTTAGAGGTTAGGTTTAGGGGTTATGGTTAGGGTTAGGTTTAGGGGTTAGGTTAGGATTAGGTTTAGGGGTTAGGGTAAGGGTCATGGTTAGGGTTAGGGCTCTTTTGTGATGCTCTCGAATGCTCACAGCGAGGGTACCGTAGCGTCCAGTTGAGTTGCATGCAACCCGGCCAATCACAGACAGAGTAGGGCGGGTCTTGGCGTGGCCGTTTCTTGTTCTTTCTTCTTGTCCTGTAGCTTTACTCTGTAGCTTCTGTGGCTTCAGTCTGTAGCTTCACTATGTAGCTTCTGTAGCTTCACTATGTAGCTTCTGTAGCTTCAATCTGTAGCTTCTGTAGCTTTACTCTGTAGCTTTTGTAGCTTCAGTCTATAGCTTCTGTAGCTTCAGTCTGTGGCTGTGTCCCAATTCAGGGGCTGCATCCTTCGAAGGACGCGGTCTATGATGGTGTGGCCTTCGTAGACAGCGAAGGCCACACCAAAGGCCGAACGAGCATTGTTAAATGGGGTCTAGCCTACAGAGCATTTCCGGATTGCGTAACCAGCCGTTAACGTCCTTTACCTTGCTTGACCACGTGCCGCTCCTGTCTCCTAGCAACCCTGACAGCTGCGGTTCAAACCGGACAGCGGAGGAGAAATATGGAGCCAGAAATCATAATTTTATTTGTTAGGGTTAGGGTTAGTTTTGTTTTATCTTTTATTGGAGGAGTGGGAGAAGATTCACCGCCGGAGCCGGCGGGTGAAGAGGAAGAGAGGACGTTGGCTTAACGTTAATTAGTTTAACGTTATATGTCTAGCGTTAATGTCATTGAACTGAAAATGGTCCCAACCTTACTTTTATATAAAAATTTTTTGTCATTAAATATATATTCACTGCAGCTGCCGCTTCCGCTCTCTCCGCGCCATTTCTGAAAAAAAATCCAACGCTCAATGAATCTTGGGATACGTTGGGCCATAAAGGATCCACCCAGTGGATCCTTCAAATCCGGGAAAAGAAGGCTGCATCTCTCGGCCACATTTGAAGGAGCCTTCGAAATGGGACAGCACTTGACGCGCCGCTGTGACGTAAGCGATCTTCAAATGCGTCCTTCGAAGGATGCAGCCCCTGAATTGGGACACAGCCTGTAGCTTCTGTAGCTTCAGTCTTTAGCTTCTGTAGCTTTACTCTGTAGCTACAGTCCGTAGCTTCAGGGCTTCTTTATTAAAATGTTTGCCTTTTCATTTTTTTTTTTGCTTTTCTGCATGATGTGTATTTGGCAGCACATCGGCCATCGTCCTCACCTCACAATCAATACAGGCTGCTCACGCAATGTCTTGTAATAGTGATACATGTCTTGTAACACAGCCAGCGTAAAGCCAGTAACAGATTGACTGTCAGCCCAGCATGTGTCCACCTCCATGGGCCAGCGCTCCAGACATACTGTTCAACTAAGTGGGTGGAATACATTCATTGTCATATTATAATTTACATAACTGCTATTTTTAAAATATATATTACGTAAATACTATTTTTACAACATCATTAGCATGTGATTAATCTTTATGCTGATTATACAGATTATGATTTGTATATGATTTGCATTCATGTACTTTTGTTGTTGCTTGGTACATGAGTGCTGTTTTATTGCTTATGTGCTTTTATCTTTTATTTTAACTTCTTCTGAGAAGAGTTGGGCTCTTTAGCTTCTTCCTGTACTTGAACTTGGAGTGAGTGTTGTTTTATTTATTTTGAATCCACATGCTCAACACATTGCTTAGCATTACAGTAAACAGCCCTCCGACATTGCGAAAAGCACCTTTCTACTGAGCATAAACAGTGCTGGGAATACAGCTATCCCTACCCAGGAAAGATTTTCTGGGGAGACAGCCACAGGCAACACAATAAATATCATGTATCAGGTATGATGACATGTAGGTGCCTTTTTGTCAAACCTGACCTCCACATAGTACAGAGAAGAGAGGGGCTATAGTAGATGACTTTGTCATTGCTGCTGCTTTAGTTCAAATACTGCGGTTCAATTAATGCACTAAAGAGTTGTGAGTATGACTCCATGGAGCACCGTCCGACAACCAGAATGGAACCAAGTCAAGTGTAACCTATCAAACCGGCCTCCACTCCCTGTATTATATTTTATTGTCATGGAGGTAATCTCATTACTTCGGTGAAGGAGAAGGTGTTTATGGTCCATGAATTGGCCTCCGTGTACTGTCTGATGAGGAGGAAGTCAGTGTCGTGGTGTCTGCAACCACCCATCCCATGTAGGATCCAGCCTCCATCTCGTTCATCTCCAGCTGAGGGAGACTCAGTGGGTGGCTGTGAGTCCACAGCTGTCATGAGTGAAGGCTCGGAGAGGACGTCTTGTACTTCTATTTTAAAACACGGACATAGCAAAGCGTTGGATGTTAACGTCAGGCTTATTCTGCAGGAGGGTTTTAAGTGGTAAATGCACAGGGTGAATCACACAAATACACATCCACATGCATCAGGAGTATGTGAGCGAGAGTAAGATGTCTGGCAGTGGTTGCTGGTTTGATCACTTCTCTTTTCTCTGAATTCTTGAGTTCCCATTTAGCTGTTGGGGCTCTTCTGCAGATGAATGGTGTGTAAGTGCTGGTGATTAATTAAAATCCATTTAGAAGGATTTAAAGTGACAATAATGGCCGTGTAGTTTACCCTAGAGCCACGTTTTTTTCAATTGTCATGCATATGCATATCACTAGAAAAGCTAATCTGCAGTATATTATATATATTCATATATCACCACTTTGAAATGCTGACTGGTCAAACAACCTTGTCTCTTGAAGATAATCAAAAAAGAGACAGAGAGAAAAAGAGAAATAAGACAAAAAATAAAATAAAATAAAAATATCAAAGATATATTATTTTCCACAGCAAACTCTTGTCTCTGTGTTTCTGAGAATCCCATCCATGGATTCTTGGGATGTGGTTCCTGGGTTCTGTTATTGGTATATCTTCAGATGTGGGTGGACCACGGCATGTTGTTGTTGGGTGTAATGTTTGTCTTGTGGACAGACGGCTGTCTGGGCCAGCGCTTACACTGCATCTTTCCCAGGTGATGTCACCTGTTCTCTGAAATGCTTTTTTATCAGTGAGGCCGGCGAATTGTTGTGCTTGTTTTCCATGCCGGCTGTGGCTTTCTCACTGTGAGCCCCCAACAGAACACTGTTATTCTCCATGGAAAACCAAATATCGGCCGCTGGCGTCTGACCGGAACCCGGGAGCGAGGAGGAAAACAAAAAGGCTAGAGTAGAAGTTAAATCGATTTTTTTTTTCTCATACTTTGTTCCTTATTGAAAAAACAGACGACACAGCACGCATGGGGAAATATTTCCTGGCCTTTACACGGTGAGGCGGACGTGGGGCTGTATCGACGTTTGGTCGTTCTTTTTACATTTACATTTTAGGGCCTTTAGCAGATGCTTTTCTCCAAAGCCAATTGAACCATTTTCAAACCACAAACTGACGGCAGAGGCAACCATGCAAGGCACAGCCAGCTCATCGGGAGCATTTAGGGTGAGGCGTCTCGCTCAGGGACACCTCAACGCACAACCCGCTCTACCTCCTGAGCTGCTGCCCCCCTTTTTTGCTTTTGTCTAGTGCTTTACTGTTATGATTTCTTCTGCTGAATTGGCATGATTGATAGTTAGACAAATACATCCAAACTTCAAAAAATGCAGGACTGATTTAAGCCTACACATCTCCTACAGGCTAGTGGAAATCCTACATTTAAATTCCCTCGCCACTCGGCATATTGCCAACTACCTGTTTAAATTACCTGACTCACCTCAGACGGGCTTCAAGAGTCCCTGGGCATAGCACCAAGACATTAGGCCCTCAGATCATTCACTAGGCTTTAATATCCCCCACTACATCAGCCACCAGCTTGTGAAATACCTCTGGCTGCCATGGCTCACAGAGTACTGTGTGTGTGTGTGTGTGTGTGTGTGTGTGTGTGTGTGTGTGTGTGTGTGTGTGTGTGTGTGTGTGTGTGTGTGTGTGTGTGTGTGTGTGTGTTGTGGTAGACAGACCAGTACATTATGTTTCTGCAGCAATCTAGCTAATATGGTGGATGAAGGAGTGGTTAGGTGGTTGCTCAATTAAAGAAGGGAGGGGGGGGGGCAGTGGCTCTGTGTCTGGGTGAAGGAAGTGAGTCAATGTAGGGAAGTAGTGGGATCTCTACGGAGAAGAGAGACTGTGAGTGCTGTTCAACATCTGGTGATTCATCAGAAGCGTGCAGGTGTTGATTATGACCATGTTGAGGGAAAGCCTTGGAGGTCTCCTAAGATAAGAGATAAGATGTTACTTTATTTATACAGAGGAATCTACTTGTGCAGTTGCAGTACAAAGTGGGAAAAGTAGCGCAGTAGTGCAAATATACAAATAAACTATACAAGAGTAAAATAGCACTAGAGTATCAGTAAGGTGCAATAAAATTCTAATAAAAATGTAAACTATTAGTAGGGTGCAATTCCAAAATATGGTAAGGTGTGTGCGTGTGTGTGTATGTGTGTGTGCGTGTGTGTGCGTGTGTGCGTGTGCGAAAAAGTAAAATCCCGTGAGTTTGTCAGCATATAAATTTGCGAGCCAGTTTCTACAAAACAATCCTTACTTGCAGATATGAGTTCATACAAATAGTACAACTGTAATTCATTCAACGATGAATAACTAGTTAGATAAATGTGATATTTATACACCGCACTACATTTTTGCAGCTAAAATAGAAAACGGTAAAAAAGCGATGAACTGCGCGTAAAATAAGCCAACGCTCACTCGTCCTCGGGCCTCGGGGTATAAATTGTGCGCTTATGGTTTGTCTGCGCCGGTATTAACGCCGCTCCACCGTCACCAGAACAGAGGGTTATTGCCGGTTGGGGGGGGGCGCGAGTCTTTGATGATGTCGTCGGCCCTTTTTTTCCACAGACGGCTCCTTGTGGGGGGACTCAGTGGGGTGTGTCTGGGACTCTGTGATGTGCTGGGCTGGCTTCAGCACCCTGTGGAGCCCTCCAGCCTGCAGCCAGGAGCGGGGCGGTGGTGGTGGTGGTGGTGGTGGTGGTGGTGGGGGGGTCGGGGGGGGGGATGGGTCCTGTGATCTCCACCGTGTGCCACCAAAAGTTGCCAAGACCACAGGAGACCTTTTTTTGTTGTCGCTTTTTCCTTAGTGCTGCGAGGAAGTTATCTATTAGTGTAATATTTTAGTTACTTAGCACACTCTTTCATCCAAAGCGACTTGGATTCAAATACAGGGCATGCCGACTTCTTGGGGAAAAACGATTGTTTCGAGTCGATCGAAAGCTCAGCCCAGTTCTCGATTTGGCTGAGTTAGTGTTTGACCAAGTTAGCCCAGTTCAATAAAAGCAGATGAGATCGATGCTCGAGCAGGCCTTACAGGATAGACTGCCAGCAACTATTGGTGGAGTCTGGCAGCCAACTAGGTGGAGAGTAGCAGCCTCCTATGTGGGGAGTAGCAGCCACCTAGGTGGAGTGTAGCAACCGACATTGCTTACACCTTGTTCTTCATCATTCTTACCCGTTAGATGAATATTTCATGGCAATATAGTGCTGACCTTTACATGCAGAATAATCTTTGGAAGGATGTGCATAGGTGTGTGTGTGTGTGTGTGTGTGTGTGTGTGTGTGTGTGTGTGTGTGCGAGCAAGTGTTAATTAGATTGATTGTGCTAAGATTGCAGGCAGGCTGTGCCATACTTAAGTGTTATTTGGTCGTATTGCTACTTTATGTTCAGGGTGACCTTGTCCTTGTCTCTCCATGTAATCCACCAAGGAGCGACACACACACACACACACACACACACACACACACACACACACACACACACACACACACACACACACACACCAGGTCAACGTGAGCCCCATCGAGTCCTGCCACATCGATCCTGGATAACATTGTCTGATTCTGGGAAACTTTTTCCCCTCCAGTTCACCTTGTTAGAGGAGAGCCCTGCTGGTGCACCGGTCATTTCCCTCCCCAAGGCAGACGAGTGACGATGTCCTTCCAACTGATGTCCTTCCAGTTTTATTTTATGCACATGTTGTTTTAGTCTGAAAGCAATATTCTTCTCTTTTATGTTTTTCGTTCAAATGCGGTCAAGCAGGTAGTTCAGGGGAACTACCAAGCTATTGTATGAACTGTTTCCATCTTGTCTACAGCAGCTGAAGTAGGAATGGAGGCTTTGATTTTGTCATGATAAATAAACTTATTTTCTTTTAACAACAACTAGAGCATCTGTGAACAAAAGGGACATGAAAGGGGATCAATGCGAGACAAACCCTTGACAATCCATTTCATGTCCCCAGAACCACATCTACTAAACCAAAAACCAAAAAAAAAAAAAAAAAAACGAGACTCCAGCATTGCGTCATTGCTTTGAACAAATTCATTGCATGAACAAATATGTAAATGTTTTGAAATCTTTTTATTTTTATATATCTTCCTCATTATTCTTTCCTTGAGCGTAGTTGGTGAAATACTTTTAATTTGTAGGATGAAAATACGAGTATAATATTTGAACTGGCTGCATAGGCGGCAGTTATGCAGAAACTCAGACAAGTGCAACGCCCCTGTTGGCCTGACATTTACTCGCTGACCAAGTCAAATTGACTTTCACTGCAATTTGGTCAAGGCTTTTCTATTTTATTCTCACATTTCAGTGATGAATCACTTCACAATCAATACCCATTATTTTATAAATAGCACCAGCTTTGTTGTGAAATTATTCATTAAATCCTCCCGTCATGTGGGGCGACCCGACCCCGGATAAGCGGACGACGATGAGGATGAGGATGAGGTCATGTGGGGCTATCGCCAATGTCACTGTCACACGGTGGCAGTTGAAGGTCACCAAAGATGGGGTGGGCGGTGGAGACGATGTGTGTGATGTGGGGAAGGGGGGGGGGTTCTTTGGCAGTTAGGAGAAGGCATCATGTGCTGGTCATTTATTTCCCTTCACAGATACGTTGTTTATTCCATTTTTCTCTAGCCAGGGGTGTTGACAGTTTTCATTTCCAAAGCCAAGCCTTCGCTGCCCTGTCTGACCCACCCCACCGAACTCACGTGTGCGACAAAACCCTCCGAAATCGCACGTGACATCGCCGGGTCGTGTTGAACGCAGTGGCCCTGGTGAACATCTGCGTACTTCCTTTTGTGTCATTGCGTTGCTGGCCTGAGGAGACCACCCATCATGCTGAGCACAGGACACAACAAAGAGGCAGTTCAGTTCAGTGCATTAATGTTCCCGAATCCCGCTCCGCTCTGGGTTGTGCGTACGCACACGTCTGGTGACCTTTGACTCCCTCGAGGGGTCTATAGCGCGGCGGTGGGCGGTGTCTATACTCTCTGGTCCCCGGAAACCGATGAGGACGTGCTGCAATGCCCTGTGAGGGATCGTCTCTCTGGGCTGACCTTCAAATATAGATCAGTTTCCACTCCCCAACCGTTTGTCAATAACTCTTCTACTGCGGCCTTGTATGTGTGTGTGTGTGTGTGTGTGTGTATGTGCGTGTGTGCGTGCGCGTGTGCACGTGTGTGTTTGTGTTTGAGGGAGGGAAAATAGGTGTGTGAGTGTGTTGTGCGGTGGCTGGTGTGTTAAAATGGTGTGGGTGGGTGTGGAGATGGATCTAAAACACCATGGCAGTTACTCTTTCAGTCACCCCAAAAATAATTGTTTTAACTCAGGTGATGGCTGAAGTTGTGGAAGAAAAAGCAATTATGTTCGCAATTATATCCCAGACACCAGCAAAAGTTATCTGTGTGTTCGCATCAGATCAAGGAATCCTTGGCTAAGTGCTTAAATACATTTTGAGTAAGATCTGAGGCAAGCACCAGTTGATTGAATTCTCTCAGACTACTTTACATTGAAACGTAAGCATCTGGGTAACCCTTTGTTTTATAGTCTGCATAACTGGAAGCCTGGCCAGACGGATTCTCGTGGAAAGGTAAACTCTCAAATCCATCTGCCTCCCAAGGTGAATTTCCACAAACATAGACTGGATCCGCTTCCATTGATTTGGGCTAACTCGGTCAAATGCTAACTCAGTTGCATCGAGGAATGGGCCGAGCTCTCGATCGACTCTGGGAGAAATAATCATATTTCCCCAAAAAGTCGGCATGACATGTATTTTACATCTTCTCTCGTACGTCTTCTCTCCACGGCGAAAAGCCGTCAACAATCCTTAAATCCTTCCTCCACAAATGAAGTTGGGAAAGATAGTGTGATGACATAGAACAACATTGAAAAAGAGTACTGAGAGGAGTTCCATTTGTACTGTGCTTGAGCCTGAAGGCGTTGTTGTGGGGGGGGCTGTGACATTTTTGTTTTTGTATTCAGTTTGGATCCACTGGGCATTTTCTTGCAAAGATAAATGTGTAGATCCAGCGCAGATTAATGAATGTAATGAATTCAAGTAAATTTACACCTGCTTTGTTATTCCATGGTGGAAACGCAGTAAATAATCACGAACAAATCACCACCCTCTGTAAAAGAGACCCCAAAATGCAATCCTCATGTGAGGATTAGGTTTATCAATATTCATGTCACAGCTAAAGCAGATATATTAAAACGCCATAATAAAGTATATTCATGGCATCTAGATATGTTCTTGTTGATGTGATTGATCAAAACAAATTTATTGAAAGTAAATGGATGTTGTCAAAATAGTTTGTTATATTTATTGTATACTTTGATTCATCCATTTATTCTTCCATCCATTTCACGCAAGAACCTGCAGAATTCATGGTTTAAAAACCACAATACCACCAGAAATCAGCAATCAAACTCCTCTGGACGGTAGTGTTGTCTTCCAGTGTTTCTCACGAGGAGATTACATCTGGAATATACAGTTTGAGGCAGTCTGGGGCAGCCAGCCCCAGCACCAGCCACCGACTCCCCCCCCCCCCCCCCCCCCCCCGTGTCTGCAGACGTTTCCTGTCTGTCCGTCCGTCAGTCTTTTGTTGTGGAGTCTTCCTCCTGCTGCAAGCCTTAGCAATGGAGCTACCGATGGTGGAGGTATGACCGCTGTACCCTGGAGCTATGGAGTCCCTCTGATCAGCAGAGGAAGGTAATCAGTGGTTCAACATGTAAATACTGGGACCTGAATTTCAATTTCTGCAAGTGTAGTTCCTGCAGAAGTCTTTTGAAGACTTTTGAGTAATCACTTCAGTGGCTTGTTATGAACGGCCACCCACGCCTGCAACACTTCTTGTTATCCTGTTTTTACTCCTAATTTGTCTTCTTCTGCTTCTCCTTCCCTATACCTTTGCATAATTATTATTCCTCTGATGATATCTAGGACAGCTATTTGTAGTGTGAGAATGTGTCATAGTGTGTGAGTGTGTGTGTGTGTGTGTGTGTGTGTGTGTGTGTGTAATAAATTATGTATGGTTGACTGTAAGTGTATATGATTATTTATGTATGAGCGTGTGTGTGTGTGTGCGGGTAGGTGTGTGTGTGTGTGTGTGTGTGTGTGTCTATATATATCCACTGCGGTGCGTGTCTGCTAACACGTGCCCTGTGGACTCCCTGGTAAGAGACCCGGGTGGTGCGGCTCTGCGCTGGTCCCAGTCTCGTGACTAACTGGGCCATTGTAATTGAGATGGATTCAGAACTCTAATTTTAACTTCCAGACACACACACGCACACGCACACACACACACACACACACACACACCTTTCTCTATCGGCGGGCTGGGTTACCAATGCCTCCCTCCTGCTGGGGAGAGCACACAGGATGTCTAAAGATAGGCCCGAGTCTGGACTATGCATGTGACACGGTTCCTGGCAAGAAAACACAAACGAATTAGGGGCGTGAATAGTAGCTCCACTCATTTGATATGAACGGTAGCACCCCTGTGTGTGGCGGATGGGCCTTTCTTTCAGTTTCTCAAACCCATTGACCCAACAGTTGTGTTCAAGCCAAATCAAAAAGAATAGTTTCTGAGTTTCTTCTTCTTCTTTGGTCATTTGTCATAGAATCATTTGGGATTTTCTTGCTTTTTTACTTGATCTTGATCCTCTGGTCAAAAACAACACTGAATTGTTAATTATGAGAATATCTACAGTTGCATTCAAGGCCTATACAGACGATTTCATGATTCATGATTTCGTTGGAACCCCACGTGAAAGCCAAGCGCGGGAATGTGACACACGTGCAGTGGTCTCGCGGCATGTGTGCCACACACACACACACACATATATGTGTATATATATATACACACACACTCACTCACTCACTCACTCACTCACACCTGGACAGCAAGTCATCAAGAACCTGGGGTTTAATCTATGTGTAGATTATAAAGTTGAATTTGAAGATTTGGATTGTGGCAACACGCTGGGCCAGACACAGCACTACTGCTGTGTCATACATACATGCCTTGCTAGCCGTACTATTAGACACATGGTTTGCAGTGTATTCTCACATTTCTTCCTATTTCCTGTCCTAAGCAGCTGTTCAAATTCTTTGTGTACACTTTGGACTGGTGCCCTTTGGCCTCCCAGCCTTTGTATCCCCGTCCGCCAGGCTCACGGGGTAACAGTGTGCACAGCAGGGGTCCAGATGGGATGCTCGGGGGGGGGGGGGGTCCTGGGACAACCACAGTAGTTCTGTTACAGTGTTGTTCCACTGTACTGTACTGTTCTTTGTTAAGTTCTTCTGTTAAAGCAGGATGTGTTTAAACATTACGGAGATCCTCCTCCTGATCTTATTTGATGGGCATTAGGTGTTTTTATGGGTGAATGTATTGTATTCTATGTATTCATTGTAAATACCGATGCAAGAGTCTGCAAGCATGTACTCCCCCCTGTGTGTGTGTGTGTGTGTGTGTGTGTGTGTGTCTGCGTATCTGGTCTGTCTGTCCGTCCGTCGTTCTATTCGTCCACCCTTCCACCATCTGTATGTGTGTGAGGCTTGTCTGGTTACATAACACTGGTGTTTTTCCGGAACATAGCTGGAGAGCACACGTGTGGCTCCAGCTGAGAGACCACCACCAGCAGCAGCAGCAGACCCTTCCTCCTCCAGCTCCAGATCGCCACAGACTCCTACTGGTGTGTCCACCATTGACTTGCTTTCATAACAGTCATGTACACAGCAACACCTCCCTCCCAGAGCCCCCTTCCCTGCATGGCCTAAAAAGCGAGGTGCTTTTTCTGAGAACATCCTCATGTGTTATCGTGTTATGATCCCAGGGGATGGGCTGCGTGAGACCGCCAGCCTCATGTAGGGAAAGAGACAGAGGATCGATAACATGAAGAGGAAGAGGACGACTGCGGAGCAGGTTCTGAGAGTTAATAATAGCCGTCTGACATCGTTCAGATATGAGTGCTTCCAAACAGCAACAACAAAATACAAACCAGGCCCTCTCTCTCTCTCTCTCTCTCTCTCTCGCGCTCTCTCTCTCTCTCTCTCTCTCTCTCTCTCTCTCTCTCTCTCTCTCTCTTTCTCTCTCTCTCTCTCTCTCTGCTGATTCTATTAGGGTCTAATGTGCTTGACCTTTATGCCAACAAACATATAACTCAGTTTGGTCGTACAGTTTCTTATTAAGAGCCAACAATAACAAGTGTCAGTAATAATAGTAGTAAATATTCAAATATGGATTGTCATAATAATAACAACAAAAAGTATTATGAGTTGACTGTAAAGGGTGTTTTGCGAGGGTAGTTATGTAAATTCATTATTTGCCTTATTCCAGGCAAATGCATAAAAATAAATGACGGTCAATGTCAAACTCTCAGCTTTGCAATGTCGATGCGTCATAGCATAAAGCATCATCATTTGCCTTTATTAACCTAACTGGCCATGATATGAAGAACTGAACGCAGACAGGCAGGCCTGCACACAGCTTTCCCATCCATAGTGTGTGTATGCCCTCTATGAGCGGTGGGGAGTCAGTCACCACGTGGTGCTGTGGTGGTGTGTGTGTGGGGGGGGGGGGGAGACGGTGTTGTCAGGTGGCGTAGCAGAGCCTGAGTCTTCTTTCTCCAGGTTGCATCAGACATCGGACCCTGGCTTGCAGGTGGACTGCAGCCCCGTTATGGAGCCTGCTGGCATTGCCAGTACGAGGAAGACAATGGCGTCAGCCACGTTAAGACATCCGACGTAAATATTGTAAATAGTGTTCAGTTCAATAGAGAGAATAGTCTAATGACCCCGAACACTATGTTGGATGATGAGAGTTCAGTGTTGTGTTGCGGCGTTGTTGTCGTCAGGTTTCGTGGGTTGTGTTAACCTGAGAGGTAAACAGCCGGTTCTCTGTCTTGAATCGTCTCTCTGACCTCATCTCAGTTTTCTTTCTCATTTGATCTTGTTATGCAAATTGTGAGACATGGCTTGTCGTCAGATGATTGACGCAAATGGCATTTTCCTACACACACACACACACACACACACACACACACACACACACACACACACACACACTTCATTAGGTTATCTCTCGTTTGGTGTGTGTGATGGCTGCTCCCAGATGTGCGTTTAAGCGGTTTATTGCAGCCTGAGTGGCATGAACGTGGATAACCAGAGCGCGGGCCGGTCGTAAAACCGCGGGCGTGCCCTGGTGAGATTGTGTCAGGATCCGTCCTGGTAGCGATGGAGCCGGTCCCTGGCAACATGGACCTTTAACACGTCACGAGTTGTTGTCGTGCATGCCCTTCTCTCCATCCTGTCCACCTCCTCTGTCAGACCAGGACCTCTTATACCCAGCACGAACACGGACTGTGTGTGTGTGTGTGTGTGTGTGTGTGTGTGTTCAAGCATGTTTGTGTTTATGCATTTGCTTGTGTGTAAGTATGTGTCTTTGTGTGTGTGCGTGTGTGTCTGTGTGTGTGTGTGTGTGTGTGTGTGTGTGTGTGTGTGTGTGTGTGTGTGTGTGTGTGTGTGTGTGTGTGTGTGTGTGCAGATATGCCAACTTGGCTCCTTCGGTCAGATGGAGCCATTCATGCTGAGTCTGTCTTCCTGTCCCATCTCATGTGACTTGGTTTGCATCTGAAGGACATTTAAATACAGAGTGAAGTGCAGATGAAATGAAATATCTCAAGAGCCATCAAACAATTCCCCAGACCTCCCCAGACTTCTGATCTCGCCATCAATTGATGACTCATCTTCCCGCTCCGTCGACAAATGAAATCTGTCGGCTGAGATTGAGTGGAGTGGAATTTTTTTTACATGGCGTTCCCATTACCAGGGTCACTGACATGCGCTTCAGGATTGATATCGTGTGGATGAGCGTGGATGACAGAATTGTACTATGAAATGTGCTGACATTGGTGGTGGTGATGAAACCCCTGCTTCACACAGTAGAAGTCCTGCGCCACCCTGTTCCAACTCCAGCCCTGTGCTAAAACCCATCTCTCCTATTCGCGCGATTGTATATTTCTGTGTTGTGTTTCATTCGTCTGCCTAAACGGTTGACTACTTTATAAACTCCAGAGTTCATCAAACGGACAGAAACCCTGTGGATGACTCCTCGTCCTCCCCTTCTGTCCTCTCTCCGTCTACGCCTGGAGCCTTCAGACTGCACGCTGCCACACGCTGGGTGACATCAACGGCAGGGTAGGCATATAAAAAGCAGGAGTCAACAAAGTTATATAGCTGTGTTGCCGCCCGGGCCCCCTCCCTGCTCGCCCGGTGGTCGCTTATAGCCAGTACCTGGAAAACTGGCTTCAGCGGAAGTCATTAATGTGTGGCTTTCGCCATACCCTACTCTCAATGGGCGAGCTAATGGCCACATAGCGTTTTTATTGCTGATTTTACTACTAAGTGTGTGGTTGTGTGTGCACACATTCGCCGTCGCCGACACTTTATGACACATGTTTGAACACGCATGTTTCAACGCACACATATCATGTAGGGTGTGAGTGTATTTGTTGAGACCTGTGTCTTTGTTTAGTCTTAGATACACATTACACATACACATTACTATTGAGTCATTTGGCGGGCACTTTCATCCAAAAACGCCATTAGGGAGCAGGCATGGGATGAAGATGGTTGCTCACCTGGGAAAAGTTTCTAATTTGCAGTCCTACATCCTCAGACACACACGCACGCACGCACGCACGCACACACACACACACACTTTCTTTCCAACTTATTTCCTACATTTAGTTTCATTGTTGTATTACTGGACTCAATATTGTTTTATTACGGGACGTGAGGAATGAAAACACAGTGGTGAATAAGTGTTTTTTCTCTTGTCTCAGCTTTTGTTCCAGAAGTTGGAGATGACAGTAAACATGACAATGAGAGGGTTTGTCACCCCCTCTCTTATGCAACAGCGTCTGGTGACGTCTCAGAGAGAGAGATGGTTCACTAGCCTACAGGCGACTCATACAGCTGTAAAGACACAGCTGTTGGTCCCCAGGGCTTGGAAAGAAAATGGTGTCTTACAGGTAACGACAAACACAGCAGACGCTCCACAGACTGCTGAAGTGAACCTGTTCCGGAGGGGGGGGGGGGGGGGGGGGTTTGTGTGTGTGTGTGTGTGTGTGTGTGTGTGTGTGTGTGTGTATTTTGTGTTTACGCATTAATTCACTCAATAGCTCTCTTACTGTGCAGTCAGCGATATGACTTCTAAGAACTACAGAGAACAGTGGCCAGGATCTATATTATTAATGATTTGTTTACTCTGGAAAGGATAATGCTGGACTGTGTGTGATTGTATAAGTGTGGGTGTGCGTAGCTTTCTCCGTCTCTGGCAATTATACGAGGGCCACAATGTTTTACATTTAGAATTGAAAAGGTGCAAGCACATGGATTTATGAGGGTATCCACATCAACCACTAGGTGTGACATTCCCTCTGATACCCCTGGCACGATTGCAGTCATCACAAGAACCGAGCCATGAGCTGAAATATTTAGATGTTATTCCGGTGGAAGTTCCTAAAAAAGGCAGTGGTAGTTAAGAGGTTAAGGGTTCTGCTGTAATGAACTGTACTTTGTTAATGTGCTGCTATGTGGTTTATCATGAGGTGATTTCTTCATCAGTTAGTTTTATCTCTTGTGTGGTTGCAGATGAAGTCCCCCCCTCCCTCTCATCAATAACGTCTATCCCTCTCTTATGGCCCGGACCGCCCAGCCGCCCTGCCTGCAGAGGAGAGGCAACGCAGAATGAAGATTAAAAGGTTCAACATTCTGTGGCAGAAGGACTTCCCATTTTAATGACTAGCGCTGCAGGACACTGCTTTTATGTTTTATGACTGGGACGTGCCCTGTGGGGACACCCATAACTACGGCTGTGCTTTTGCTAATGATATTCATAATTAGTTCCACTAGCAAACATATTTTCTTTTTCTTACGCCCGTAAGTCTTGTTTTAATTAAAAACTGAACCACGGGCACTCCTTCGTGATTAGCTGGATTAAATACACGTTAGCTGTTGTTGTGGTGACGGCATGGAGAGATGATGACGGCTAGCTATTAGCTTCTCATTAGCTGCGTCACAAATTCAGTGACGAGACGTTTCATATGCAGGGTTGCCAACTTTGGGTTTTTGGCTGGAGTGAGACTCTGTAAAATCTGACCGAATTGTTGACCGGGGGGGGGGGGGGGGGGGGGGGGCTGTGGCAACGCTGCAATATAGCAGATCAACTGGGATCATCGGTCAGAGAATACTGCTGTGAGAACGTCGTAAGGGGATGTCTTGTCCAGTCTAGTCATCAACAGAAAATTCACGGGAGTTGTTTTTTTTCCTTTTGTTGCGTGTGCGTGACAGTGTGAGATCGATGCTGAAAGCGTGAGTGTCACGCCAGATGTGTGAGAGTTGGCAACCCTGCATATGAGACACGCCCAAGACTTCCCCAGAGTGTCGCTTAGAGACCAGGGCAGACCAGAAGGTTGGCAGTTTGAATTCAGTGGAAGTGAATGTAAAGTTTATTTAAAAAAATTAAGTTAAGCCATTAACATTGACCACGCGATATGAGGCAACACTCTGATATTATCGAGTTTTCCTCCCTGGATTAATGAAGGTTAAAAACTAAAAATCAGTCTCCATAGTCTTGTGAAAAATGGATGCTTACTCAGCAACAGTCGGGCTGCCGACCTCATATTTCACATCACTTCCTAACATTGTGTTTCTCTGCGTTTCATCCAAAACAAATAAAAAACCAGTCCATTATTAGTTCCCGCTTCCAAACAAAAGCGTTGTGGAGTTCAACCCTGGTGCCAGTCTGCTGGGACGGGGCACACTCAAACGACCCTGAGAGAGAGACACACACACACACACACACACTGTGCTCTCAATCATGGCCCGGCACCACCCACTCTGATGTCCACACAGGCGTCAGCCTTCAACACCCCCCCCCCCCCTCTCAGAGGAGGGAGGAGGAGATGGAGGAGGACGACGGTGGAGAAGGAGGAGGAGGAGGCTGGAGGATGATGATGAGGAGGAGGAGGAGGGTGGATGAGGGGGGTGGAGGAGGACGAGGAGGAAGTCCAAGGCGCTGGCAGGCTGTTGGTTTTGTCTACGAGGACACTTCCCCCCCCCCCCCCTCCCGGTCTGCTAATCAGCAGCAGAGACAGGGGAGGATCCAGGAGCCAGGTCAGGATACACACACTGGGAGGCTGGAATGTGTGTGTGTGTGTGTGTGTGTGTGTGTGTGTGTGTGTGTGTGTTCATAAACCGTCTGAAATAGCAAAATAGTGTGTTGTATGTCTGAGTGTTTTGAGTGCATGTTGAGTTGTGTATTGATGTCTGTGGATTGACAGACTCTCTGACCTAGCATAACCTGTGTGTGTGTGTGTGGGGGTTGGGGTTGGGGTGTGTGTGTGTGTGTGTGTGTGTGTGTGTCTGACCCAGCAAAGAAACCAACTCAGACAGTTTAAATCACTGCGAGACACTATCAGCCCTGGCCACGCCAGCCCTAATCCAGACTCCACACAGAGCAGGGCCCCTCATAATGGGATTGGCCGGACACCTCTGTATTAACACAATCACTCAGCGCACACAACCCTGTCAACTCTCCACAAACCTAGAAACACCAAGAGCACGGAAATGACACGCAATCTTATGTTCCGCACAGCGCTTGATTCCAAATAAATGTGTATTGTGTAAAAATACAATGTAGGCGCTGTGAGTTACATTCGTTAACATGGCATTAATAAACACAATATGAATGCGTTCAATATGTACATCTAGGATTTAAAGTCTTCGTGCTGACATGTCTCTGGAGGCCGTCCAGGGAAACCTTTTCAAGACCACAAGGCCCTGCACAGCGCTCATCAATGCATAAATTGGACTCCATTCATAGTGATGAGAGGTTGTGTGTGTGTGTGTGTGTGTGTGTGTGTGTGTGTGTGTGTGTGGGTGTGGGTGTATGTGTGTGCGTATGTGTCTGTCTGTGCGTACATATGTGCGCGTGTGTGTGTGTGTGTTGACAGGCTGACGTGCTGACCCAGCAGGGAGAGGCTTACGGAATGCATGCATATTATTTGCCCTGGCTTGTGTAAATCCATTCTTCAGAGCTACGTCACTCAGCAGAGAGAAAAGCCCTGTCACTTCAGAGAAAGATTACAATATTTAACAATATGCCAAGGAACTATGAATCACGATTAAGGGGTTGAGCTGTATTGTCTAGATTCAGCTTGGTGACGAGTTGATGAAGTGAGTACTTCTGCTGCTCCTGTTCTCTGCTGATGGTGAAATGGAGCCAGGGTAGGGTTACACTGACGGAGAAAGAGAAAGTTAGTTGGAAAGGTGGAAAGTTCGTTGGAAAGCGTGTAATCACAGGGACGTTTAAAGTCAGTTACCAAGGACATGACTGAGACACGGCGCTTGACATGTTTTACCGACAAACAAAGACATATTCTTGACTTTCTTTCTCACCAGTGGTAGCAAACATTTTGATTTTGTTTGTTCTTCTCCGATCATTTTACTGCATCGACTGTATTTAAAACGTTTATTGTCTCTAGAGCACAATTAGGCAATCTTTTATTTATAGTCTTATTTATTTATATACAATTTATTATCCCAGTTATCTAACTCTGCCCTGAAGAGCTGGGGGATTGAACCTGCGACCTCTTTAGTGGCTTACCGCTCTCCTGATCCACCGTCGCCCACACACCTATGGTGGTGGGAAAACAGGGTGGTGTAATACTTTTTGTTTTCCCCAACACAGATTCAGTGTGCCCTAAATTAAAACCACAGTTACCACACCGGATCTGACAGCAGAGTGCTCTGTGCATGAATGTAATCAAGAAAATGTCTCCTATTAGTTAACCTCTACCTTCTGGTTCCTGTGATCTCTTACAAACTTCAGCACTTCAATTTCGACCTCATGCTTTCATCATCCTCTGCCTTTCCTGCATGTCACTTTGGATAAAAACGTCTGCCAAATGACTCGAATGCAAATAAGTCCCCAGAGGTGTGTGTTTATCTTCCACATCTCTGTGGTTTGATGTGTGAAGAAAATAAATATGTCAGTCTTGTCATGTAGTAGTTACTTCAAACAGATATCAACAAAAGAAGCTAACTGCCTTCAACTATGACCTAGATTGATAAAGACTATAGAAATGTCAGCACCGTCTGAACTGTCAACATCTGTATCTTGACTCACTGAAACACCTCCTAAAAAGAATGAATACAATGTTGCACATGCATGAAAAGCCAAACCCATACTAACCTTCTGCTGTCTGCAATCTTTTCTTTCTGTGTTTGTGTTCATTTCAAACAAGTGTGTCTGTATTGACTGTTAAACGGGTTAATCATCTTCTAACCAAGGGTCCGAATTACAGCCTAATCTATGGAGGTGATGTTTGGTTTATGGTCCTGGCTAGGAGATTGATGTTCCTCGTTTAGCTCTGTTATCTGAACCTCCTCCAACCTGCAGCACATTCCTCCTGGCCTGGAGGACACATGCTGAGCTGCTTGGTAAGCAGGGGGTCCCATACACGCACACACACACACACACACACACACACACACACACACACACACACACACGCACACACACACACACACACGTGTGTTTGGACTATCCAAACCCATGCACACAGACAACACAAAGATCACACACACACACACACACACACACACACACACACACACACACACACAAAGATTACACACACACACACACACACACACACACACACACACACACCCATGCACAGACAGCATTGACTCACACATGGTCAAAACAGAGAATATACACACCAACAAACACATAAACACACACCTACACTACAAACTGCACACGCACTCACACGCACACACACTCACACGCACACACACGCACACACACACACACACACACACACATGTACGCCTGACTATACACACACTCTTTGGTCCTCTTTCCTGTTTTCTCTCTAAGGAGGGTGCAGTGGCTATTTCTGTCCTCCAGTAGAACTGCGGCCTTCAGCTCAAACAATAGGACTGGTGTGAAGACAAAAACAAGCAGACATGGCAACACTACTCAAACGCTGCGGCTAACAATGAAATGATTTTCTGTTTTTGTTAGGCTGTTGGGCTATTCTATATTTATGTTTTTTTGCTTTTTTATGTTTGTGTTGTCTTTTATATGGTTGTTTATTTTGATTCCTATTCTTTTTCATTGTATTCATTACCCATTATGCCACAGACTAGATGAACTTGATGAAGTGAACCAAGCCTGCGCCTGCGACACAACGTACCGTCTCGTATACGACGGCCCCCATTAACTGAACAATACCTTGTCACCAGAGAAAACGACCGACTAAAAATAGAGGTGACGGAAAAAGAAAGTGTTCTTCTATTTGAAGCAGTATGGGTCAAAGGTAGGGAGAGCAGCCTCATAAATCACTTGTGTTCACAACGCCCCGAGACTGGCCTCATTGGGACCGCTGTTTACCCCCAAACACTTCCTGTTTGTCTGTAGTCTGGCCGTGTGCGTGTGTGTGTGCATGTGTGTGTGTGTGTGTGTGCGTGTGTATGTGTGCATTCTTGGGCAATTGTGTGTCTGTGGTGATGTTATGGTGTTGATTTTGGCATTGGAATTCATACACATAGAATTTTTTTTTTTTAATTATTAAACCTTTATTTAACCAGGCAGATCATTGAGAACAAGTTCTTGTTTACAATGATGGCCTGACAAAAAGCACAAGCTTCTTGTGGGAAGGGAAAGAGGCAGTGAGACAGGGAGAAAGGATAGGTTAGAGAGGCAACGGCACAGCTGTACAGACATACAGCAAGGCAGCAACAGGGACCTGCAGGGTTAACATACAGCTACTCAGACAAACAAAGTACGAGCGGAGAACAGGATTACATAAACAAGGCAGAATAGCAAGAATAAACTTATAGCAAAATAACAATAACAAAAAAAAACAGGGTTAATAACAAGGATTGATTACAATATCATGAAAGCATAGGCCTGAGCCGATATCAGCAGGTATGTGGGTACAGATGAGACAGGAGACTGAGAGGAAGGTTAGATGGTTAGATGGAGGGGAAGCAGTGGCAGGAATCTGTGAGAAGGTGTGAAATGGTGTCTTTAAAGGCTGGGATGGAAATTAATTTGACCAGTTTGAGGTGTTTTTGTAGTGCATTCCAGTCAATAGCAGCAGCTGACTGGAATGATGCAAGACCTAGTATGGATCTGGTTTTAGTGGTTGTTAGCAGGATGTGGAGAGAAGACCGGGTGTTATATGGGTGGTGGGTGTTGAGGGGGGCATTTGTAGCAAAATGGATAGCAGAGTGATAGTGTGTCCAGTTTGGCGAGAGTGCCCTTACATGCAGTTCTATATATAGTATCACCAAAATCAAGTGTTGGGAGAATGGACATTTTGATAAGTGTGAGTTTAGAAGAGGAAGTGAAGGCGTGGCGGTGGCGGTAAAGGAAACTGAGTTTGGCCTGCACCTTAGACTGTAACCGGGAGATGTGAGGTGAAAAGCATAGTGTAGTGTCTAACCAGATGCCCAAGTATTTATAGATGGAGACTTGCTCCAAGATTGCCCCCTCACAGGTGGAGATGTTTAATGGAGACGGAGAGGGAACACCTTTCCGATGAAACCACATGGCTTTAGTCTTAGATGTGTTGAGTGACCGTTTCAGTTGTGAGAAGGCATGTTGTACCTGGAGAAAGCTATCCTGGAGCGTAGATTGGACAGAGGAGGGAGATGGACCAGAGATGTATAGGATTGTGTCATCGGCATAAAGGTGAATGAGTGAATTGCCAGCAGCTAAGGGCATGTTATTGATGTAGATGGAGAACAGTAATGGGCCAAGTATAGAGCCTTGGGGGACTCCCTTGGTGACAAGGAGGGGGTGAGAGAATGAATTATCAAACCTTACGCGTTGCACCCGGTGAGAGAGATAGTGAGAGAACCAAGCCAGTGAGTGACCTGTGACCCCAATACTGCTCAGCCTGCTGATGAGGATAGAATGGTCAACGGTGTCAAAGGCTTTGGCAAGGTCAATGAATATAGCAGCACAGTGTTGTTTTGTGTCAAGAGCAGAGGTAATATCGTTTAACACCTTTAAAGTGGCTGTTGTGCACCCATACCCAGCACGGAAACCAGACTGTACGCCAGAAAGTATACCGAAAAAATTAACATAGAATGTGAGCTGATTGTTCACAAGCTTCTCAAATAGGACTTCTTGGACACACAGGGCAGGATGGAGATAGGTCTGTAGCTATTTGGGTCGGACTGCTCACCACCCTTAAACAGGGGGAGGACAATGGCTTCTTTCCATATGTTTGTCTACATACATACATACATACATACATACATACATACATACATACATACACAAAAGGCACTTTCTAGTCATGAATAAACGATTGTGCAGGTAGTCATGTGGTTCAGGCCTGCAGGTTAGAGGAACCTCTGAGCACCCCACAAACAAACATTGTCTGACACAATCTCTGGGTATCTTTTCGGGGGCAAAGTGCCAGTGCTGTCTCTGCTAATGACCAAACACTGATCACTATTTACGGGTAACTGAGAGGCGACAGCTCTGGTCATCCGTAAATACTTCACCCTGGGGAGGTCAAGCTGATGTCGTTATTGTGTGTCCTTGTTTTGGATAAAGGTTCACCTTTCTTTTTCTGTCTTAAATGAACACGGACATAGTTGCCCTACATTTAGCGACTGCATTCTCTCTCTCTCTCTCTCTCTCTCTCTCTCTCTCTCTCTCTCTCTCTCTCGTTCTCTTTCACACTCTCTAGTTCTCTCACTCTTTCTTTCTCTCTCTCTCTCGCTCTCGCTCTCTCATTCACACTCACTCTCATTCACACTCACTCTCTCTGTCTTTCTCTAGCTCTCTCTCTCTCTCTCTCTCTCTCTCTCTCTCTCTCTCTCTTGCCCTTCTCTCTGTTTCTCCATCTCTCTCCTGAATGTCCCTCCGAGTCTGTGTTGTGTCTACCTGTCAGCCGCCTCTCTATATCCCGTTGTCTGCCAGTGTCTTTATTCTAGTTCCCTCCATCTGTATATCTCTCTGTCTGGCCTCACTTCTGTCTGTCTGGCCGTCTGATTACTTCCCTCTGTCCCTCTCCTTTCTGGCTGTCTCCCCTCACCCCCTTCGCTGTCTGTCTCTTCATCAGTTTGATATCTGCCCAGGAGGGCGGCAGGGTTGGGAGCGGAATACGAGGAATGCTGCGGACTCGATCTCCAAACAAATGCACGCTTGTGCCGCGTACAATGTCTGAGTCAACGGCCGCAGTGTACCTCAGAGTCATGTGTTCTGAAGTGAGTGAGTGAGGGAGGGAGTTTCCACGTTGTAGTACTTATGCTAATTACCCACATGCAGAAACAAGCCAAATATTCATGCCGGTAAATGACAACTGGTTGGTGCACCGCTGCGCGGACAAAAGCTGCACCAGACACACGTGTTTGCAGTATGTCACTTCTACTGTTACTTATGTCCATTGTGGCTGACGAGCGCAGTCAGCCCCCACACACAAATGTATTGGTATTTACTGCATACTGCTTTATACTGTCTTTGTTTGGAAATATTTTCATTTTTTCTATTTTGTGTTCTTTACTCATTTGCACTGTTTGTTGTCTGTGACTTATTCTGCACTGTTGTGGAAGCCTGGAGGTAATTTAATTAATTTAAATATGAATGACTGCTGCTCTCTATTAGTGTGCAGGACAAACTTCAAACTGGAACGTGAAACTTTCTTTGAAAGCGTTTAGTTACACGAGAAAGCTATGTTAAGCAGGATCTTACGCTTTCAAGCTCTGATGTCCGTTATGAGCGTTGCTTTGTTTGTGGTTGTTGCTCATTCTCTGAGTGTCCGCTTTTAGTGTAACATACTTAATCGTCCCCCTAGCCCATCACCGGTTGCTACACATGGCTGCCACGGCACAGGGAATCAGCTTAGCAGTGCATGCTGCAGATTATGAACTGCGCAGCTTATACACAGCTCATCCCAGTAATTACTTTTAATCAAAGCCACCGCTAACCATACATAATTTGGCGGTATGACCCAAGATGGTACATCCAGCATTAAACTTTCATTGACGGTTTAACATCTCAGAATTATCCCGTGCCGTTGAGACCGAACTTTGAGATACAATCTTGCCGGTGCCTTGAGAGTCGGTTTGTTTTTCATTAGGCATAAAGTATTATAGTATGGTAGTTCTCTTCCTGGGATTCGCTTGTAATATTCCACAGACCGCAGAAGGGACGTCATTTAATATAAGACACAGGTGACATTTGCAGTCATTCTTTATTCGAATATGAATATACTCCCACATTCGCTCATATTTATATCCCTCCTTTAATTTATGTACATGTGTTCACCGAAGCCTTGAGTGGGCGCAAATAACTGAGGCATTGATGGTGTTTTCTTTCAGATTTTGTTGGGGGGGGGGGGGGGGGACGATCGCCATGGCGATCGTCTGCAGGTGGAGAGTCAGGTGTGGCTCGTCGGAGGACAGCAGACACAGCTGCAAGAGGTGAGCCTGATTAACAGAGGCGATATCAAGACTGATGGATGACGAGCGTTCTCTCTTTAGGTGAGACTTGTTCCTGGAGGTTGTCACACACAAGCCCATGAGAAAACTGGCTTTTGTGTTTGTACACAACAAGTCGTTTGGTTAGGTGATTTGTATTGAGGTCAATAAACGTTTTACATGGGCCAGCTCGGACCCCATATAGTGGCAAGACGCAGTGTCAGATCAGTATGTACACGCTTCACATCACTTTCAATATGATGCAATCCAATACTGTATAGGCCTATAGGCTTTCCTTTACTTTTAATATAGTGCTCTAATATCCAGTATATGGTGTTTTTTCTCTTAACATGGTGCTATAATATGTACAGTATGTATGCTATCTCTTTTAACATGGCTATAATATATACAGTATGTATGCTTTCATTTTTAACATGCTGCTATAACATATACAGTATATAGGCTCTCTTCACATGTCTCACATATAATCTGAATGTTTGAGCTACCTGCCCTTTGATCTCTCTCCCCCCACTTTCTCCATCACTGCCTCCCCCCCCCCCCCCCCCCCCCCCCGCTCTCTTTTACTCTGTTTCATCTTCTTCCTTTAACTCTCCCCTCTACCCTCTCATTTTGTCCTCTCTTCATCTGCACTGTCATCTATCATCTCTCTCTCTCTCTCTCTCTCTCTCTCTCACCCCCCCCTCCGCCCCACCTAGAAAAATTCTGACATAACCAAGGTTTGAGAAGGGCAGGCTCCACACATGACTTCCCCATCCCCCCCGCCCCCTTTATCCAGTGTCAGAAGGACCCATTTTTACAAAGGCATTCTTTATAATGCATGTGCTTTATAAGGCGTGGACCAACAGTATGTAAAGTATGAAGACATAACCAATGAGATGTTGGTTACCTGCACACACGGAACACACACACACACACGCACACGCACACGGACACATGCACTCATGCATACATGCATGCACACAATAGCACAGACGACAGAAGTCACTCCTGCATCCCGGAGAAGGAATCCTGTCGAGCAACATTCCTCTGGCTTATCATCTGTTACTACTTTCAATGTTCATGTTCTGTATGGCCTCACTACCGAGAGCCTGCGACTCCTCTGCTTTCCCACGTTCACCGGCGCCACCCAGTAAAGACAACAGCCCCCTTGTGATCACAGAGAGGTGCCTAGAGGCCGCGGATGGGACGTCCCAACTAGAGCAGTGGCTGTCGGTTTTTTACTGTGGCCAGAGTGGGCTAGTGGTGAAAGATACCGGGTTAGATTCCCCAGGGTCCGCTGCCTATACCCATTGGCGTCCTTGGGCCAGACTCAAATGTAACCCAAACCTGCTAATCAATGACCTCCATCTGAGTTCCCTTTAGCCCTCTCTGGGTAAAACCCTCTGCTGCGTGGGTATGAAAATGTACTGGATCGGCCGGCTGTTTCCTAGAGTCTGTGGAGAACACTTCTTCTATGGTGCGAATAAACCACTGTGATCGTCACTATCATCTGTCTACCTCTTGGCGTCCTTGAGCAGGATGCCTGAGCTCTACCCGCTCTTTAAGCACAGAGAAAATAAGTCGTGATCACTGATAAACTAACAAGGCCTGTCGTGTTTATTCCTCACACACCGCTTTAACCAGTCGACACACTTTTTCAAACAGGTTGTGCGTTGGCTTTGGTTGGTTTTGCATGGACATCGTGAAACCTGTGGGAACCTTCCGGGCGGTCGTGATGGATCATTTATTGATGGCACCGGGGCGATAGAGTTACATGCCGCGGAGTTCAGCCAGACAGTCTCCAGCCGATGACTCGAGACAACGCAGAGGGACTCACACACTATGGATGCAAACATGGCATGGATAGAAATAGGTCAAAAGAATGGCTTTTTATTGTGAATTATTAACACAGCCCCAAATGCGCTCATCCATACACATCTCTCACTGTCTGTCTCCGTCTCCTCACACACCCACACACACACACATACACATACACACACACACACACACACACACACACACACACAGCGATGTGATTAAAACATCGCTGTGAGAGTATTGGAACGGGTTGGGTGGAGGTCTGGCTGCCTCGGGGTATGTGATGAGGCTGTGATATTTCAGAGCAGTGTGTCTCCTCCCCTGATTGACATGCACGGCTCAGATGACACAGAGTGGCCTCTGAGCACGCTGAAAATGTGAACCGTTGACTCCGCAAGCATAACACACACACACACACACACACACACACACACACACACACACACAAACTGCAGCAACTTTCTCATTGGTTAACTACTTATTCTGCACCAAGTGAAAAAATAAATGCTGTTCCTCTCTGACAGTTATTGGCAGTCTCTGGCAGTGACAAAATGTCTTGTTTTCAAATCAGTCTAATAGCGTCGAATTTTTGCGAAACACATGAGCAGTGATTCAACCGTCATTTAAAAACGAACTCATTAACTCGTAGGATGTGAGGAAATGATAAACAAAGTGTCCCAGGTGTTCTGCAGGCATGCTGTGCTGATGGATATAAGGCATTGTTATTTCTGTGTGTGTGTGTGTGTGTGTGTGTGTGTGTGTGTGTGTGTGTGTGTGTGTGTGTGTGTGTGTGTGTGTGTGTGTGTGTGTGCACGTGTGCGCGTGCGATTGTGCATGTTGTTTGTGTACGCATGTGAAAGTGTCTGTCTAGTCATTCCAAGCATGCCAACCCGAGCGAGGTGATGCCTGCAAGGTTGGTTGTGATGGTTCATGTTGTTTCTGCATGCGTGCGTTTCGGTTGGTGCACTCCTCGTATGCACGCATGTACAAGTGTGCGTGGTTTGTGTGTCAGCGAGCCGGCAAGCGTGTTTTTCGGATGGAGGAAAGGGAGAGGAAGTTTACTGCAGCGCACCAGAGAATGAAACGCAGGAAACAGGAAGGTAGTGACGAAGACACGTCTCTGGAACTGCCAAGCGGCAAAATCTTCCTTTGTCATCGCCATGTATGGAAAGCTGGACACACACACACACACGTACACACACGCACACACACACACACACACACACACACACACACACACACACACACACACACACACACACACGGTGCGACTGTGATTGTTTTTGAGCTGAAGACAGGATCTGAGAAACACAGGATGGTTGAAAACCAAACGCCAGCCTCCTGAGAGCTGCTTGAAGAGAAGAATAGGCAAATAGAATGGTGAATAACAGAGAGACATAACACAGACACACACACGCACGCAAACGCACACCGGACACACACACACACACACACAAACAGACGAATGTCTAGCAGTCTAGAAAACACGGACACATACTGAGTGAGACTCGTGGGAGTGGGAGCGAGAATAGAGAGAATTGTATAATGGTTTTTGGAATAGCGCTGGTGAAGGGACTGTACATTATAGCAAGAGAGAGAGAAACAGAGAGAGAGAGAGAGGCAGTTTGAGAGACAAAAACAGCCAGCATGACAGAGAGGTAGGAAAGAGAGAGGGCGGGAGAATGAGGTAATAAAGAGAGTGAGCAAATAGAAATAGAGAGGAATAGACAGAGTTGGGGCAGAGAGAGAGAGAGAGAGAGAGAGAGAGAGAGATGGGGGGGTAGGGGGCAGATAAGGATAGAGAATTAGCGAGCACGGATAGAGAGAAGCAGAGAGAGAAGCAGGAAGTGAGGTAGCGAGATGTAAGAGAGGAAGCCGTTTCTCCTGGCTGATAACCCACATGGAGGCAGGAAGCTGCAGGCCCCCTGCCTCCATCACAACAGACCTGACCCAGATGCACATCGCTCACAGGTCCGGACCATACCATACACCCGCTCTGGAATGGTACATCCCTCAGAAGAATGTGGTCGAAAACCACCGGTCGCATGTCAACAGGGACGAAAACATTTGTGTCCACACACAATAGGAAGAGGCATCATAGGAATGTCTGTGCAGGGTCCGAGGTCGTAGCAAAGAATGGCATGTTTTGTTTTCGTCAAAGCGTTTGCACCTACGTGCTCTTAAACGCCGGTCACTGTGTTACCGAGTCACAAATCCAAATAATGATTTTCCAGAGTTCAATATCCGTAGTTTCGGGGCCCTGACGTTGTTGCAGCTGACGGGGAGGGGGGGGGGGGGTTGACGGGGGGGGGCGAACTGTCCTCACATTTCCCCCCTGGCTCAATGTTTGGGAACAGTGTACTGTTGTTGATGGCTTTTTACATAACTGTGCAATCTTTGTTCCTAGTGAGTGTGTTCTGCATGGTTGTCTTTGCCTTAGGCAAATGACCATGGTGATCGTCTATTCAACAGGAGAGCAGTGTGTGTGTGCGTGTGTGTGTGTGTGTGTGCGTGCGTGTGTGTGTGAGAGAGCGTCTGTGTTTACGCAAATACACGCCGCTGTTCAGTAGCTATTCTTTGCTGCGTTGTGTGCCAGTGAGCATGTATTAAGGTTTTAACACGGGTGTCACTCTCTGCACCCCATGTGTAAACATGCAATGTCTTCCCTCCTCAGCACTGAGCAGCGTCTGTCCGTGTATCCAGCCCAGCTCCAGCTAAACCCATTATCTCAGAGTGTGTTCCACTCTGGTTGGCGTCCTGAACTGGCTGGCTCTCGCCCACCCACATAATCCCGTATTCCACCGCCGCACCCAGACACTGGGAGAGTGTGCTGCAGCTCATTCGGCACAGGTGTTGAGTGAAGCGGCATGTTTTCAGAGCTCAATTATTTAGTCCTACCAAAGATCACTCTTGGAATTGTCCTCCGCCTTATTTTTCCCCCACTTATTTCCCAGGCGCTCTCAAATCATATCTGTATTTCTTCTCCTTTGACGTAGTCGTTGTTGTTTTTCTACTGCTTCTTGCTCCAGGGTCTGTGGACTGACGTACAGCAGCCCCATGAAGTCAGAGATGTGAAATTGCATTCCGGTAGTAGTCTGAGGGATCCAGAGCTGCTCTCAGTAATCATTCTCAGCGTCCTCTTCCCCTCCTAGTCTAGCCATCAGGTGAGGCGTCGAGGTAGAACGTCACGCTGTTGCACCGTTGGCCAACGGCGTGGAGAAGGGACCGTGGCAATAGCAACAACAACAGCAACAACAACAACAGTCGAGGGGCGGGCAAGGGGGGAGGGGTGGAGGAGAGGTGGGTGGGAAGTGGAGGGGGAAGGTGGGGGTTGTTTGGTCGGGGACGCCCGAGTGGCACATGAAACCTGACAACATGCTAATTCCAGGCCCGGTGAGCAGTGAGCGGGGGTATGGGATTACCCAGGGTGCCATCAGGCCGCCAGCCCACGAGAGGCTTGCTGTCTCCAGGAGCCTCTGGTCGCCCGGCTTAGAGAGGCTTTAGGAGGCTTGGAGCACTTTGAGCCACCATCTGGTTAATTCCCAAGTAGCGCGCACACACACACACACACACACACACACACACACACACACACACATAAACACAGACCATGCGTGCGCACACAGAGCACACACACCATGCATACACACACAAACACACATCATGCATACACACACGTACAACATGTACACACACCATGCACACACACACACACACACACACACACACACACACACACACACACACACACACACCATGCACACACATACACCATGCCCAAACAGACAGACAGACAGACAGATAGACGCACACTCACACACAGTCACACACCATGCACAAACACACGCGCACACACACTCACACAAACACCACCATTCACACACACCATGCACACGCATACACACACACACACACACACACCATGCACACACACACATCATGCATTCACACACACACACACACACACACACACACCTGGTTCTTCAACAAAGTACCCACCAGCGGAGGAAGAGAGGTTTGTAGGTGGGCTACGTAGTGACTCTAAGGAATACTCTTAAGGAATACTTTGGGATTTTTCAGCCTGGACCCTATTTTCTGATCATTTTGGGTCTAAGGGACTCATGTGGAAAACTTTTTAAATCCGTCCTGTGTTGAGCGGAAACGCTGCAGATTTCATCTCTGAATACGACCTGCAGTGAATCCTTTGGGGTAATTATGCCTCAAAGGATGATCCGTCAAAGTAGATCCTCTATAAATGCTTGTTTTTTTCCCCCCCTCAGATTATATTCTATCATTTTGGAAAGGATCCTGACAGGATCTCTACTGCTGGCTTGATCCGGTCTGTTTGTTACTGTGTACAACCAAGTCTCGGTCAAGTAGAAGTTGCGGCAGGATATTTCCCTAGTGTCATTACAATCTCAACCCTCCCTCACCTGAATCTTTTAGATAACACTATGCTTTCTGTAGCTCAACACAACAAACTTTACTCTCTCCAGCTCTCACAGACATTTCCACCGTTTCCACCGTCTTCATGCAACAACTCAAATCTCCGGTGAACCGGTTAGTCTACACTCAGGGGCGGGCTGTACTATTAGGCAAACCAGGCATTTGCCTGGAGCCCCAGGCCCCATAGAAGGCCTTATGGGGCCCCCAAAATGCCCTCTTTATATTATTTGCCCATATTTATTGTTTTTATAAAAAATCTCTTCACAATAGTAATGTTGGGATGTCTAATTACTCATGTTACTCCCGCCAGCCCGTAATCCCGCAACATCCCCCGTCAACAACTCTGTCAGCCCCCCCGTCAACAATTCCACCCGCAGACCCTGTTACAATGTAAGAAAACCGAAAATGTCCCCGGATTTTGTCTCAGAAAGTTCGCCACTGTCTACACTATAAGCATGCTGGATCTGAGCTTTCACTTTAGACCTGTGTGTGTGTGTGTGTGTGTGTGTGTGTGTGTGTGTGTGTGTGTGTGTGAGTATGCAAATGCATGCATCTGTTGAATGAGAAACATTCCCACCCAACGTCTCATTAATGAAGTAATGTAAACATGTGAGTGAGTATTTCAGTGAGCACGTGTTTAGAACAAGATCCTACCATGATCCTGCACGGAACAACCTTCGCATCCCTCTCCCCCCTCATTAAGATGTTGTTGTTATTGGCCAAGTGGTTGGAGATCAAGTGCTGATGGATAAACATTTTTGGGATTTCTGAGAACAAAGGGCTTTTGTGTTTACGTTCCCTGCGGAGGGAAACATGTGGTGTTGGTCCTTGTGTTCCTGCAGGAGATGCTTGTCTTGCCTCAGTGGTGACCTGCACGCTGAAATGGTTTTCATGGAGAAATATTAAGCGCTGTGACCCTAATACTGCGTTCAAGACAACTCAGATAAAAAAAGCTCAGACTTGTTGATAAATCGAACGGTTTGGGCTTTGTCCGACTTCATGCCACAAACAACATCTCATATGGTGGCCTTCAGTACAATTATGGGGAGTACAATTATTATAAAAGGGTTGGATGGACGTTTGATCACATAAGTGGGCGTATAATTATGTGATATGTGTTTGTATCGTATATTTCACTGTGATCATAACACTAAGTTGAATTGATTCAGCAATTTTACTGATTCAATTAGCTAGCTTGGTTTGTCTCCTCTCTTCATAATTTTGTTCCACAATAAGCATGAATTGCTTCAGCATCAGACAGAATATATGAAATTCCTTCAGGCATCCATGTTTCACCTACTCTTAAACCATGACTCAGATTTACTGCAAATTACTTGGGCATACTTATCTCATAAACCTAATTGCGGCATTGATTAATCCGATAATAAAATATTTGCGTGTGCAAAAAACACACTGTAGTTTGGAAAACTTAAATTACTAAAATTGTCTCTTCATCTCCTACCACAAGTCCAAATGTCACCAAATTTGGTACACATCTATCGATCAAATAGGCCATTTTGAATTTTAAACATGGCCGAGTTATGCAGAAATCAAAAGGCAAGCGTCAAGGGAACTTTTCCCTGAGTGCTATAACACAATTTAATCTTCTTTTAACACCCTGAAGGAAATAAAAAACCCTGAAGGAAATAAAAAAAATTGTCAAAATTATCAGAAGACTTTGATCTAGAGGTCTTCACATGTCCAACATGATGTACCCCAAACCAAATGGGCCGTGGATATTCATCCCTAGATCCGATTGGATCTGATCATTTATTTAAAATCGGTGCAAGATATTACAGACCCTACCCGATGCATGTTCGGGTGAAGGCGTTTATCGTTTCGCTGCAATCAACTCTTTGGGCCCTATCTTGCGCCCGGCGCAATTGACTTTCTACACAGACGCGTGTGTCATTGCTAGTTTGCACCCAGCGCAAAGCTGATTTTCCCCCGCAGCAACCAGGCGCCACTACACTTGCACCTCGAGAGGCGTGTCGGCGAAAAGCAGGGGCGTGTTCCGGCGCAAATGATACTTGGTGCTATTTTAGTGATCTAAAAATTGAGCCACTGAACGAAAAATACCTGGTCTATAGCGGATAGCGCAGTTGTTGTTGCTATTTTGACGTGCCATGGCAGGTCGGAACTATAACATAGCCTACACTTACACACACGTAGGCTATAGCCTACACAGCACAAACATGCAAACTATTAACCTGATTTAAATATTATGATGTCAAAGATTATTCATACATGTGAAACTGCATAGAAATGGCGTGTGGATTGTGGAAACATTTTTTTCAATAGGGCTGCATGAATGAACATGAATAAAGTATAGTAGGCTATGGCATGCGTTAAAATAATAATAATAATAATAATAACAATAATACATTCGAGCAAAGTATATTCCAGGCTTCCAAAACAAAATCAAATTTTAGGGGTAAATGGTTGGTTAAATGATTTGGGAAAGAACAGCTGATACAGTGGTAAGTTGTACTTTTAAATCAATGCATCTGCAAACACCGGGTGATGCGTATTATGAACACAAGTCGATAACGATAATGTATACAATACTGGTAACAAACTATGTTTGTTAATGTATTGCCGCATATCATTAAATAGACCCACAGTTGCGGCCATCGAGGACCGTGTCCGCATATCATATATGTTTTAAGTTGTCTTTGCCGCAATTTACATGACGAATCAGTGTTTCTGAAGTTGGAGAAGAAAAAGCTATTCCATGTGTGAATTATGCCTATTACTTGGCCATAAACTGAGCCATTTGAAGTTTTAAATTCATGTGGTCATGCATCTGTCTCAGCGGCGACTGCAAACACGCTGTCAGAATATCAACTCGCCAAGTCAAATGCGCTGGGTCTTAAAGGGGATGGCAGGTGGAACTCTCATTGGTTTATTGCACGTTAAGCCCAAAACACACCTACAGGTTTCAGCCCAACCCATTTCAGATTTGCGCCGGGCGCAAAGCTCATTTATCCCGCCGTCATAATGGCAACAGTGCCGTAGAACCGCTCACAAAGTACTTTGACTTTGCGTCTTGACGTCTGCGCTTTAGACTGTCTAACTAGGGCCCTTTATTTTAAATGTTTTAAACCCTGAAGAACAAGCGCACGTTTGCTTAAGATGCAAAAGGCTGGGGACTGAAGCCCCTGTTGACGTCAATGTGTGCCTGTGCCTGGACAGTGCACGTGGGCTGTGAATACCTTGAGACTGCTTGCAGTTTAATGTCTATTGTTGTCCAAAAGCACATTAAAACCAGCCATCCTGTTGTTTGAGTCAGCAGAATCCACCCTTGCAGTGAAAACATTGAATTTAAAGACCATTTCACATATTTTCTTGAACAGGAAAATGATCACCAGCAAGAAAATGTAGGCCTCTTTGAGCGTCAGACATTACCCTTGCAGTAGCATCAACTCAACCTTTAAAAACGTCTCCCAGGAATAAAGAGTGATAGCCTTCTTTCCTCAAAGTTCAGAGGTGACTACCCAATCTTCGGAGCGGGCAGATCCATAAGTGCTTCTACACAACGTTGTATCAATGATAACTGCAATCAAAACACACGATCAAAACACACAATCAGCGCACATTATCAAAACACACAATCAAATACCTACACAGCCAAACCCTGTCAAACCCCCGGACATCTCTCAGCCGGTCTGTCATTACCAGGCAGGCATGGGGCCTTTTTAAAACTGTGGCCCCTATGAAGCTGATCTAATTACAAGGACCGGGGCCTATCCTCAACAAAGGGCCCCATTGTTATAGGTCACAGTGGCTGATGGAAAATGTAGAGTCAATTATGTCAGAATGATCGATGGCTGGAAGTTCCAGGAATCTCAGCTGGTGAGGAGCCGTATTAGGAATGAATAGAGGTGGGGGACTGCAGTGACATTGTAGATAGATTAAAGTCAGGATTTATTACAGGATAAACTGCTGCTTCCCGGTACAGAACCATAATCAATTTACCAGGGAACGCACAATTTGTTTTTACACTTTACACTGAGATGTGCACATGTGTGGACACATCTGCATCTATATCTATATATCCACAGATGTGTGGACACAATGCATGATTTTAGGCTGTTCCAAATGCTTGTTGAGATTAATTAAGTTTTAATTGTTTTCTTTATATCAGTTTTCTTTATATTCAGTTTTCAATCGATCATGACCTACCAAGTTAGTTCTTGGTAAATATGTTGTGAATTGTCTTTGGTTGAAGGTAGAATGTGAAATGTTTAGTAATGAAATATGTGATGTGTGTAGGCCTTATCTCTAGCGAGAGACAGCAGAACAACAGCTCCTTTAAAGAATGACGTTTAAAAATTTCCCCCAAAGTGTTGTTCAGGTGTTACTTATCTTGTTTCTGGGTTCGGAAGGGAACCAGTGAATCATGGAGGTCATGACTCACTTGCAGTGGAGGGATATTTAAATTGTAGTTTATTATTTGTTAACATTCGAATGGTTATGTACTTCTTGAAGCTATGTAGGATATATACCTGCTAGATACAAAGATAGATCAGATCAGCTGATCTGGCAGGAACAACACACACACACACACACACACACACGCACACGCACACACACCACTGTATCAAAAGCGTACATACCCACACATGTATCAGTATGGGGGTGGGAGAGCTGCAGTGAAGGTGTAAGACTCGGCATCTGTTTCCTGTCTGTGTTCTAAAGGGGAAATTGGCCAGTGGAATCCACACTATTATTCTCCATATTTTGACAGACCGGCACCTGGGGAAAAGGACAGCCGCTCCAGTTAACCAGGAGAACATGGTGTACAGATCTCCAACTATAAGCCTTGCTTTGTAACCAAGAGAAATACTGGGATAAAGTTCCAAATTGTGGTGACAGTGTGTCTATTCAGCCCCCCCCCACCCCCCACCAACACCCCGCCGAACATCCAATTTCAGTCCATAAAATCGGCAGATTGACCAAGGGGTCTTCTGTAACAATCCTTTCTCTGTCTGTCTGTCCGTCTGTCTGTCTGTAAGTCTTGGGGTTTCCCCCACAATAACAATATTCACTCTTGGTCGCCTCATCTACTCGTTGTTATTATTCCATTTCCTGCCCGGGAACGGAAGTAACCAAAAATAACCCCTCAGGCAAATCTATGGGTCTCCTGAGGCAAATGTTGTTTTTGAGACAGATGGGCTTGAAAACAAGAGTCCGTCGTATTCCAGCAAAGTCTTGAGAGCTGGACGGGTTACGAGGCCTCAGAGAGAACTGATAAGACGAGGAGCAGCATGCTCGCACGCACGCACAAACACACACACAGTCGCACACACACATGCATACGCATGCATGCACATCACGCACACACCAAACATGGCCTCTCAGCATCTATGATTCACAAGGGGAGAATGTTGTTCTCCCGCTGTCGTTCTTCACCACGTTGATTACATCTGAGAGGAATGCATGGTGGGATTTTATATGATTGAAGAGTAGATAAGGTACTTAGAGGGAGATTCAAGTTGGAGTCAAATTTGAGTTGCAGCCAACCACTCCACCTTCTCACACACAAATTGACTCATTCCTTTGGGGGAAAATGGCTTCCTTGTGACTTTTGTGTTCATTTTCATAACAGCTGGTCGGGCGCCACACCTGTTCACTTCCTGCTTGCCATTTATTTTCCCAATGGGCTGTTGGATTTGAATGATAGATGAACGGCTGGCTGGGCCCAGCACCGTGTCCTCTGCAATCATTGCAGAAAAGTGAGCAGAGAGTACGAGAGAGAAACTGTGAAACATTTAAACCAATAACCACCTACTTTTCTTAGCAGCAGACAGTGAACCCACAGACACTCACACTGTACATACAGCTCTGCCTTGAAGGATGGAGCCAGCACACACACACACACACACACACACACACACACACACGCGTGCGCATGCACACACACACACACACACACACACACACACACACACACACACACACACACACACACACAAGTAGACAGCTGCCAGTCTCCAGGGACTTGGCCTTGACTATCACTGAAAGACTATGACACCTGTTCCCTCTGGCACTCAGCACTGGATAGAGAGATAGAGAGAGATAGAGAGAGAGAGAGGGAGAGAGCGAGAGAGTGTGTGTTGTGTGTGTCAGGGCCAGAGTCATGCACATTTCACAAGAACATTCTGTATGGCTTCCACTAACTCTATTATTAATAGCTTTTCGTGGTTTTGCCGTGGGAAGACCGCCATAGAGTATAATCAAGGAGTGTGTCATGCACTGGCTAGAGGACAAACCCAGAGTCACCCACACACACACACACACACACACACACACACACACACACACACACGCACACACACACACACACACACACATACATCATCATCATCTTATTCAAATAACAGGGCATGCTGGGGCACGTCAGTCGTTAAGTGACAGAGACTGGGCCGTTCTGATTTAGCTGCTCTGTCATCTATTCCCCTGTACAGCTGACGCAACCAGAGGCAGTGGCTGCGGTGATGGACCTCGTGCACGCTCCTCTCTCATGCATTATGGAGACACTTTTACTTTTTGTGTGGGTGGGTGTGTGTGTGTGTGTGTGTGTGGGGGGGGGGGGGGGGGGGGGGGTGGGTGGCTGCATGTTGTATGGAACTGCTATGGCTTGGAGCAGAGCTTCATGTACAAACGTCGAGGCCTAGGCCTATATATGAATTATATGAGGCGACTAGGAGAGCTGGGAGATATGTCTTATTTATTTTTATGTATTTATTTATCTTTTCTCTCGCTCTCTCTCAATCTCTCAATCCCAGAACGCAGCCCAAACTGAATCACGTGTCGCACAGAAAAGTACAGTGCAAAATCAAACCAACCATATATCAGAAGATGAATTGCATGATTACGCTCACTTATCTGGCACAGGATAACCCAGGGCAAAGCGGCAGGCGCGTGATGGCTTTCACAGATGAGCTCCAACAACCAACCTCCACCACTTAGAGAGAAATTTAGGTCAGGGGGAAAAAACGGATAATTCTGCTGTTGAAATAACACGTGGGAGGTTGGGTACGTTGCGCAGCGCTGTATGTATGACCAATAAAAAAAAACGCGTAGTCTCTCGATTCAACCTCTAATCACATCCTGCTATAGTTCCCGTGGAACTACCGGTCAGGGGCGCACGGTGCAAGGGGGACAGTGATGTCATCGTGTCCACTTCTGCATTACAGTTTAGGGGAGGGTGACTTCACCCATGGGGTAGAGGTGGAGCCTGCTCCTGCCTCCCACCGCCGCCGCACTGGCAGGGAAGTGAACACTGTATTTCCACAGAACGCTGTTGCTATTTCCGTGTGCGCGTCCCACGGGCGTCATAATGAGCTGCGGTGGAGTTGTTTTATTGCAACTTACCGAAACGGATATAACAGTAAAGCAGGGGGGTGAATACAGGATATAATTGTGATTGGTCTGTTTTGGTTTATAAACATATCAGCCCATCTGCAAAATCGGTCCACTTGGGTTTAGCTAATTGGATTGATTCCTTTCAGGGACCAAAATAATAGTTCGTTCTGAAATGTCATTAAAAAAAATAAAAACCCTACTGTAAAGTTTTTGACATTTAATTATAAGTTTAACTTTTTAAAATATTACCAGGCCTATGTTTATATTCACAATGTGGTGATTTTCATTTTAAATCTGCGATATGATTCATGAAGACCTTATAGATGAAGTGACACTGCATTATTAAAAGTGACACGGTCTGAGGAAAAAAAAAAAAGAAAACCGCCTGGGTTTCACCTTCACGCACTCTTCCTGTCGCGTCCTATTCACGCACTATTATTAGACCTCACCACTGAGGTGCTAATACATAGCTAGTGTGTTAACGTTCGGCCTTCTAACTCTCTGTTCAGCGGGGGAGAGGGGGAGGGAGAGAGGGAGAGCGAGAGGAAGAAAGAAAGTGAGAAGAGAGAGAAAGTGAGAGAGAGAGAGAGAGAGAGAGAGAGAGAGAGAGAGAGAGAGAGAGAGAGAGAGAGATGGGTGACAGACAGATGGGATAATCCATTTCACCACTTCTCAAAAGTGGTCCTGTCTAACTAAATTGGGAAAGCGTGACATCACCACCACCAAGGTTATAAAGGGTTTGATGTAGACCTACACCCGGACCCCCGTGCTGAAACATGTATTTCAAAAACCTCCATCAAATACAATAAATATAATATCACACAAGAATATCATTAATACAGCGTATACTAAACTTCCATCATAGGTGAGAGCAGAGTCCTCTGACACGATATAGCTTCTCATTAATACTAGTTTATAAGTGGGCTGCAATGCGACACAGATAAGCAAGGAATGCAACTTTGTGATGTTTATATGGCGGGTCATATGGCAAGGTGGGAGCTATATGCACACAGCCGGCTGGCCCAACTGTATGGGCCTTTTTAGTTGAGTTTGAGAAGGAAATGACATGTCAAGTGCGAGTGTGTTCGGGGCTTCTGTCACAGTGACCGCAGCAGGGCATAGCTTGGGTCTGTTCTTAGAGAGCACAAACTGTTTTGATCCCTGAGAGAGATGCAGAAATCGTTGGCAAGAATGGTTATATTTTCTCTGTCTTTAGTTCCTATTCACTGTTATTTGCTATTACTATAACGTTATTTAAGTCACACTTTATACAAAGGAAGTTACTTCAGGGTACTTAGTATATGGTTAGGGGCTGCATGAATTAGACATGGAAGCTGGGACTGTTCTGCTGGGAATCTAACCACCTATAGACACAAAACAAACTAGACGTGCAGTCCCTCGTGTTTTGTCGTATTGCCTGTAGGTTTATGAAGCAGCTTCTGGGGTCTTGGGGGGATTCACAAGTGGTACAGAGAACATTGTGTACAGCTGGATGGGGGAGAGGTCATGAGGGCAGATAGAGGAACAGTCAGCAAGTTTGTCTGCGCGAGGAGCTATGACGCGGTCCTCTGCTTTGATGCTCTGACATGCCCTACATCATTAGATGTATTCTTATCTTCAGATAATGACGGGGGGGGGGGGGATTCCTTCATTGCCTATTGGTGTTCAATGGGCCTTTCATGGATTATTATACACATTCCGGGGGGGGGGGCTTGTGCTGTCCACCTGCACATGGTATCCAATCAGTGTCACGGTACATGGACGTTATTGCGTTGAGATGTTGTGAGTGTTTTTTGTTTTTGCTTGTGTGACCATGACATTTATGTGACATTTATGCATTGCTAACCCATCATGCATCTGACCTCATTCCTGAGACTGCAGATTGGAACCTCGTTAGCATGCCGAGGTGGTAAATGGGCCTACGTGTGTTCCCACGCACCTCTGGCACGCATATAAAAACACAACACGTTGTTATATTTCTCATTTCGTTTTTTATTCGTCATCTTGTGAGGTTGACATAAACCGTTTCTCTTCTTCAAAAAATAACAAAAATGTATATACTCATGAATCTGACTTTGTACATCTAAATACATTAGGGTTGTTTTTCTTTTGCACAGCAAAGATATGACGTTCATGTTTATGACAACATTCTGCGAGGAGTTATTACAGGGCAAACACGGAGCCTAGTACTCGACTTAATTCCACAACAGTGCAAAAAAGAAAAGTTAACGTAAAAGCCCCTCGGGATGTCATTTAACAATGTCTTATAGGAAGAACTGAATCCGTTGGAGACCGTTCTTTAACAATCGAGTGTCTTGATTAAAGTTGAGGGTTGAGGGAGTCTTTGAACACAATATTCACGTTTCTACCAGAGAGACAGGTTGGGTAAACAAGTTTTAACCTAATACAAATCCTCTTAATTAAAAGAGGTGGAATTAGTGTAGAGCAGACGCACGCACCGGACGCGCCCATATATGGGTTTCATCCATAATCTCTCGGACAGACATGCACTGTGTTTAACTGCTGGTTATTGTCTCGGGCCATTCAGGTCTTTGATCCTTTTTTTCAAGTTGTCGAGGCACAGAACAGAGTGGAAAAGCAACAAACGAAAATGTTATCACGGAGACTTAAATGTCTCCATAAACGTGTGGCCCAAGTCTCTTTTTACGCAATTTCGTGGACCTTTGACTCCTCGAACCCATGCGTGAAATGGTTCGTCTCCTGGTTGCTCTCTATCGACGACTCGCTGCCCGTGCTCTCCCCGGACAGCAGCCTGGTGACCCGCAGGTCAGCCTTCAGTGTCTGCACGTCGTTCCCTATGCACATCTCCCCTAGGTCGTTTATCATCTGCGACAACTCCTGTTTGCCATTGTCCACGCAATCATCGTCCGTGTCCAGAATGTCCTCGCACTCAAAGTGCATCGCCTTCTCCTCCTCCTCCTCGCCCACCAAGTCCTCCGTGATGGAGCCCAGCTTGGGCGCGCTACGGCTGCGCTCCACCGGGGGTTTGTAATAACACTGTCCGTTCAGAAGCTTCCGCAGGGGCACCAGTGGGATGGTCTGCTCCCCGATCAGCTGCTGCTGCTGGTGCCTGGCGTCGTCCCGTCGCTTCAGTCTCTTGAACTCGGCCAGAGCCGTGGCCGAGGTCTGGTATAGGAGCAGCGCCATGGCCTTCGCCTTCTCCGGCTTGGACACCAGCACCGCGTGGCACCTCAGCATCACCGCCTTGTGCTTCATCTCGTGCCTGTACACCCACGCGAAGATCCTGGGTAGCCTCGGGTCTGCCACGCAATACGTTATCCGGTGCAGCAGATACAAATGTCCCGGTCTCCGTGCCTTGTCGTCCACGTGCACCATACGGATGCCCTGCGAGCTCACCGTCAGCTTCATCTTGGTGCCGTTCTTGCCCATCTCGCTCTTGCCCCAGATCTTGCTCACGGCCACGTCCGTGCAGCCCTCTCCCTTGGACTGGATGGTGGTCGCGTTGCCCAGGTACAGCACCGTGTACGTGGGGTCCTCGCTGGTGATCTTCACCTTTTTCCTCTTGGACTTGAACATGCTGCCCACCCGGTTGAGTGCGCTCTCCGGGCACGACTTGGCGAAGGAGGTGAGCGCCGAGTAGTTGAGGCTCACGGCATAGCCCTTCTGCTGCTTGGACTGCTTGTCTTCCTCGATCAGGTCGAACTTATTCTTCTTCCAGGGCAGCATCATATGCTTGCTTCCAGTCAACATCAATAAAGCCTAGTTAACTTGCTGCTCAGTGCGTAATTATCCTGGTTAAATATCAGCCACTCCACGTAAACGAAGTTGGCGAGGTAACAACTCTTCATTTATCCATGCTTCGTTTCGTTCTTGTCCATTGTAGTGTTTTTCAGGTTGATCTTGTCCGACGGACAGATTCTGGCATCTGTTATCTTGCAGACTGTCCTCGAGGTTTATATACGAGGGACGAACCACTCCGGTGGCTGCGGGGGGAGATGAGGAGAGAGGCGGGCGAAACCAAAAGTGGAGCTTATGCTTGATATGCAGTCTGTCTCACTGTGTTGCATACACGGAGGAGTGATCGACGCCGATACTTGTGTAGGCTACTAACCGGACAATGCTGAACTTACTTTGCATATCAAGGGGTTGGCACAATAAAGAGTAAAAAAAAAAAGAGTAATGATTGTAAAATAAATATGTTCTTGTAAAGTTTTATGTGTTGACCTACAGTAGAACAATAAGTAATCCCTCTAACATTGAAGCCCAGTATGTTTATTTACACTACACGACATGTATATCAGACAAGGTCTATTTGTAAGTTGTAAGTATTTTTGTATTTCTGATTCATACCCTTTATGATTAAAATAGCCCATTATGTAGGACACATTTTAGTTTACGAAATGACGAAACGAAAATAGACAGCGCTATAAACGGTCTGTGTCACCCTCTACCGGCTGTCTGCGTGCGTGATTTCTTGTAGGTGTTTTTGAATGGGGGGAGGGGGGGTAGTAGTTAGTAGTTTCAATTGGTCTCTCTCTCATTCTCAACGTGTGCCGTTTGAGGATGTACAAAACTAAATAATTGTTTACATCGATCTCGTATAACCGGTAGTGAAGCACACCATTTGCGCAAAGCATCACGGGGCGGTGGAAAATTGTGGATAAACAGATAAATTAAAGATACACTGTACATACACAGTATTTACAATGTGGAGGACGTGTGCAATAGTGCAATCATTGTGAACAGACAGAAAAAGTGTTGTTTCATATTTACAAAGGTGTGCTAGGGGTTGGCATGCGAAACAAACGTTAACATTGCCAAAGCAGGTGAAAAATAAGGAGGTCAAAAGATAAAACATTAATTATATATGTATACATATTTTTTTTTTCAGATACAATGAAGTTTCATAGTAACAAAAGTGTGCTAGTGGTTGAAGTCCAGTGGGATGAGTCTGTTGCTCCTCATCACAACCACGGCTGTCATCCATGGGGTCCCGCGTTTTCAGCCGTACCCCGTACCCCGTCTCTGGAACTCTCTCCCGCATTCCATCCGTCACACTAAAACTCTCTCTCCCCACAATCAAATCAGGTCTTAAGACCCACATCTTCAAACTGGCATTGTGCAAGTGTTTTAAATCTTTTATTAATTATACATGTAAGGTGTCCTTAAGTGGCCTGAAAGGTGCCCATAAATAAAATGCATTTTATTATTATTATTAATATAACATTATGGCTCCATCAAAAGCAACGCCTGTCATTTACAGTTATCAGTTATACTACCTAGACATCTTTAATCTTTAATCGTATTTACATACAGTAGGCCTGATATCCTCTGAATGTTGATATAAAGGTTTAAAAATTCTCAAAACTGTATTTCTGTCATTCAGATCCCTGTCCGTCGTACTCCAGTTGTTGTCTTCCTGCACACCTCACTGCCTCCTCCATCGATTGCTGCCAATGCCCTCTCCCTGTACCATCCCCGAGAGTTTTAAATCACACTGAAGATAAACTTCTTCTGCACTTGCTTTAATCCATGATTATTATTTTTAGAATTACGTTATTTGATTTAAAATGTGTTGCTTGCTGTTATACTTCCATGGTCGGTAAACAATGCGACTGTGCTCGGCTCGCTCAGACCTCTCGCTGAAAATAAATACTTTCTCTCCATTGAAACCCATTCATATTTTACGATGACCGGAAGGGGCGGGACTTACGATAATATTTCTACATCCGGAACGTCGTAAAACGTACACTGCGCGTCATGCACTAGGGCGTGGCTAGGCTCCCACGATGCGGAAGAAATTCTATCCTTGAAGTTGCCATGTTTTAATACGCTGTCCTTTTCTTTATAGGTACCTAGCCATATATATATATATATATATGTACCTAGCGACCACGGTGAGGGATCGGAGTGGGGCATGGGAAAGCTGTTCTCTATGAATTAACAATTTAACAAGCTAACAATCTCCCCTTTCCACCTAACTCACTTGATAAGAGAGTCATCAGTCAATACGAAAATGACTGGTTGTGTTGCTGTCAACTGCGTGACTCGATCGGAATCCAAGATATCCCTTTACAGGTATTTGAAAGTTAATTTCTAAACTAATAATTAATAATAATAAAAGTAAAATCGTCAAATAACATTTTTATTCCACCATGCAGTAAGCTAACATTAACTTAAAGTTGGAGCTAAGTTATTTGTTAGGCTTAGAGATCATGTTATCGATGCAGTTTTAAACTTTAGATTGAAGTGTACAAATTTGTTATACACTATTTTATAGGCCTATTGTTGTATGGCTATCCATTTGTATGGTACGCCGGTAAGTCCCATAGATATATGGTGCCTTCTATTTGTCCACCCGACTCGATCTGCGAGTCGGATTTCCGAGTTACAAACCGGAAGTTGCAAATAGAACACCCCCGAGGTCGGAAAAACGACTCGTCAACTCGTCTGAACTCAGAGGACCCCGAGTTCAGTAACAAAGATGGCTACTCCGAGCATCACATGTAGTAAACATTGTGGTTTACTACTATTTTAAGCACTTGTGTTTTTGTTGTAACCAAATGAAGAAGTCGTACACATAGCACTGTATACTGTTACCTATAGGCATGTCGTTACAGTCTTCTTATGTGTTAAATACCGCCTATTTTGTAGCTTGTGCCGCTGAGAGATGCTCCATGTTGCTATGACAACAATGCCGATTCTTGAGCAGAAAGCAGAGCTCCGACTCGTCTTGTTGTGTGCCAAATAGAACGGGGTCACTCGTTTTACGAGACGGATGTGACGCCACACCCGAGCTGCAAGTCGCGATTACGAGACAAATAGAAGGCACCAATATACTGACTAGATATCGTGTGAGCTGCGCTGTTCAGTGGAACATATACGTCAATGCCGCCGCCATCTTGCCGCGGGGTAACCACCCACCTGAATGAATGTCGATGGGACAGAAGTCCTTTCCCAGTCAAAATCACTCTACGCCTTTTTTAAGGAAATCTTCAATCGGGTCGGGTCAAACGTCTGTCTGTGGTAATGCTAGTAAAAATAAATTAAAACTTTTTTTTTACTATCATTAGACCTATGTCAGAAACCAACCCGTTTGAATATTGCCTTAAAATAAGGCGTTTTAGAGTGATTTAGACTGGGAAAGGACCTCTGCCCCATCGACGTTCATTCATTTAGGTAGGTGGTTACCCCGCGGCAACATTGAGGCATTGTTGACGCATGCTTAGAAGCCAAATGCGATATCAGTCAGTATATATATCTATGGGTACGTCCGACATGCTCTAGCGAGAACGTGACGTAATTTCCTGGTTTGCAGCACTTGGCTTTCCCGTTTCTCATTGGCTAGTCATTGTTATTGTTAGCCTCTTTAGCAAACCAGCTCGAAAACAAACAACACAACTTTACATTGTATTGCACGCACAGCAAGCCTGTGCAATGCAAAAATTGGTGACTGGAATGAAGTAGCAATGTAATCAAGTGTGTAAGAGCAGTGTAAGAGCGACATTAAAATCACCATTGTGATACAAATACAAAGAAAATAAATGTCTTTACGGGCGCAGCCATTTTTGTTGTCGGGTCGTATGGTCGGCCTCATGGTGTGCTTTCTTGTGGCATTTCGCAGGGGCACGCCCCCTTTTGGTCGGCCCCCTCGGAATTCTGAGAGTAGACCGAGCTCAGTAATGACACGCTCAACAAAAATGGCTGCGTCCGTGAAGAGATTTATTTTCTTAAATGTTCTCACAGACTTGATTACATTGCTACTTTATTCAGGTCACCAATGGATGCATTGCACGGTCTTGCTGTGCGTGCAATATGTAATATTCAGATCACGCCAGTAGTCTGAATCAATGTTAATGTTTACCATAAGCTTGCACGTACTGCTTACATCATTACGGTAGTATAAGCGCCAACCAGATGTGATGCCCTGGGCGCGAGTTCTGTTTAGTTCTCCAGCAATAAAGCAACAGAATGCGAAGCTCCGTTTCATCCTTTATAGTAAGCTAAGTAAACGCTACTCATAAATACCACACAATACAATGTAAAGTTGTGTTGTTCGTTTTCAAGCTGGTTTGCTAAAGAGGCTACTGTAGCTAACAATAACAATGACTAGCCAATGACATGACACAATCACAAAGACGAACGGGAACGCTATAAGTGCTACAAGACAGGAAATTACGTCACAAGTGCAACTCGGAAGGCTGGGGTCCGAGGCATCTGGAACACACCATCACTGAACTTGCTCTACTTTCAGAATAGCAGGTGGGACCGACCAAAAGGGGGCGTTCCTCTGTGAAATACTGCAAGAAAGCTGGGAGATTTACACCTTATGACTAGGGCGTAAATCATACAAATGGATAGCACCATCATTGCTCGTTGGCCGGAAAAGGAAAGGAGGGCTGTTTACGTTTGGGTGTAGTCTTTTCGCTCGGTTCTCCGTCTCAACAGTAGGGCTAGAACCGAGCGAAAAGACTACAACCAAACGTAAACAGCCCCTCCTTTCCGTTTCCGGCCAACGAGCAATGAGTCTTCCAACAGAACAGAAACCGTATCTCGCTACGATACTTGATTTGGAACATCAACAAACACCACTAACCACTCGGTGAGTTGCACATTTCTGAAAACAAACGTTTAGGGTTGTTTTAAGGACAGGTTTGTGCATGCACGTAGCCAGCCATTCTGAAGCAGGCAGGGACGATTTGAAATGAGCCAAATCACCGAGACAAATAGTCAAAATTTCGGTGTCAACCACTCTATTTCATCCTAGACAAACCAGAAAGGGGGCTCAATGTTCAAAATACTGGAATTGTCTGAAAAGTATATCTGACTAATACATAACGTTTAATTTTTACTACATGATAGTGTTCCTTCCTATTGTTTTTTAAAATGACTGAAATATCCTTGAAGTTAATAAACATAATTTCTCCACAGCCTCCCGCTCCGACAGAAGAAAAGGCTCCGCCAGTGGTTGAAAAACATCAACCGCACGATGTGGGTACCTAATGTGTATAGCAGACTATGTGCCTGCCATTTCACAGAGGACTGCTTCACCATCAATCGCACACTCAAGCCAGATGCAGTCCCCACCCTTTTCGGCAACCCTGGAACACCATCTAATGTAAGGGCAGAGATAAGTAATGTGACTCAAGAACACAATTACTGCAAAGACTTTTTAGATGTTGCAGGTGTTGTTGATGAAGCTGTTGAGGTACAGGTTAATGTTTCGGAAGCCACAGAGGTTGCAAATATTGTTGATGAATCTGTTAAGGTACAGGTTAATGTTTCTGAAGCCACAGAGGTTGCAAATATTGTTGATGAATCTGTTAAGGTACAGGTTAATGTTTCTGAAGCCACAGCACCAAACAGTGCTGACCATTATTATGAAATGAGAAAATCTCCTATATTTTTCAACAGGCAGGCTGAAAATAAACTGGGATGTATTAGAAAAAAAAATAGATTGGTGCAGCAGAAGAGTAGGAAATTGATAAAAGTTTCCTGCTTAACTCAGGTCATCACAACTCTCAAGGAGAGACTGCTAATTTCTAGTGGCTGTGCAGAAATGCTGGAGAACTCCTTCAGTGGAGTCCATAAGACCTTACTCTCCAGAAGGGTGCAGGGTAAAAGATTGAAAGTGTCGAAGGAGTTGCATTCATTTGCGATGACACTGCACTTCTATTCCGCCAAAGCTTATAGTTTTGTGCGTAATGTTTTTGACCTTGTACTGCCCCATCCCGACACCATCCGGATGTGGTACAGCCAAATTTCAGCGGATCCCGGTTTTACTGAACCTGCATTTAATGCTCTTGCATGTCATGTGCAGAGCAGAAAAGTTGAAGGGAAGGAGATCCTGTGTGCTCTCATGTTGGATGAAGTGGCCATTCGAAAGCATGTGGAATATGCAGCTGGAAGATACCATGGATATGTGGACCTTGGCTGTGGCACTGTTGATGACAGTCTACCATCAGCCAAAGATGCCTTGGTCCTCATGGTTGTAGCCATCAACGACTCCTGGAAAATCCCTGTTGCCTATTTCCTCATTGACGGAATGACTGGTGAAGAGCGTGCCAACATCATCAGTGAATGCCTTCATCGACTCCATGCCACCGGAGTTCGTACAGTCTCCTTGACATGCGATGGACCGTCATGCCACTTTTCCATGCTGAGAGCCCTCGGAGCAACATTGGATGTCAATAACATGAGATCCTCTTTTGCACATCCTGCTGATCCATCACAATTGGTCCATGTGATGCTGGATGTTTGCCATATGTTGAAGCTGCTCAGAAACACATTGGCTGACGGAGGTTTACTCCGAACTCCAAATGGAGAAATCTGTTGGAAATACATTGAGGAGTTGAATAAACTTGGAAACAAGTTAAAAATGGCTCATGTACAGTGGGAGAAACAGAAGATGCAGGTGAAGCTTGCAGCTCAGGTGTTCAGCAGCAGTGTAGCAGATTCTCTTGAGTACTGTAACGCACAGTTGCATCTTCCACAGTTCAGGGGGTGCGAGGAGACAGTGAAGTTCCTGAGAACCATTGATGCCGCCTTCAATGTCCTTAACAGCAGGAACCCTTTGGGTAAGGGTTCCAAAGCTCCAATGAGGACATCCAACAAAGACCGGGTACAGGAAATCCTGCTAAAGGCTCAAAGGTCACTCTTGGAACTGAAAGACAGTAAAGGCAAGCTGGTGCATTTAGGCCCGAAGAAAACTTGTGTAGTTGGCTTTATTGCCAGTTGCGCAAGTGCATGGAATATCTTCCTTGAAGTGGTCATCCAGCCAAATGCACCATGCCATTACCTCCTCACCTACAAGCTGAGCCAAGATCACCTTCAGCTGTTCTTCTCCTGTCTGAGAGCACGTGGTGGATTCAACAACAATCCCACATCAAGACAGTTTACAACTGCCTACAAGCGTCTTTTAAAGTCCCTAGTGAAGACAGGAACAGGCAACAGCATCCTAGGTGATAATACCAACATCATGGATGTCACAGCTGCTGCAGCGAGGTTTGATCCGAAGGCTGTGGAGCCTTTGGAGCATGCTGACCATGAATACCAGCACTCCCCAAATGTTGATGTGTCCGACTACAAGGATGCTGCAATAAACTACATTGCAGGCCTTGTGGTCAAAAAGCTAAAGGAAAGGCATACCTGCATGCCTTGCGCTGACGCTCTTACTACATCCACCGTACATCCCTTCATTCTGTTGAATCGTGGAGGTTTGGCAAAACCATCTGCCGGGATAGTTGCTGTGTGCAGGGAGTCGGAGCGTTGCTTTCAGAGAATTTTGAGAACAACTTCCGGCAAACTCCCCCAGGGACATGGTATAACATCAGCCATTGTCACTCAAGTACTGGAATACACTGCTGGTAAGACATTGTTCCCAGAGCTGCACAACCACATGTTCGAAACCACTGTTGAGGACAATCACGTACATCTTCTGGTGAAAATGGCATCCTCTTTATATTGTAAAATAAGGATGAACCATCTGGCAAGACGTGCAACAGAGAGTCTGCATAAGGACTCTGTTAGACATGAATTCACAAAGCTCATCCATTTTCATCCCCAGTAAACCACATTACTGGGAAGGATAGTATATTGTTTGCCCAATCCCACATACTGCGTGAATTATCAGAGTTCTTGCGGTTATGTTTGCTGCATGCATGCATGCATGCAGGTACGCACGCACGCACGCACACGCCCTCAGTATCATCCAACACAACCAAAACAAGATAGAAATTAGGGTTTTATAGAGTTTTAATAGTGCTAGGGGTCAAAATGACCCCAACAACACCGACATGTAAATAATGTGTACAGGATATGTTTTTTTTGTTTGTTTTGTTAATTTCATGTTTTCCATGTTTAACCCATAGTTAGGAAAAGTCATAAAAAATCGAGCTGAAAAAAGTATGTTGACCCAAGTTTTTAGAGACGGTTAACATTGGTCAATGTGACAATTGGGTCAAATTGACCCCTAACATATTAGGAGGGTTAGTATACGTTTTTACTTAATACTGAGTGTGTGCACATTGGTAAACTTTTTTTTTAATGAATAAGTCGTATCAATAACATCAGGGTGGTACAGATCACGTGAGGATAAATGTGTAGCGATAAAGCGGATAAAAAAAAATTAGGTTTTATTTTTTCTTTCTTTTTTTTATTAGACGCATCTAACTTTAGGTAAAATGGATATGATTTTGGAAACTGGCTTTTAATCCCAAAACGGAGGGTCGTGGGAAGTACATAGAGGGCTAGCAAAGTGTGGACAAAATCAAATACGAACAATTGGCAGAATAAAATGTACAATGCTTCTATTTTTTATTTTATTACTAACTTTGCCTTTATTTTCTCACTTTTTAAATTCCCTTTTATTTAACTTTGCCTTTCTAAAATGTTTCTAAAATATATTTTTTTAATTAAATATTTTTTTATGGAAAAAAGCTATGGTGAAATGGCAACAAGGCCGAATGGGAAAAATTGGGTTGGCCAAAGGGAAGCCTAAGTGTCACACAATTAGATAAATTAAAAGGGAAAATGATAGCGAAGTAAGAGGAAACTAAAAACAAAGGGTTAAAAATAGGTATAAGGGAGATTGGGAGATGTATATGGAAGGAAGACACCGACAGACAAGAATGCAAGACAAAACAAAGTAATATGGGGAGGGCTGGGGAGAAAAGTAACTCATCTGCATCTAGTTTTGTTCAAATAGATCTGGACCTGGACAACGCTCCTCCTCCTCCTCCTCCTGCTATTCAGCCCCAACCAGTGCAACTGCCCCGCATCGCGGCTCCCCTATATCCGACACCACCCGAATACACATCTGGAACTGAGATAAAGAAGAAAAGGAAAAAGTCGGGTATACCAAAGTTGGGGGAAGCCATCCAGTGACTCGATCTGCCACCCATGCAAGGTTTGACACCTCGGGAGCAGTGGTGACGATACCGATGCTGAAGGGGTGTGGTGCCCTCTGGTGGAGGTGGCAGGTCAAGCCGGACCGATGATGGCATTTCGCCATTGGAGCCATAAGGACATGAAGGAGGCGATTGCAACCCTCCCGAAACCATGGGAGTGCGTCAGTGCGGGGGTCAAAGGTTCCTCCGAAAAACTCCAGATTTGTATACAGGAGATAAAACCTACCCAGGGTGAACTCGCTGCCTTCTAACCCGCCATTTAGGCGCTAATATCGGACGAGTGAGTCAAGCCATGCCAGCTGCAACAGACAATCTCCGTCTGGTGGAGGTCGACTACGGCCACATCAACGCACCCTACCATGCTATGGTAGGGCGCGTTGCATTGCTCATTGGTCCAGGCGTTGACCAGAATATATCCAGTCAATGTAAACCTTGCCAAGGTTCATAGCATCTGGCAATTTGAAGATGGAAACGTTTATACACATCTAAGTCGTATCACAGATGTGTTTAACGAGAACTGTGGCATCGAGCGGCCCGCCAACGGCAACGCTGACTACGGGATGGGAGGCCCACGTGAAGAGCTACTTCTCGGATGGCCTGTTGGGAACGACAGCTGATGACATAAAAAATGACCCGGTTGGCTGGAAGCACGAGCGATTGCAAGTTGTTCAGCATGCAGATCACGTCCAGGACAAAGCAAAGAGACAGCAGGACCAACGAGACCAGAGCCATAGCCCTCCATGATGCCAGCGTGACCATAATGAAGAGGCCTGAACAAGCCCACGGAGAAGGCCGGGGCAGAGGGGAGTTCCAGAGACGGGATGGTTTCCGATATGACCGAGGAAGAGGCGGGGGGTAGAGGGCACAGTAAGAGGGCAACCTGTGTCACAATTGCGGAGAAAATGGACATTGGTGAAAACTCTCCTAAGCCCGACAAAAGAAGGGAAAGCCAGCGCAACAACCCAGGCATTCAGAGAGGCTACCGAGGGCCTTACAGCGATTGACATGCGGGCGAGGGGCGAGAGGCAGAGGGAGAGGTTGAGACGTGTCCAGGCCCCGGATGGAAAGAGGAGCAGTGTACGGAAAGTATCGCACTAGACACCGCATCCACGCATATTACACAAGCCATGAGCTATTTAGAAAAAAAAGCATTTCCCATCGGAAACGTACGCCTATTTAGATTTAACACCATGGTGAACACTTCCCACCGTAGAGCTAAACATAAGAGGGACATAAAGTAGAATCTTCTTGGTAGATTCAGGAGAAACAACTACCTAGATGGCATGCAATCCAGATATTCCCCTCTACATCTATCAGTAAGAGTTAGTACCCACAGTGCTCGGGAGAAGTGAATCAACAATTAGTAAATATGGCCAGCGACAGAGCTGCCCCAGGTGCGCAGCTAATGGAGCCATAACATTTACATTGTACTGCACACACATCGACAGGGCAAGTCATAGAGTATGAGGAAAAGGGGTTTGAAAGAGAAGAGGAGCAGAGACGGGTAGAAAAGTTGAAGGTTAAAGAAATGTTTTGGGCAGGTCCCGAATGTGCGGCAGTTGTGGAATTCATTACGGCACAAACGTTAAAATCTAACTCCAAAGGCATAAACACCATGTATGCAGAATCTTCTGTTTCCAAATGGGGGAGCGACCTCCCCCATTTGATGTACCCTACTCATTCCCGCATGTGTCCCTAGCCAAAGGGCAAAAGGATCAGGGGAGGGATTTGGGTCCCTGGGTGAAAGCATGCAGTGAGGCAACAGGGTGGACGACGCCCACGGGGAGGGGGGACATCTTTCAAAGTTACGCGGATGTGGACAAGGTATTCTTTTTTTTTTTTAAGATCATTTTATTTTATTAATTTCTGTGGGTCGTCATAGTTAGGTACCAGGAAGTCCATCAAAACATAAAAAAAGAGCAATTTCAGAATTTCATCAATATCAAGGTTTCATCAGTATTTCATCAAAATCAAAGTTTGTCTGTCTTATTACGTTCAATGCTTCCCTCAATACTTATAATTGGTTATACAGGCCCACCCCTACCAACCCACCTCTCCCCCACCCAACCTTCCCTTCCACCCCCCCACCACCACCTTGAGTCACTTTTCCAGGCAGGAGTTATAGTAGAATGTTATAACTCCTGTTAGAACACTTTTTCCCAGTTAAAAAGATCAGGGCACTGGGAGAGCCAGTGGAATGGAGATTCGTGCCGGACCTGAAAGCAGTGAACGCCGCAGTGCATCCATGTCACGGTACGTAATCCTTACACCATCCTCTCACAAATTCCGGGTGATACTAAGTATTTTTCAGTGATCAATCTATCAAATGCATTTTTTTTGCATGCCGGTACACACAGACAGCCAGTTTGGTTCGCTTTCACATTTGAAGGAAAAACCTATATTTGGACCAGACTTCCCCAGGGGTACTGTGAGTCTCCAACAAACTACAATACAGCACTACAAACAGACCTGTGACGCGCTTGCGGTGGCAAAAGCGCATGTAATCGAGATTATTCCGCGAGGGGGTACACCGCGTAAAATATCTAGTGATAACGGTGCACATTTTGTTAACCGAATGATTTCTGAACGAAGGAGCAGTAGAAAGAGAGAACGGTACTTTGAAGAACAAACTCGCTAAATGTTGTCTCGAGACGGGCTTCAGCTGGCCTATAGTGTTACCCATCATGCTCATGCACATGCGATCACGGGTGCGTACTAAAACCGGTTCTTCACCTTATGAGGTGTTGTTCGCCCCCCCCACCCCCGGAACACAGGCATCGGCCCGTTAACCGGCGATGTCGAAACATTGGGACAAAGTGATGACAACATGTTGGCTTATTGTTCTTCTTTGTCCAAAACTCTCCAGCAGGTGCACGAGCAGGTAAAGGAGGCCCTACCACATCCGACCAATCCTTTTGAATCACCTACTCCGCAGTAAAGGTCCCCAGAAGAGGACCTTGGGTCCACGTCCACCACTGCAAATGAGCATCGGCTCTACCAGAGGAGCCCCGAAAAAGACCATCGGAAGGAAGTCCAACAACAACCCCTTTAAGCCCATAGCAACACAATCCAGGCGAGTGAGTGAGTGAGATCCAGACACCGAACGCTGCTCCTCGTCTCATAACGCACATGCAGCCCTTCATCTAAGATAGAGACAGCGTCATCATGGAGGACCTGGGAAAAAGAGAAGAAGACTACCTGTTACATTTCTGGTAGTATACTCTGTGTTATTAATACATACAGAAGACTACCTGTTTCAGTTCTGGTAATATACTCTGTGTTATTAATACCAGGTGTACTGACATATAGTGTTTCACTTAATGAAGGACAAACTGCTTAATTTCCACTGGATGTGTGTGAACTCACTCATTGTGGGAGACAATGGGCTATGGCTAGAGTGAGGGACTCAAAATACGTGTGAGAGGCACCATGTCAAACATGGTCTCAGGTTTTTGCAAATACTGACCGTAATGGTTATTACAATCCATTCCATGTCTACGCAGTGCGATGGTCAGTCACCGCTGAGTACCAATCGGGACGTTTGTGTACGAAGGAGGAACAGGAGTGTAATAAGGTCATAGTGAGTATTAAAAATGTACATCAATAAGACCAAGGTTCCTATTTTATCGGGACTGAGTCTATGGGGGCAGATACACTAGGTAAATTCAATATTGAAGTACTTCCCGGGTGTTCAGACAAATCTAAATGTTTGAATCCCAATAATTGGGAAGGGCATTTCTCTAGCTCTTTGGAGATGGGGTTTCCCGAATACTAAAGTAGACACTGAGGTTACTCCTCTACCTATAGGCGGTCCCAACCTAGATATTATTCCAAGTTTGGCGAAAGAAGACGCTGTTTCATACGGAACTGGTCATACAGATGACAACCGTTGGCTCCGATGGGCCGAATATACAGCCCGACAACATTCCCATGATGATTGTTATGTCTGTGCAGCGGCGAGACCAACTGTTGTCACGACACCATTTCCCCTGAACTCGACAAACTCAGAATATGGACTCCAATGCCTTTTAACATTAGATACTGTCCCTGTCGATAAGAGTAAAGATGTGTGCGCCGATACGGTACGGTACGCTTACTCTTTCCGTCTCCAAGACAGCCTAGCACCACCGTCTAAATTCGCAAAGGGTAGCTACGAGTGTTTTACAGCTTTTCCAGGTCCTTAATCTTTATTCGATGATGCTCTTCTCTGCATATTTGATAAATCAGTAATTAAAACAATCTTTTGGTAATCATTTGTGTTAATCACACTGTTCATTAATTTCACTGTTCTGCCTCTCATGCCTTTCCCTACTTCTTCTTTACCTTTTTTGTTCCCCCTTTCACTCTTCTGCCCCAGCCGAACTGACTTGCTGTCCTCTTCACATTGTATGTAGCGGTCTCCCCACAGTAAAAAAAAAAAAAGTTTTGTTAAAATTGGGAGTGGGGGGATTTTTGTGTTTTTATAAAAACTGCTCAGAAAAAAAATAAAGCTTTTTTATTGTAACACTTTTTGTTCAAATCCTATTTCTTACACATGCAGCCACTTGGACACCATTTCATGATAGCTGATAACCAAGGTACACACCGTAATACTATAATCAAGGGACATACTGGAAGTTCAAATAAAAAGAGAAAGAACTTTATTGATCTGGGAACATAAATATGCAAGATTGATCCATATAACACCACATAGTAAATATAAGATAAATATAAGTAGGCCTAGAAAAAATACAGTTCAATGTTATTGCTTAAGAAACATTACTTCCAACTAATTATTTATGAAAAATGCCATCAATAATTTCTATAAAAGTAAATGGTTACATATCGACCAGCAATGAAGTAGAGTAGAGTAGCCTACCCACATAATGAATTGTAATACGCCAACATTGTTAACTGTCAAACATAGCTAAACAAGCAAATGGAAATTAAATACCAACGCAACTGAAATTGTGTAGACTATCAACAATATAAAAATGACGAGGTCTGATGAGGTCTCTCATAATCATTCAGGTAATCAATACGTCCGTGGGGTTTCTACACTGGGTAGCGCAAATGGCACATGGCACCCACAAGAGGTAGAGCTCATCAGCACAGGTGGAGGTGACTGTGAGGCTGGATGAGCAAACAGTTTTTGGGGTGCCAGGGATAAACAGATAAATTAAAGATACACTGTACATACACAGTATTTACAATGTGGAGGACGTGTGCAATAGTGCAATCATTGTGAACAGACAGAAAAAAGTGATGTTTCATATTTACAAAGGTGTGCTAGGGGTTGGCATGCAAAACAAACGCCAACATTGCCAAAGCGGGAAAAATAAGGAGGTCAAAAGATAAAACATTAAATTCATTATATTCTGTTTGCATTGCACCTTGTCAATTGGATTTTCTTTTATTATATTAGATTTTATGCATGTATCCTTTAGGTGGTGTTGCTAAAATTATTCTGGTTGTGGATTCTGGTGTAATTGTAGTGGAGACATTTTATTTTAGAATTAAAAACCGACGACGAGCAATAAAGAGGAACTAATATTAAAACGAAACATGTTCTTCATGGCATGTTTAACAGCTGAACCGGCATTTGGACCGTACCATCCTTCATACGTTACTTTCTCTTAATTTTGAGTGAGAAGCGCATTACAAGTGCATTTTATTACAAATAATGTTATAAAAAATTACGTGTTTATACATGTTTTTGACCAAACTGGTCATCTTATTTATGTCCAAAGGAAATTACATTGTTTCAATTAAAGACATGACTACATAGTCTGTTCCATTTCACTTCCGGTTTTACGACAACAAGGTTTTTCCACATGTGGAGAGACTAACAGAAAATAACTTCTGTGTCAACCGAGGTTAGCTTGCTTTTCATAACAAAAACTACCTGGCTGAGGTTTATACACACTATGGGCAAAAAGAAGACGGGAGGGGGGCCTGGCGGACTCGGGAGGTGTTTGATCAAGGAGAGGCTTCAGGCCAATCGTGGACACAAGAAGAGCGACACCTGGGTACGCATCAAAGCGAAGGCTCGTTAAACGATTGTTTCATGGCAGCCTACAGGTTGCATTTACTACTCTTTGGTGCTTTCACGTGATGGAGCCATTAGTATTAAATGTAGCAATATATACAAAGTCTTCTCGCTTGAAGTATTGATTAATATCTTGATTAATTCAAGTTAAAGTCATCCCAAGCCCTGGTGTAAGTCATGTTATGCTATATGTGTGATGTGACATTCTAGTAATTCGTCTTCGTATTTTCTTCTGTCAGCTTCACACTAGTGAACTTAACGATGGCTATGACTGGGGTCGACTGAACCTGCAGTCAGTGACCGAACAGAGTTCCATGGATGACTTCCTCGCCACTGCTGAATTAGCAGGCACAGAGTTCATTGCTGGTAAGCTATGTTTACCTCTGTCTGCTAAAAGACACTCTCTCGCATCACAATGGCTAGTAAACAAAATACACTTTTCCAGCCATGTGTGTCTCCACGTTTTCCTGACGGTTGCAATGTTCGTTTTCACAGAAAAACTAAACATAAAGTTTGTACCGGCGGAAGCCAGGGCGGGCCTACTGACCTCAGAGGAAAGGGCCAGGTTGAAGAAGGTGCATGAAGAGAATAAGCAGCTCCTCCGCATCCCCCGCCGGTAAGCTGACAAGAGCAGCAGACCTCTTGCTCGGTGGCACCCCCTTGTTTTGACCCCCATGTGACTATATGAGTTTGATGATGCTATGCTGTGAGTCAAACCAATGATGACCGGTTTTGTGTTGCTGTCTCTAGTCCAAAATGGGATGAGAACACCAGCGCTGAGGTCCTTCAGCAGGCAGAGAGAGACAGCTTCCTGGAATGGAGAAGGGAACTCGCAAAGTACGTATTTAATTTGGTTGGATTTGTATTTCCAGTCATATTCTTGTATAATGTTATGTATTGGCTTTGAGATGGCCTGGACGATATTATTATTTATTTGTTGTAGATGCTATATCTCAGTCATTTCAGAAAAACGTAAATGGTGCAGTTGGGCATAAAAAAAGCAAAGTCAAACATTTCAATGCCCATTGCTATATACTACTACTACCACTACTAATAACTTTTCCTTCACATTATTTAACCTTCCTAATCTCAAATTCCATACAACTACACTTAACTAAGGCAAACAAAATGATAACAATTGTCCCAATTCATTGTGCTTTAAGGCTGGAAGAGGAGCAGAAGTTTATTCTCACTCCATTCGAGAGGAACCTGGACTTCTGGAGACAGCTGTGGAGAGTGATCGAGAGGAGGTAAAATGGCTGCACTCCACATTGGGGAACATTCTTAATTCCATTGCGTGATTTAAAAGTGTGTGACACCAAGGATAACATCATTCATGTGTGTTCCTACAGTGATGTTGTGGTCCAGATTGTTGATGGCAGAAATCCTCTACTGTTTCGTTGCCTTGATCTTGTAAGTGCGAACTGTCAATCTCAATCGATTTTGGGACAGATATCGAAATTAGGGAAAAGGTGGTTGAAAACGTGAGAGAGTTGAGGTCTTCCAAAAATACTATTACCCTACCATGACTAGAATCCAGCTACTTTATTGTCCCCAATTGAAAACATTTTAACCACCAGTTTTAGTAAAAATGCCACTCTTTAGTTTCTTGTCCAATGTATGTCCTACACTATTGCCCACAATCAAAGGAACCATTCAGAGAAACTCACGCTGCCTTCCTTGGTGCTTGTAGGAGGCGTACGTGAAGGAAGTGTCTGAGGAAAAAGTGAACATGATTCTGGTGAACAAGGCGGACCTGCTGACCCGGGAGCAGCGCCGGGTCTGGGCCAGGTACTTCCAGAAGCAAGGCATCAGGGCGGTGTTCTGGTCGGCGCTGGCAGAGGCGGACCGGCTGGAGGCACTGGAAAAGGTGGGTGAAAGAGTCAATGGTTAAAAGAAGGATTCATACTATTAGAATTTTAAAACTGTAAATACGTATTTCCAATTGATTTATATTTTTCTGTTCGCTTTTGTGTTGCGGAGACGTCAAGCAAACCTCTCACTCTAACACAGTCTCCTTTCTGTTGCGGCCTTTCATCACATGCCAAATCCACAATCGCTTTGAAAAGATACAAGAGGGAAGCTCTTGACTGTGGGGGATTTCATGTTTTCGTCCATTTCTTTTCATAACTTAACGTGAATCGAAATGTGTCACAGGGAATGGAGGTGGAGGAGACTGAAGATGCAGTGAGTGAACCAGAAGAAGAAGAAGAAGAGGAGGAGGTGGAGCAGCCTAGGGTTGCCAAGGAGAGTCAGCAACCAGAAGCTAAAGAGGAGGAGGATAGTATGGATGAAGACCCGCGGGAAAGGGTAACGCTAGCAGAAGAGGACTGGCAGACCTGCTCGGAAGGCGAAGATGACGTCGACGATGAAGAGGTGGGAGGGGCGGCTAGTCCGTCGAATAACGACACCTTCCGCAACTCCAGTCGTCTGCTGCACAAGGATGAGCTGCTGGCCATGTTCAAGATGGTTCACAACGGGAACCCGTGCAGAGAAGGACAAATCACTGTGGGCATGGTGAGTGCTGCAATGCTACAGTAGGCCTGTTACTGAAGGCTGTTAGGGTGGTGGTTAATGGTTTGCAGACATTGTGTTGTAGATGGAGAGACGATTGATGTGAGAGCGCTGCACATTATTCTCTTTTCTGTTTGTGTTAGTTAACTCTTCATGACATTTTTTGGATTCAAGATGTCTGTGTTTTTAGCATTGTATGAGTCTTTGGTGATGTGTTGTCAACTGTCCGGGTTTTGTGGGATTAAGCTTGTTTATCAAGTTTATTAACTTAAAAATACATTTCCAATGGAATAGCAGCTGAAATTGCCTCCGTGCATCAACTTAATCAAGTCGATGTACTGGAAACACAACATCATTATTTTTGAATGTCCCTGAGCCGTATGAAGAGGAGTGTTTGGGTTTATGTATCATTAAATGTGTTCAACAGGTTGGCTATCCCAACGTGGGAAAAAGTACAACCATCAACACCATCTTCAGGGACAAAAAGGTGTCCGTTTCGGCCACTCCCGGTCACACCAAGCACTTTCAGGTAAGCCATTCACTCCAGGAAAAACCCTTCTCCAGTCGTGAGATACAGCTTTGTCTGTTGATAGACCCTTGACCTCTGCTGTGTGTGTGTGTTTGTTTGTTTGTTTGTGTGTAGACTCTGTTTGTGGAGCCTGGCCTGTGCCTCTGTGACTGCCCGGGTCTGGTGATGCCCTCCTTCGTCTCCACCAAGGCTGAGATGATCTGCTGTGGCATCCTGCCCATCGATCAGATGAGGGACCACGTTCCTGCCATCTCTCTCATATCCTTCCAGCGCTCAACATTCTGTGGCAGTTAAAATGTGTGATGGCTCCCTGGCAAATTTGTAGTTTGTAATTTGCCTTAGCCAGGCTCACCCTTCACCTGGGCGTCTTTTTAAATGGTCATAATCATGACGATTCTTTATTTGTCTCCTATCAACTGAAACATAACAAACCTATCAATCTATCATGGGGAGCTGGAATCATTTTTAGTTGTAATTTCTGGCCACGCATTTTCAGACTAACATTGAGCTCTGGAGCTCTGTCACCGTCGGTGACCGCAGGTTCAGTGGACCCGACTCCTAGCCGTTCACCAGTGTGAAGCTGACGTATAAAAGACGAATAGGAAAAGGGTTGTTTCTACTTCGGTCTCCTACGGCCCTTAACCGAGTGCTCACGTGTGTCAAACCATCCCGCGCCACGTCATGGAGAGAACATACGGCATCAACATCATCCGGCCGAGGGAGGACCAGGACCCCGACCGCGCGCCCACCTCTGAGGAGATGCTCAGGGCTTACGGATGTAAGACCCCCCAGAGTGACCCATCCCCCTGAGTGACACCAACTAGAGAGTGTGGTTGTCGTCTGCTGTACACTGCAGCGCAAAATGCGACGATTCTAGATTTGTCCCTTCTGTGTTCATTCAAAAGTTGTTGTTTTTCTACGGAATGGAGACGAGCTCTTCAGTCCTAATGTAGCTCCAGGCTGACCGTCCTCCTGTCTTGCAGATATGAGAGGCTTCATGACGGCCCACGGACAGCCCGACGAGGCCAGATCGGCCCGATACGTTCTGAAGGATTATGTCAGCGTAAGATCCATGATACTGTTTTTATTAGAAATGTCAAAAAACGTTGAGGTTGTTTATCGTTACCACCTATATATAACTTGTGGTAATTTTTTTTTTAATACAATGTTTACACTTACTAATATTCTTGTTCTTGTTATCCCAAGTCATGTGGCCAAAATACCAGAGTGGAGGAACAGCATATAGTGTTCATGGCACCTCTACCCCCCGGCAGTGTTAATGACCACTTGTGTGTTGTTGTTGTGTGTTTTCCCCACAGGGCAAGCTCCTTTACTGCCACCCTCCGCCTCACATCCTGGCTGCAGACTTCCAGCCCCAGCACAGAACCTTCCTGCCCACGGACGGGGAGATCGACGAGTCCTCCAATCCCAGCTGCAGCCTGAATAAGATCAGGAGGATACCGAACCCTGTGGACAAGAACTTCTTCAATCAGGTATGGCTCGTGCTCATGGATCAGCCAAACAGGGCTTATTCATATAGCCCTTTTTATTGCAGAATAGAAACACAGAGACACTTGGGTAAACCCAAGTGTCATGTGAGGAGGTTTCTTGATAGATTTATTGAATTGTTTATCGTCATTTAAAATGTTAGCATAAAACTGGTGGCCATAACTAACAAGTGAAGACATTTGATGCAAATGATCCTCGCACGTTTATTCCTCCATCACCAAAATAATTCAACTCATGGAGCTGAATGGGACTGTAGAGAGAGGGGTTAGCTTCTCAGACACATAGTATAACTCCCTATGACATTATAAAGGGCTTCTAAGGTAACGACAAAACAACTATTGCTATTTTTATGGGATCCATTTCTGCCAAGTCCGTTCCACTAAATTCCACTCAAATCTATACACTGCACCTTTTTAAAAATAATGGATGGGTTACCCACTTCTTGAATAAAAAGAAGAAAACTTTCTGCGCTTTTTTTCTTTTACTTTTCATAATCCGAATTCAACGGTGCGAACACTGGAGCATTCACATCCTCACGCTCGCGCCTAACCTCCAAGCCAACCTCCTCTGTCTTCCTCCAGGAGAACGTGCGCGCCCTCACCAAGGGCGTCCAGAATGTCATGGGCTACAAGCTGGGCAGCGGCCCCGTGGCCCCGGGCCAGCCGGGCCACGTGGGCCCCGGCCAGGTGGGCCCCGAGGGCGTGGTCGGCAAACCCTGGAAGAAGCACGGCAACAGCAACAAGAAGGAGAAGGTCCGCAGACTCACCCGGCACCTGGAGGCCTGAGCCGGGGGGAGGCCCTGTGGAAGGGCCTGGTTCACCCAGAGGCCATCTTCAGTTCCCCCCCCCTCCCTCAACTAAGCTAGCGTTTAGCACAGAGTTGGAACCAATGATGGCCGCTATGTGAATAAGCCCATTGATAGACTGTTTAAAAATCCTCATGGATCATTTCCGATGGAATGGGATGACTGTATAGGAGCGTTAAGATGCAATTCCAAAGGAATTAACGCCAGCCTAGGTCAAAGGGGAGATGCCGGGTTCTTTGAGTGGTTAAAGGAGCAGTTGGCTAGAGGTTTGCGTAAATAGTACATTATATATAATGTACTGCCCTTGATGACTGATCCAAAATCGGAACCATCATTTTCATCTCGACAATTTCATAGCTTGTCTTTTCACCATTTTCTTGTGATCATTAAGAAAATAAAATGTCGATTTTTCTGATTACAACAAATGCTTGTATTATTCATGTAAAATAGTTAAGACATTGGTATAGAACTAATTATTTGGCAACTTCAACTGCAGACAGATATTTTAATGCATATTACCCAACTGAACCCCAGATTATTAATAAAATCAATAAATGGCTATATTGACAATATTAACCAAGTAATGTGCTGTATTGAAGGAACTGGCTGGGTTATATACAATTGCGTATGTAGGCCTACTACATCTGAAAATGAAATAAAATATATATTGTGTATTCTTGTGGTGCTGTTCTTTCCTCCGCTATGTCCTGTACAGTAGTCAATAGTCATGTTATTCTAAACTAATTTCGAGGAACAATTTCCGCAAGTGTTTTTTACGCCTTAATAAATAACAATTTATGCATAAAACTGTAATTGCAGTTTGAAAATGTAATCGTATAGGCCTATATGGGGTTTTATGAAAAAAAAAAAAAAAGTTGATGACACAGTTGCGCTCCTGAAAGAGACGACCTTTTCTGCGCCAGTCCCGAGGCAGATTGACAAGACTCCTGGCAGATTCGGAGCTCGATGTTGTCCTCGGGGCGGCACAACCGTGGATTTAACTACTTTTCGCTATTTTGTGACGCGAAATGAACGATATAACAGACAACCGCATTCATAACTTTCGTTCTTTATATCGGTTTTGCGTCGAGGCGATAACAACCTGCCTCTCATTGAACGCTGACAAAGTTTGCGTCCCCTTCGCACTCTTTGCGTTGTCTGCACTACTGTTATTTGCGTCAAATGTTGTGTAAGTCATTGCTTTTTTGTGTCTTTTCTTGAACATAGTTTGCAGTGGCAGTAGACACAACAATTGAGACAATTCTGATCTGTGGTTTCCTTTCTCAGACTAATCCATCAGCGATGCATCGTGAGGCAAGGGAACACTGGAGCAGTGGTGGTGGTCTCCATCTATTGCTTTTTCGGCAATCTGTGCAGCACTATTGGCGCTGTTCTCTCTCGACAGCTGGATATCCAGGTACATGTGATCGTTCATATTTAACTCCAGCCTAATAACTCGTTAGAAGTCATACAGCTTCCATCAGCACATCATCTGACTACTGTGAACCCCACTTTCTTCAGATAGTGTTTGGTGTCTTGACTATAGCTGTGGATTTTGTCAACATTGTATCCATCTTCCTCACGCTTTATATTTGCTGGAATTCAACACAAGGTAAGCCCCGGATCGCCAGCTCCTCCTAGTCTTTCTCATCTTTATGAGCCTTATGTTCTTGAATGTTACCGTAGCCCAACCGCATTTAAGCAAATCAGTCCCTGGTCATTTGACTGATCAGGAAAGTCATAGTGATAACAAAACGAATTTACATCAGTGTTCAGCTCATTCATTCTTAGCTACTCATCAATTTATTGTGTTTGTCATTTTTATGTCATCAGATAGGAGACTAAGGATTATCAGGAGACGACGAAGGCAGCAACTCCTGTGTATGTGTCTGGTGGCGGGACTGGGAGGTTATGCAACCAGTGAGAGCATCCCAGCATATAGGCCCTTCGCAGGAAGGAAACTACTTCATGCCTTTCTTCAAGTCAGTGTGTGTGTGTGTGTGTGTGTGTGTGTGTGTGTGTGTGTGTGTGTGTGTGTGTGTGTGTGTGTGTGTGTGTGTGTGTGTGTGTGTGTGTGTGTGTGTGTGTGTGTGTGTGTGAGAGAGAGAGACGTGTGTGAGACGTGTGTGACACCAGGAAATTATTTCTTCACTTTTGGAATGGTGTTTTTTATTTGTAATTGAAATTTGAGTATTTTTGTGACTCTTTTGGCTGGCCTCCATCATTGTTATTGTTGAAAACAATGTTAACCACAGAATGTGCTGTCCCTCCTCAGGATAACACACAGGTCTTGGGTTACACTCTGGGCATAATCTCTCTCGCCATAGCCTGCACCTCCAGATTCCCTGCCATCAACCGAGCAGTAAGGCACCGAGCTAACTTGATTCATTTTTATTTTGAATGTAGATTTGTTGTAGATGAAAGGGCAGACATATAAGGTACAGAACAGCATGAAATGGACATGGGAGCCACAGCAAGCAGCAAGACCCCAAACCAGCATAAAAAGGGGAGGACAAACAAACAAAAGAAAGGGTTAGAAGACAATGTTATTTTATTTGGTTCATAATGTTACACCTTATTACAGCCAAATTCAATGTTTCAACCTTAGCTTGAATAAAAATGAAAGGTTGGCCAACTTGTTATAGCATCCTTTCTGCTCCGTGTGTTCTCCTTCCTCAGTGCAGGAGGGAGAAGGTCACCCTGGCGGGTGGCGTCTCCGCTGTGCTGTGCTCGTCGACCGGCTTCCTCTACATCTCCGCCCTCCTGCTCTCTGACCCCGTGGTCCCTGGGCTCCTCCTCAGGGCAGCGCCCTGGCTGCTCTCTGCCCTCTGCGGCGCCACACTGGACCTGCTCGTATCCTCCCCGTGGGCTTAGACCTGTGGCCCTTTTACTATTCCTGTTTGGACTGTTAATCTTTAGGCTGGCAATCTCAAAGATCTGCATAGATTTTCGTCGGAATAAATGTCGCCGAATGCGACTTTCATGCTATCATTCAAATCGCAAGCTTCGCTCATTAAGTGATGTGTTTGTCATTGCCCTGCCATGGTTGATCTGTGAGAGAGACTAGCTCTTCAACTCAATTGTGTGTGTGTGTGTGATTTTTATAGTGTGTAGTAGTAGTAAACAAAATTTGTCTTTTAATGTTTATGGCTGCTTCAAAACGATTGCCATTGACACGTGATTGATATGACGATCTAACACCATTGCATAATGTAGATTTGTTTGAAGGGTTTACCTGTCGTTGATTTCCCACCTCTACTTGCTTTCCATGTTTCTGAGTTGTTGACCATTAACCTTGAGCTGTTAGGTTCTGGTCATATTCTGGTGCAGAAAAGGAGCCAGACGGCAACCTGAGAGGATCTCACTAGAAACACAGAGCCTTCTAGAGTTTCCACTCTTTCATAGGAAACATGGCAACCAACTGAAAAAACACAGAAAACAAGAAGCAAGTTCCTATTTTTGCTTTTGTCTCTTATCCTATTTATTCATACCTTTATTATCTTTTTAAATTTGTTTTTAATTAATATTGTTGTATTATTTTCCCAGAATGTCTCTTAATAATTCATAAGAGGTCAGTCTTGTTCGTCTTGTTTGAGACTAGAGACGCCAGGCCTGAGAGCACAGATAAAGGTCTAAATATAGGTCTAAAACAAGCAATGACTTGTTGTGTTGCAGTTCATGAACATGTTATTTCTCTTCATGTTCCTGTGATCTTTCTCTCCATTTTCTTCTCGGTTTGGATCTCTTTGATAGAAGAACAACGCCAAGACAGCAAAGACCTCAGAAATCGGCCACTATATGGACGTCAGTGTTCAACCGGCAGGGAAAGTACGTAAAATGTGTTGTCCTTTTTTTAATAATTTGAATACTTTACTCTTGGCCATTTATTAATTTATCCAAATCAACTTACATTCAGCAACATTCAACATGTCATTAAGCAGCAGGTAGGGAGCCAGGCTTTTTGCTCTTGTATCTTGTTGACTTTGGGAATCAAACCGAGTAGCTTGGTGCCTTTCTCTTTGTGTAGACCCCACATTGTGTGTGTTTGTAGGTATGCCGAGAGGAGTGGATGCTATCTGGGAGAGATAACTTGGCGACTGGGACTACGAGAGGCGTGCAGCTGGTCCAGGTGGTGGGTCTGAGCTCCGCCTGCTCCTCCTGCTCCTCCTATGACTCCTCGTCCTACAGCTCCGACCTGGAGGTGAGTGGATCCCTCCGAATCTCTTTATGTATTTACATATTGATAGCTAATTATTTGGATTCACCGACTCACTCTAGCTACCAGGGAACCGTCAGGGAACAGTCAGGGAACCTACAACAACCAGTCTCAAACCAACAAATTCAAGTATTTGGTTTGATTTACCCCTAGTGTGCTAATAACATAACATATTAGATATGTAATGGGTACTGAAGGTGAAAGTTAACAACAAAAATAGGATTCAATGACTATATTGGATATTAGATGTTGTGTGACGAGATTTGCAGTATCCATAGTTGCCCACTAGATGGTGGTATAATGTTGAAAGCAACAGCTAAGCAACTTACAGTTGTTGGAACTTGTATAACTCCTTGTAATTTGGATTTGGATGGATTTTCACATGGTTGTCTGAGAAGCTGCTTAACACTGGTTTGACCTCTCATTTCTGAAAGGCATCATAGTCACATTCTAAAATAACGCAAGGTGTTATCCCATATAGTGGCAGTTTCAGTATATGTTTGATCACAACACATTAAAACATATACAGCCAGCTGGGGACACGGGACAACACTAGAGGCTTTTTAAAAGCTTCCATTTGAATTTCTTGCCTTATAAAACCTTATTGTAGAACATCTTTTTAGAGAAGCATAGTGTTGCACAAGGGCTGTGTCATTTCCGGAATGCTGTGGGGTCTTTTAGATTCTAATGAATCAGAGGATCTAAGACTTCCTCCACGTGCCATTGTGTGGACCTTAGCTTAATAGACACGTTTATTCAAAAGAAATGGCAGTGAAGTTAGATACATGCATGTCAGCAAGGAGCAAGTAGGGCTTAGGTATCTTGCTCTGGGATGCCTACTATTCCGTTGGCTTTGGGGATCAGACCCAGTACCTTTCAGCTGGAAGTGATGAAGTACCATAGCTACTATACTATCTTGGCAACTAACTACTACTATCTTGAGCATGTAATGTAATGTAATGTACATGATGTGTACGTTGAAAGAATATACCGGCCCATATCATGTGATGGCCAAAACACTGCTCATGCCTCTAAATTAATAGATGGCTGCCTTTTATATGTTTCAGTGGGACTTTCAGGAGGCCAGAAGCTGTTGGAGTGAACCACCATGGAGAACAGAGAAGAGGGATGAGTTCCTGCAGGATTGGCCCAAGAACCCTCCACCGTTTGGCGGGAGCCAAACCTGCAGCGTATCTGACTTCACAGAGATGCCTCTGTGAAGTGGAGGATGGGGAAACGCCGTTACCCTGAAACGCTGTATCAAGTGCCATCACGTCATAGGCCGGTTATGTGAATAGATAATGTAATAAATAAATGAAGTGACAAACATACCGTGTGTGTGTGTGTGTGTGTGTGTGTGTGTGTGTGTGTGTGTGTGTGTGTGTGTGTGTGTGTGTGTGTGTGTGTGTGTGTGTGTGTGTGTGTGTGTGTGTGTGTGTGTGTGTGTGTGTGTGTGTGTGAGAGAGAGAAGAGAGCCAGAATGGCTGCTGGTGATTGTGGCGGTGACTACGTTCGCTGTACCCACTGTTCAGATGTCAGGCCATGTACACCGGCCTCTCCCCCATTACGGCTATGCCACACGGCTCAATGTTCGGAAGGAAGACATCCAAATGTCCTTATCAGTCCGCTGTGGCCTCAGACCCACCCCCCACACACACGAACACTGCCCTCTCCCATTCTGCTTGAAGAGGTTTTTTAGGTCACATCCTGCATTCTGTTAGTCATCAGTATTTATCAGGTCTAGACGAGGCGACAGGTCTCTCCGCCAAGAGCCTGCCAAGGCGATAAACAGTAATCTAATGGGGACCCGACGTCACCCCCTACTCTCTGCCTTCCGCATACATCGCATGTTGTCCTGTTTTATGAGTAATGGGTAGAAATTGCACCGGGGTACTTTTATTTTTTATGTTTCGATAGTGGGACAATACACCGCTTGAGGTGAAATGTCAAGCCGGTCCCCTTCATTCCTTTTACTTAATCATCAACTTGTCAATCTGATGAAAAATGGTGTTGAACCCAGGACTTGCTTGTAGAGATAAACTGAATATGGGTTTGAATTGTGGTTCAAAGGGACAGTCTTGAGTCACATGATAAGGATTAAACGTGTTCAATGTGGACATCAGTTTCTAACGAATGAAACTGCCTAATGATGCTTTTCTGCGTTATCATCAGTAAGTGGGTAATACAATCGGCAACTGTGAATCAAGTCCCAAAATTGTGTACACTCACATATTATTAAGGGTGAAGTCTTCAGTTTGCTCAAGACTATTATATCTGCAAAACAACAGTGTTGCTGAATGACGAGGATCTTTGTTGTCAGTGATAAATAACAAGCTAGAACCGTACTGTGTCTGGACAGGGGGGGTCCGGCTAGACACTGGTTTAATCCCTATCCCCTAGTTCAGTCTCCAAACACAAGGAAAACAAACTCTCCCATCCCATATTAACAGGTGGAATTCTGTTTACACAAGTGACAGAGAGCAAGGATTAGGACATCTGAAGCCGCTGGGGAGAATAGGCCTTTTGTGTTTATCTTGTCGCCTTGCTTACGTCAGAGGAGAATCACATAGGCCTTGTTTGATGCATTGTAACACGCTGACCATACCATGCAGGGAATTTTTCTCATCTCAGGTTGAATGAGCAGAGAAGGGATGCCTCTCTGTTCATTTTTCACTAAATTATACAATAAGGCTCCATAACAGAGATCAAAACAGAACCAATATCAATGTAAAATCAATTGACAATTGCTATATATCTATATAAAATAGGTTGAGCCAATGTGTGTGTATATATGGTATTTAATGTATTATTATTAGTGTTTTAGTATTTTTTTTTGTTATTTTTAAATATATATATATTTTTTATCTTCATATTGCCATTGCATTGCAGCCTTACGTGGGAACCTTGCATGGAAGGTAAAGGACTCAAGCGGATAATGTATAACAGAATCCATGCATTGGAGTAGCGGTGTGGATTCGCTGCGGACTACACGATTCTGATGTCACATCCTCCTACTTCCTCTCGTGAGCCAGTTCAAGGCAGTTCAGCCCTCCACGACTCAGACGCGTTGTAGCGAGCTGTCTGTCAACGTCGAGCGCCTTCCCCCCTCTTCATTTTTGTGTGAGAGAAGAGAACGTTTGGGTTGTATATTTTTCCCCTCTTCAACGACGCCTCGCTTCAGATAACACCTGCTTTCGTCTCACCATGATTTTCAGCTGATCTTCAAAGTGTCCGGGTGGTTCTGGGGTAAGTGAATACAGGGGATGTCCATCAGCCATGTGTAGCATAGAGCCACACACACATACACGCACAGACACACACTCACTCGCTATCTGACAGATAGCTATCAGTGTGGCCAATTCATTCAGTAAAATAAAACATCCGTTAGCAATTTGTCCGACTGGGGACTTGGTATGTACTGACTAGAGATAACGTGCATGTGAATGTGTTTGCAGCCGCTGCCCTTTTTTTTAAACATTAAAGCCTGGCTCACGTTAGCTAACTGTTAGTCAAGCCGCAATAACATGTCATTATGAATGTCTGGTGGTAGAAACACTTCACCTGCTGACATGCATGTGGGCTGGGAGGCAGGGTTGTCTTGCCTTTATTTCCCTGTCTGCCACTAGCATCAGATCTGTCAGCCTCCCTTGGTTTCTCGATGATGTGATCGAGCTGTGTTGTGGTGTGTTTATAGTACTTGGTACACGTTTGGTTATTAGAACGCGATCTGTAGTTGATATGGCTTCATTCTGTTATCTGTGAATGTGCTTGTCACATTAAACACAGTTGTACACACAGTAGATGTAGCTCAAAACATCAAGGAATTGACCAACATACATGTGGATGCTTAACTGAGAGTATTTTCTACCTACCTTGTTGGCGTACTTTAAGTTAAGTCTATAAGTTGACATTTTTATAACCTCTCAGTGGCTCTCACTCACAAACACAGCATGGTGTATGTATCAACATTTCTTCGTAAGTTTTTTCTTACTTGTTAATCTGGTCTTTTGTCATTGGAATATTTGGTAAAAAAACAACAACAACATTAGATAACTTCTCCAATAAAACCTTTTATTGTTTGTCAGAAAATCTTCTTGGCCTCCAATTGCATGGAGGGATGATGACTGAAAGGGAAATCCACTTATAATACAATGTTTTTTTTGTACGGATTTGTCAATAGTTCGTGTGTGTAGTCCTCGGGTGTTTTTTTTAAGGTTTACGCTAATAATGAAACCTTTCAAAATGAAAGTCAAATAAAGATGTCATTAAGCATTTTGCAAACAGTCTCAACAACAACTGTTACTTGAATGATGCTAGAATTATGTTAGCTTTTTGGCTGCACAAGTCAAAAGCTTCTCCGGTTCTCTAGAAACCCCTTGTGCCCTATTAAGATGAGATAGGAAAGACTTCTTAGTGTCTGTGTCTGTTTCTTGCCGTTTTTTTGATCACAGGCATCTTGGAATTAAGTCTCTTAATAACAGATTAGCCTGGCTGGCCTGAGACCCACCATCTGTGTTTTGTTTTCGTTGGCTGAACGACCAGGCATTTGTCTTTTATCTTTTGACTATTGCTTTTCTTTAATACTCGTGTGTATGTGTGTGTGTGGTAGGCCAGATTGATAACTAAATGGCCGTATATAATAATATTCTATAATATTCTCTTGAATATTCTTGTATCTACTCATACAATATTTTTTTGAGTAAGAAAGCAATGGCCACTGTGTGTAAGGACACTGTGTTTAAGGTCATGCTGGTTAGGAGTGTAAAATCATCAACTGCCATGCTGCCGCAGGCATATCTCAGATTAAGTTAAAGGCTCAGCTAAACCAAGTGAGTCAAGTGGTCGGTTGACTGTTTGTATCGCTGTTGTTGGTATGTATGATTTTTTTCAGGACTATGCAACTGCCTCAGGGGTGAACAAATGAGTGGGCGTGTGTAAGTCTAGGACTAAGGGTCCCTATTTCCTATTTGAAGAGACAATAAAATGTCTTTCAGGTACATAATCACGATAATAACACATTTCCCTCTTAACCTCTGAACTTTTGCCCCCTCAGCAGGGTGAGAAAGAGCCAAACTCTTGGTGTTGCCACATTTTTAAACCTGATTTACTAAAGTTAAAGTGCAGGTGCCTCCATTTCCCAGTCGATTGAGCGAGAGCCCTTAAGGCCTCTCACAGACAACCTCAAAGACCAGCAGTCTGTGATGGAGAGCCTGAGATGGTTGATCAGGCTGGCATGAGGAGATATCCAGACATGGAGAAGGTCCCCCATATCTACCTGCCAACACGGTTCTTGTGCCCCTGCCCCCCCCCCCCCCCCCCCACCAGTTGGGCGGGCCAAACCCATATCGCCACATATTTTATTACAGACCCTTGCTTAAATGTCACAGTAACAGCAAGAATGAATGGCTTTAATTTGTTTAGAGAGAATGCCACAATGCTCCCCACTAAGCACCCTTATGTGGCATCGAAATATTTTGTCCTGCAGAAGACGCATGTTTCATTTCTTCAGTTGGGGAAAGGAGGATAGGGATGGGGGGCTGGCACTGGTTAATACTTTTGTGAAACAAAAAATATAAATGTAGATTATAAATATATTGTGTATTTATTTTTATATGATAATACCTATATTATATTCAATTGGATATATTTGAACATGCTGTTTATCCTGAATGCTTAGTTGTATGTGGTAACGTCAGGTAACAAACTGTAAGTGTCCAGGGAAGGTGAATTGACCTTGAAGTCACACCCTCTGCCATTACCATGACGAACTTGGACAAACAAACCAGACTCAATAACAAAAACATATGGAAAAATGCTAGCTGACAGTATATCAAAGCAGGTTTTGGAGAAGTTTTGGGCAAAAAAATATTTAATTTCTTCCAGGATCAATCAAAAGGGACTACATTACGCTATGGAGGGGTGTGGAAATGAACCTCTCGGTTCACTCCACTTCGGGATGTGGTCAACTGGATTGGAGAGTGAGACGAGGGCAATATCAAAAAAAGTGAAGTTTTATTCACTTCCCAAATTTAAGACCGAACCATAAATAAACAAAAGAAATTCCTTGGTTACAAAATATAAATGAATTGTTCAAAAATAAAAACTGTTTGCAATTTTCTAGCCTAGGCATAATTTAGCATAACAGCCTGGCAAGTACTGGACTTGCGTCAAGCCAGTCTTACCTTTCCTCTTCTCCCAACACAAATTGACACTTCCCTTAAGTAGGCTCACTAATTAGTCTCAGGTGGACCAATCAAGGCCAGTTAGGGCATACCATTTACCATGGGGGAACATTGCCTGGCCAAGGCTGCATGCGGCACCCCTACTGCCCCCTACTTCCATGGAAGTACAAATAATACAATACACCGGTCCTCTGGCTGCAAGTGAGAAGGGTTTCACTTTCTCACAAGGGGTATATTCAAAACTTTAAAATACATACAGAAGGTAACAAGCTTAAATTCAGTTGGTATTCTGGCCTGCCACACAGCCTGATCCACATTACACACTTTTTCTTGTCCCGTTGTGTCTTGGGAAAAGGGATGAAATATACCCCATTCTGCAGCCTCTCGGGATACCGACTGTCCATGTTACATGCACCCCAAGCACATCGTTTGACCATGTTTCTTTTTTTTTTACACAAACAACATAAATCCACCATTAAATTGTATTGCCTCCTCCCTGTTGTTGTCTGAGCCGATGTCCGAGTATAGTTGAGGCTGGAATGTAATTGGCTCATCTGGGTTTGCGAAACTGTTGTGAAACTGACTGCAACTTAAACTTTGAACTCTCCTTGTAAACGGCAGTATGCATGCTAGAGAATCTGTACGGCATTCTTTCAAGGCAAATAATGAAAAACGATGGCTTACACTCAATTCAATTCAGGTTTGAAATTCAAATAACACAAAGGAAAAAAAATTCAAATAACACAAAGGGGAAGAGGCAAATGCTTGTAGGCTGAACATTCAAGAAGCAAACACACAGAGTGATTATGTATCACTTATCTGATACAAGTTGATAATATCAGACCATTATGATGACTTAAAGGGTTGTTTGGGATGGGAATCATGCCCTATAACTTAGGACGTGCTGATTCTATACCTTATTTTTAATAAGCGCTCAATCAATGAAAGCATAATCGTTCTAAAAATTATAATAATATGGTAGTTGAATATGACTATTGATAGATAGATATATAGACTAGAAGAGCCAGTACGCCACCTTGGTGACACACATAACATTTACATTTAGCAGATGCCTTTATCCAAAGCGGCTTACAACGGTTACTGCACACATTCACACACCAAAGGCGGAGTTAACCATGCAAGGCAACAGCCAACTCATCGGGAGCAATTAGGGTTAGGTATCTTGCTCAGGGTCACTCAGCTAGGAGGAGCCGGGGATCGATCTGGCAACCTTCCAGTTACCAGTCAACCCGCTCTTAGCTCAGGAAGACCGCACACTAAGGCTCCTTTGGGAAGTCAGCAGTCCGATATCACCAGTCCTTGCCCTTGACACCCAACTCCCCTCAGCTGTGGTTTGACTCACGGCCGGGTCACAACCACTGCTGGCTTCTTCACTAACGTCCTTCTCCACGTAGCTCCTGACGCTGAAGACACAGCGATTCAGAAGGTTAACCAGTGGCCACCAGCTGCTCATGCTGTTCTTTTTATAGAAGAGGAACCGCTGATGACCTCGGATGGTCAAGTGGTTTCGGACGTTTGAACCCCAATGTCCGCCTGTCTGTCTGGAGGCATCCATGAGTAAGATGCCCAACTTGTCTCTGTCCAAGATGACATGACGTTAGAGCAGCAACGACTATGAGAATGAAACACAGGAGAGCTACAGGTCAGAGTACAGTACCAAACCAAATGAATAGGAATAAAAATGTAATGAATGAAATAATGAATGTATGTATAGTCTTTCAATAAATATTAATATACAATAAATAGTCTATCAATAGATGTACATATGAGTCTGTGACAGATGCAGTAGTTAAGGGTCTAATTTGAGGAGCAGAACTTTAAAGGTTTTAAAGTTTTTATGTTGTTGGTCCAGTTCTGGTTGTTGAGCCTGATGGCGACTAGCCCAATGAACTGACTCACTGACCGACCCACTGACGAGGCGCTTTGTGGTTTACGAAGGAGGGATGAGTTGGTTGTTGAACTGGTGCCTTATCTTCACTGGCTCTTCATAGAGGGGATGGGAGGAGCTTTCCAGGATAGAGTCCAGCTTCCTACTCATCCTCCCCGCTCCGCAACCACCTCCAGAATCCAATAGTTCAGCTCCAGCTATGGAGCTAGTCTTCAGTACCAGCTTGTTCAGTCTGTTAGCATCCCTTGTGTTGATTGTATGAGCATGGACACTATTGATATTGTACTTCATTTAACATTTTAAAAACTGGATAACATGCATTCATCAAATATAAAGTTTAGCAAACACACACTATAAGAGCAAAATACCAAATGCAAATACTGAATTTTGTTTTTGTTGTGTGAACTGGCCTCCTACATCAAATGAGTAATTGGCACTATTGAAATGACTGAAATGCATAGCTTGTGATGTGGTTTCTGTTTCATGAGTAGCTGCTTTTTTAAAGCCATTTTTAGAATCAGCCTATAAAACATCCAAATGACAAAACCTTATAATCATGGTCCTCGTTTCTTATACCTAATTCACGTTGTTAAGGCCACGTTAATGATGTTAATCTTGTCTATAGTGGATTTTCAGTGTAGAATGTTATGCTTCCATCAGGTTTTGTCAAGCAAACTGAAATTCCCCTTGTTTTACAGGAACCTCCTCGGATCGACTGACTCTGGGTTTGTGTGTTTTTCTTTCTCCCAGGGATCCAGGTTGGTGTGACAGAGCGAGCTTACTGAGGGGTACTGCCTGAGAGCAACAGGGGCCCAGGGCCTCAAGGTGGGTGTGCATGGAGAACCAGATTATGAGGGCCCTGTCCTTTAACATCCTGTATACGGGTGGGGGGGACTCCATCTCTGATTGGTCGAGCAGGGGCGGGTCACCTTTTTAGGTACTACTTATTGTTGTTGGAAGTGCCAAATAAGATTTGGCTCTTCTATCACAGATTATTATGGTTAAAATATGTTCTGGAAATGACAACAGCTTTGTGACTTGTTGAAAATATATATTTGCATGGGTTCACGGGTTAAAATATGTTTGCTGTTCACTGGGAAGGGGAACTTAGTGACAAGAGATGGTTGGCTGGTTCTTGAAGTCATGTGGCGTGAGTCATAGCTTATGTCTCTTCTCTTCTTCTTTTTTTAACACATTTTTAAAACATGCATGTGTGGTTCTTTCTCCCTCATTTGCTTTATTTTGGTTGTCTCAGACCTAAAAAAAAGCTTCATTTATTTGTCAAAGGTCATTTACTGGTATGTCGGCAACGAACTGGAAAGCCAGCTTGCCGCGGGGTTTAGGTTTGTTTGCAAGAGTCTGTAATTTTCTAATTTATGATACGATACAACTTTATTTATTTCATGTCATATTGGTCAGTGCATGGACTAGGAGGTTACCTGAACAGGAGATGGTGCCTGCCAGAGTGCAATGGGCTTGATGCGTGGTTGTTGAGGGCCTTGGTTGTCACGAATCCAAGACGTACAGTACACCGCGACAGCTTTGCCCTGCTTTGCTTACCAAAGTCCCCCTTGTATTGTGATGTCGTGCTCCTGGCATTTCCAGCCTCAGTGCATGGGGTGGGGTCGTAGCCTCTGGGGGGGTTGCTGGCTTGCCTCGCACCCAGTGCCTAGCGCCGGCTGGGGGGCTCCCATTGTAAATACAAGGAAGGGCTTGGTCCCAAGCTAAATATCCCACTGTGTCAAGGAAAGAGTACGACCCCGGTGTGACAGGCCGATAAGATTAGAACAGTGCCAGGAGAGGCACTGTGTGGGTGGCCGTTAGGGTGGGAACCGTTGGTGTTATGCAATGTATGCAATTCATTTTTTCTAGCACAACCTGAAATTTGCATGCAATCAGACTTGAAACAGGTGTTGACAGCATACATGCCTAGAAAAGTACAAACCCTTATCTAGATTTGCATTGCAATATAGGAACTCAAAATAGGGATTGTCCCCTGTTGTTGACATATTTCTTGCGTAAGATCACAGCTAGTCGCAGACCTATATTTCTGTAGAAGTAGATTAGACTTTTCCCAGGGCAACCCAGAGTGTAGCCGGCTACCACTGACCCACTGTCACTAGTCATCCTCCTCACGCGCTGATCTCGGTCAGGCGAGAAAAGGAGTCTTAGGAACCGGATTAAGATCATGGCAATGTTCACAACGTCGCCTCCTTTCTAATCTCATTGTGAAAGTCTCTCCTACTATTTACTACCTCACCCAAGTCTTGGAGTCTGGAAGGGTTGGCTGGGGAGAGAGCCCCCCTGCAGTACAAAGTCTATGTTCAGCCCCAATGCCCCGTCTGAGCCCTTTATTCCCCCCCCCCCCCCCCCCCCCATATGCAATATGGGGGGGGCAATACCTGCAATACCTGCAATATATGCAGGTATACACACATGTGCATGCACACATACACATACACACACTTGCAGACAGACACAAAAGCCCATGCTCACATAAAAACAAACACATGCACACACACACGCACACACACAGATAAACACACGTTTTTAGAAAATGACATACTTGTCTGTAGACACACACACACACACACACACACACACACACACACACACACACACACACACACACACACAGATAAACACACGTTTTTAGAAAATGACATACTTGTCTGTAGACGCACCACACACACACACACACACACACACACACACACACACACACACACACACACACACACACACACACATGCTCCATTGTTCTCAACAGGGTGGCCTGCCAAAAGCCTCTGAGAATTACTACCCACCTCCCATAATCTCTTCCTTTGTCCCTCTCTCACTACTCATTTTTCTCATATTTTCCTCCCCTCTCTCTGTCGCATGTATGTGTGTGCGCGTGCATTCGTGCATACGTGGGCGCACGTGCCAAGGATTTGATGTGGCACGCAAAGCTAAATGGCCTTCTCTGATATTCCCCAGCTGTCTCTGGAGGTATACAGTATGGCACCTGTTGGGATCTTTCCTCCTCCCAGCATGGGCGACTTGCTCCACTCATTCAGACTATGCAACCATATCTAGTTTTGGACTATGGTTGTCAGGGTGAACTTGAGCACATTTTCTTTTGGACTCCTCTTTTGGATCTGGGGCCTTGTACGGGCAAGGCCCTGGATCCAACAACGGGCCGAACCTGCCATCACCTTCGATCGATCAATCAATCAATCAATCAATCAATTAATGACATCTAGAGATCTTTAAAATGAGATGATGACGTGTCATACAAGTTTATCTTCTGACTGATCTCACTTAACAAATTAAACGGAAAGATTGGCATGACAATCAAAGTACTGTGGCCACTATCAGTCTACCTGAGATGCAGTGACATTGTTGGAGAGGTGCACTGAAGCTTTGGCAGCGGTCTCCGCAGGTGAGGTACACAGAGACCCATTGTGTACCTTGAAGGCTATCTCTCCCGATAATACACCCTATTAGGCTATATGTGTTCAGGGTTTAAATCACCCTGAACAGTGTGGGCCCTTTTCCTTGTTTCCTGGGATCACTGGGCCACTCAATGCGATCGAGACTGTGCCATCTGATTTAAGATGGGGACCCCGAGGCCACAACAGAGTCGCATTGACGTGAGAGAAGGGATAAATCAGAATCAATGAATGAAAACTCACCTTGAAGATTTAAGATGAATGAGTATCCAATGCTTTTTATTTGCAAGTTTTAAGTACAAAACTACAGTTGTGGTGGAACTTTACTTGGCTAGGATAGCCTGGCTATTGCCAGACCAAGCTCAATCGTAGATTGCACATTGGTCTGGGGAGGCTGCTGTCATTTTCTTCAGCACAAGAGGCGTGATCAACGGGCCTAGTTCAACTGACTCTGTACGCAATTGGGTGCTTGCCGTCGCCTCCCTGTCGTCATTGTGTTAAACCAGCCAATAGCGCGCCAGGGGGAGAAGCCAGCTTGGTGATTGGCTCCCGCAAAAACATATCAGACGCAGAAAGAAATGTATTGCTCTTCTCCAGACCCTTCTGCAGGGCGTATTCAAATCGCCGACAGAACGGGCTGGGGGTACCCAGTCTATGGCTAGGAGGTCAATCTTGTCGGTTCTGTCTAGCTTTAGCACTGAAATGATCTCATGGCTACCAGCTTATTCCCCTTTTCAACCAAACTTTCAACCCGTTCAATAGATAATTGACTACTCTCCATTTTCCCGTAGACAGAAATGCCTTTGTGTGTTTTCTGGTGTGTCACGTTCGACGTCACGAAAGTGCCAGAAAACAGGGTTAGTAAATAGTAGAACGCAGCATGGAGGCCAGTGACAATGTCACATTTTACATTTAGGGCCATTAGCAGACGCTTTTAGTTTCAGAAGAAAGACAAACAATATATCTCTGTAGGTACAGTAAGGTTAACCCATTCACCGCACACAACAAAGATAGCTAGGATAAGATGCTGCACAATACTAATACTATGTTACCATGGTAACTTATTTTTTACATCTGTTACTTATTCAAATTCAACAAAAATCACAGTTTATGTTGTTCCTGGCTATTCAGTGCCAACATCCGGAACTTCTACCCACATCAAAACACCATGCCGGAAAACAGGGCAGCATTTGCATATAAAGGCTGAGTGTCATGTTTCCATCAGCGCTGATCGGGGCTGGAGCCGATAAATACCCGTGACTACAATGACTGTAGAGTCATTTGTTCCGGGAATGAATGTCGATCGTAACTTTTCACCCTCAATACGAAAGCCGGATGTTAGTAGGTGTAAGTCGTTTTTTTGTCTGGTGGTAAAGGGGCTCTATACACCCTGTATGTGACTCTGATAATGGGCAAAATGGCTATGCAGTATGATATACAAGCTCTCGTCCCCGACACATATATTTTGGAGTGGTGCCATAGGAGACTTTTTGCATTCTATGTAAATGAATACAATGAGTCATGTTTGAACAGGTACCGGATGCCTCTAATTCAGGTACTCAACCTCCTGTAGGCTGTTTGCTGCTGTGACTGCTGTTCAAATTGAAACACTTACATAAGATGTCTTGAAATTGTCCCTCTGTGGATTTGCTTCCCTTTGCACTACTGCTGTTTCAAACCTACTACAATGATGACATGATCTCCGCTTTGACTGTGCCGTGACCCTCAACATTGTGTGCATCTGGAAGATGTTCTTGCCATTTAGTCTAGTTTGTGGATGAAGTTAATGTAAAGTTGATTTCAGAACACTTTTATTGCCCGTGGTCTGTCAAATTGTTGTTGCCTTCTGCATAAACAATATTAGAGACCCGATTGTGATCGGTGAAACTGATTTATTTGCAAGAAAAATCCTTGCTGTGATTTCTATTAGTTTTGCTTTTTCACAACAAGCCCTTGATGCAGAACTTATGTTTCTGAAGTTTTCAGAAAGCCACAGGCCCATGCCATTGCAAATATTCATGATGAAAAATGATCACAGATCATCTTTTTTTATATATATTACCAGGGAAACTATAAATGTATCATAGTCACAGCTTGTTGAGATTCAGGCTTTGTGAAAATCCTTCCCGGGTTTTTGATACCCATCTCATAGATGGGTATAGAACCTGAGCCTGATTATACGATCTGTCTTGTTCGCAGTGACTCGGAGGGTGGGACTTCGCAAGCGTTGACAGCATGGAGCAGGAAAACGTCAAGATCCTCAACCGAGGAGAAGAGGATGAGATGGTAAGGGTGGTTTGTTTAATTCGTTTTTCTTTTACTGTTTTGCAGCTTGAATGTTTATTAACATACTGCACATAAGTGCCTAAATAGCAAAAGGCACTTATTAAAAAAAACTCTTGGTAAATATAGATATTTTTGGATAAATATGAAACGCAAAACTAGGACTGTTAGTTTTATTTTTTGGATTCTATAATGATTATAAAGGGACCATACATCTAGCATGGCTGTTCTGTTTTCAGTTGTTTTGTTCTGGCTCTCATAGCCCAAGCTGCCTATCCAAGTCTTCCCCATCACACACCTACATCAGGTCCAACCTCCTTCTCTCCATGCATTTGTTGGCATCCGTTTTTGACCTTTTTGACCCCACCCGGGTCCCCTAGGAGCTGCAGGGCTTCCGCCTGTCCCGCTGGCGCCTGGCCGTGGTGGGCCTGGGCGTGCTGTGCACCGGCGGCTTCCTCCTGCTGCTGCTCTACTGGCTGCCCGAGTGGTGCGTCAAGTCCACCTGCACCCGCACCACGGCGCAGGACGCCCAGGTGGTGCTCCTCCGCAGCACGGTGAGCGACGACCCGGGGCCCTGGGTGGAGGGAAGGGGAGGGTTGGGGTTGCGTTGAGGTGTTAGGGGAGTTGGGTGGAGTGGAGGGGTTGGGGTCTGAGGTGAGGTGTTAAAGCATTGGAGGTGTTTTGGTGGTTGGAGGGCTAGGGTTAGTTGGTGGGATTGGGTGGAAGGCCCACGGTAGGGTGGAAGGGTAAGGTTGAGGTGTTGGGGTGGTTGGAGGGCTACGTTCGGTGGGGTTTGGCTGTTGGGTGGAGGGGTAGCGGCCTGGTTGTGGAAATGGGACTTTTGTTTTATTAGTGAGATATTTCATATGATCCAGTGGTTGAATTATTGTATTTATTGTCACTTTTCTAGACACATCCTGAAGACATAATAGCTGAAATCAACAAATAATAATGGAAAATAACAAATATCACTTATTTACTCTTCTATTAGTCTGTTCCACAAATTAAAAAAATCCTTCAAGCCTACCTTTTCATTGTTTTGCTACTTTGACAAGCAAGTTATTGTCATTATTCATCAACTTCCGTGAGAAGTTGTAAAATGGTACTCATTCACAACAAACTTTTTTCTCATGTTGGTCTGTTTGATTTGTAGGTCTATCCAATTGCGTCCAGAGGCATTTTGGTCTGACACCCTTTGTGAATCTAAAATGAATCAAGAGGTTCCAGACTAATACCCATTTGCAAATTGGTTTTCCGATGTCAGGCTAAGTCCCACTAGCACTGTAAATACTTTTTTGTGTGTGTGTGTGTGTGTGTGTGTGTGTGTGTGTGTGTGTGTGTGTGTGTGTGTGTGTGTGTGTGTGTGTGTGTGTGTGTGTGTGTGTGTGTGTGTGTGTGTGTGTGTGTGTGTGTGTGTGTGTGTGTGTGTGTGTGTGTGTGTGTGTGTGGTGTCCTGGATAGCTCAAAGGGTAAAACATGGGACCTACACTGCCAGGGTTGGGGGTTCAAATTCATGTAATAACCCTGTTGGACATGGTCTTCCGAATCCTCATTATAGAGAGTGGGCGTGGCTTCTGATAGAGAAAGAAAATAGCTTTTGTCATAATCTTCATAAAAGAAAAACCTTTATGTACTCCCCTTGTCTTTGTTGTTCCGCTCCTGGTCGTGTTCTTCTTCTTGCTCCCGGGACTCTTCATTGGCAGACACGGCTCATAGGAAGGAGGAGACCTGAAAACGTGACCCTCGAGTTCATGACCCTCTCTCGTCCTAATCACATGCTGTGTTCCTCTCCCGCTCATCCACAGGACGAGTTCCGCCGTTGGTTCCTGGCCAAGGTGCGTGTGATACTGGCTCCCGGGAGGAGCCCTTTCCACATCCTGGATACCCAGACCACCTCCCCCTCCTCCACCCCCTCCCCCGACACCCCCTCCGCCGCCATGGGGAAGGGAGCCCACCATCAGACCTCCCAGGCCGACCCCAATCAAGAGCTCATCCACAGATATGGCGAATACCAACCCACGCAGGTCTCGTGCACGCGCGCTCGCACGCACACTACCACGCCGACCCGCTAGACCGCACACACATGGCCATCGCTTTGTTTTCTTGTTTGATTGCACACTTTTAATTTGTTCACACGGACACACACACACACATCAACCAACCAACAGCTCCCCTTTGCTCTCTGCAGATCCGATATTTCACACACCACAGTGCCAAGTACTACTGGAACGGAGAGGCGCAGAACTTTGAGGTTTTAACGTAAGCACCCTGCATATGCTCATTGGATGGATTCATTGATTCATTGGCCACCTCCAGGCGGGGCTTGAGTATCTTTGGAATATCTATTGGTGAATTCAGTGCTGTGTGTATGTGTATAAATTAAGCACTGCATATATCGTATGCAGTGGCTGGTATAGTAAATGGTTATGTTGTTAACCTTGTATTGATGTGTATATGTATTTTTGTAAAAAAAAATCATATTTTTTATTATACAGATGTCTATTATTGGGTTTATTTGTTACATATTTACAGGCGATTTACAAGGGATACAAATTGGGGTTAATTGAAATGAGGATGTATAATGCATATCACTTATTTACTCTCTTCTCGTCCCTCCCTCCTTCCAGAGGCCTGGAGGATCTGCAGGTGAGCTGCTCAGCCTTGCACTCTGAGCACAGCACCGGGCTGTCCAGGAACCTGCAGGAGTACAGGTAACCCCACATGGCCCCCCTCACCCATACAACTAACCATAGCGGATATAGGGAGTCTGTGTCATGGGCCGTTTACCTTGGATCTAGTTTGGAAATCAATTGCTCTTCAGCCAAGGCATGACTGATAATCATTGTGAAGAATCAAATGTGAATATCTGAATGGTCTCACAAGGCTACATAATCAATGGTCTCAAAGGTCTTTGGTTACAAACCATTTAACTCAATGTTATAAATCATGTACACAAGTTTAATGGTAGGAAACGGTACAGAATGAAATGAGGCCAAAGGCCAACGGGAAACCTTATGTAGGTTATCTTGTTACGTTGATGTTGGTTTAGCCCGCCATAAATGCTGATATTCCCCTTATAACGCCATTGCCTGAACCTATCTGCAAATTTAATTATATTAAGAAACCACACCACAATTTGTGTAAGTAAGGAAATTGAATGGAAATTAATTAAAATAAACAGACTCTGTTGTATCAAATGGTGTCTTCATCGCTAACCACTACTACATGGTGAATCAAACCAATTGTTGTTTTCTTATCATTTATATTCAAAAAGACTTATTCAGAAAAAATTGGCTGTTGACTGACTAGTGTTCTTATGGTGTGCCTGTGAGCAATTGTCCTTTCCCCTTGTAACATGATGTACTGTTTGTTTATGCTCTTTCTCCGTTTGTGAACTGTTTTATCCACTTGTTTCTCTCTGACAGGAGACTGTTCTTCGGAGTGAATGAAATTGCGGTGAAAGTGCCTTCGGTCTTCAAACTGCTTATCAAAGAGGTCGGACACAAAATATAACATAATTCATTTTCTGCAATTGCATGTATTCTACTCTACTCAGCTATCAAACAGTAAGAGCAGACGCTACTTGGGACTGGGCAGAAGCGGTCAGTGTCTTAACAGCACTATCCACTTTCTCTAATCTGACGCTGTTTCAAGGGAGTGTTTGGGAAACGCCTGGGTTGCGCTCACCATTGCTTAGACATAATTCTTGGAAACCTGTTGTGCAACAAGGAGCTCCTCTAATATTTGACACTTCGAAAGGTTCCTTGTTGGATCAATATGTTACAAATTAAACCAGTTTATCCAGTGGGTTGATGTTTGACTACTGATACTATTGTGTGAGATAAAAACCTGGCTTTCGGGACAGTAGGCCGCGGTCTGCTCCCAGACCAGGCACATTGGCAAATCTGTTTCAGAATGTTTCTTTATGGGATTTATACATCACTGATTGTCACTGATGGGCCAGTACCGCATTGAATCAGAGCTATTTTCCAGAGCCTCTGTATTGTCCATCCATTTTTTTATATTATGTCCCATATCAGAGTCCTGGTTCAAGCTCAGGAAACCGGATATCTTAATACATTTCAGGCTTTCCGAGTGGATTAGGTCCTGTACATGAAGAATTTAAAATGAGGGGAAAAAATCCATCAACCATTACACCTTGCTATGTTTTTAACTCTGGACACTCATCCAACAGGGATCTGTCGTGTTGGCATTTCATTGATGATTGAAGAAGCTAAAGATCACACATTAACAAATGATCACTGCTGTGTGGATTCCAGCTTGCATACACTTTACTCGTGTCTGTCACAAACAAACACTGAACTGAACAAAAATCAATGGCATTTCACTAGTTGGATCATTAGAACAATAATTCCCAAATATGGGCTTATTCATATACTGTATGTGAATTACTGTACCACATTTTTTGGAACCACTGTTCTGTGTATCACTGCGAACTCTTTCACTTTGTGGAAAACAGTCAGGGTCTGTCATAAAAACAAAGTTTTATCTTATAAACAACACACTGGAGATTTCCTTCTGATCTCCTTTTGTTGTTGTGGTACTTTTGGGGAGTCCTTGCCCCTGAGATGTTATCGTGTGCAAAGGACTGCAGGATTAATTGATCAAGGGCGAGTTTGTTCTGGTAGCCACTACATGTGGTACCAATTAAACTAAGAAATTACATTTTCCTGCTCCTTGCCATTTCATTCCAGTTCTTTCCCCTATTTTGATATTTGGACGTTATCTCCTCTCGCTTGAATCTGCCTCATTTCCTCTACTTGCTCTGACTCCTCACACATTTGGTGTTTTTTTATATTTCAGTAAATTATGCACAGCAGCAAATCCATGTAAAAAAAAAAAAAAGTATTTCCTTCTTCAAGAAGCCTGGTCTCTAATCGTTTTCTTTGTCCTCATACAGGTCCTGAATCCGTTCTACATCTTCCAGCTCTTCAGTGTGATCCTGTGGGCTTTCGAAGAGTATTACTACTACGCTGCCACCATCGTGTTCATGTCCTTCATTTCCATAGCTACCTCTCTGTACACCATTAAAAAGGTACAGTCCGAAAATCAACTTGGTAACTACAGCCTTATCCCAGTGTTTTGTGGGCACGTTAAATAGCACTTCCCATAGGCCCTAGTGTGCCATTTCATAAGCAGAACCGCACCCATAAGTCCCATTGCACTCAAAAACTGGTGATGGTGAGAATCTGAGGGAGAATGAAACTGAATGAATTCAACTTCATACTGAAAAACCTTTCCTTGTGCTTTTCTTCTTTCAGCAATACATCACACTACGCGACATGGTGGCCGCGCACAGTACTGTCCGCATGTCCATTTGCCGAGCCAACAACGGTTTGTCAGCTCTTTCTTTGTGGATTTTGTGTGGCCTGAAGCTGCATCACACGCACAAGGTTTAAGCTTGTTAGACTCTTCTGCAGCAGTTTCATTGAGTTATTTTCAAACCAGAGAAGAAAAACCACCTAAGAAGAGACAATTTTCTGGTTCTTTGGTAAACCAGACTGGATTACGTGTGTGTGTGTGTGTGTGTGTGTGTGTGTGTGTGTGTGTGTGTGTGTGTGTGTGTGTGTGTGTGTGTGTGTGTGTGTGTGTGTGTGTGTGTGTGTGTGTGTGTGTGTGTGTGTGTGTGTGTGTGTGTGTGTGTGTTTTTTTGGTGTGCACTTCTCCAACTGCAAAAAAATCTGTAGCTGTACGGTATCAAAGATATGTTTGTTGTATCCATAAGCTAGTGGTGTGTGCACCGCTCTGCTGCAGTAGTCAGCAGCTGTGATGTCTCAGCACTCCCTGCCCTGCCTAGCGCGTTGTGGGCAATGGGATCTGCTGAACAAGGCTCCAGGGTCGTTTCTACCTCATGCACCACTTCTGCCCTTTCCTTGTATTTCCTCCCATTCTCCACCTGCATCGACACTGGCGTTTTTTTTGCGGGGGGGCTGTCAATGTTATCAGAGATCAGTGTGATACCTCACATTACCGGTCGGTATCAGAGAATGCTCCAGAATCCAGATACAAACAATATCCGATACCAGAATCGGGGACAAGTTTTGTTTTTTTGGTTTTATTTGGTGCTGTTAGCCACATCGATGCCTCCCTTAGAGACTTGGAACGTGGCTTGTTTTCCGAATCGACATGTATGGTGTGTCGATTCCCCCCCCCCACCTCTCAATCTCTCGCCTCTCTCCTCTCACCTCCCCTTTCCCCTCCGCTTCCACAGAGATCGAAGAGGTCATCTCCACCGACGTGGTGCCCGGCGATGTCATCGTCATCCCTAGCAACGGCACCATCATGCCATGTGATGCGGTGCTGGTCGCGGGAACCTGTATCGTCAACGAGAGCATGCTCACAGGTCAGAGGTCAAGCCCGATTAGCCTACGTAACTGTGGGGTTTATCATCGACTTTGTTATCTTCCGTTAAGAGCATGTACTTGTCAACTATGCTGATACTCTTGACAAGTTCATTGGTATTGGAGGATTAGAGTCAGGGTTTCTGATGATTCATGGCTAATGATGTCATTAAAAGTTATTAAAGTTATTAAAAGCGTTTCGTGTGTGTGTGTGTGTGTGTGTGTGTGTGTGTGTGTGTGTGTGTGTGTGTGTGTGTGTGTGTGTGTGTGTGTGTGTGTGTGTGTGTGTGTGTGTGTGTGTGTGTGTGTGTGTGTGTGTGTGTGGGGTTCATCAAACACAAGCTCCCCTTGCACCTTGACAACCAGGCCCTGTCTTCTCTTCTCTCCTCCCCGTCTGAACAGGGGAGAGTGTCCCGGTCACGAAGATCAACCTGCCCAACCCGGTGCAGGGCGACCGGGATGCCGAGAAGGACTGTACCTTCAGCACGGAGGAGCACAAGAGACACACCCTCTTCTGTGGCACGCACGTCATCCAGACCCGCTTCTACACCGGCGAGCTCGTCAAGGCGGTGGTGGTCCGCACAGGTCAGTCGGTCGGCGTGTGTGTGTGTGGGTTCGTCCTGGCATTGAATTCCATTAAATTTGACACATCGAAATAAATTTTGTGCTTTCACTACTAAACCCATTGAAGTTTATCGCTTTTATACAAACATGTAGTCGTGTATTTTATGTATTTTATGCTACTTATATGTTTAGCAAACAACTAATACCCCCAACTATGTACACCATTAGACAAATGTATGGCATACTTTTAAGACATGCAATACCCCTCCTAAAGATGACAACATACTCCACACCTCCAGTGTGTACGATCCTCCACATTCATCCGTTCACCCGTCATGTATCGCTGAAGACCATGAGGACAATGAGGCCGGTCCTAAAGCACGCCCCTGCTGTCCTCCACTGTCCTCCCAGGCTTCAGCACGGCCAAGGGCCAGCTGGTGCGCTCCATCATCTACCCCAAGCCCACGGACTTCAAGCTGTACCACGACGCCTACCTCTTCCTCCTGTGCCTGGTGGGCGTGGCCGCCATCGGCTTCATCTACTCCATCGTCCTGAGCGTCATGAAAGAGGTGAGTCTGCCGAGGCCGAGTGGGGTGCAGCTCAACACTAGGGTTCAGGTTAACCCGCTCAACCCGCCCAACACTACCCGGGTGAGAGGGTTGATCCCACTAGTGCTGCGTTGTGGTAAGAATGTACTACAAACCTAATCGTCAAAGCGGTGTTGAATGTGTCGGTTCAACCAGCAGTGAGACTTTTCAATTTCTATTTAGATTTTTTTTTTTTGTTGCACACAACTTTATTTAAACGAAAGCAAATGCGATGGTGCTTCAAGGTTGTCATAGCAAATAGATGGAGAACATTTTTGTTAGTATTTTCTGTCTGGAACAGGGAGTGACTCCCTGTTCGGTGTAACAGCAATGTTTCCCTTGTAAGAAAATATGATGGTGTGTCTGGTTGAGGTCGTAAAGGATTTGCATTTCAGTCTGGATATGCATCGGTATTCTTGATATTTGGTGTTTAGTTTGCATGTGTGGTATTGTCAGATGGAGCTGTGTGTGAGGAGCAGCAGCTCTATCAGCTCTTTTAAAACCAACTGAAGGAGTCTGTTAACTGCTGCTCAGCACTGTACTCACCGACTGTGAATTTTATCATATGATCTTTATGACTTGCCTTTAGCCAACATGCAGATTTTATGGTCTGCTACTATGTGTAGCGTGATATTGCGTGTCTTGTGTGGTCTTTTGTATATCTCTGTATCAGGGCTTTGCCCTGTACAGTTTTTTTATCGTGCTTTCTCTGTTTTGACCTGCCAAGGGAGTATAAATGGGAATTAGCTTAAATATCTAATCTAGTATGGTGCATCAAATGAGAACATTTTTGCTTTCAACTGTACGTGGTCCTTTTTACAAAAAATACATACAAGTAGGGAAGTAAAACAACTAGCTAGTCAGTGTAGAGCCTAATCTGTGTGCTTTGGGAAAATTCCAGGTTTATTGACATTAAATTATATTGCCTCTGGGTTTGTTTCAAATGTCACTGAACACAGGAACACACCCATGTATGGGTGTGTCTTTAAGAATATTTGTCAATGCTCTGTGAATCTAGCTTGTAACTTTCACACATTTGGTCAGGTTAAATGATGGGGTTCTGAAAATCCATGGATTTCAATGTCTATAGAAGTTATTGCTTATAGAAAGCGGTGGTGGTGGGGGGGGAAGGACAGTGTAATAATTAGGAAATGTTCAGTGTTTGATCCTCCATGTCCACAGTGTGCCTGTACTTACCATGAGTAAGATGCCTACCACCGGCACCTACCTTCTTCTATATCTGAATTCACTCTTTAAGGTGACATGTGATTAGCCGTTACAAGCCGTTTGGAAAATCTGCCTCTTCTGACATCACAAGTGGGCGTGTCCACCTAGATGTGTGCTGGATAGATCAGTCTACCAGCCTACCCAGTGGACCGTAGCAAACGTTGCTCTATCTATCCGTCATACATCTAGGACATACATCTGGACACGCCCGCGTGTAAAGTCAGAAGAGGCAGATTTTCAAAAACGGCTTGTAACGGCTTATCACACTCTCACCTGGTGGTATAATATGTCACCTTTTAAGTCGCTTCGGATAGAAGTGTCTGAATACAATGTACAAAGTGGTCAGACGAGTAAGTCCTCGGTTGAAAACCCGCTGTCTGTGTGTTTTCTAGGTGCCCGTCAAGGAGATCATCCTGGAGTCTCTGGACATCATCACCATCACCGTGCCCCCCGCTCTGCCCGCCGCCATGACAGCCGGCATTGTGTACGCCCAGCGCCGCCTCAAGCAAATCGGCATCTTCTGCATCAGCCCGCAGAGGATCAACATCTGTGGGCAGATCAACCTGGTCTGCTTCGACAAGGTGCGTGTCCGTGGGGCACCGTAGACATTTACATACCCACGTACATACAGTTTATATACGAAAAAAGACGACCCCTGTTGATTACATTTTTTCGTTGGTTTGTCCAGACTGGGACCCTGACAGAAGATGGACTGGATATGTGGGGGATCCAGAGAGTGGAGAATGGCAGGTGGGTGTGCGTGTGCGTGTGTCTCTCTCAAAATGTGTGTCTCTCTCTCGCTCTCTCAGAATGTGTGTGAGTGTGTCTCTCTCAGAATGTGTGTGAATGTCTCTCTCAGAAAGTGTGTGTGTGTGTCTCTCTCAGAATGTGGGTAAATTAAGCAGCTCTATTTTTCCACAATAGTTTCAAAGTGCTTCATGAAAGGGGAAATTTAGAATTGACAATGTTGACATAACACATACTCATTCCTGCTCCTCCAACCACAGCGACACTCACTTAATGCTGATTCACAACAGCTACGCATAACCGCTCTGTGGTCTGTTAGGAGTTTCAATGTGGCCATGGGTGATATCGAACATAGCGAAATAGTGGAGAACGTTTGTGTAATAAAATGTAGTTGAGTAAGAAAGGGTTAGTCATCGGTGTTGGGGTGAAAGTAGAGTCGACATAACACATACATTAATATCCAGTATTTGTTATCACATAAATTACAAAAATCGAAATAAACTTTTATCAAATTAGTTTTCTTATTATGAATCAACCAAGTCATCGAGTTGGTTGATTCATATGGAGCTTACTCTCCTCTGTCCTATTTGTCCTTGGCCTCACCCCATGTCTTGTCCTCTCTCTCCAGCTTCCAGCTGTCAGAGGAGAGTGCCTACAAGGAGAGCCTGGTGAAGTCCCAGTTTGTGGCCTGCATGGCTACCTGCCACTCCCTCACCAAGATAGAGGGCCAGCTGTCTGGCGACCCCCTGGATCTGAAGATGCTGGAGGCCATCAGCTGGGTGAGTGCGCCACTTCTTGTTCTGGGATACTGCTTTGTGTGTCATCACCAATAGTTACACAGACAATATTGGCTCACAGACTGAAAACGCACAATTTTAAGGAAGCTTACGCCTACTACTACTCCCCCACTGTGAGTGAAATCCATGACATAGCAGCTTTGTAGCCATTCGCATTGAGGCAGCATAATTGTATAGAATAGGGATGTGGCAATGTAGCACGTCTATTTATAGTTGTGTAATGACCTGCTTCAGGAAGGTCATTTTGCACTTTTTTGCAAGTGTGAGTTGATATCTTTCAAGACAGGAAACGATAAGGTCACCATGCCATAGAAAACTGCTCGAGTACTGCAGGATGTCCGTGTCTTCAATCCAGTCGATCAGTATACCACAAGGTGGTGGTTTTCTCAGTGGTACCATGTATTCCATTCCAGCAGTTTCATTCAATCGTCTCTGGGTTGCTTTGCTCTGTGCTCGTCTTCATGTCTTGGCGGTTGTGTGCAGACCCTGGAGGAGGCCACAGAGGAGGAGACGGCTCTCCACGAGCGCATCATGCCCACCGTGGTGCGCCCCCCCAAGGAGCTGCTGCCCTCGGAGCCCGCGGCCTCCCCAGAGCTGGACCTGGTGGGTGGCCTCAGTCCTCAAAGCCCCCCCTGAGCTCTGGGCCGATCGGGGCCAGAGCCAAGTCGATCGGGGCCAGAGCCTAGCCGATCAGGGCCAGAGCCTAGTCGATCGGGGCCAGAGCCTAGCCGATCAGGGCCAGAGCCTAGCCGATCAGGGCCAGAGCCTAGCCGATCAGGGCCAGAGCCTATCGGGGCTCGGCACCAAATACGACACACTGTTAATGTATTCTGATAGAAATCTGAACCCCTGTCATAGAGGCACAGTCACTGTAAGTCAATTTGGATAAAGCAGCTGCTAAATTACTCAATTGTAATTTCATCTTTGTTATTGCTCCACAAGCTCTTTGACCTTGTCGACACCTTTACCCGCCACAACAACAAGAAGGGAGTAGGATGTTTTTATTTGTTTGTACAACATGTCCGGACACTCTCTCATCACATGCTCTGCTCTGTGTGTCCTTCCAGGAGCTGTCTGTGAGTAACCCACTTCTGCCTGGCCGCTCTGCCCTTCCTTATTCCTGCTCCTCCAACCACAGCGACACTCAACAGCTACGCATAACCGCTCTGTGGTCTGTTAGGAGTTTCAATGTGGCCATGGGTGATATCGAACATAGCGAAATAGTGGAGAACATTTGTGTAATGAGTAAGAAAGGGTTAGTCATCGGTGTTGGGGTGAAAGTAGAGTTGGCATTTGAAAATGGGAAGCATGTCCATAACATAACAAAAGGAACGTTTTTGTGAGACTGCCTAACCATAAAAACAACAAAAAGATTGGTTAGGCAGAATTAGTAAATGGTAATATATTGACATAGTTTAGTAAGTAGTATTCCAATCTCGAATACACAAATATAAAGCATCCAATCAAGTATTATTTTAATTTTTTAATGTGCCAATATAATATATTGTGATCCACCTTTTACAGATGTATAAGTTCAAGTGTATTTTAGGGATTTATCTTTTATTAAATTCAATATTCTTTCTGAACGGCTCCACTCCCCAGTCGGTCTATGAGATCGGTATCGTGCGGCAGTTCCCCTTCTCGTCAGCGCTGCAGAGGATGAGTGTGGTGGCGCGGCGTCTGGGGGAGAAACGTATGGACGCCTACCTGAAGGGGGCGCCAGAGGTGGTGGCCAGCCTGTGCAAGAAGGAGTCCGGTAAGGCTCTCCGTTAGGAGGGTTCAGGATCAGCCTCCACTTCCATGGTTCTCTGTGATCTGCCGTCTGTCCTGATGCTAACAAAACAAACCGTGATGTGGTAAAGGCTTATGTGTATTACTACTCCTAGTAAAGCAATTAGTAATGATATTGCTACTGTAATTGAGGATTACACCTGAAGAGTTTGGATACCAGTATTTATGAATGAATGTACTGATGTCTTAAAGAAATGTAAAGCTATGTTTATTTGATGCCATGATCAATGTGCTTACCCTATTCTAACAATATATCTCTTCTTCCTCTCTCTCTCTCAACCTATTTTGATCCGGCTCTCTCTTTTCATCGCCGTCTCTTTCTCTTTCCCGCTGGCTGTTTCCATGTCTCTCCACCTCCCAGTTCCGGAGGACTTTGCAGAGGTTCTGGAGGAATACACCAAGAAGGGTTTCCGGGTCATCGCCCTGGCCCACCGCCGCCTGGAGTCCAAGCTCACTTGGCACCGAGTGCAGAACGTCAACCGGTAATTCACCCGCACTTCACCTGTATAACGCAATTCTCTTTACATCCATTTAGTCGTCAATACAATATAGGAAGATACAACTGTAAATGCAGCCTGTGTGTGGGATGTGTTTTTTAAGGCCTGGAAAGAGTAAGGATTTCACTGCATCTCTGCCTGCATGTCTAGCTTACCATGTACTGCGACAGTAGTTACAATCGTGATCCATGTGGAAATCTGGAGATTTAGGTTGAAAGGGCAAGTGAAATCGCTATAGAGAGACTATTGGAACACAGCCGAAGTGATGTGTATGCGTGTTTGCTGCAGCGACCACGTTGAGGCCAACATGGAGTTCCTGGGTCTGATCATCATGCAGAACAAACTGAAGGCAGAGACCCCAGCGGTGCTGCAGGATCTCCACAGAGCCAACATCCGCACCATCATGGTAACGGGTAAGTCCATGCACACATGCGTATTCGCACTCACACTTACAGCTAAGCTAGCTTGTCGTTCGTGGATGTGAAGCCATGTGAATGAGCTTGATTGCTTTGTTGAAATTTACAGCCAGCATGCATGGTCTAGACACACACACACACACACACACACACACACACACACACACACACACACACACACACACACACACACACACACACAGGTTTTGTGTGACTGAGTGCTCTGGGATAATGGAGGCCAGTGTCGTTTTCCCTGAGTCTGGTACTGATCCACCATCCATCCATCCTGGGGGGGCCGAGGAGTCTCCCAGGCTGATACTGATACGCCCTGGCTGGGTATGAGTTAGGTACAGGCTGCCAAGGTCATTATGCTGGAGTGTGCCCATGTGGATCTCCATTTGGGTCTGGGCTGAGTCACTCCAGCATAAAATCCTACCTTTGCTTTTCATGCTACTCTGTGTTGAGAAACATATTAATTAAATAAAGGTAGTTTCCTTGAAATTATTGTAATAATTCAGATTATTCTTCAAAGTCACTGTGGGTATTGGACCTTTTTGCCCAGATGGATGACAGATAATGGACTTTAGCAACCTTTAACATTTGTAGTTCTTTTTCTTTTTAATGTTGTCAATGAGATCCAAAAGGTGTTGTCGTTCCAAAGAAGTAGAGCTGTTCCCCCATGACGTGGTTCTGCGTGTCCCGGCAGGAGACAACATGCTGACGGCCATCTCTGTGGCCAGGGACTGTGGCATGATCCCTCCCCAGGACAAGATCATCATCGCGGACGCCCTGCCACCGCGGGACGGACAGACTGCTAAGATCAACTGGAGATACGCAGACAAGCCCGGCAAGATGCCCCGTCTGGAGGTGAGGGATAAGTTTCTCTGTTCAGGCTCTCACTATCCTTCTCTCTTGTTCTCTCGTTCTCTCCGGTCTCATCATATTCTCTCCTCTGTTTCATCTCTTTCTCTCCTCTGTCTCAACTCTTTCTCTCCCCTGTCATCGCTTTCTTTCCTCCGTCTTATCTCTTTGGCCCTGTCCACACCTGCCATTTGCATACCTCTTGGGTGATTTGATCACAAGTGGGACAGCTCGTGTACCGGTGTGACTGCATGCACTCCATGACACATTGAAGATGCAATAAGATCCGACGGCTCAGACCACATTCAGAGGAGGTCTGGGCCTCGTATGGCCACATTCATTCATTCATTTTTAGCAGTGTGCATGAAAATGTGTCCGGTGTCACACAGAAGGCCGACTACTAAACGGATGTATTCTGCGTAAGCAGAAGTACTTACACATTTGCGCGCAAATTTCACCATATTGAAGTATATAAAATCCTCAAATCGTGTAAGCTGGCTTGGTCCACAACCTCAGAAAATGTTGTTAAGCCAATTAAGATATATTTTGTGCGTCAAACACACGGGGAGATTTGGTTTGCATGGCTGCCTCCCACTGGTTTAAAAGAACAAGTTTTTATGTATGTGTATTTGCATGTAGAACAGGGAAGTGAAATCCGATCACAAGTGATCATTCGAGATGCATTGTTATGCCAGGTGTGAACCGATTGTACCGTGAGCTGTCCACCTGTGACCGGATCACCCAGGATGTAGGTTAATGCCAAGGGGTAACCAGGCCTTTCTGTCTTTATCAGTCGTACCCCCTTGTCTCGTGTAGTGTCGTGATGAGCTGTTGTTCATTCATCTTCTAGCTTTGTTGGCAACACCACCACCACCATAACATTTAGGAATTTGAACACTTGAGCTTATCAATATCATCAGCTTGATTCATTAATCAAACCGTTAAAACTTGGAAGATGGATTGAACAGAAAATGTAACCGCAGAACATTTTTCAATAAGATTCAATTTATCTACAAAAAACAACAGACAACAATTCACTGCTGGTACGGATGGCACCAAAATAACCAACGTCTAACACACTGATGTCAATTTGATGGATGGCCAATTTGGATGGCCAACACACAGCTATTTTCCCTGGAGATATCTCTAATGGTCAAACCACACATTATCATTAACTTCGAAATAACCAAATAAATGTTGGCAGGGTTTCCCGCAGAAAATGTGTTAGTTAAGGTGGTGGGGTTTGCCGTCAGACCAAAGAATTATCAATTTGAACTGTACAAATATTTAAAGGAAAAGTGCTACTCAACATTGTCAAAATAACAACTGAAACAAGAACAGTTAAAGAATTTTAGCAATTTTAACTTTAAAAATATTCAATAAATATTTTTTTATGACGACGTAGTTAGGGCGGCAGGCGTGGGATGCTTAGGCGGCTTATCTAATAGGAGGTCCTTCTTGCCAACATAGCCAACATAACTATGTACATTTTTGAAGTCTTTAGTTGTACTAACAGCCAGGTCTTTGCAGGGCCTAAAACAATTTCAATGGTGAATTGTAACCAAAAGGAGAAGAGGGGGAACGTGTGTGAGAGGGTTAATCCTTTTTCCAGAACTATCCCTTGATGCCCTTCCTATACTCATTATGTCTCTCTCTCCATTATCGGTTAAGTATATCTGACTCAATCACTTCTTCACGGTCACCTGCATGAAGATGGATAGGAAGATATTCAGGCTTAGAGATTCAACCACTGTGACCATTAAACACAAACCATCGCTGTCATTTATAAACTGTCTATCACAGAACAGTAGACAAATGGGTATGGTTGCACGCATGCGCACTTACACCCGAACCACAAATGATTTATAACAAGCGCACTCTCCTGGGAGACATTTTCTATGCTCATCACCATAACATTAATTAGTGCAAAATGTGAAACGGACAAGATGTATGAACTCACTGTATTGTAAGACACTTTGGATGACTGATTTGCTTTTAAAAACCAATGTGATGCAATGTCGTCGTTGTGACTAACTTTCTATGTTTTTGCAGTCAGCACTCCACTCCCTCCTCCTCCCATCACCACATATCTTTCTACCGATTTGAAGCCACACTGATATAAGCATGACTCCGGTCTCTTTTTCCTGAGGTTTTCTTTCGCTTCCCATGTTTGGCTGCGACCCGGGAGTGCTTGAATCGATAGCTTTGCCTGTTCTGCCATTGTCAGTCAAAATCCTGCTGCTCGCCCGTGAATGCGCATGGAAGAATGCACACGGAAGAATGCGCACGGAAGAACGCCTCTTTGTGGAGTTCTCTCTCCTGATTGACTCAACTTTGCCACAAAGCAAATCATCTTAGCGAATACTGGCGTTCAAATTAAGTGCTCCCAAATCGTAATCCTGCGAGGCTGCTGGATTCGCGAGATCGCAATCCCACAATAATTAATCGCACCAGGCTTCAAATTCTTCGGTTGTTTCAGAACCGCCAGTGGTTCGGACCAATCAGCGTCCTACAAGGATATACGTGATGGACATATGGTTCATCCAATCACCTGCCAAGGGCCTTTTAAAAGTGCCTGCTCCTATCAAAACTGTTTCCAAGGATGAATTCCCAGATGGTTCTGTGTTAAAAAATAATAATCTGGGGGCGTCGGCGGAATCAAATCATGGATCCTTAAAACATGGCATTCATTTTATTTCAATGAACCGGCGGCTTCCTAAACCGCACCACCACACTGTGGCTCTGGGCGGTAACTGCTTCTCTTTGGAAGTCATTGTGCATGGCGCCACAGCGGTTTGGTTCTAATGTGACTGTTTGTTCATTCACAAAAAAAAAACAGGAAGTGGTCATCAGCCTGGAGGACATTTGTCACATGGACGAGGCCAAGTCTCCGCAGCAGCAGTTCCATTTCGCCATGAGCGGCAAGTCGTTCGACATCATCATGGAGCACTTCCCCGATATGATGCAGAAGGTATGGGGGGAAGGGGGGCCCGCTCTTACGCACATTTCAAAGCCCTGTGTTGCTCATTGTTGCTAAAGTTAACCGTCTCTGTGTTATGTTTATTCACTGCAATACATGCAACCTCTTCCTTATCTTATGAATGAAACCGACTGCATTCTGGCATTAACAATGTGTAATCACTTTAATGTTATATTATATTGGTTCATAAAGTTGCAATCTGTCAGATTTAGCCCCTCCAAGTTGGTATGTAAGATTTCAGTATTCAAAAAAACACTGAATTTGGTCCAGTCCACTCAAACTGGCGGTGCAACTGTGTGATGCGAACTAGTGTAACAGCTGGCTGGCGTGAGTGGGAGGGGTTGTGGGAGATGTCGATAATCCGATGCTGGTAAACAAAGAGACGTACAGGCTGGCCTGCATTGATTATTTCTAGATTATATTTTATCAATGACATTGAAATCATTATCGATCAGTGTTGACTACAGACAGGTCCAGGTAATTTTAAGCTACGAGCTAGTTGAAATGTTACTTTGTGGCTTTTAAGAAAAGGCTCCAACATGTCACATCTCAACATGTGACAGACAGACAGTGAACATGTGGGCTCCACTGCTGTTATTGTGTGAGGTATGTAAGTGATGTGTGTTTGGTTCTTAGCTGGTGCTCCATGGCACTGTGTTTGCCCGGATGGCTCCGGACCAGAAGACGCAGCTCATTGAAGCGCTGCAGGGCGTAGAGTGAGTATGAACAGATCAGAAGTGTGTGTGTGTGTGTGTGTGTGTGTGTGTGTGTTTGTATATATATGTGTGTATATATATATATGTGTGTGTATATATATATATGTGTGTATATGTTTGTATATATATATATATATATATATATATATATATATATATGTGTATGTATGTGTGTATATATATATATATATATATATATATATGTGTATGTATGTGTGTATATATATATATATATATATATATATATGTGTATGTATGTGTGTATATATATATATATATATATATATATATATGTGTATATATATGTATGTATGTGTGTATATATATATATATATATATATATATATATATATATATATATATATGTATGTACTGTATACTTATAATAATATACTCTTGTATTTCTTTTTAAATGTGATCTTTTCTTTCGTTCCCCGTACGATGTTTCCGCCTGAAACATCTGACCTTTTTCTCATAACAGTCCGTTTACGTTGGACATAACACTGAACACATAAAGTGTGAACTTCAGCTCATTGATTTTAAATCTATTCCTCTAGCTACTATGTTGGGATGTGTGGCGATGGAGCCAATGACTGTGGGGTAAGTAGATTAAAAAAAACGAAAGTTTTTAATGTTTTTAAATGTTTAAGCTAATTTTCTAAAGTTATAAACAAGTTGTAAACCTGTAACTTGTTTTGACGTCCTCCAGTTAAATCCAATCCTTTTATGTCCCCCCCCACCAGGCACTGAAGAGGGCCCACAGCGGCATCTCTCTGTCTGAGCTGGAGGCCTCCGTGGCGTCCCCCTTCACCTCCAGGACCCCCAACATCTCCTGCGTGCCCAACCTCATCAGGTAGCCCACGGCGGACCCCTAGGTCTCTCTGTGGAGCTCATTGCACATTATCTTTGGGCATTGGAAAATAACCAATGGCTTTTGCTGAAGGTATTACACAAAACGTAACATTTTTGGATTGCCTTTTTCAATGGTATTTGGAAGAATATCGGTTTAGAAATCCAGTTCAGTGCTTGGCACTACGTAATATGGATTTAGAATGAGCAAAGGTCCTGTTATATTGTATGTATATTTTATTTGGAAAACATTTCATCGCAGCAAATTTAAATCCTTTTTTTTCCTAGACCTACAGTTGAAGAATCAGTAGCAGTAAACTACCTGGGGTTACAACAGACTCATGTCAGATTCATGTAATAATGAGTTAATTGATTCCTCTTTCTCCTCCAGAGAGGGCAGAGCGGCACTCATCACCTCCTTCTGTGTCTTCAAGTTCATGGCCCTCTACAGCATGATCCAGTACATCAGCGTCACCCTCCTCTACTCTGTAAGTAGCAGCACATACAAACATGCACTTTTTAAATTTGAATATGGTCCAGAATAAACACCTGCCACCAGCTAATAATGGATAGATTTCACCATTTGTCAGGTAAAAATATTCTGGCTTACAAATTTAAAACCCGTTAGACTTTCCATCCCTGGGATATAAAAAGACACTGTTGTAGAAGTTGATATTGGACCTCAAATTAGCATGAAGGGGACAGGTTGCTTGGTCGCGGATGGTTGGTGGTAGATGGCTAACATTGGGGATTCAACCAAGTAACTTTGGGATGGGATTCAAACATGCTAGCCACTTGACTATCCTTCTCCCAACACATTTCACAGAGGCATCTTAGTGTGAATAATTTGTTTTGAAATCATGTTGCACCCTAGAGACCACCTTCTGTCCACTTTTGACCTCTGATTTTTGTCATCGACGCCAGATCCTCAGTAACCTTGGAGATCTTCAGTTCCTCTTCATCGACATAGCCATCATCCTCTTCCTCGTCTTCACCAGTGAGTGTTAACAAGATTGAAATAAGTCCAAGAACTATTTTGCTGCATATTCCACATACTTTGCTCCAATATATAGACCTGCATCTACACTTTATTTTTATTTTTTTATTTTTTTATTTTTATATATATATATATATATATATTTTTTTTTTTTCTAACTTATTTTACTATTTACAATTAAACAACTCTTTTGTAAATCATCTTTATCCAAAGGGCCTTAAAGGTTGTATCAGTGATTCTAGGCCGAAACATAAATGATCACATTCATCTGATCTTTCCTCACAATCCGCTAGCTGCCCGCCCCAACATCAACATCGCTGATACAACCCTTTTAAAGTCTATTTAAATGTTTGGTCTATTTAATACATTGTGAGGTATACCATCTCTCTCTCTGCGCTCTCCACCACCAGTGAGCTTGAACCCAGCGTGGGAGGAGCTGGTGCCACGGTCCCCTCCCTCGGGCCTTATCTCGGCCCCGCTGCTCTTCTCCGTGATGACCCAGATCCTCATCTGCCTGGCCTTCCAAGTCATCCCCTTCCTCTGGGTCCAGCATCAGCCCTGGTATGAGAAGTGGACTCCTCTGTCAAAGTGAGTATCCCAGGAACCTGGGGCCTTTGTGGAAGACTCGAACAAAAGCACAGCAGCGGGCTGAGCCTTTTTACTTTTGCAAAGCAACCACCGAGCATCTACTTCTAAAGCTACAAGGATGTTGGCCATTTTTTTTTGGTCCGGCACTCTGAAGTTGGTAGTTACAAGTGATCCAACATCGCCCCCTGATGGCCACAATTCAACATTACACAAACACTCAAAACTATTAGGAGTCCTTTTCTTTTCTAAATGTTTTTTAAATTTAGATTTCAGCGATCAATGTGTTAATGAGCAAATATTTCCATGTAGAGGTATAACCTCGATAAACATTGTCAATGGTACTCCAACTTTGCTGTTTCGACCCCTCCCAGCGCCTGCAACGCAACAACATCAACTCACTCCATCACCAACATAAGCTCCTTGGAGGTGGAGGTGGACCCCGACTACATCTCCAACTACGAGAACACCAGCATCTTCTACGTGTCGTCCTTCCAGTACATCATTGTGGCCATCATCTTCTCCAAGGGCAAGCCCTTCAGACAGCCCAGCTACAAGAACTGTGAGGACGCACCAGCGCACACATCGCTCCCTCGATGAAGACCTTTCATCAAGGGATTTATTTGCATATTCAGATTAGGCATTTTAAACAAGCATGGGTTCTTTCGCAATAGTCATAATCACAAACAATACAAAATGAACTAGCAATGCAACTGATAATGCTGCAGTAACCAGTCACGGGGTGCACAGTCCTTAACTTGTGCATGTGTGCATGCTCTCTGTCTCCTCCCCCTTCCCCCCCCCCCCCCCTACAGGGCCCTTCATGCTGTCTGCCCTGACCTTGTATGTGTTCATGTTGTTTCTGCTGTTCCACCCCATAGAGGCCATGGATGAATTCTTTGAGGTAACACGGCGTCGGCCTGTGTCAGTTGACTCCGCCCACATCATCATATTGTGTCGTCTGTTGTGTCTCTGGTGAATCACGCCGGGGCCAGTTAGGAGGCTCCTGTCTGTGTCCTAGTGGAGGACATGGGGTCTAAGGGCCCATGTCCACACAGCGTTTTTTTTTTTTTCTTTAGCGCCACTGTCTTTTGTTTTTTCAATTGTTCCCAATGAGGAGAGAGCGTAGACGGCCAGCTTGAGTGAAAATCGCTGCACCCAGTGTGTTCTTTTTCAGGGTGCTCTGTCTTTCTTTGCGGCCACTCCCAGTGCTTCGAGTTTAAAATATCGTAACGTTTCAGAAAGGCACTGCTGTCATAACACTCCCTTTCAGAACAACCAAACACATACGAGTGTGTATACGAATGTGGCGGGCTCGTCACCCATGTAAACAAGAAAATGGAGGGTATGTTGTATATAGGTTATGAAAAAGGAAACTATGTGACGCTAGTCTGTCATACAGCAACGGTTATGATGGTGTTATGTTGTCATGGAAACATAACTAGCGGGCATTGTTATTTTTTTTCCATCCCCACGCAAGCGCTTCTTCCCCAGCACTCTACCAGAAAAAAAAACGCTATGTGGACACAGGCCCTCGGGTGTTTCTTTAAGATGTGTATCTTTATTCAGAAGTATTTCGTTTTAAATCAGCCCCTAAGTTACGTCTAGTCTTATGGCCGCACGGCCTTTCATGTGACTCTGATCACATGAAAAAAAAATAATAATAATAACGCATTTTTGAATTTGTATACTTCAATTGTTCAGGTTGTCTCATATGAATACTTTTATTAATCATGTTACCCCATCCAGATACTGTAGATCTACAATGTGGCCAAACAATCCTACAACTCTGGTCTGGTCTTTATAGATCGTGTGTGTCCCCTTCTCGTGGAGGATCAAGCTGTTTCTCATCGTTCTGGCCAATGCAGCCGTGTCGGTGTTCGTGGAGGTAAGGCACCCCCAGAAATCCACAATGGTTATGTTTTATCATGCTGACTCTCCATTTTCTCACGCAATGTTTTCATCAGTGTCTCATTGTGTTTCAAGAGGCGTTGACCCTACAACAAGAGATCATCTACAATACCCTAAACTTAAAAAACGGAGTCGATGTGTTTCTCCCACACCATTATTTCACACCATATAGTGTGAAAAAGAAAAAATATCTCAAGTTGCTGTTTTTCAATGTTCTTGCACTGTCACTAACTCACCAATACTGTTTAAGGAATTTCTCAATGGGTTGTTTGCAGCTGCGTCACACCCGTGTTAAGCAAACTTCTGATGGAGGGCAGGAAGTGAAATGGAGAACATAATCCAGCAGTACTCACTGTCATGTACACTGTTTATGTAGACCATGTGGAACCAAATGTTGACAATGATACCAGAAAATAAACTGGAATCAATCCATGTTGTTTAAGAACCGAATGATTATCACAAGATATTAGGGGCGTCCTTGACGTAGATTTTGCATGGTTGAATCTGATTTGTCAGGCCCGACCTATCCTTGACTGATCGGGGAATCATATGTAATATAATTTGTAAATTATGGCCGCTCAATGATTCCAAATTTTTTGTGACATTTGCGTGGTTTAAAAGAATGAAAGGAATTAATTGGTTGACCCGGGTTTCCCACAGCCGTCTATAGGCGAGCATTTGCATGGATTTTACTTTTTGATGCTTTTGATGCTGGTGCTGCCAAACTTTAGCAGTTTTTTTTCTAACATTGTGTATCCTTCTAGAATAACGGCATGGAATGTGCACTACGCTTATGATTTGATAGTGCCGTTAGAGTCTATCAAACAATGAGGATGTTTGCTGTGTTACGAAACATAACACGGCAAATTGCAGAGGAGAAGAGTGTCAATTCCCCGCAAAAAGACAAAGAATCCTTCTAGAATCCAACCAAGACAGTCATCCCCATCCTCCCAATGGAACGTACCACTGTCACACACACGCACACAATTTTATAGATTCAACTATTAAAGAAGTAGTTGACTGTAGTCTTGGATCGACGAAGATCGAAGTCAAAACGTTAGCCCTATTACCTTAATAGATAGCATTGCATCATTAAACCATTAGGCTGGAACACACCATCCAACCTCCAAGAAACATATCTTAACTGATATCCAGTATCCAGAGATACTGTACGTATCTCCAGCCTTCACTTCCTGCCTTCCACGTCATGTTCGCTCCACTGATTTCATCTGCAAACAACCTATTCTATGTGCCTAGTCAACGACTATTCACAGAAGTTAACCGTGCACTATGACAACAAAATCAAATCAAGGTGTGTTCTCTGTTATGATTTCCCCCACCCCGCACTCCATGCATGGTTCCATAGACGGTCCTCCTGGACGTGGTCTTGTCGAAGCTTGTGTTCAGCCGAGACAAGCAGACTAGCTATGGCTATGCCCCTGCCGCCATGACACAACAGGTTGGGAATAACTGACACCTCCTCCTTTTCTTGCATCCTAACTACCTAACCTACCTTCTGTTTCCGTTATGCATCCTTAACATCCTTTTTGTCTGTTGTCACGCCCCACTACCAACCCCCTTCCTGCCTTTCTATTTGTCTTTACTTTATTTACTATTTTCTCACTGCCTTCTCATGACACCTCACCTCTGACCGAAGCCTTGATTATACTCGCAGTTGTGAGCATCCTACCAGATATGCAAAATAGCATAAAGTGCAGGTGTATACTTTTATACGATACGATTCAACTTTATTAATCCCCCGTAGGAGAAATTAGTTTGTTGCAATAGCCCAGCAGCAGTGGAAAAACATAAGGATAAAAATAAATAAAATACAATTAAGATAAGAATGCAAAGTACTAATACGAACAAAAGTAGACACTAAGGGTAAATGCTAAACGAAATGCTAAAAGTAAGGAGGAGACAAGACAAACAGAACAAACAACAACAAATAGGGCAAACAAAAATAGACAGTATAAGCAGTATAAATTATGAAAGTGTAAATTGTAAATTATAAAGTGGCTAAGAGAACTGCAGGAGCTACTGTAACAGGCTGCCGTCCTCGACGATGGCGTGACATTTACTATGTGTTTATTGACGTCAAAAACACAAACGCTTCTTTCTATACAACTTTTTTCCAACATCTTATGAATACGTTTTTATTATTTGTCTACTGCAGCATCCAGATGTACAAGAAAGGAAAAAGTATAAAGCATTTTTAGTAATTTTTTAAGAAGGCAAAAGGAAAGGAAGGAAAACACCTCTTTCTCCCATTATGCACTCTCATCGCCTGTCCCTTTTATGTGTTTGTCGCAAAACCATCTGGTGTACGACCGCTTCCATAGCTGACATTTCATGGTGATAAAAAAAAAAAAGTTTCCATCCCTATAATATATATAACTCCATTTCTGTCCTTCCCCTCGGTCTCCCCCCCGTGTCACGTCTATGACCACGTCTAGGTGGGCATCGACCACTGGGGCCGGAAGTGTCTCTCGTGGCTCTGTTGCCAGCGCAACGCGGCCCCCAAGGCTCGCTACATGCACCTGGCCCAGGAGCTCCGTGTGGACCCGGACTGGCCCCCGCGGCCCACCACCACCACCGAGGCCAAGCCCTGTCCCGAGAAGGACTACCGGATGATCTGCAGCTCGTAGCACCCCTCCAGGGGTCAGGTCACACGCGTCCACGGTTCCTCGGTGGCTTGGAGCACAGAGCAGGTGCCCTGGGCTGCCTGAGGAGGAGCTCCCCGGTGTGGAGAACTGGGTCTCGCTCTTCAGATGGTTTGTCAGCTGGTGTTGACAAAGGGCAGAGCCCCTCTTGCCGCGCATTCTCTGCATTATTAGATTGCCATGATGTCCGCCAAACGAAGCCAAACCTTTAATTTGTTAGGATTTTGAGGCACTCGCACGCACGCACGCACGCACGCACGCACGCACGCACGCACACACACACACACACACACACACACACACACACACACACACACACACACACACACACACACACACACACACACACACACACACACACACACACACACACACACACACACACACACACACACACACACACACACACACCCCGTTAAGAGGAACCACAGGCAGGAACCTGTGTTTATCTTCCGATTCCGTTTTGTATTTGGACTCTCCACCCATGACAATTATTTGAATGCAGGCATATTATGCATTAATACGATAAATACAGTACAGAGAACCGTTAAGTCAATGGCGTTATACAAGTGCACATAGGAGCCATCTTTAGCAGTTCTTCTGAGGTCAGCACAAAGAGACTAGGACCTTGGCTGTGCATGACGCCAGCCGTCGGTAACCGTAGGGCGGGTCCAGAAATGATTCAAACACACAACTGTATCGCCGCTGTAGTATTGCATTGCCGATATTTTCATGTCTCCAAAGAATACTCAGCATGTAACGAAGGCCTCACTTCTCCCCGTGCATGTCCAAACAACGCTAAGGGCTTGCATACAGTTCTATGATGTATAGTCATTTGCTTCTATAATATATTACAATATATTATATATCCTTAATGCTGTCCGTATCGCATCGCTTCCTATGGAAGACTGGATAAATGTGGGTTCATCAAGCAAAACTACACGACCGAGCGTCAAGATCCAGCTTTATGAATCTTCGAAAGGAAACTTGACAAACAGGCTTAAACCAACCGTTTAGGGTCTTTGTCTGTGGGTAAACTGTGCTTAAAAAAAAGCCTGCCCTATATGATGCAATGCCACAGGAATAGCAGAAAGTATTGATGTTTGTGTTCATGGCGTAAGCATATTGCAATCCAAACAATACAAACATGTCTTATCAGTGCATCTCCTAATTGTACAGATGCTACTTCATCGCTGTCGATTCATTTCAGTCCTGAGCCTCTCTGTGCCAAAATCGTACAGTCGATTTTCTCAACATGCTTTACAGACATGTTGCCCAACTTCATTGGGCTGCGGTATAGGTCGCAACCAGCTCGAAAGATTTGTGTCATGATCAGACCATTAACCTCAATCGTTATGTTTTCAATTGTACTGACCATGTATTTCAAACAGGCAATCATTGTCTCCACAGTCTGGGACATGTTTAATATTTCAGATCAGTTTTTAATCATGCAAGTTCATTGCTATATTAAAAGAAGATATAAATATGTGATTATTTAAATAGACTCAAAACCTTGAGTTAAAAATAAAAGCCATTGCCTATGAAATGCCATTTGTAAATGATAAGTAAAATCTTTGCTTACATAGATTGAATACATTATTACCTTAAAATGAATCAGATGGTTTGGGTTTGGGTATTAGGGTTAAAGTTAAATAAATGAATGTTTTTAAATAATTTAAACCAATGCAATATTTATTTTGTGTTTATTATCAAGGCTTTATAGTACATCTCTATGTTCCAAAGATTGTATCATGTTATTAATCAATTGATTCATGACTACTTCTGTCAAATTCTACAAACTTGGATGAGACGGAACTGTACTGGATCTATGTTGTTGATAATAATTGTGGTATCAGATTACCTCTGTAAATGTTTGCTGTAAAGTCGAAGTGTGTTATGAAAGTGTATTTTCCTTTCTCTCATATCAAAGGGCTGATGTCTGTGTGTTTTCTTTTTGTTATTTTACCATTTTTGGTACTTTTTTCATAAAGTGGGTTGTAAGTTAATTGGCAGTTTAATTATTTGGGTATATTTTTATATTCTGAGCTTTCTTTGTAGGTGTGCAATAAGCATAGGTCTTCCTTGTTAAGGCATGAATTCTGGGCGTTTATTTCCAAATGTTAATCATTCATCTGGAAATATTATCAGGGGACCTGAATAGCTATCTTTAAACAAGGTTTCAACCGGGAAACTATTTGCCCATTATTTTTAGTGATTATATTTGTTGGATCAAATAACCAATGGTATCTTGCACAAGAAAGGGAAGTATAATTCATTTGATGGCAACTAACAAAACATTTTCTTACAACCAAACTATACATTAATCAGCTTTCATGTGTTTTTCTGTTGTCATATTCAATGCCAGCTGAAGAATGTGTTTCTGCAGAAATACCAGCTTGGTTTGAGGATGGAGTATTTAAAGCTCAGCTTCCAATCAGAAGTGGGCCCCTTGAGAATTTTCTGCTTCAAAATATGAAATTCTACTTCTGATTTCTTGTCAGTTTTTTAAACTGACTTGCCATTTCAAACAATGTGTAGAATGAACCCTTTCTCTTTAATACCATGCACAAACGCTATTGAATTCATCCACATAATCATATTCCCAAATTTGACACAAACCATTTACATTACCCCAAATACAATAGGTAAGCCAGTGTATGGGGTAGAAACTTTCCTCAGGGGAATGTGAATATAAAAAATACATTTAGGAGGTTACTAAAAAAATATTGATACCCAAATTACATGTCAGAAAATATGTATTTGAAATGTCTGGTATTTCTGATATCTTCCGGAAATCTGGTATTTGGTGCATTAACTTTGCATCTCGAATATCGAATACCCACACAGGTATCGTTTTTATAAGCAGAGGTGTAAATTATCGGCACATTTTTGTACTTATTACTTGTATTTTTACTTTTCTCTTTTATGCTTTTACTGATGATTGCATTTTTGATTTAACTTTTTTTTAAATATATAAATATATATAAATAAATGTACTTCAAAACAATTTACATGTTTTTATTTGTTTGTTTTGGTAAAGTAAAAAACAACAATGTGTTCTATGTCACAACCAATAATAGAATAATGTTTGAACAAGAGTAGCTCGACATACTGAATTTTCAGATGTTATGACTTTTTGAGCACTTGATTAATCATTAGACTGGTGAATTTATGGAGGCAAATTCATATTGACCGTTTTAATAATCGTAGCCTAAGAACGAAATTACTAGCTGGTCATTTGACGTCAGTAATGTAATCCAAACGTTCCAGTCTACAACTATATATCTATATCTATATATATATATATATACATTTCCTGTGCAAACCGAAACAAAAAGCGTTATCTAGGAACCAAACGGGTTTGGTTTTGTTTGTCAGGGCGTTATTTGGAGGCGCACTGCTGTGCAGGAAGTGGAGCTGTCAGTCGGTGTCCTTGTTAGCTAAAGAGCATGTTAGCGCTCTAACAGGGCAGTGCATGTTTATCAATATGAAAGAGGATGTCACTTGGACCTGAAAGATATTTTGAAAGCATATAATTGTTTATTCGTTGTTGGGATCATTACCATGTTGCGAGTCGGGGGCAAAATGACCTGGTGAGTTCTGCTGTAATGGAGCTAATCGTAGCTAATGCAATCTTTTCTCGACCGACTCTGGTATTTTGACAGCGGAGGACAGCTTAGGTGTGTCATACACACAGAACCTCTTAAAACGCCTACGTCGATTGAATTGTGATATAAAACATAACATTTAATTGAACTATACATTACATGTCATTCTCGTCTGTGAGCGGCCTGTGTGTGTGTGTGTGTGTGTGTGTGTGTGTGTGTGTGTGTGTGTGTGTGTGTGTGTGTGTGTGTGTGTGTGTGTGTGTGTGTGTGTGTGTGTGTGTGTGTGTGTGTGTAGCTGTCCAGTCACTTACCATATTGCAATAACTTACAACGTTTCACAGGCTTGCTAACTATCCTGTCCGGATATAGTTATACAATTAGTTCAGTTCTCTACCATATCGCAAACCGTATTGGCATGTTTTGTTCGACATTGTGTGATGTGTAAAGGTTGCAACTGTTTGTGATTTGTCTTTTTTAAATATTTGTTTGCTTCCTCAGCATGGCCTGCAGGAACCTAGTCTCCAACAACATGGGGGTGAAGGTGCGCATCCCCCTGCAGAAGCTGCACCCCCTCTCCCGTGCCATCCACCACCGCTACTCCAACCAGCAGGTCCCCCCTCACCGCACGGCCGCCCGTCACATCTCCTCCATGTCCCGGCTGCCCATGCGACCCCCTAAACCCCCACCGGGGTCCGGGGGACGTGGCTACCAGCAGCAGCGCAATTTCTGGATGTTGAGACTAGCAACCAGGATTCTGAGGCTCCGCTACATCGTTCTGGGCTCGGCAGTTGGTGGAGGTTATACAGCTAAAAAGGTTTGTTTAAGGTGGACTGATCTCACTCGTCCCCTTTGGCTTCTTGTGTTTCACCTCATTAAAAACAGCAGAGCAACATCTTTATATGTTTGGATGACCAATGCCTGTCGTTTTCCTTCAGACGTATGAGGAGTGGAAGGACTTGTTGCCTGATTTCAGTGAATACAACTGGGTCATTCCTGATTATATCTGGGAATTGAGCGAACAGATTGATCTAGGTAAGCGGGTTCCGTCCTTAATAAAAAAATAACTTGTAGTTTTGTTGCTGGTTTTACCTAGGTATTAGGTAATGATGCTGAGTTTGGCAGTTGTATGGATAATGGCAATAATGTGTTAGCATGCATTACTGTGGCCAGATACATCTAACGACCTTACCGATATTTTTGGGTCCTTTTTGTTTGGCCAACAAGGTCAACTGTAGTTAAAATTACAAGCTACATAATTAATTTAAAGTAATAATACAGATCAAAGTAAGTTTTTCTAATGATGTCAAAGTGTTTTAAGATCTATTATTCCTTTAATGATGTTGTTTGGCAAGTTTTGCATTGATAATTATTGTACTGTTTTGAACCACAGAAAAACTGGCCAAAGCACTTCCAGAGATGGAGGAAATTGCCAAACTACTCCCTGACATGGATAAGATAGGGGAGAACTTTGCCTTCCTCAAAAGCCTACTGTCCAGTGGTAAGTTGATGAGACCTTAATACAGTTCATGTTGACATTGGAGATGTTATACCTGACACCTGATGTTAAACCTATAGTTTATGTTCCACTTCCTTGAATTGCACCTGTCCATATCTGGCTCAGATTTGCATTGTGCTTTGCAAACCTTCTAATCTAACACCTCTGCTGCCATGCTCTTTGTCCAGTATGGTATGTGTACTGTGTGTCTTTTATTTACTTTAGATTGTGTAGACTTACTGAATTAAAACATTTGCGTTAGTTGCGGTAGGCAACTAAAGAAGGCATTTGCAGAAGTTGCAGTAGGCAACTACAGTAGGCCACCAGGAATTTACACCAGACTATTTATACATCTTGCCAGGTGCCATCTTTGTGTTATATCATCAACAAATGGCCTGGTACTAGTATTGCTAGATTATAATAATGTTTATGCATAGAATACAAATCTAAAGCCATAAAAATGTGGGATTTCAGCAAATGGCAGCATTACGAAACGCTAAAAACGTCCATTAAGCATAGCTTTTCAATGAGGATGATGACAACACTGGACGTTGTATATTCTCCCCCCTAAATATGTGCACATTGTCTCTATTACTATTCCAACATAATCATAATGAGAAAACGGGACTCACGCGTTTCATTGGGCCTGGCAGAGAGGATGTGTGGCTTGAGGTGTGAAAGTGCCATTTGTCTGCCATGTTGTTCTTGTTCTTTTGTACCACCACACATCGTCAGGCAGTGGCTGTGCTGCAACACCCTCACTGCTTCTGTCCCCTTTCACGTAACTTTTATTTTGTGCTGTTTTTTTTTTTTCTGTTCTCCTCCCCTACCTTCTCCCCCTTCCTCCGCATTCTTCACAGGTGTAGTGAGTGGAACCTCTGGTCTGCATCTGTTGTTAGGTGTGTAAACCCCTACATGCTACTCCTTAGTAGTGTCATGTGTTTATAGTGCTCCCACCAGCATCCCCCTTCTTGTGAAGCCCTTCTCCTATGTACCTGTCTGGGTGTGTGTACTGTGATGCACCTACTGGCCCCACTGTGTGGAGCATAGTATACTGTTCCAGAGAGGACCTGTCCCGTACATGGTTGGCCTCCAGTTCTACACAGTCACATATTTGTTCTGATACTTGCATTCATTGTAATTTATACTTTTACAACAAAAAAATTGAAATCAATATTAATTGTATTATTCATTGTATCATTATACATATTTCAACCAATGGTTCAAAGATGCGTTTTTATTATGTCAAATCTTAGGCAGTATAGTTTTGGACTATGTAAAAACCTTTCTATAGCGTTGATAAGGGCTTCATTCCCTGTGTTACAGAGCTACCATGGAGCAATATTCTGGATAGCATTTGGGGGTTTAAGTTGCTTAGCTAACCCTGCTATATTTCTACCTGTAAATTAGAACTAAAATGCTTTTCACTTGCAGTATAACAAGAAGCAGTGATGCATCTGAAACATGGCTATGCACACACACATGCCCACACCCAAATCAGAAATTTATAAGGTCTTAATCATAACAACAGATCCAGTGTGTCCACTGTCCTAACTGTCTCACTGTCCTAAATCTCCACTTACCCCTTTTTACCTTCTTTAGTGGTGTCAGATGTCTCATGCATGTGTGCCTTGGCCTCTTATGAATTGCATTTTTTCATAACTCATGTCTATAAACACCTGCTTTCTCTAATTTCACTAACATATCAAGGGCTGTCTTTTCTAATGGAGGAGGTGATTCAAATGTGTGGAAAATGGGTACTTTGGATAACCTTGCATTTTCTCATTTTAATCTCTAGTTTCAAGTATCTTTTTAAAGGTCGTAGCTTATACCAAAAGGTGTTTTCTAGGCAGAATGCAAACAGACCTGTCAACGCATGTTTAATTCCATGAGTCATGCACAGTCAAGAAGGAGTGTACCTTGTTGTCGCGGAGACCAGCGTTTACACACCACCAGCTCCAGAAGAGAGCTGTGGTGAAAGCTGCTTGTTCCATTACGTGTTCCCAGGCTGGCGTATTGCGACACCGCCGGGAGAACACAGAGTATGTTCCTATGGAGGTCACAGCTTTGGCGCGCCTTGTTCCGTTGCCCATTTCTCAGCCACCCAAACACCTGCCACACGCTATGGATCATGGCCCTTTGCTAGTCTCCCAACTGCCAATTCCAAATGCTTCCATGTAACTCGTACATTGCCAAGAAGTTGGAACCCAATAAAGACAACCCTCCTTTTTACAGGAGGGTTATTTATTTGAATCGCATATCGATATTCTGCTGCTTGTAATCAGTTTGCCCTTAGATGTTGAGTCTTGCTGCTGGTCATAGGGTTCATCGCTTGCAGTGGACTACCGTGGTGTCCAGTGAAAGGGTGGTAAGGTTAATCACTGGTCTCTCTGTGGTTCTCTTTCCTCTTGTAGAAACGGCCAGCGAGCCGGCGCTGAAGGCGGCCGATACGTCCGCTCCCGCCTCCACGGAGGCCAGCGACAAGCAGTACAAGAAGGTAAGTCCTCCACCCAAGCCCCCCCCCACTCCCTGGTCCCTGCCACCACCATCACCCCTCTTCTACACCAGCTGCCCTCCACCCACCCACCCACCCGCCACCCCACCCTCCCACTCCCTGGTCCCTGCCACCACCACCCCCTCTACCCCTCTAGACCAGCTGCCCTCCACCCACCTGACCACACCGATCACTCTCATTCTCAGCCTTCGTACCCGGCCTCATTCCACCTCAACATGGGGTGTTACACTGACTGCCGGCTGCAGTAAATCAGAATTGACTCTGTCTGACTCTGGATCATGCTTTTGTTAAGTCAGACCATAGACGCCACCAGCATCCTGAACCTTGAACCCTGATAGTGGCAGGGATGTTATTGTCCTTCACAACAACGGCGGTTGCTTTTTCACACCGTGTTGGTGTTACATTTATTTAAATTAATATTACATTGAGTTGTGCACTGTTCCACTCCTTGAAGTAAAGGCAGATGAGTGCAATCATTGGTAGAACAACACAGCATTGCAATCGGTTAATGTTTAAATCCTTTATTACACGTTTAATTAAAGAAATCGACTCAATATTTAGCTTAACATTAGCTAGTTTCTATGTGTAGTAAGACATCCTATATCTGTTCCATTGATTGAGTACTGATTGGGAGTATAAGCTAAATACTATTAAATCTGTGAAACTGCAAAGACACACAATTAAGAAATCCATATTTTCCTGTTGCTTTGATGTTTATTATTTTGCTGTTCTTTTATTTTTCACATGCTTCTGCTTTTCAATTACCCTTTCCCTCCCAACCTGAACACAATGTAGAGAGACTACAGTGTGTACTACAGCTGGTGCCTAACTCTACACTGTATGTGCCCATTCTATTTGTATCCCTTGTTTTTTTGTCCTCTTTATGCACCAGTCTGTGTCCTGCCTGTCCTCTCTAAATGGACCTGTTCTGGTCCACTGTTGTCTACTGTTGAATGGAATTGTCTGTTTTTCCTTTTCATAAATGCTGTTTGAAACGGTTTAGAGGGTTAGGTAGAGAAAAACTATGACAAAACCATACTTAAAAGGTTTTTGTGTAGATGAAGTAAGGAGGATGCTGCTTTCCTCTTATTCACTGCTTTTAGTCCAAAGCACCCCAACATGTTTAAATTTCTTTTGTGAATCAAATGTCACAAAAAAAAACCTGCATAATGACAATACTGTCATTCTGTGTTTTTGGTTGTTTCAAGTTCTCCAAATGAAGAAAAACGTGGGGAATAGTGGACTAAAACTAACTAATTTCCTGCTGTCAGCTATCCGCTCCCATTAGATTACCCCAGCGCTTGCTTCGCTAATACAAGTTTGATCCTCGTAGTTCTCCCACCTACCACCGCCATAATCATCAGGCCCATTTTCACAAACTTCCAAATGCATAGGAATATAATTAGGCTCTTAGTTGTAAAGAGCAGAAACTCATTTGAATGCCTCCACCATACACATTTGAGCATTTCTTGTTGCTTGAAATTAGTGCATTTTATATGTTGGTACTTAAGTATGAATAACGTCGGTTGGTATAGTTGCACCATGGTTAGGGTGAGTTAGTTATTTGAAGTAAGTTTATTGCATTATTTTCAAAATATTATATATTTTTTGATATTTGTGGGATAGCGTTGCCCCTACATCTTTTTCAGGCAGCTGTGTGTGTGTGTGTGTGTGTGTGTGTGTGTGTGTGTGTGTGTGTGTGTGTGTGTGTGTGTGTGTGTGTGTGTGTGTGTGTGTGTGTGTGTGTGTGTGTGTGTGTGTGTGTGTGTGTGTGTGTGTGTGTGTGTGTGTGTTGGCACAGAGAGTTTTAGTGTGATCACTGATTCTAGTTGGACTCTGGTGCATTCCAACAGAAATGGTCTCATAATGCGGTCTAGCAATTGAACATAACCAGACAGCATGTAAGCGCTAGCCACATTTGTCTGTGAATTATGTTGCAACAAATTCAGTTTTCAGTCTACAATTTGAAGCCATCTCATTGTCTGGATTTCATTATTCAGTTGCTTCTTTTCTACACAATCAAATATGTAGGCTACTTTTTCCCTTTCATGCTCCTACATTTATTCTAAAGCCATTCATGAGCTAATGCCACCTACAGTAAAGTGTTTTTTATTCTTCTATAGTAACACTATTTTGCTTTAATGGCAATGTACCAATTGAAGGGGTGTAGTAGGGGGCACCAATGATATATATTATATAAAAATATATATTAGGGTTAACCCTAACCCTAGTATTTGGGGCTCCCAAAATTATTTGTAATTCCAAAAAAACGTTGCATGGCAGAATGCAGTGGTGCCAGTAATCCAGCTGCAGTACACTCCTGGATGAATGTAGGGGGAACACTGTGGGTATTGGCAAGTACAGAGAGTGATTCCAGCACGCCACTGGCTGGGAGACACTGGTTGTGGTATCAGTCGCCTCCTCCGCCTTCACACTCTGCAAAGTTTGGCCGTCTCTCCTTCTCGATGAGAGAGGGAGGCTGATTCTTGTCAGCAAGCGGTGATCATGGTGGCAACATTTTTCCCTCCGGAACAAAGAACTTCATTCTATGACAGCATTGATCCCTTAACCAATCCCGGCAAGCCTTGGCCTTGTTGAAGACCTATGCCTCGCCTTCTCGAGACCGATTGGCAGACTCGCCCTGTATGGGAGGAGGTTTAAGTAGCCCTGTGGTTACTGCTGCTGTCTCTCACTGTGACGTCCCTCCCAGCAGGGTCTGCTCGGCGAACTCATTCTCATTCAGCAGCAGATTCAGAGGCATGAGGAGGAGGCCCGTCGTGCTGCTGCGGCAGCCAATAGCGCGAGTCCCCCACCACCACCACCTCCACCGCCACCACCACCAACAGAGCCCGCCCCTCCTCCACCGAAGCCCAGCCCCCCTCCTCCACCGAAGCCCAGCCCCCCTCCTCCTCCACCACACAGATACAAGGTGAAGGTCCCAGCCAATCCCCAGGCTCCCAGGGCTTCCCCATCTCCACCAATCTGAGACCACCAATGGTGATGCAATGGGACCGTGCAGTGCTACCTTTTTAGCTAACGGCTGAGAATCAAATGAGCCGTTCTGGAGGACACAGTGTTGGATTTGGGAGAGCAAATGGGTTATTTTAATTGCGTTGATTTAATGATCTCTTCTGGAGCCCTGATCTCTCTTCTAGTGGTTGAGGTAATTGTCCGTTAACAGTTTGCATTATATAAGCTTGGATCTAAGGGTTAGGATATTTAGTGTTGGGAACAGTACTTATCCTAACCCTCAGTGTAAGTAGTACTCATGAATCACTTTTTTTGTGTTTGGTCCTGATTAGCTTGGGTACTGGACCACTGGTCATGTTGGTTAACTTTCATTGACAGTTGGCTCTGCATCAGGTACATAGCCCAGTCTGCTTATTCCATAAAAAGCCAAACATTGCTCCAATCGAAGCCTTTCCAAACTTAAAATTGTCAAAGAGCATGCAGTCATGCAGACGCACTCAACCATCCTTTGGTATACGATTTTGTCCAAAGAAGCCTCTTCAGAGGAATATCTGGTAACAAGCTGAAGAGGTGCACATATAGTAAATGTAAATAAAGAAGATAAAAACACTCCTGAAGGTGAAATAAGTTCATACTCAGGTTGCTGTGGTTCCCACAAGGGCCGTCAGCCTCTGTGAATCACCCCCTTTTGGCAACCGACCCTCCAAGCATATGCATACATTGCATGGACTCAAGTGACACCCAACTGCATGGCATGAACAGCACTACTCGTGAGCACTACTGCAGTTGAAAAGCTCATTGGCTGACACTGAGACGTGGCAATATGTTGGAGAAACATCAGAAGGTCAAAGCTCAGAGGAGGTCATTGTGAATGGTATTCATACAGTATTCAATTGCATCTGCACTATAATTTTGGGCAGTTGTAATACCATTTTTATGCCATAGGGCTTCTCAATACAGTTATTGTATTGAGAAATTAATTACACATTTTGTAACTTAAAGGCTCAGTAGCATTGTGTGTGTGTGTGTGTGTCTTTGTGTGTTAAGTGTAATTTTTATGTTAAACTCCCTCATCCCCTATCTTCATCCCATCTGCTTAACCCATTACCATGCACCGTCATCCTGTCCTCCCTAGTCTTCTTTGCTCTAATCAAACTGTGTACAATATAACTCTCTCACTCCCGTGCTACAACATGCTATACCGCACCATGCAGCAATATGTTCATTCAAAATGAACACTGAGCTGAGACAGGGTCCGGCCCACAATCAAACACTACTCTGCTGATCTGGAGAAGCGTAACCTGGCAACTGAGAGATGAGCTCCTTTTTTTTTGTGGATGGAATTGTCTGCAATCGGTGTTGAGCTGTCCAGCATTGTTTGATTGTAAGGGTTACCAATGATCTGGCAAACTCTGCATTCAAATGGACATTTTCCTGACCTGCATGTTATATGGAAATATACTTTTTCCTGCCACATCTCGAATGGATGGGGATGCCTTTGGCCAATCTTTAAAAACGTTTGCTCATGGTACGGTATGGCAGGTATGGAAGACGATGGAATAGCACATTATAACCGGGATATGACCAATCATTTACAACCAACCAATCAATACGGAAGACTTGGTACTATGATCCTCTCCGCAATTACATTTTTCCCCCGACAGGGCATTCTGTTTGATGAACTTCTTGATTTGAGTGGCTTGTGTAATCAAATGTGCATGTCATGTATGTGTCTTCACGGAGGTGTATGTCAAACGGGACGAGGGAAAGGGTCGCGTGCGGAGGGTAAGACGAGGCGTTAACTCTGGCTTGTTTGTGTGTTGTTATTACTCCTCCTCCACCCTCAGTCGTCAGACAAGGAGAAAGTAGACCAGCTTCAAGAGGAGCTCCTTCGTACCCAGGTATTCACACTCTTTAACCCTGTAATACACTCGACTACCACTAATAATAAGACGATCTACTAGCCTCATGTTCAAATTCCTATAGCTACTCTGCATTTCATCAAGTTGTTTTTTTTTAAACTTTGTTGTTCCGGAATTATAATTTTCTATTGTTACTGCATTGTTGATTGAATGCATTTATTCTCAGCCTCACTTGTAAGGCCCCTTTTAGAATGTAGAAATTAAAGGAATAGATTTACTATACATGTAGTTTGTTTTTCATCAATGTGCATTGTACTTGTAACACAAGTGTGTGGACATTTCCAAAACAAGCAACTGCAATAGGCTATAACTAAAAACAATATTTTTGTTGTCTAAATGCTCGTGTTTGCAAGTGATGCACCCTAATTTTTTCATGTTCTCCATAGTCAAGCTGTGCTCTCTGTGCTGTGTGTTCTCAGATGAAGTACCAACGCATGCTGGAAAGGCTGGAGAAGGAGAACAAGGAGCTGAGGAAGGTGGTGCTGCAGAAGGATGACAAGGGGATCCATCAGAGGAAGATCAAGGTAGGCATTATGTCCCTACCCCAGCCTGATGTCTGCACTACACTGCACTGCATTGGGTGACTGGGTGTCTGAACCGGTTCCTCCATCCATGCTAAACTCAAGACAAGAATACAATTTACTGAACTGTTTAAGAATATTGCCTATGGTTACTGTCATGTTCTTGGAATTTGTTGAGATTTTAGGCTGAAGGCACAAGATAACCTTTAGAAAATATGAAAATGATTGAATCTCCATTTTTTTTCACCGATACCTCCTACAGAAATCTCTGATTGACCTGTATTCTGAGGTCTTGGACATCCTGTCAGACTACGACTCAAACTACAACACCCAGGACCACCTGCCCAGGGTAAGAAGCAGTCAATCATCCGACCAAACCCCCAATCCATCTTCCTGTATGTTACAGGGGGTTTGATTCTGTCCACGTTGCCCTCCATCTCACTAACACGGCCCTCCTCTCGTACCTCTTCCAGGTGGTGGTGGTTGGGGACCAAAGTGCGGGGAAGACCAGTGTGCTGGAGATGATCGCCCAGGCCAGGATCTTCCCCAGAGGCTCTGGAGAGATGATGACCCGGTCCCCAGTCAAGGTAAGGCCCAGATGCATCAGACAGGAGGCCAGGATAATGTATTGGCTAGGGGCCGTCTCAATGTCCTGACCTGCCTGCTCCTTAATGGCATCTATCTGAATTCAACGTCAATCTTAAAAGTACTGGAGTGACTAAGAACGTGCTCCTATCTTTTGACCTATGTTACTTTTTTCACGCTGTTCAAAACAAGTATAAAAATGATTTGACAGTATTGGATGGGAAACAAACAAAGTGTATCAAGGTGGTAAACCTCTGGCCCCCTTCCCCAGGTGACTCTGAGCGAGGGCCCCCACCACGTGGCCATGTTCAAGGACAGCGGCCGGGAGTTTGACCTGGGCAAGGAGGACGATGTAAGACACCAGCCTGTCCACCGTCCCCTCCCTGCAGCACACCCCTTCCATCGCCATCTACTAGGTTCATGTGCATGTCTTTTCGCTGACCTGCGTGCCCACTCTTCCCTGTTGTGCCCAGCTGGCTGCCTTGAGGCACGAGATTGAGCTGAGGATGAGGAAAAGCGTGAAGGAAGGCCAGACCGTCAGTCCAGAGGTGAGCTGTAGACCTTTTTATGAAGAGCTGCTTTCTTGTGCCCGACCTGAGGGAGTGATTGGTCACTTGGTAGTTTAATGGCAGATTTACAATAAAGGGATATGTTTGACACAATGACTTCTGTTGTTGTTAATAAACATAACAAAGGCTGCTATTGCAACGGCAATGATTTATATTGTAGCTTATTTGCTTCTTTTGTGTTGTGTTTATATGGTCTGCGGTAAACTGGTCAAAGTTCCAATAGGGAACTCCAATTTGAACTAATCACGATAGCAACACCAGCGTTGGGGTCATTTGATTCCTGTCTTTTTCATGTACAAGCAGCTTAAAAAACTGAATTGGTTATTTCTCCACTTTTGTGTGTTTGTTTGGTAGACAATATCCCTGAGTGTCAAAGGCCCGGGAATACAGAGGATGGTGCTGGTGGATTTGCCAGGAGTCATCAGTGTGAGTGCACACACATAATTGCACACACAGTATTTCAAGCATAGCATATCACATCTTGGGTCATCCACAGACGTAGACACAGACAGTGTGTTGTTTAATATCGCGTTAGACGGTAACCTCGGGCATGGCACCAGATACCAAGGAAACCATCTTCAGCATCAGCAAGGCCTACATGCAGAACCCCAACGCCATCATCCTGTGTATTCAAGGTGAGTGCCCAGGCTGAACACTAAACAGGTCATCTGAGGAGGTTGTCAATGGCAAAACGGCATGTTTCGTTGTTTAGCTGACCCCTACGCAATCAAACCAAAACCAAGCAGAATAAATTATTTGAGCATTATCGTGTAATTTGTTTTGGAATGTGATACAATAAGAAACATACATGGTCTTCCATCCAAGTTATATTTTTGTTTTAATTCCTGCAATGTAGTATATATTAAGATAAAAAATCAATGAAAGATTTTTTTATTTTATATTTAGATATTAACTTCCATTCATCTTCCATCCCACCTCTTGTCGCGCTTTCATCATTGCTGCAATCCACCTCTTTGCTGACCTCTCGCTCTCTCTCGCCAGACGGCAGTGTGGACGCCGAGCGCAGCATCGTCACAGACCTGGTCAGCCAGATGGACCCCCATGGCAAGAGGACCATATTTGTCCTGACCAAAGTGGACCTGGCGGAGAAGAACCTGGCCAGCCCCAGCAGGGTAAGAAGCTCCCCCTGTCACTAACCCCCAGAACGCAAGGACATTAGCCTGAGCTGGGTAGAGGTGAGTGTTGGTGTTAAGTTCCTTAGAACTTAACACGTGTTCCGTGTGTACACCAGACAGACAGAAAGGTAGATCACATGTAATTAAATAAGTTTGATGTTACAGAGCCATTCTTATACTTCGTTTTAGGTCTTAGATTTGTATTGGAACATGAAAAGTCTCTTTTTGGATTGATATGTATGACATTTATGTACACAAAATATTTATGATTTGGTTTAAACCTTGAAACAAGTTCATAACGACCATAAGATCAAAACAGATATTTCAGCCACTCTGATATGTCCACATTAAATGAATTTAATTATTGGTGAGATCTATGAAATATTCCTCTTTGTGCCAAATATAACCTGTGGCATGAAAGTGGTCTGCAGTAACATTACATAATGATGTACCTTGAATTTGACGACTTCTGGAGCGATCAGCAATGCATGGTAGCTCCACCAGGTAGCGCCAAAGTCTTTTATTTGAACTTGGTTCACAGGCTTGGTCGAACAGAGATACACAAGAGATCTTCAAACTCTTGATTCTTTATTTGTCTTGTATTTCAGATCCAGCAGATTGTTGAAGGCAAGCTGTTCCCCATGAAGGCTCTGGGATACTTTGCAGTTGTGACAGGGAAAGGTAAGCCCTGCCACCCGTGCTCCTCGGCTGCACTCTCTCCCATACTTGTGGAAATGAACATTTCAGTCATACATCTCTGTGTACCTGTTCTGTTCAAGGGAGCACTGGCGAAAGCATCGATTCTATCAAGGACTACGAAGAGGACTTTTTCCAGAATTCACGACTACTGCGGTAGGTTGTTTACTTGATTACCCGGTTACACGGCACCACAAACAACCTTCCTAAATAACTCTGCACTCTAACGAGTTGTTGATTGATGCGACTCCAGTCCTCCCATGTTGTGAGTGTGACGTTTGCGAGATGTACATCTTGAAGTGTTGTGTTGATAAGCGATTGTGATTCTTCTCTCTCTGCAGTGATGGTATGCTGAAGGCCCATCAGGTGACCACGAAGAACCTGAGCCTGGCCGTGTCCGACTGCTTCTGGAAGATGGTGAGGGAGTCTGTGGAGCAGCAGGCCGATGCATTCAAAGGTATGAGTCTGCACCTAAGGCAAATCCACTAAATATTCCTTAAAGGTCTTTGCTTATATAGACTGTAAGAATCAGAAATTCCTTCTCATTACTGGTCTCTTTGGCCAGTAAGTGAACTGCAGCCTGATCAGACTGTGAGTGCGAGCTCCGTGGGTTGAGACAATAACAAGTCAAAACAAATGTGATTTATAATAATAATAACTTTTGTGCAAGGTAAAAATGTATGAAAGAAAAGACATCTTTGCCATTGCGCTTTGACGTCACTTTTTCCCCGTCAAAACTAACCTTTGACGTTAAATCACAACCTAATTAGTTTATTAGTTATTAGTTAATATATTGGCAATTTAAAGCAATTATCACATGTAAAAATCCTGCAAGTAATCCCTTTCAAAATACACATCCACCAATGATAGTGCTGTGC
>NC_140279.1:14117711-14150211 GCF_964030765.1 Micromesistius poutassou | reverse complement strand
ACAGTCAAGTGCAACGAGGGATAGTAGCGAGCTGGTGGCGTTTGGGCTCGATAGTGGGGAGTGATGCTGACCCGGGCCCCCTCTGCTCATTGTTCCCCTGCCCCTGTGGATTACTTACTGCTGGAGCTGTAGCCCAGCTATGACCAATTCACTGGTCCATTCGTCAGTTCATCCATAAGATTTTTAGATTTTAATAAAATATATAGATTTATTTTTTACATTATTATTTTTGAAATACTTAATAATTCTGATAAAAAAAATAGGCTTTTTGTTATAATGTGGCAGACTGTGGCAGATTTTCTATAAAAAATTTAAAAAGACAAACCAAAAATGCTCGTTAGTAAATCAATTACTCACCTGGAATCAACTGGAATTATCCTAATTAGTTTGAGGTGGTAAATTCCTAAATCAGCGACACCATGTCCATAACAGTACAACAACATTTTAAAAGTGCACCTGATCCGACGTCGTTATTTATTCTACATGACCTTTAACCTCTCCCCCTTCCTCCTGCTCCCCCCCCCCCCAGGGAGGCCATACTGCAGAAGAAGCTGTGGGAGCGCGTGTCCACCCATGTGATCGAGAACATCTACCTGCCTGCTGCCCAGACCATGAACTCGGGCACATTCAACACCACGGTGGACATCAAGCTCAAACAGTGGACCGACAAGCAGCTGCCTCACAAAGCACTGGAGGTAATGATGCAAATTATTAATATTAATAAAAAAGATCTCTAAATTGTTGAATTCTGATTCATGTGGTTGACCCAACTTGTTTTTGAGACATGCTACTCTGATATGATACCCTAACTATTTGTTTAATACAAATTACATTTTGTTAGCCTCATAGCATAATTGCTTAAGTCATATTTTAAGGTTCATCTTGTATTAAGCATCAAAAATGTCTAAGTCAGATAGATTACTTAGGCAGATAGTGTTTATGGAATGTTGGCCAAAATATGACTTTATTCTGCTATTTTATGCTATGATGCTAATGCTTTTAGAAAAATAATGTAAGTTGACTTCTTGCGGTAATTCTTCCTCAGCCGTATGTTTGTTCAGCGAGGAGTGGACGTTAAGGACACGCACTGGCTTAATCCTCGGTGCCCGCTGCCCTCCTCTATGCATTCTCCTCTGTGACACCCAGGTTGCGTGGGAGACGTTGCAGGAGGAGTTTGCCCGCTTCATGGCCGAGTACAAAGGGAAGGACCAGGACGACATCTTTGACAAGCTGAAGGAGGCAGTGAAGGACGAGAGCATCAAGCGGCACAAGTGGAACGAGAGGGCCATGGACAGCCTGGTGAGCAGCCCCTACCCACCACGGACGTGACCCTGTCACTCGGGCTCTTCCTGGCTAATGCTGAGGCAGCTGTCATTTTATATTTGTGCACTAAACGTAAAAAAAAAAAGACAACACGAAATATGACAAGATTCGCAGCATGACGTTGTGACTCAACTCAAGGGAGTTAAAATTCAATGAAGGATTCAATTAAATCAGTGTGGGTTTGTCTTGTTTCAATTGGCCACTGAATATCGCACTCAGTGTGTCCCAATTAAAACTACTATGAAAGCATAAGCGTTATACTTGCAATATAACAAAGCCAAAGTTGTTAATAATGATAAACGTTTCTAGTTTTTTAAAGTGTGTGTGTGTGTGTGTGTGTGTGTGTGTGTGTGTGTGTGTGTGTGTGTGTGTGTGTGTGTGTGTGTGTGTGTGTGTGTGTGTGTGTGTGTGTGTGTGTGTGTTCAGAGAGTGATCCAACACAACGCCCTGGAGGACCGCTCCATTACAGACAAGCCCCAGTGGGACGCAGCCATCCAGTTCATGGATGAGACTCTGCAGTCCCGCCTCAAAGACAGTATGTAACCTTTACCATGTACCTCAGGGAGTCCTTACCTACCGTAGAACCCTGTCACCACACAGTGGAACCGGAGTGGCAATGTTCTTTGTAGTGTTACACTGACTAACCATGGTTCACGTCTAGCTGCAGCTGAATTCCCACGTCTGCGGTTGTTCTACTTGATTGTGAAGAACCCACACGGGTCTCTTCAGAAACGCCAAACAAAGTCCACTCCGTTGACGATGTGTCGAAAAAGCAATTTATCCATATACACAATTTATCCGATAACAATGTTTCAAAAATCATTCAAATGTACCGCTGTGAAGAGTATCGCAACCAACTGAAATTTGTGTTTTGATTTGAACGGATGCTTGCTGCTTGACGAATCAGCAATAACTCGCTGTGTACCCCCCCCCCCCCCCCCCCCCAGAAAATTGCGATACGTCAATAAGCTATGGGAGGCTCTTCGCATGACAGACTGATTTGGGCTTTAGTTGTTATTTGTTGAGGCCCCCTTATGTCGAGTCCTCGCTAAGGCAAAGGGTTAGACTCTTAGACTCTCTAAACCTAGTGGAAAAATCTAACATTTAGTGCAAAATGTGCAGAGAGGGACAGACGTTCAGTTATGTCATTTTCTATCTTTATTTTTTCATTTCAAGCCGAGTCCGTGATCCAGGACATGGTGGGGCCCGACTGGAAGCAGAGGTGGATGAACTGGTCCAATCGGACGCCCGATCAGGTCAGAGGTCACTTCTATACTGTGCCGTAGTCCATTGGTTCTCCCCAGGTCCCAAGATACTACAGCTGTATAGGGTTATTGAATACTATTTATTGAAGACTATGGAGGAAACTATGGACACTAACTTGACCCCAACACTAGCCTCCTCAGGGAAGGAAACTTTGAGTTTTAAATACAATCTTGGCCTGGCTGGCCTGAAGACATCATTTCATGCTTCAGATAATCGATAAATCCAAGAAAAATGTATATAATTTCTGCAGTGTTATTTAAATTATGCAAACTACAATATCATATAGGATTGCTGCATGGATGATGGAGAGCTTCAATGTATCCTTAAAGTTTCTGAAGAATCGAGGCTTCAAACGTATGAGAGCAGGCCTACTTCCAGTTATCACAAAGCAAACCGTGAGGTCACCTGCCCTCATTTGTATGTAAAAAAAGAAAAAGAAAATATATATAAACATTTTTTAAATGACCTGGTGTCTGTATCCCGTTTCCCTCAATGCAGCACATCCGCAACGAAACCAAGAACGAGCTGGAGCGCCTGCTGAAGCTCAACGAGGAGCACACGGCCTACCTGGCCAACGACGAGGTCACCACGGTCCGCAAGAACCTGGAGGGCCGAGGGGTGCAGGTGGACCCCGTGCTGGTGAGACCCCAGGCCCTGGGACCCGCAAACCCATCAGGATAGGATGCAATATCGCACATAATAGTGGCAGTCTGACCATGGAACATCAAACAACCTCCTTGTATCGTATGACACATTACTAAATGTGTGTCATTAAGTCTTTTTGGGGACACTTTTTTATTACTATTCTTTTTTTAAATTTAAAATGGGAAAATAAAGTTTGCACCTTTGGAATAGATTATGCCTTCAGTTAGACTGCAGACATTGGGGTTAAAAACCTCCTGACCACTAGATTATCTTGCCTCCTTCTTCAAGTAATGGAATGGACACAAACCGACCAATCCTCCAATCCTCCTGCGTTCCTCAGATCAAGGACACGTGGCACCAGATGTACCGCCGCCACTTCCTGCAGAAGGCGCTGATCCACTGTAACCTGTGCAAGAAGGGCTTCTACTACTACCAGAGGCACTTTGTGGACGCTGAGGTGAGGGAGGTAGTGAGTGCATGTGGGCTCCCGCTCATAACTGGATCTACGCTAAACATCTGAATGAACCGAGGATCGGACCGCTAACTTGTGTTCCTATGTTTCTCCTTCACGCATGCGCACGGACACACCTACACCTACAGTTGGAGTGCAACGACGTGGTGTTGTTCTGGCGGATCCAGAGGATGCTGATGATCACGGCCAACACACTGAGACAGCAGCTCACCAACAATGAGGGTACGCTCACGAAATTGTAGTGGTCCCATTTGGAACTGCTTCTGGTTAACTGAATGTCCATAATCGCCTCTAAAGAGGTTGATCTGAACCCAAATCATTTCAAAGAGTATTATTTTTCCTATTTTCTCATTGATTTGAAAGTGTCTTGAGTAGAACGTGCATAATGAGACGGGTAGAGAGTCATACAACCCAATATACATGGGGATCATACCACTACAGAAGTTGTCCCTTAACTTAATACCTAAATACCTAAACTTTAAATGTTTGAATTTGTATCAAGTGTTAAAACAAAAGAAACGGCAATGTTTAATTCAGTGATCACTGACCCAGAGGGTAATTTCTTCACCACTACCATCACAAGCGCCTCGTGCAATACTTTGGTCCACAGGGAATGTTTTTAATAGAATCTCCAGAGAACCCTGCGCGTGTTCGCTGCCAGTGCTCTCACCCCACAGTCACTCCCTCTCCGCACCAGACACACTCCATCCATTAGAGCGGTTGCAGCCAATCACAGGCCAATTAGAGGCAAGGTTTCTGACTGGTTTCCTCCGTGAGCAAACACTCCCCCGCACACAGTAGCCTAATTAGTCCCACCGTCGCCGCTCAACGCTTTGCCTATTAGTGGAATGAGCGTGTGTGCGAGGTCCTCGGCGGTAATAAACCTGAACACCTTGTAGTCCCAGACACGCGTGCACACCCTGGTTATGGGCTGCTGTTGGTTCCTTATTTTTCCTCCCTTACGAGGCAAAAAAACAGTTGGAGGTTTTTTTTGTTTTGTTTATTTTCAGCGGGTTTGCTGTCAATCGAATAGCTGAAAATGACTACTATGTCTATGGAGATGTACAGACTACAGTTTGTGTGTCGGAATACACAAATCATTTATTAATTATTCATAGCCAACAGGAAAAAACGATTGTGGGTGGGGATTAGCGTTGCTTCGTTCCGCATTGTTTTGTTCTTGTTTTTTTGATTGTTTTCTGTGTTTTCATTCTTTAATCCCTGTCCCTTCCCCACTATTTATCCAGTACGACGTCTGGAGAAAAACGTAAAGGAAGTCCTGGAGGACTTTGGAGAGGACTCAGAGAAGAAGAAGCACCTCATCATCGGGCGACGTGTCCAGCTGGCCGAGGACCTCAGTGAGTCACTCATTCACTCTCTCTCACAGACACACACACACACTCACACTCACACACTCATTCACTCTCTCACTCACTGCCTCACACACATACACGCAGTCTCTTTAAATCAGCTCTCCCCTCTTATTGGACTCTCTGGTGCTACCAGGAGGTGGCAGTAGTCTCTAAAGAATGCATGTTCACGGAAGCCTCAGGTCTTCTTCTTGTCCCTCTGGCTGTCCCAGTCGATTGGGCTCTGTTGAATATCGATCAAACACATCTCAGGGCCAACCATGTGATCTGAAACTGACTCTTTGCCTCATTTGAAGCTCCATTTGTGCACGAGTGTTGTATTTCAGATAATCTATATTGGTTTGTTATCTTTATATCCAAAAGCTTTATTTCATCTTATCTGGATTGATTGATTGCTTGTTTGATTGATTGAATAAGAAAGATACAGGCATTCTTGGTGTGTCTGTGTGTAATACAAAATGAGTCGAATCTTTAACTGTCACGAAAATAGGGAGGTGTGTGCGCGCGGTTGCATAGTAAAAATGTCGAGAGGCTTTAACTGCCACAGACGTGTGTGTGTTTGTACACTATAGCCGTGCATCGGCCCGCTGCCTGTCAGGTCCAGCAGCCTGCCTGCTCCTTGTTAACACAACTCTGCTGATTAAACACGCCGCAATTTGCACTGTGCCCACACGCCAGCAAGACAAGCCCCGACTCGCTCTGACGCTATTTCTATCCGTCTCTCTATCCCCCCCTCTCTCGGTCTCTCTCTCCCCTTCTCCTCCACCACCTCTCTCTGCGTCTATCTGTCTGTCTGTGTCTTCTGACCGTCTATTTTTATGTTCTTCACTGTTTTTGTTTCACAGATTTGTTTTTTTCTCACCCTGGATGCATGTTTTATGACTTTTTTTTTATCTTTCTCTCGCCCTCTCTTCTCTTTCTATCGATGTCTCTCTCCTTCTCTCGGTCTATCGCTGCTTCTCTCTAACTCGCCCCACTAAAACAATAAGCAGAGAAAAAAAAGTGTTGTCCCACTTTTGTTCACGTCTCAATTAGTGTGTAACGCCATAATTGCCTCATTAAGGTTTCGTTTTTTCTCTCTTCCCATTTCATTTTAATTTATGCCAAACTGAACTGGAGCCATTTCAATTATGGTGGGGAAAATCCTGGTCGACTGAAGTTCGACCAAACAAACAGAAATCTGTGCGTTATCTCTTGATTTTCATAATCGGCAACAGTACATTCTACTCTACCTGCTAATATCACGTAAGTGCTGTTCTGAGAAAGTCAGTGGATTTATGATCCACTCCATTAGATGATACATATGCATACCTTACTTTAATAAAATGCTGCCAGACCGACGATCACTTTTTTCCAGCGAATGTCCGACCAATGAGAATTTGGTCAAACAAGTGCATAACGACCGACCAACCGACCAGAACTGCGCAGCCCTAAATGAGAGCACCAGTTTTATTACAGTCATAAGTGCTGCTTCTCAGCACAGCACGAGTGCTTTCCACAGTCTCCCAAAACACAAACGCGTTGACCGCCGGACCCAGCCTGGCCTGCTAGACCTTATCTCGCCTGTTTTTCAGGTTTAAATGGTCGGTTCCAGGCTCCCAGGCGGTGGCTGTTTTCCATGCATTAACAGGCCCATATGGGTGGATCACAGGGTTTTGCTGGTGTCAAGCTCATGTGCTTTAAAGGGCTGATGCTAAGCAGGTATGTAGGGTGTAGTCACTCAAGCAGCCTCTGTCAGACCGCATAGCTGGTGTCAATGATGACTGGTCTTTGTCGGACAGGTACTCTGGGAAGGGTGGGATGTCAAAGGTCAACTGGCAAACGTGTGTGTGTGTGTGTGTGTGTGTGTGTGTGTGTGTGTGTGTGTGTCGGCTGAATGAGTTACTTGCAGACTCTGATTCTTGTTTCTGTTTGGACCCCCCGCTGGTAACCAGACCCTGGGAGAGGCTTCTACTTTCAGCTGTGGCACGCTCTCTCTCACACACACACACACACACACACACACACACACACACACACACACACACACACACACACAGAGCATTGACCCCATCTCCACCCACTCCCCTGAATGTTGACTATTAGCCAGATCTGGCCTGTGCCAGCGAAGGCAAGCCCAGACCCATATAGACCACCGATACTTGCAGACACTCGCCTAACTACAACAACAACAACAACAACAAAACAAACTTTCCCTGAGTTTTTATAAACGCTGTCTCCGACCCAGGCATGGCTGACCACATGCATTCAGCGGCCCACTTTCCAACCCTCAACCGCTCCAGTGGAGCCATTGGAGCATGTTTGGTTACGGGGCCATTCCCATGGATGGGAAAATACTTTATATGAAGTTTATAAAATGTATGTCTGTATCTCAGCGCTGAATGACTTCAGCCACCACGATATACACCTCGTCGTCTCGTGGTGCTGGCGTTTTGAGCAAGGCATTACTTCCAATACCTTGGTTACACAGTAAAAAAAAAAGAAAAAAAAGACAAGTACATCAAACATTGACATATGATATGACTGGAAATGGACGCCCGTGTGTTTACATGCCTTTTTAATGGCGTGCCTTTAGCTGCCAAAAAAGGCCTTTCCCTGGCGCGTCACGGTAATTATTAGCCATCCGTTGGCAGTGGGGCTTAATAACAGGGCTGCAGCCGCGTGTTTGAAGCGTCCTCAGCAGTCCTCCTATTAAGCTAAGTGGCGACAGTGGTGTGCTGGTGGTGCAGCACGAGCTAGGCGTGCCGCCAGACCTGGACCTAACCTCCCCGTCTCCTGTCGCACACCCACACACACACACCGTTTAATGTGTGCACACACACACCTCTAATGTACATATGTTCATACCCACACAGACATACACTCACTGACCTTCCCATATGCCCAGGCAATGATTACACACTTGCAATGCATGCCTGTGCACACATACACTCCTCTTAAGTACCCATTTCCAAGTAACCTTTACCTAACCACGTCTCTTGAGAGAGAGACCTTACCTTGAGGGTTGCACATATTGATACATCCATATCAATGCGCTGTGTGTTTGTATTGTGCGTTCTGCATGATGCCTGGGTGGTAAGACACACCTACCTACCCTTACCTATCTGATGTCGTCCGTTCCAAGATGGATGACATTTAGTGCTGTGTTTCCTGGTTGTAGAACCTCTGGTCTATAGACTCAAAGATCTCATTGATAACCCCAAGCCTTAGTATCGGAAAAAGTGAGCCTGCAGGAACACACACTTACACGCACGCGCACACACGCACAAACACACAGGTGTGTGTTACATCAAATCAGCAGTGTGACTTAACATTTACACGATTGCCACCCACGCACTGAACTTGCCACCCTTTCCCTCTGTCTTCCCTCTATCTGTGATGTTTATTCTTGATTCTTTCCTTCCTGCGGCCCTGATAAGGACCTCTCTGTAAAGGGTCTGCCGGTGAATGGCTGCTGCCTGTCTTGTTTGTTTTCAGGGCAAAGCTGGAAATCAGTTGAGCTAACCAAACACAACCTGGCATCCTTCAGTGCTTCGGCCTTGTACACACATGCATGCATGCATGCAAGCACACATACACCAAATTATTAACGAATGCAATTGCTTCCTTCTAGTTTACCTGTAAATGCCAAAACGTTACTCTTATCAGATTATGACGTTAATAATCATTTGCTTTCTCTGTAACAAAAGCGGGGCTTAAACTGCAGCTGAATAAGTCAGCCATTCAAGATTTAGATTATTACTTAATATTAGCTTGTTAACAGCTGTACCATGAAAGATTTGCTTAAAATCACACATTTTCTTGGTACTGTCTTTCTATACTGAAAATTCCTAATACTTGCATCCAAAGGCACCCATTTGGGGCCGCAGCAGCCTCCACAATGTTGGCCTTAATGTTTCACAGTAAAGTAGTGGCCAGTAACGCAACTGGAGGTCATCCTGCCCGCACGCTCCTCTTTCGTGACAGCCATGTTGTTCTGCATATTTACATGAGCGATTGGTGCGATGTTGGACACAGCCCATGTCTTAGAAGAAGATCTGGGTGTCGAACACACCTCTAACCATCGACGCTCGCTCAGACAAATCTAAAGGGCGCTGGTCTTAATGTCCCCCCATGCATGGAGCCCGGTTTTCAGTTACAGAGGACACCGAACACATGCCTGTCCCCCCCCCAACCCCCAACTCCCCCCTCACTCTCCCTCTCCCTCTCTCTCACTCTCTCTCTCTCTCTCCCCTCAAGTCCTCTCTCTGTCTCTACACAGTGTCAGGAATGCCCAGGCCTGTCTAGCCTCGCACGCCCTATATGGAAAGACTATCCCCAGCCCTCCTCCCCCTCCAAATAGGCGTGACATTCCCACTTCCCACCGTGGAAGACTCATCTCCGTGGGAGATGTGGGATGTGGGAATGCCTTTGGTATCTGCTAAGCGATCTCTTGTGCAGGGGCGCTTTTGTGCGTGTGCACACAGGCACACACACACACACACACACACACACACATGCACACACAGGCATGCACGTGCGCGGACACACACACACAGACACACACACACACACACACACACAATCGCAATGTCTTGAGTGTAAAGATAGGGCATAGATGCATGGGGGGGATTTTATTACGGTTGTAAGGCCATCTGTTAATCATTCCGGAAGACATTAGCTTAACACAGGAGAGTATGTGTAAAAAGCCCACTGTTTATCCTAAGCACTATAAACTGTCAAGCGGTGTGGGAGAGTGAAGCTGGCGGTGAGCAGACGTCAGAGCGCGCTCCGCAGCCTAGAATTATCACCGGCGTGCCGTTAATTAGTTTTTGTTTGGACTTGTTAAAGTGACGTCCCTGTTAAAGCCTAAAGCCCAGGCAGACTTGACTTGTCGAGTTTGAGTGTTTTAATTACAAACGCGTACCGCGACGTCGACAACAGCAATTAGCGCACGGCAGGACTCCCGCTCCCGGGGCGGAGGGGAGCCTCTAGACTTCCAGCCTCAAACATCAAGTCCTGCGACGCTGGTTATGTTGCCTTTTTAAAGTGTCGTTGACGTTGTGCTAATCAACAGGGTTTTTAGTTGTTGTTTTTTTTAATCGCTCTTGTCTTGAGACGGGACGGATTTGTGTAATCGTTTTCTTTTTTTCTCATATCGTTGTTTAAAACGTCTTGAATCTGAGATGAAGGGGGCTTTCCTCTCATCAATGAATCCATATACCGCGGTTTCGCTTATGTCAGACAGCGGGAGAGGGGAGGATGTGGGTTGTTAGACATCCCACATAGAGCACTGTCTGTCTGTGTGTGTGTGTGTGTGTGTGTGTGTGTGTGTGTGTGTGTGTGTGTGTGTGTGTGTGTGTGTGAGCTGGGTGTCAATCTCTGTAAATGAGCGGCGGAGACTGACTCGCCGTCTGACGGAGCGATCTGCCTCAGAGCACAGAACCAAACGCATTCCTTAAGTCAAAGTACGACGTAGGGGAGTTCCTGAAGAGCACCCAAAGTTTAGCTCATGAAAAGATGTGCTATTGGCCAGCGTATGATTTCAAATAGCCTACTTTTATGTATAAATATTAACGCTGTAATTGCTGAACTCATGACACATGCTGGCCAGAGGATGGAAGTGTGTGTGTGTGTGTGTGTGTGTGTGTGTGTGTGTGTGTGTGTGTGTGTGTGTGTGTGTGTGTGTGAAAGAAAAGGGGAAAAACATGTGATAAGTGCGGACTTCCATGTATAAGGTACTCGTAATTAAACAAAAAGTGTGAGAGGGTTAGAGAGAATGCAGAAGTGTAATCAGAGAAATATGCAAATATCTGTGTGTACAGGGACATGGAGGTACCCACATAACAGGGTAACAATGTTCAGATGGTTTGTTTACGTCTAATGTTTCATTTCACCATTGCTTGTTGTAAGGAAATGAAACTTGCAGCAAATAACAAATGTCCGCACTACCTCCTTCCTGACTTTTGTTGTGATGGGAATGTACACACACACACACGCACGCACGCACGCACGCACGCACGCACGCACGCACGCACGCACGCACGCACGCACGCACGCGCGCAGAAACACACACATGCAGAAACACACACACACACACAAAGAAACACACACGCACACACAAAGAAACACACACGCACACACACGCAGAAACACACGCACACACATGCAGAAACACAAACACGCAGAAACACAAACACACACACGCATGAACACGCACACGCACACACACAGCCTCCGGAGAGGTGCTGGCGTGTCTGGAGCAGGCAGCCCGTGCCTCCGGCCCACAACAAGGTGTGACCCTGAAGGTCATCCTGCTCCACAGGCTACCTGCTCCAGACAGCCCCTCACCCGCGGCCCACCCTGCTTAACAACTCATGAAAATTGCATGGCGTGGCTGATGGATGTTGAGCGTTTGTGACGCAGATTAATGGGGTATTGTTCCTTTCATTGAAAGCACATTGTTCAAATTATTCCGGCCCATGCGACAACGTGCTCTGATGTTATGGGGAGTCAAATCTTCAAATCAGATCAACTTGACTCAAAATATGATCATATATTAAGTGTTGAGCATTTGTATTGGCAATAGTTAATAAAGGCGCTCTCTTTATTGACTATTGGCAATAACAATGCTCAATATGAACTAATCAAAATGTAATATATTTTTAATCTTTCTCTATTTCTCTCTTATCTCTTTATCTTTCTCTCGTTCTATCTCTCTCTCTCACTGGGCGGGGGGGGTGGGGGGGTGCTCCCGTCTCTCACCTGACAACCAGTTCTTGGTGGGGTGGGGGCTCGGGGATAAACAGAGGGCTGTTAACCAAACTATGCTGCTGTTCTCGGGGGCAGGCCGGTGTCAAGAGCCCTCTGTCCTGTGACAGACGTGCACACGCCAGGCGAGCCTCGCGTTTCACATGCGTGTGTGTGCTTGTTCTGCTGTTTATTTGGTGTGTGTGTGTGTGTGTGTGTGTGTGTGGCAGAAGCCATGGGAGTATACAAACAGCGGTAATCACACAATAAAGCTTTAGTGTGCGTGTGCGTGTGTGTCAGCAGCTGTGTATCCTCTAATAAGCACTGTCCCCTGTCAAGAAGGCTAAAGCAGAACCTGCTGCAGGAGAATGCATTGCAACATCCTGGATCTACTCCCATTTTCTTTTAAACTGTATCATAAACAATGAGGTCATTGAATGACGTCTAATCTGTCCGTCCGTCCCCCAAAAGAGGGTTTCCAAAAACCTTTGTGCCCTCGTCTTTGTTTCCCCCTATCCCCCCCATAACTGTTGGAGACGGCATAATGTACGGGAGGATGTTTGCTCTAGGAATCGCACATTATCTTGCTTTCTGTGGCTGCCGGTGGGAAGAATATCTGAACTGCAGGTAACATCCAAATGCTCTTAAGGTTCCTGTGTAAACCAAAGCCTTTGCTCTAACCCCCCCCCCACATCCCCTCACCTCCCTGCTCCCCACCTCCGTTCCGCTTGCCCGCGTCTCTTCCTCACCCGGTGAAAGAGCGACAGCCTGCTCTCAAGTTGGCAAATTGCTGTGCAAACGGGGCTGGAGGCTGGGGGTGGGGGGGTGTGTAAAGGGGACTGTAAAGGCTCTTTAGGCATGAAATCCCCGGCTCTTCACATGTCAGATGAATTGGCCCCATGTGAAAGAGAGGCTGTGGTTCCTGCCTGTCATCCGCCTCCCACCTCCTCCTCCTTGTTCCTCCTCGTCCCCCCCCCGTCCCCCCCCTCCTCCTCCTCCTCCTCCTCCTCCTCCTTCTCTCTCTTCCTGGCCCGTTTCTCTGCATGTCAGATTGATGGAGAGCGCGTGTCTGTACAGTACACAGGCCGGAACGGGTGCACTCGTCCACGTGTGAGTGTGTGTCTGTGTGTGTGTGTGCGTGCACAAAAGTGCACACAGTCACGTTATTACCTCAGCTCTGTTCTGCAGTGCCCCCCCCCCCCCCCCCCCCCCCACCACCACCCCACACCCCCACCTCTTTTTCCGGTGAGATTAAATCCTTAGTCATGGCTGAGCGGTTGTGTGTGGGTGAGTACGCGTGTGTGTGGGTGTGTATGTGTGATTGTGTGTGTGTGTGTGTGTGTGTCACGCAGATGTGAGGTTAGAATACAATAGTGCTCTGGTTGTCTGGGCCTGTTCGGTGGAATGCCCTCTCGGCCCCGCTCTCCTCTCGGGGCCTTTCATCTTCTCTCCCCTTCCTCCACCTTCTCCTCCCGTCTTGCTCCTCTCCCCCTCTTCCGAGCAGCTTCCGTTGGCGTGATTAGTGAGAGGAGCTGCTCCTCTGTTGGATGGGATGACGTAGCGTCTTAGTGCGTTGCCGCACCTGTGTGTGTGTGTGTGTGTGTGTGTGTGTGTGTGTGTGTGTTCAAGGTTCATGGTGTGTGTGTGTGTGTGTGTACTTGGAGGTGCGTGCGTGTGAACCGTCTCTCCTCTCATGTGTGCCCACTCTCCCAACATAGTGTGTGTGTGTGTGTGTGTGTGTGTGTGTGTGTGTGTGTGTGTGCATGCCTGTGTGTACTTGCAGGCCTGTGTGTGTACTTGCAGGTGGGTGCATGTGACCCATCTTTCCTCTCCTGTGGTTCGGCTCTCCCACCGTTGTGTGTGTGTGTGTGTGTGTGTGTGTGTGTGTGTGTGTGTGTGTGTGTGTGTGTGTGTGTGTGTGTGTGTGTGTGTGTGTGTGTGTGTGTGTGTGTGTGTGTGTGTGTGTGTGTGTGTGTGTGTGCAGGTGGCTCTGCGTGTGAACTGCCCCTCCCTCCCCTGGGTTTCCCGCTCTCCCACAGCGCGGTGCTTGGGTGTGAACATGATGGATGGGAACAGGGCGGTGTCGTGAAGCTTGTGGACTTGGCGCCGGTGTTGCGCGCCACCGTTGGTTTAGTTTTTACGACGGCACAGCAGACCTGGAGGGCCCTGGCTGCATGTCAAGCGCTACCTGCCCGCTCCCAAGCGCTGGGGCGTAGTAGGCAAACACCACGCTCCCAGTTGTCATCTCGGTGCAGGCGTTACACCACCACCACCACCACCACCACCCGTCCCTCGTCTTTGATCCACAGCCCGGCCCCTGATCCTGGGGAACGTTTCCCACAACAGATCCGCCCCGCGGCAAAACAGCATCTTTTATTTTCCTCTTTTTTTTTTTTTTCTGGGGAGCTGATCCTTTTGTACACTTCTTCCCCCCCCCCCCCCATGTTTGCGTCGCCTCTCTCGTGCGCGCCTTCACGTGCACGTGTGTGTGCGCGCAGTCTGCCGACTTGCGCTCGAGTCACTGTTGATTTTACCTCCATTGCTTGGTTCTTTTTCATCTTTCTCCCTCGTCCCGGTGTTTCTGCCTTTCCTTTCGCTTATCTCTGGCCTTGGTCTACCGCTCCTCTATTATGAGCCTCATCTCTCAGCACGTTCTGTGGTGAGATAGATGTTTCTTATGCTCTCACCGGGCCAGACCCTCCCTTCACTGTTTGTTTATTTAATTTGTTTATCATTTCTTTGCAGTAGTGTAATCTGCATCCATTTATATCGCGGTATGTTTGAAATATTGTCAAAAAGGAGGCGTTCTGTCTGGAATTACGAGCTTGAATAACCATACTTACTTACATACGTAACTTCTGACAAAAAAAAAAACAACACACACGCATGGTAATTTGATTCCACAAGCATATAATGTAATAGTCAATGATACTGATTTATAGCCCTGAGTGATGACGGTCTTCCGTTTGTCAGCGTTACGGCTCTTTCCAGCCCCCGCACTGCCTCTCGTCCTGAGCTGCTGGACAGCAAAGCTTTCCTCCTCAACGTCCAGGAGGACGAGCCTCTCTATCGCTTCTACCCTTCAAGCCGTTCCTCTGCTCAGGCTCTTTCCACCCCACAGCCCGCCAGTCTGCTGGCTGGCAGCTTCCCTTGAAACCTGTCCAGGTCATGACCCCTGGCTGGCACCACCCACCCTTCCATCGTCGTCATCCATCCTTCATCTCCCTCCCTCTCCCTCCCTCCCTCCCTCGCTCTCTCTCGGTCTTTCGCTCATTTCTCGTTATTTCAAACTGAAGCTGTCCGTGCTTGTTTTAACGCACCTCTGCTCACTCATGCACAGGCACACACGCACACACACAGACACACACACAGACACACACACACAAACACACACACACACCTGAACGCTGACCTTAAAAGCCTACTCATGCCAGCTTGTCTTACGCACACACAGATGCACACAAACAGCCACACACAGACACGCACACACTCATGCACACACAGACACATACAGACACAGACGTACAGACACATGCACACACACCTGACCGTTGACCTTAAAAGCCTACAATGCCAGCTTGTCTATCTCTGCCTCTGTTCACTTTTATTGACACGCACACACACACCTTGGTTGTCCCGAAACCATCTTATATTACACACAGATATTTGCATATTTCTCCGATTACACTTCTGCATTCTCTCTAACCCTCTCACACGTGTTTGTTTAATTATGAGTACCTTATACACGGAAGTCCGCACTTATCACATGTTTTTCCCCTTTTCTTTCACACACACACACACACGCACACCACACACCACACTTCCATCCTCTGGCCAGCATGTGTCTGACAGGCCCTTGGCAACATGCAGGGTGATTCCCAGGGAAGAGCGTAAATCTGGGCTCTCACTGTCTTCAAGGGGCGGTCGGGGGGGGGGGGGGGCTGGGGCTGGGGTGGACGCTGTGCTCGGAACGTGTAGACGGAGCAGCCAGACGGCACGAGAGACGGACCGAGACTAACGTGGCCTGTATCTCGGGGGTCATGAGCATGACGCTATTACGGCCCCGGGGGGTGGAAAGAAGGCGGGGGTCGGTTCCGCGCACGCCTAATGGGTAAAGCATGGCCGTAGAGGAGGCGAGGGTTAAGAGTTTTGACTCGTGGACGTTGTTTTATATACATTTTATGTTCATAAGCTTAAACGTTTATGGTCCGGTGCATCTTGGTTCAGTGTGTGTGTGTGTGTGTGTGTGTGTGTGTTTTTCAGATCAGGCGGTTTCCACTCGATTGATTTTTGATTTTTTTTTTTTTTTTGAAAGAAATGAAGTAGAAGATGAGGGCAGATGTGTGTGTTGTGTTGGGTTAGTTGATGCTGCCTGATATGCACCGTTGACATGATAGTAAGTATAAATGGCGGTAAAACTGTACAATTTGAACTACTCTCAGTGCCTCGGGGAAGAAGTCTGTCCGTGGGGCATAGGGCGGGGAGAGTTGTTGTTAAACACGCTCTGTCATTGATCAAATGTGGAGCATCTGCCTTCACTTGAAAGAAAGATGGAGTCTTTAGATAGCTGGGGTTCAGCTCACTAGCTTTCCCAGCCAGGGCGCACCGGAGCATGTTTCAACTCTTCTCCCCCCCCGATCATTTGAACCTCACAGTGGCCTCCGATATGACTATATTATCTACATTAAGTATTTCAGTTGTGAATTATATTATCTACATTAAGTATTTCAGTTGTGAATTATACAATGTCTTGCACACATATTAGTGCTTTCCTAAGCCCTCAGAAATGTGCTTTGCGTACATAGATAATCAGTATGTGGGGGATGGGGGTATGGAATAGGTTTTGTCAACCAAGAAGGAAAATAATAATGAAATGAAATAATAATGAAATAAATAAAATAAAATGGTGCATAAACATTGGACAAAGTTTGAACACTGGACAGTGAAGCTAACGGCTTACTGATGTAAAACCTCACTGCTCACAGTGTAGCAGATATGGCAAGTGTACCGAGTACCGTTCCAAACTGGGAACTGTACTCGGGGGGAGTACGAAGGGAGTGTTGACAAGAAGATAAAGCCGATGTGCAGAACGCAGACCTGTCCTTCACCCTCTGGTTGAGGGGGAGATGAAGAGGGAGAGCGATGGGGAGAGAGAGGGCGAAGAGACGGTTAGTGTGGGAAACTAGGAAGTGGTATGAAGTGTGTGATGGAAGGAGAGCCTCACCTTCTCTCCATCTGTTTCCAGCACAGCAGGGTCCCAAGAGACCTGTCCCATCGCATATCCTCCAGCGCGCTCGCTCACGCTCTCTCTCTCTCTCTCTGTGTCTGTCTGTCTGTCTCACTCTCTCTCGGTCTGTCTGTCTGTCTGTCTCTGTCTGTCTGTCTTGCTCTCTCTCGCTCTCACTCTGTCTGTCCGTCTGTCTCTCCCCCCCCCCCCATCTCTATCTGTGTGATAAGGTGCTGGCAGGGATGAGCTAATGGAAAAACCTTGCATTCTGTGACAGTTATGGTGAAAAACTATCCATTGCAGAATTTGTATCAAATGACTCATTTCGTGCCATGCCCTTGCCCTTCGAAATGGTCGTCATTAACAATGATACTTCGGCATCAGGAAACAAAAACACTTTATTGTTTATGGGCACTGTTACGGAAAATCAGTCTCTTGCTTCAAAGACAAGCTTTTGACATTGTTCTTTGTATCTGATGCGTAATGTTCTCAGTACCGTATCTTGCAGTAAGTTCAGTCAATAAGAGCAGGAGATTTGTGTTCTGCATGAACATTCTGTTCAAAGGGAAGCCAATGTACTTGATACTGGGATTGCACTAATGAGAGAACATTTCTAACATTAAATCCATCCGGGGGGGGCGGAGGAAAGTGATCCCTGAATGATGGATTTTCTTTTAAAGAGCGTGTAAAGTATTTCCTTGGAGCGTGAGGTAACTGACAGAACAACGTAAAGGAGGAATATGAGTCCATCTTTGGGGATTGGATTGGGCCAAATTGAAACACTTCTCACCAGTGCACGTTTGCATGCTTTCTTCCTTGGGGAATTGAAAACACGATATCATTATTATTATTTCACTTGAAAGTTAAGCCTGCTGAATTGCTAAAGGGTTGAGGCAGTCGTTAATTTCATGGAAACGCTGTGTGTGTGTGTGTGTGTGCGTGCGTGCGTGCGTGCGTGTGTGTGTGTGTGTGCGCGTGCGCGCAGATGGCTCGACAATGATTTGTGTACTCCTGTGCTTGTAAGCCAATTTGCTGTTCCATATCGGTTGACCAGTGGCCAACACGCCGGTAGCCATGGTCGTGTCCCTCCCTCTGTGTCAAGTCAAAACGCTTCCGGACGTCCATGCACAGATGCGTCTCCTCCCTCGCAGAATCCCCCTGCGTATCTGGCATGGCTTCACGCTCCCAGTGACTCCCAGTGGCACCTAGGCTAGTCCCAAACACCTGTGAGCTGAGCCAGTAAACGGGGGGGGGGGGGGGGGGGGAGTTCCTCCTGGATTATGGACAGGATCTGAGCTCAGAGCTCTCATGTCAGCCCCATAACCCCCCCGTCCCCCCGTCCCGTCCCCCCCAGGCCCATGTGGCCCCTGGTGATGGATCACCACTTAGACCCAGCGCCGGCTTCTACTGGAGTGCAAGAGGTGAGCCTGAGAAATCCTCAAACGGCCAACTAAAGGTGATTTACATCCCCGTGAGTTGCGGATGACGCTTGTCTTTAATTTACGTTGGGATATAAGTGTAGCCTCGCTGTCTCCGACCTGTAGGGTTATGTCTTACTTTTTTTTTCATAGATTTATTCATTGTATTTGTTTTAACCAGTTAAAGATGGCTGCTCTAGGTAACAGGCAGTGCTGGCTTTTCCTTTTTTTTTTTTTTTTTTTACCCCTTAAAGATTGCATTCTTTTGAAGACGTTCCCTTCTCTTTCTCGTCCAAACCAATGTTGGTGACACTACACCATGAGTCCCTTATGAACTAACTGCCACTTAGTCAGTTGCCAATACACAATAATATTCTAATAGATAACAGGTCTAGATTTGGTTTCGTTTTGGGCACATTTTGAATCTGCCTGACATTTGCATTTCCTCACCAAAGTCAGTAAACAACAAACCACTGCGTTAACTCCGCTCTCCGCCGCGCTCCACACATCTGCACGCAGCGTGTTCTAACCATAACCTCCCCTTAACCCGCCGGGTGTCGACGCTGCTCAGGCCCCGCGCTCGCTCTCTCTCTCTCTCTCTCTCTCTCTCTCTCTCTCCCCACGCCGGGGCCACTCCCCAACCGCCATCTGCTATGGACATAAGCGGCCCCGGGGTCCCAGTTGTTTCCCGGGCTGATTCATGGCTCCGTCACTCACGGGGGCCACCGGGCCGTCGACATCCACGCTCGGGCCCCGCATCCGTCCCCCGCCACGGACCCCTGTCACGTTTACAGCGTGACAATGCAGATCCAGTGACAAATCAACTGCCGACGAGGAGGAGGAGGAGGGGGAGTCCTCTGTTTGTTACATTAAGAGATTGCTTTTGACGAGGAAGGAGGTAGGGTGGGGGGTGGTGGGTGGGAGGTAGGGGCGGCGGGCGAATGCTTAAACATTTGTCGTCCCCGTGTTCGCCGCGGCCTTGGCCGAAGCGGAAAATCTAAAGTTTGTCTGAACGATGACAGGTCCGGGGGGCGAGTGCTCTACCCCCCCGGTGACCAGGCGGTGAACCCCCCCCCCCCCTCGCCTGGAGGGGCTTTCAGCGCAGAGCGCAGAAGCCAACAACCGGCTGCCCAAATCTTCTCCGCTGCCACCTTTTCATTACCGACGGCAACCCCTTCGCTCACCCCCACACCCCTAACTCTTCGCATGCCTCTCATAATCCGGACAACAGCCATTACCGCCCCTAAGCTCTTTCTCTCTGGCCCTGCACGGGTGCTTGGTAAGAGCCTCTCTCCGCCCTCGCACTCCCGCCCAGCGAGATCCCCGCTTGTCCGGCAGGACACCTGGCAGCCCCGGCCGTCCGAACAGCGGGTCAATTAAGGGCCGTTTGGCCCTCTGTCCGCGCTCTCCTCTCTCTCCTCTCTCCTCGTCGGGGGGCTGAGGCCAGAAGCGGCCAGGCTTAGGGACTCTGCAGAGTGGGCGTGAGTGAGATATCATTTCATGTGAAGATCAGGCGAGAGAACGCTCTGAAAAGAGGGGATGGGGGGAGGGATGGATGGATGGAGGAGGGAGGGAGGGGGGTGTGGGTGAGAGAGATACTCTGAATGGGTGAGAGTCCCCTCAGCATCCCCCCCCCCCCCCCCACTCCTCGTTTCCTCCTCCACCCCCTTCACCTTCCAGAATGGGCCTCTCTGGGATAGAGGCCAGAGGATTATGGGAATATTCATGACGAGATAAAGGGGCTCGGCGGCTGAATGGCTGTGTTTGGGGGCTCATCTCTTAGGTAAACAGGCTGCTAAATGGAAGGGGTTTTAGGATCCCTGCTCCCGCGGCTCCCTGCCCGCTAAGGCACAGGCCAATGGTGACTGTCTACTTTTTTTCTTTCACTTTCTTTTTGTTGCCTTTTTTCCGTAGGGGCTCTCGTGAAGAAAAGGCTTGTTGTTGGCCCTCCGTCCCTCCCTCGCCGACGTCTTTGGGAAACAAACAGATGGCGGTGCAGGAGAGGGACATAAATATATCGCTTCTCACAGCGCTCTCTACCCCCCCCCCGGAATATTGGCTTTTCACAAGTACCCGTGTCTTCCCTGCTGCCGTGAAAGCTGTGGCGGCCTCATTTTAATGTCGTTAGGAATGCCTTTATGGAGGGGGAGAAAGGGCCACCATCCCCATGCATTCAGATGCATCGCTCAGACAGACTAGCGTCACTAGCGTTCGGGCCGTCCCTTGGATCTGCTGATTATGATCTAAAAGTGCTTTAGCGCGGTCAAGTGTTGCAGTGTAATTGGTGAATAAAAGTGTATTGTCGTACAGCGAGACCCAGTGCAACCCTGCAACGTTGTTTAATAAACGCGGAGCATGACGTCGTAACACCGCCAAGGTTAAGGAGTTAGATTCCCACGGCTCTCCCCTTACTCTGGCTTTACTACCTGCATATCCCTCCTGTCTTATTAAACAAATCAGCAGGACTGTCCAAACTGAACGGGTTCCATGGCACAAAGCAACACTTTCCACATGAAGTGGAAAGTGTTGACAGTTTTCCTGCCCAGATTTCCCCCACCTGTTGAGAGGGAATCCCGGCCATTCCCATGGATTTTCAGGTTCCCCCCCCTCTCCCGAAACCTCTGCTCTGCATGTGACCAGGGATGAACCCCGCCAGTGTTGCCAGATTGGGCCAGAATTCCCGCCCAAACTGGCAACACTGGCTGCAGTGTGTTGCCAGTTTGGATGGGAAATCTGGCCCAGTCTGGCAACACCGAACCCTGCTTTGGCCCCTTATCTGACCACCTTATCCCCTGACGGCTGGCCCATGCCTGATGCATCCAGCCGCCCTCTCCATCCTGCAGCCTCATCGCCACCAGTCCACTATTTACACTCCCTTCACAATCTCTCAAGACCAAACTCTGTTTGAGCTGGGGGGGATCCCATTGATGTCCCATAGTGACAGCCTTCATCAGACCTCCCCCCTCATCCTCTTCCTCCTCCTTCCGTGCGTTAACTCGGGCAAAAGCGGGATGATGGAGCTTAACCCACCTCCACCTACATAGGTGAAGCTCCGGAGGCTTTCCTTGGAGCGGAGCCCCGGACGGGTGGGTTTTAGGGGCGGCGGGGGGGGGCTGTTGGTGTAGGTACTGTAGGTCGGTGGGCGTTGGATTGAGGTTACAGCAGAGGCGGGGGGGGGGGGGGTTGGGTTTCACACTGCACACCTGCTGCTGCGGTGGCGTGCGGTGGCGGCGCTATCTCTGGCCTGCCCCTCTAATGCCTCTATTAGGGCGGTGTAATCTCAGTGCCATTGTGCCCGGGCCTGTTACGAGAGTATCAAAGACAGGGGGATTTCTCCCGTTCCTTCCTTCTGCCACCTGCCTTTGCTTCGGGTTAGGGGGGAGGGGGGCGTGTGAGTCTGAAGAAAGGTGGAGGCAGCGTCGTAATGCTTTCTTTCACTGAGGAAGGTAATTGTGTCTTGGCGCGGGACGTGAGTCCTTTTAATAAACGCGCCTGTCGATGCCTGTCGTGGGTTGCCCGTCGAGACGTCGATCCAGAGTCTGAATGACGGTAGGAACCGGTTGCTCGGTCAGTCCGTTCCGTCTGTGTTCCCGGTGGCGGTGTGTGTGTGTGTGTGTGTGTGTGTGTGTGTGTGTGTGTGTGTGTGTGTGTGTGTGTGTGTGTGTGTGTGTGTGTGTGTGTGTGTGTGTGTGTGTGTGTGTGTGTGTGTGTGTGTGTGTGTGTGTGTGTGTGTGTGTGTGTTGGGGCTCTTAAGAGCGTTCACTTCCCCCCCCCCCCCCCCCGTCATGTAGGGGGTCTCCAGGCCTCACGCCGCCGGGGTGTGCCAGAGCTGCTAATGTTTCAGTGCGTTTGGGGGGGGTGGGGTGGAGGAGGGGGGGGGGGTTTCCACCGTGCACAGATACAGTACGGCCATGCTCGTGTGTTTCCCCTCTCCCCCCCCCCCCCCCCTCCTGAAAGGCTGCCATGTGCCTTTCATCCATCAGGGGAAAGGGATAGCGCTGCATCAAAGGACCCCCCCCTCCCCCCTCCCTCTCCCCGTATTGGGTTACCCTGCGAGGCCCACACACGCCCCCCCCCCTCCACCTATGGCCATCCCCGAAATGGACACTCCACAACCACGGTTGTCCGAAACATCTTCCCCCCCGCCCCCCCCGCCCCCGCTGACATCCGCCGTCGCTTAAAAAGGAATAAGCTAGAAAAGTCTGTTTTTTCACTTTTACGTACAACCCTAACAGCGTCTCAGGAAGAGCGCGGCGCGACGGGGGGGGTTGGGGGGTTGGGGGGGTTCGTGTTCCTGCGCGTCTCGTGCGGCCGTGTGATCACGCGGGGAGCCGGCGCTCGCTCCTTATTCACAGCCGCTGTTTGAGTTTGTGCTTGGTGGGGATCCAGACAGATTAGTCCAGGGAGGAGGAGGAGGAGGAGGAGGAGGGCGGGGAGCGGGGGGCGGGGGGCGGGGGGGGGTCTGCTGAGGAACGGCAGAGCCAGCCAGGCTTCTGCGGCGCAGCTGGCAACGCCATTCACCGCCTCCCTCTCTCCAACGTGAAGCCCGCGCCCCCGGGACGGGAGGGCCACCGGTGTTTGATCAGCGATTAGCGGCGGCGGCGGTGGCGGTGACGCCGCCTCGTGTGACGGTACATGTCGTACGGACGCCCCCCCCCCCCCCTTCCCCCACCATCTTTTGAACAGCAGTCATTGGTCGATGGGATCTGCGTACGCACAAGCTGCCACTGTCTGTCGGCTGTGTTTCATTCTTTTTTGTCCCTCTCTTTCATGTGGAATGTTGTTGTTATGGTATCTCCCTCCGTCCGTCAAACTCGTGCCTCGGAGGGACGTACCATCTTTGGCAAGGGGGGGGGGTGCGGGTGTAGTGGAGGGTACGCAGAGCTTTGATGTGGTGTGTAATCTAACTGGAAAGAGGTTATCCCTCAGACCCTCTTCATCAGAACTAGTGTAAAGAGGTCCTGCCCGGAGGTTCAGCCCGTCACATATCAGAGGGGGACCATCTGCTGCTGTGGTGGTGGTGGTGATGGTGGTGATGATGATGGTGATGGTGATTGTGGTTAAGGAAGAGGTATTTCCATCAGGCCAAGGACAATAGCCAAGTAGTGCACAGCAGTTAGCGTGGGTGGGTGCGTAGGTGAAGAGGTGTGTGTGTGCGTGAGTGTGTGTGTGTGTGTGGGTGGCAGAACCTTCTGGGTACGTGTGCGTCAGAGCCGTTATTTGACATCTTTGTTGCAGAGCCCCCTGTCATGTATTATAAACAGTACGGCCGTAATGCCCACAAGCCCCTGGGCGCTCCAAAACAAATCCAATAAAACGCAGGCGGCAGCTGGCCTTGGTTTGACACACGAGTCAAATGATTAACGTTTTGCGGATGATCGCGGCGGTGAAGCGGTCGCGTGATGTCAACGCAGCGTGGACCTTGAATCGCGCTCGATATTTTGGGGGTGGAAACTGGTATTTTGTGGTGAAACATGATTCATTCTCATGGAAGCTTACTTTCCAGTTGAACACAACAGGGTCTGATTCCCCAATGTCCTCTAGTCTACCTGCGTGCATCCTCGCGTGCATTTAGATACCTAACGCCACCCTGGTCATTGATGACACGTTTCTGAATCCACTGCAGTGGTAAAGCCAAGCTAAACGACAACCTGACAACCTTTTTTATAAGAAATTATTAAATGGTACAAGAGAAGGACACACACGCACACGCACACTCTTAACCGAACACAAAGCAGTAAGCCAGCTGTATTTTAATATGAAATGCGATCTATATATTAAAGTTTGATGCATGGGAAACATCTGTGTGGCTCCATCATTAACCCCTCATGGCCTGGCTGCCTGTGCTTATCCCTCTTCAGAGAAAGTGCGTGAAATCCAGGAGAAGCTTGAAGCCTTCATCGAAGCGCTCCACAAGGAGAAATAGGAGAGCCAGGTATGTGTTTCAGCATCTGGGCTTCTGAACCAAGAGTTCAGATGCAACTCTACACCAGAGACCAGCTTTAGCACTCGCTGTGTCCGACCGGACCGCTGTCAGCGTGCGTAAAAATTAACAATTATTCGACGAAGGCAAAGTGAACAGTGAGGTGAAGAATTGTTTTCGTTTATGCTACACGTGAACACTCCAAAAATAAACAAGATAACACTTTTTGCCAGGATTTATTAGTGTGACGAGACGGCCGTCACACGCGCTAATACAATATCCTGAGTTTGAGATCTCAATCATGGGATATTGCCCAATATCCCGAGATAGCGAACCAATCTAATTGCGCCATCTTAGGAGGTGAAGATGAAATACACGGCAGATTCAAGTCCAACAAAATATATATTCAACTTTTCAATCATTATTAAACCGATTTGGAAAAGAGTGACAAGATGCAAGTCAGAAATGATTAGTTATAAGTTATTTGAGATTTAAAGTCTCAATGTGTAACATAACAACTAGCTCGTAGCTTAAATGAACATGGATATATTTGGAGCTAATGCTGATTGACATTGATTTTAATATTTATCCAAAATCACATTCTATTAAATCACATCGATATATATTCTCAAAATGAAAAATACTGTACGTAGTATAGTATAGTGTATAGTGTGGTCACTCAGGCCAGCTAGCCGAGCTCCGTTAATTAGCGTCAGTTGCACGGCCAGTCAGAGAGGGCAGGACCCTCACTGAGTTGATTAACTCTGAAAGTCTCCCGCCTGCTTACCAAAACACCCTCAATCGTACACATTGCGACTTAAATATTGAAATTATTATTCTGCCTTCACCATATATATCATGTATCAGATGTTTTATTTTACCATCCATATCAATTCTTTATTATGCCCAGTATGTTGCTTTGTAATTTCCGTTTTAGTGACCCTGATAGTACAGTACCGATGGCCGTTCTAATACGATGTCCTCCGGTGTTTGGTTCACAGGGCCACCCGTAGGCAGCAACGTAACGCACTGAACTAAGGTGACTGATTCAGCTGCCCCTGTAAATGGTTGTCCTCCCCTGCCCTCCTCCATCTGACCTGAATGCCCAGCTCACCCCCGCCCAGCCCCCTCACAGAAGAAAAACCAGAAGAGATACAACAGACTCATTGCTTTTTTTTTCTCCAATTTTGTTCATTATTTTTTTTTTTTTTATGCTGCTTGCCGGATTATCATGTGAATATCTTTAGCCCATGTGACTCGGATCAAACGGACACAGGAGTTGGGAGAAATAGAAAGAATGGAGAGAAACGTCTTCTCATTGGATCTTTGCCCAGCAGCTACACCGTGCGTCAGTAAAAGGTGTATGCTTGTGCAATAGGACTCCCAACATGGCCAACCGCACGGAAAAGGACACAGATCCAACCTCCTTTAGTGTCATCAGACTTCTCTCTTTCTCTCTTTGCTGTGTCCTTCTCTCCCTTCCCTTCACCCCCAATCCCTCCTTTTTAAATAAATGAGGATGTGGTAAAACATTTTCAATTATTCCTTCCATGACCCACCCACTCACTCACTCTGTGTGCGTGCGTATGCGTGTGTTTGCATCTTGTTTGGCAAACGTCTTCTGGCACCACTATAGGACATTAGTTGGACGTGTAGTTAGCCAACGCGTATGGCCAAACATAATTGGACACCGATCATCATTATTGCCCAATGCACTTTAATTTGCCACCCAAACTGTCTCTGAAGTAAGTAATCACAACCATATCCCCCTTGGTATATTGTGCCAATTTAGTTTTTTTATTAGTTACTCATTTGCCTGTAAAGAAACAGTGTATGTTCATTTAGTTGAGCGGTCCATTTTGTTCAATCAATTTGCTAATCGCTTAAACAAGTCAGACACTAGGACACTCTTGATACTAAAATACTTAAATAATACAGCTCTGCCCGCTCCTTATGCATCTGTTTGTCCTGGCAACCATCAATCTGTTCCCTTAAACAAAGTCTCTATTGGACGAATGGGTTCCGTTCCAGATGCCACAGTCGGGGGTCTATTTAGTCATTATGCAAAATTGCTTAAATTACACGAAGAGCTCTCTGAAGCTCACTCCCCAAATCACAACACACTCTGAACTTTTTGTGGGAATTTCAGCAGAATTGGTGTGGTATACGATGGTGTGGGTGTGGGGTGATCTATATATATATATACAGTTAAAACTCTCTCTGGGCACCAGACTTCATTCAACCAATCACAGACCCGGGTTTGTTGGGTCCAGGTCCACGCGTCAGAACATGTGATGATGATGTTCTCCTCTGTTCAACACTTTCCACCGTCAGCGCTTTGAGTAACTTCACCCCTCTTTCTCTCTATCCACTCACGTTAATCTCGTTCAAAGGCAGCGTGGACACCACTACACGTCATTGATTTGTGTATATGGGGCCTATTTGTATATAGATATATATTCACCGCCAATTGTGCGCAGGTGAGGCGGAGAAAGTGTAGTTCACTCACACTGGGTAAAAAAAAAAGTCTAGTGTGAGTAAAACATCCTTCTATTTCACTGAAAAAAGAATGTTCAAATTAATCTGTATTTGTCTTATGTTGTAGATTGTCATGTTTGCATGGTGTACCCCAAATGTACTTTATTTATTGAATCTGATCTGTTTTAAAGGAAGAAAAGTGCAAATAAAATGGACATAATTAAAAATGATACATTGCCATGCTCTTCTTTACATGTTTTATCCGATGTGACCTCAATGATTTTTATTTATTTACACACAACCTTGTTCACAAGACAGTTTGGCAGTGTATGGAGTCTATATGGAGTCGTGATGGATTCATTTGTTTACCAGGACTCTGTTGACTGTTCATTCAGGGTATTTACTAGTATCTGCCTCAAAGCCACTGGAGTGAATTCAGATACAGGTCATTAAGGAGAAGGAAGAGTGAAGGCATCTTGCCTGACTTCATTACTTGGTACCTTTCCCAGTACCTTTCTGCTGGGAGTTAAAGACCCATCAGTAACCCTCTCCTGGCCCCATACAGAACAGGGTTTCATACACAACACTGCAGCCACTGTTTTAACCTTGTAATTCACCTGGAAAATCAACTGTTTACGGTCATAAGAGAATAATTACTGCATGGGGTAGACCAGCTGTGTTAACCCAGCAAAGCTACTCACCCAGAATGCACCGAGTGCGGTGGTTCCCCTCGGGGAGGGGGGTTAAATGGGAGTGGTTTCCATCCCATGGGCTCAGGATGATGATGATGATGATGATGATGATGCTGTTACCCCTACAGCCACATCCTACAGAGGGCCATGACCTCTGTGCTCAGGGTGCAATGCTTCTTCTAGCCCAGACAGCCCCCCCCCCCCATCGCCGGATATCTCCAGAGGGCCCCATCTCCCTGCCCATCACCCCCCCCCTCGCCCCAGCCCGGGCCCCGGCTGCAGCTACCTGGGCCTGGGGAGGGGCTACAGGCAAGGTTGGGGAGCAGGGAGGCTGATTAATAAGGCCGAGGTGAGGAGGTCTCCTGCACTCGACAGACAAGCAGGCCTCTCCTCTTTCATAAGAGCCCTGGTTGTTACCGCATCTCCACGGGGCCCATGGGCAACGCGCAGTCGAGGAGGAGGAGGAGGTGTGTGGGTGTGGGTGGGGGGGGGGGGGGGGGGGGTTTGCATCACCTGGGGCGCCCCACTTGGGAAATCCCCTCCCACCCACCCCTCACGTCAGCATACGGTTTGAAGGCAGAAAAGAAAAACGCGCGGGGGGGGAGGGCGGGTGAGGGGGGGGGGGAAAAAAAGAAAAACAAGTGCGGGGAAGAAGAAAAGCTAATGACTTTGTAGCGGCCCTGAAAAGAGAAAGGGGGGAAAAGTCAACCTTCAGCAGAACGCTTTTGTTCCATCAGATCTCATTCTGGGGGTGGTGGAGGGTTAGGGGGTATGGGGGGGGGGGGGGGGGTTGGGGGGGAGGCCCGGACACACTATACGCCCATTAGCATCTGCAAAGGCCGTCACGTTGACTAATAGCCGGTGCCACAACGGCACAGTGGCTCAGCTTGTGTTTTTTCCTCCCCAGCCTTTATGCCGCCGACACAAAAGGCCGCCCAAGGAAAGACCTGTCAAACACGGGCCCTGAGCAGCCGACGCGCACAAAGCATCATTTCTAGTTACCCGCAAGAAAATGAAAAGGCTGCTGTTGTTGCTTCTGTTTAATCCCCCTCTCTCCCCGCGTCCCGCACACACACACACGCACACACACGCATACACACACACACACACGTACACGCACGTACCAGTTATCTGCATGTGTAGTGAGGGCGGGAGGGGGGGGGGGGGGGGGTCCAGGCATGTGGTATACTGCTGAAAACACTGAATAAGAGAAGGGAGAAAAGAGGTAATAAATTGCGGGGTTGGGGCGTTTTGTGGCATTTGCAGCCGTGTTGGAGGGTGTTTGCCTGCTTGTGCGGGAGGCGGGCTTTGTTCTGAGTGATGTGTGTCTCTCTCCCTCTCCCTCGCTCCGTGAGAGGGAGAGGGAGATGGGAGAGAGGGGGAGCCTGACAGCCGTAGTCCAACGACCCGCCTGGCTCTGAGCTCTGGGCGCCTGGGAGAGGTCTGAGTGTTAGCGGCACCGTGTGAACGCGTTGCTTTTTTCCCATATTTTTCTTGGAAATGTTGACGGGAAGTTCATTCCCGTTTCTGTTGAATTAATCGTACGGAAAAATAAATTGATAGAGGGGAGGCTGCATGGAAGGAATACAAATAGAGGACTCCATTGAGAACAAATCTGGAATACTCTTATGCCAACGGAATAACATAACATACATATAATATATTACCGCGGCGTTGCTAACGCGGTTCAAAATTGAACCCAACAGTTTCATGGCAAATATTCCAGAACCAGGGTCATTACGCTAAATAACCCAACATTTCCCACCGCACCCCCCCCCCCCGCCGCCCCCTTTGATCCGTACAGTGGTGAACGCGACAAACGCAACAAAAAAAAACAACTAAAAAGATGTCATGTGTCTGAGTTTAATGGAGCCGGGCTGATGAATGGGGCTTGGATGTAAATCAGACTCATATCGTCCTGGGAGGCAGAGCTGCCAAACTGTTAAATGTTATCGCCGGCTTGTTGAACCAACAGACCCACGCCCTCCCCCCCCCCCCCCCCCCCCCCCGCCCCGTCCCATCCCATCTCTGTTCCAGAGGCTAACAAAGCCCTGCACTGTCCCCCCGGGCTGGCTGCTTTCTGCACGCCGCACAACAGCGCGCACAATTGCCCATTGTGTTTGTGATGTCGCAGGCATCTTCCCGGTGTGCTGTGGGGTCCATTCCAGCTCTGAATTAGACCCGTGGGGATTTCAGCCACAGTCGCTGGGGGTCAGCGACCTTCTCAATCACACACACGCCCACACGCACATGCACGCACACACGCATGCACGCACGCACGCACGCACGCACACACATCTCTTCTTCTCAGCCCCTGAAAGCGGTACAAACGGCAGAGATGGTAGAGCGATATTCTTGAACATTTGAAGGGAGGCTTGACTATCAATGTGGTGTGTGCTTGTGTTTGTGTGTGTCTGTGTGTGTGTGTGTGTGTGTGTGTGTGTGTGTTTGTTGTGGAGGCTCATATGTGCGTGTGTACGTGCACGTCCCATGATTTCATGTTCTTCTCACCATTCATCGCTATGACCCCGTACGGCTCTCTGCCGTGACCTCATAGGCTCACACCGAACGGACATCATCAATTGCGCTCTCTATGCGGCGATACTCTATTCCAGAGGTTCTCAAACTATGGTGCGCGTACCACTGGTGGTACGTGATGCGCTATTAAGTGGTACGCAAAAGAGTTTCCAAAAAATCATTCATTACTACATACATGCATACATGCATACATACATACATACAACAACAAAAACATAATAATATCAAAATACTAGGACGAATGGAAATACGTTAACCAAGAGATCATTAAAAATGGAGTTTAAAATAAGTTTTGCCTTTCCTGTAATATTTTTGTTTTTATATCAGCTGACCACATCACATCAGTGCGAGAAAGTCCATCATAAAAACTAAATACAGAAGCAGGACTGATGCTGAGCCACACCTGAGACTGAATCTGACCTCCATGTATCCAGACATCGCAGGACTGTGTTTGCAGAGGCAGGCGCGCCCGTCTCATGAGGCTCATGGAAGTTCAGTTATCAGCGGGCTGGCCAACTTTCAATATTATTTGTATTTAGCCTTACAACACAACAGGTTGTTGGTACACAGTTGTTATTCTTAATGTTCTCACTTGTGTCTCTGTGTCTGTTCTGGTGCTACCACTTTGTACAGCTGACCACAGTTGACAATAAATATTTTATTTTATTTTTTATTTTAATACATTTTTAAGACTAAATGTGCCTCCGGCGTGAACTGTGTGCAGCAGAATAGGGCCGCAGGCCTACGCTACTGTAGTTTGTTATATTTTATAACATTGTTCCTAATGATGGTACTTGGGGAGACAAATATTTTCTGAGGTGGTACGCGGTATAAAAAGTTGGAGAACCACTCCTCTATTCTATATATGTAGCTCCGCTCTCTCCCCGCTATACATCCCAGGGGCTGGGCGTCCCCTCCCACACATTGAGCCACCAGATGCACACTCTGAGAACAACCAGCATCTTGTCAGGAACAGCTCGTTCATTAGAGTTCCTGTTTTGAAAACATGTCCGCCTCCCAGACACACTGCAAACACATGGAGGAAAAGTCATGAAAAATACATTAACCAGCTGAAACGCACAGGAAAACAGGGCTCGGGAAAAAAACCTATAAGACAGAGTGTCTGTTCGTGCTTCTGTGTGTGTGTGTGTGTGTGTGTGTGTGTGTGTGTGCGTTTGTGTGTGTGCGTTTGTGCGTGCCTGTGTGTGCGCGCCTGTGCGTGTTTGCACTTGTTGAAGACTTGAATTGGAAAATGCAGATAAGGGCAGCGGTTGCCATGGGGAAACACATCACCACGCAAAAGGTTCAAGAAGAGGGGGAGAACGGGGATGGGGTGGGGTGGGGCAGAGGGGAGGGAGCTTGGGAGAGAGAGAGAACGAGAGAGAGAGAGAGAGAGAGAGTGAGCTCTTCCTCACACACGGAGGAGGCCCGTCAGCCCTGGGACTGCATGGACTTAGTGGGATTATGCATGCATTCATGGCGGCCCATGGGCCCTGCAGGTGAGCCTGGAGCTCCCGGGGCTTAGCCTTTAGGTAAACACTGACTCCGGCGGGGGCGGGCGGGGGGCCGGGCGAGGGCGGGAGAGCGGGGCCCATGAAAAGCCTCTGTTGCCCGGGCCTGAAAGTGTATCTGCCCAAACCGGTTACGTCAGGACGAGTGGCCATCCCCTCCGTCTTTATGGGGGGAGCCCGCTGGGTGGGGGGGGGGACGAGGGCCCCTCCGATTGAGGATCCTGAGGGCCTTAAGTGCCGCAGTGTGGCCGCGCCAGAGGACGGTCTGGTGACATTACTTGACTGGTCGTCAATGAGGCCTTTAGCGACGGCTAAGGCCAAACGCAAACACAGAGTGGTGGAGCGGGGCGGGGGGGTTGCTTGTGAATGGTGCTGTCTCCCTCGATCCACCGCGAGGCTGAGCGGCCGGCGGTCGTATCATAGCAGCGTCCGGTTTGTGTCCGAGACGAGAAGCCAGACAAGGCCCCGTAGCGGTAAAGGGATCAAGTCCCGTTGCGGAGATCTTTGTCTTCTTTGGGGGAAAACGTTGAGTTTGAGATTTGAATTTGGGCTTGGTGTTTTTAATTGGCTTTGCAATTTTCTGGCTTTACATGTGTTTTCGGAAGGGGAAGCGTCTAAACAGGCTTAAGATAATGCAATCGGCGGTCTATGGTCCGTCCCGTCTCCGGCGGCCTTGTGTTCGTGAAACACTCACTGCTTTGTTGTAAACTTACTTATTCAATGTTTTCAGGAATTTGTGACAGCTCTAACCTGTCAAACTGTTATCTTTTCACATGACCTCTGCACACACAATAGCGGTAGAAAATGTGATTATCAAGGATTTGGGACATTCATGTGTTGAAGACACATGAACAGAATTGAGAAGTGGATGTCATTTTTCGACGGCTTCTATGTGACACGAGGTGAAG
>NC_140279.1:13884451-14117511 GCF_964030765.1 Micromesistius poutassou | reverse complement strand
CTCTCACTCTCTCTCATCCCCCCCCCCCCTCCCACCCCCCGGGGTCGGCTAATGAACATTAGCGAGCGCTTGGCTGGCGGACTTAAGGGCCTCACGACCAGATCTATATGTGTGTGTGTGTGTGTGCGTGTCATCTCCGAGGAGGACCAGGGGGCCGCCGTGTGTGTGTGTGTGTGTGTGTGTGTGTGTGCGCGTGCGTGTGCGTGTCATCTCCGTGGAGGACCAGGGGGGGCCGGCGCGTCGAGGGTCTCCGTGACGAACACTTTGGTTTGGCTTATGCTTTTTTTTTTTTTTCCTGAAGTGTCCGTCCTGCGTTTGGTCACATGACCCCCCCCCCCCCCGGGAAGCGGTGACACACAACGAACAACCGCCGCGGACACTTATGTCCGTCGGCCGGATTTGTTCGCACGTGTGTGTGTGTGTGTGTGTGTGTGTGTGTGTCTGCGTGTGCGTGTGGTTCGGCTGACTGTCTGTCTGCTTCTATGTTTTTACGTCTGTTTTTATGTCCGGGCCTGGGGTTTGGGTTTCATCCGTCTAAAAGGGTTATTGAGAGGGAAAATGCAAAAACACCAAAACACCCCCACCACCCACCCCTCCCCCTCCTCCACCACCACACCGGCACCACCCACTCCTCCACTTTTTCCCTGCGAACCACAGGAACTGTCTTTTGATCTGGCCATGAATGTGTCTATTTGTGTCACTTCTAAAACACTTCTAACAGGAAGCTAACCCATTGGGTGGTGGTGGTGGTGGTGGTCGGGGGGGGGGGGGGGGTGGTGGGGGTGGTGATGGGGGCGGGGGGCTCTGGTGGAGGTTCAAGGGGTGGGCTCCAGGGAGGGGGGGGGGGGGAGGGGAGGCGGGGGTGGATGTGGTTTTTCATACGATACTGTTCGCTGTGGACTGTCGTTATTTATTATAAGCCTTATTCCTTTTCATCCGCCGCAGTCTGATATGGCTCGCTCGCTTTGAACGCGAAACCTAAAACTCAAACAAACAGTTCCCTTGCGTTTCCAAGTTAAAAGCTGTTTATAATCAGCTTTTATGATGATAATTCACTCAAGGGCATCGATTTCTGCGGGGAGACGGCCATAAACGCAAAGCAGAATAACTCAGGCTGTGTGCACAAAAGTGTTTTACTATACAAGAGGACAAATAGTGATTTGTCACTGGGTGCTGTGCTACGGTCTGGCAAAACGAACGCAGACTGAGTCATAACTTACACTGGTGTGTGTGGTTTGTGTGTGTGTCCGTATGAATGTATACGTGTGTGTGTGTGTGTGTGTGGTCCGTGTGTGCATGCTTACGTGTTTAGTATGTGTGTGCTAATGTGTGTGTGTGTGTGTGTGTGTGTGTGTGTGTGCCGACTCATGTGTGTATGTGTGTGTGTGTGTGTGTGTGTGTGTGTGTGTGTGTGTGTGTGTGTGTGTGTGTGCGTGAATGCGTATGTGAGGGTGTGTGTTTGTGTGTGTGCATGCCCAGATGCGTGCGCATGTGTGTGCACATTGATACGAGGATTGCACGCGTGTGTGTGTGTGTGTGTGTGTGTGCGTATCTGAGTGTGTGTATGTGTGCGTGCATGCGTATGTGAGTGTGTGTGTGTGTTTGCGTGTGTGCGTGCGCCCATATATGCGTGCGCATGTGTGTGCACATTCATACGAGGATTGCACGCGCGTGTGTGTGTGTGTGTGTGCGTATGTGAGTGTGTGTATGTGTGCGTGCATGCATATGTGAGTGTGTGTGTGTGTGTTTGTGTGTGTGCGTGTGCCCAGATGTGCATGCGCATGTGTGTGCACATTCATACGAGGATTGCACGCGTGTGTCTGTGTGTGTGTGTGTGTGTGTGTGTGTGTGTGGGGGGGGGGGGGGGGGGTGTATCCTGCAGATAGCGTCCTCCCCATGCGTCCCGGGGCACCACAACATAACGATGAGCACCTGGGTTCCCACAAGCTCCCAGTTAGGGACAATTGTCAGTAACCGATAAATTGGAGCGGGAGGGTCCGTCTGCAGAGCCCGATGAATGTCCCCTTTCACGTCGGGGACGCCGGAGTACCGGGAAAGATGAAGAGGGCCTTATGTCGGCCTGTGTGTTCACATGAGTCCCGACCACACGCTCTGCACAAGAGGCCGAGAGACACAGAGAAAAGGAACACTGTCTCTCTCTCTCTCTCTCTCCCAGACACGCACCCCATGAGAATTCAATCGACTCCCACGCGCCGCCGCCGCCTGCGTGTGGCCGCCACACACACACAACACGCCACACACACACACACACATACACACACACACACACACACACACACACCATGTGTCCGCTGCCCCCACCCGCACCCACACCCACCGCCACCCTCGACTCCCCGCCGGCTTTTTTTTTACTCAATCCCGGCCACGCTCCCGCCCGACTTTGATACCATTTTTTTCTTTTTTTCCTGTGTGTTCTTTTTTCCGCCCCCCCCTGCTCTTCTTCTCTCGATGATGTCGGACAATAATCTTTTTCACCCCCTCCAGTGCAGAGGAGCGGGGCCACGGGCGGAAGAAAGGGGACGGCGGCGCTTCCTGCCCTCACTTCAATCTCGTGGGCCCCCACGCCCCCCCCCCACCCACCCACCCCCGGGCCCCCCCCCCCCGAGCGAGACAAAGTGGCCCCCGGACCTCGGCGCGGTGCGGTGCGGTTCAACTGCCGCTCTAAAAAGAGAGACGGGAACCAAATCCCCTCTTGTACACAACAGAACAACACTGTAGCCTTTTCAGTGCGGCTGCCCGCTGGAAGGAAGCAGCCCTTTTCCCCCTGTGCGGCCGACACAGTGTCTGTCTATCCATCTATCCATCCACCCCCCACCCCCCCCCCCCCCCCCCCCCACCCCCACCCCCACCCCCCCACACCCCCCCCTACAGATGTTGACACTGTTTGTTGCGGGTTAAGATGCCCTCTAAAAAGACCATTGTTCCCCTTGTATGTGTGTTATTGAGTTTTTCCTCTATTTCTAAGCGCGGGCCTGGGAGGGAGAGAGCGAGACAGAGACATAGAGGGAAAAGAAAGAGGGCGAGAGAGAGAGAGAGAGAGAGAGAGAGAGAGAGAGGGAGAGAGAGTAGGAGAAAGCAGTGAAAGACCCTCAGATTGCAGCTGGAGCTCCAGGGGGTCTTTCTGCCCCTGCGAGACCCAGCCAAAGGGTCTCATTGAAGGGAGCAGCAGGCAGCCGCCAAGGGCTCTGGCCCTGGTGGAATTATGCCGCGTGATGGGCCCCGGGTCCTTCTCCAGAACGAGGCGGGGGGGGGGGGGTTCAGAGGTCAGGCCCCCTTCTGGGTTGCTCCATACCTGCCTCGGCCAGGCCCCCCCCCCCCCCCCGGCCCCTCTGCAGCACTCCAATCACATGGGCCCATGGAACGGGGGGGAACAATGGCAAACAGTCAACACTCCATTCAGTGGACTCTTAGCTTAGAGAGCTAGCAGAGCGGAGAGGCTAATTCCACGCACTCTCCACTTTTCAATGAATAGGTAATTTGATTATTTGGCCAGTGAGAGAGAGAGAGAGAGAGAGAGAGAGAGAGAGAGAGAGAGACAGTGACCAGGTCAGGCCCGCTCTCTCTGTGTAGTTTACAAGGCGGTGGCTCAGCACTTGAGCACGATCAAAATCCTATCGGCCAATCGAAAAACAAAAGCCCCACTCTAGACTTTTGCAGCTTATCCGCGGTGTTGATGGGGGTGTAATTCTGCACCTGTGTGTGTGTGCGTGTGTGTGTGCGTGTGCGTGTGTGCATGTGTGTGTGTGTGTGGGTGTGCGTGTGTGTGTGCGTGTGTGTTTGTATTGTAGGAGATGGCCAGATCTTTGGACGTTCTCTGAAACCAGATAAGCACTTTCTGCTCTCTCTCTCTCTATGCCTTATCTCTACACCACTATGGAATGCTGCGTGCCATGCATCCATCATCCATGCCCCGTCAGCAGCCGCAAACCAAAACACACAGACCCATTCCCGGGTGTGTAAAGTATGAAAAACAAGGAGACCTGACATCATATACAAAAACAAAAAAGAATTGATGATTGTCATCTTGTCTTTTCTTGCCGTCATCATTCCCCATTTTGGGTTATATGAATGGATTTGTATATATCCGGTTTTAAAATATTGAAGAAAGACCATGTATCGTCGTAAACCAGAAAAGCTTTCAAATCTAAATTATTTTCTCTTTATCGCACCTTGAAGTGCAATTGAAGCAGATCAATCCTTGACTTTTTGACCCATTGAATCTTGTGCCTTTTTTTTTGGCCTTTTCTAACGCTCTGCCGAGCACTTATGAATTGAACGTAGTGTATTAACGGTGTGTGGATTGTGGACCGGAACGGAAGTAGACTATACTAGATTAGCCAGTTAACCGGGGACATGAAAGAGCGTGGTTTATGACAGATGATTGGGCTTCCCGGTGCACATGGCTGATTGGTGCTGTCAGCGGTGATGTATGAGCGCACGGGGGGGCATCTCTGACCCCAGACTACAGAGTACATTAACCTTCTCACCAGGCAGGGCCAGCCCGTCTAAACCCTGACCCTTGGCTCCCCTCTCACAGCCACGGGGGGTCCCCAGCATCTCCCCTCTCCTCTCCTCCTCACACTTTGGACAGCGCATTGTGTGCGCGCCCCTCCGGAGTTATTGTGTGCAGCACTAAATAATGTCCCTCTCCTCGGCTCCCCGGCTCCCTGGCTTTGTTGGCTTCCCGCGGTACTTCTCCGGAGCTGAGACCCAAGAGGAGGGCGGGGGGGGGGGGGGGGTCCGTTGTGAGAGTGTTCCCACCCCCAGGAGGGGAGCTTGACCCGGGGGGCTGCAGGTACCTTTCAGGGCCTCCTAGCCGGCCCTCCGCTGGGCCTCAGCGTCCTGCTGCTAGAAATTTGTCGTCCCCCTCCGAGCGTCTTTCTGCTGGTGTCAGTCGCAGGGCCCCTGATGAGAGATTTGTTGATATGATAACTTGATTAGGCCCCTGGATGGATGACATGGTGGCAGAGGGCCAGTCAGCCGCGCCCGGGGAGGGCCCCCGACTCCTCTCCTTAACCTCTCCTCAGGAGGCAACAATTAGTGCTAGTAATTGGTGTTCTAGCAGTCTTGCAACATATAGCCCTCTGGCTCTCCCGCTGCCCCTGGGCTGTGGACGGAGCGCATTGGTTCACATTGATGTCCAGGATGATTCATTCCATAGCCCCATTTCATGAACTAAACCTAACCCTACAGAGCCAGCCCTATAGACCTTGCCCAGCAGCAGAGTGTTACAGGAGATCAACTCTTTTCTGTTTAAATTGTTTCCTGCATGGCCTCTGACTGTCTGTCCAGGACAGGTCATTCCGTGAACGCTGAGGCCTGGCTGCGTCTCAAACCGTATTTTTTGTTAGCGCCATGTAAAACTCTCACTAAAAAGAACAGTGAAGGTCTTCAAACTGCAGTGGTTTGAATATCAGAATAAAAATAATAAAATGAATCAATGCATTTGTTCTTACCAATACACCAAAAAGAAAATGCCTTGTGTGTGGAGGCTAACTTGGCACTGCAACACTTTGGGATTCTGATACAAACAAGTTAGCTTAGCGCTAACGTTAATCTCATGGCTGGAAGGCCTTTCCCCTTAAAGTTTGCATGCTTGCAAACATTGATGATTGGAGAAAGACTGCACAATTTCTGCTCTTTGGATGAGGGGACGACAGGCAACTTGTATGAAAAATCCTGGGCTGGGCTGGTCTACAGCCCAGCCACCTGTTACATGTATTCATTATTTCTGTGTACCGTTGTGCCTAAGATATGTTTGTGTTTTGTCTATCTGTTTCATGTCGTATGGGTGGATCTGCTGCCGTACAGAGGACGTCCTCAGTGGTTTTTATTCACACAGTGTGCATAGCATACGTAGCATTTGTTAGTTTAGTGATCTGGGCCCAAGCGCTCTGCTCCATCAGGGCTCGTAAAGTCCAATGACCTTTGCCCTGTGCCCACTGTGGGTTTCAGTCTGACGTATTCAAAGTTGTTACATCACCCCCCGCTCCCTGCCACCCTTCTCCTCACTCTCTCCTTTCGCCTTCAATTGACTCTCTTCATAGCAGCCTCCCCCTCTCCAGGCAGTAGCCTGTGCCGGCCTACTGGGCTGGAAAACCTGCTGACTGTGTGCTATTTGTTTAGGCATTGTAAACCTCTCAACCCCGAAAGCACAGTGTAAGAGAAGCAGCCAGCGTCTTGTACGGCGATTGTGTCGGGGTATTTTTGTGTTTAACTTTTGTTGTCTTTTAGTCAGAGGAATTTGGATAGTTTTCTTTCTTGACATTATTGCGGTTATTTTATAACCCTGTGATCTCAGGGTTAGAGAGATATAGAGATATAAAGAGAGAGAGGGAGAGTTTGTCTGCGTATGAGGTGTTTTAGTATATATAGTATATAAAAATATATACTCTGTATTGAGTATGGCTTCAGATTTGGATTCATGTTGACTTTGCTTAATCAAATTTCAAATCAAAGTTTAAAATAAAAAGTATATTTGTGGTCCAGATAAGCTACAATTTTCTAAATGACAATGTCAATCTGCTGTCCCATACTATCTATCTGAACATTATTTTGCTGAAGACTTAAACTTCCTGTTTGAGGGAGATAGAACAGGCTGTTTCCCTTGGAAACCGCCCGCAAATTGTCTGTGACGTTGTTCAGATCAATAAATACAATAAAATACCATATCATTAAAGAACAGCAGGGGACGCAGTTGCTGTACATTCCCAGTGATATTTTTCCGTTGTTGGTGGTTCACCTGGCTGCAGCGCCGTCGTATAGGGGGGAAAGGTTATGACAATTATAAGGGCCCACAGCCCGCTAGGGCCCACACACAGCCCCCAGTAGCCTCTATGACAAAATGATTATGCATACACTGAACTAATATATATTCATATGAATGAATCCGAATTAAAACAAAGCCACAAATCATACAATATTCTAATTTTAATAATTTCAATAATCCCCTTGGCCCCTTCTTAAAAAATGGTTTGGTCCACACCGCGGTTCGTTCTTCCCAGGGACGTGCACAGGAGTTTTGAGGGGCAGGTGCCGAATTGTTGACGGGGGGGCGGGGGTTGGATCGCGGACGAGCGCTATTGTTAACGTGGGGTTGGATCGCGGACGAGCGCTATTGCGGGCGCGATTGTTGACGGGGGGCATTCGATCGCGGACGAGCACTTTTGCGGGCGCGATTGTTGAAGAACACTCAGAGGGCACTTTTTAATACGAGGCAAAAAGAGCAGGGGCTCAATCACCCCTAGGGCCCTATGTGTGCACGTGCCTGGTTCTTCCCATGGTTCTTCCTCATCGGAAGTGAGTGAGCGATGAGACTTACAGTGAACAAACAATCCAATTTAAACTTTAATTGAGATTAGATGAGGCTTGTTGTTGTTTTTGATATTTGTTTTACAACAACGTATTCCATGTGCTCTTTGTTTCACTTGCACATTTAAGTTAAATGCTACATATTTACCTGTGGACTATCTTGAGCCAGGACACTTAGTTTTTTGCATATCAGTGCTATAAATACCCACACCTATTTGTTGAGTGGTTAATTGAAAATGTATTTGCAATCAGAGGTGTAATAACGTGTTGCAAATCAGGGAAATGAGAATAAGACAATTAATAATACATAATTTACATAATAATACTCTGACTTGTTAAGTCGTTAAATGTAAAAAAGGAAACAAATTGGGTGTATTACACCAGGCACCGTCAAGAACACTGAAAAACAAGAACATTTAAGGTGGTAATGAATGGGGGAGAGGGGCCCACACCGATATTCTTTCAGGGGGCCCAGAATTCCTAGCAACTGCCCTGCCTGGCTGTATGCTTATTTCTATTATTATTCATTTCGTTTTGGGAATTCATTAAAGAAACTATGCATTGGCATTCGTGCCACTTATCGCGTTCGAGCTCACTGCATTTTAGGCTAAACACAAACGCACAGTGGCACACAGCGTTTACAGCAGGCAGACACCGCCACCTAGTGGGATACATCTGCTAGAGTTTAAGGTAATTTCGATTAACTGTAATTGGAATTGTACATCAGAATGCATCATGTTTTTTTTGTGACTCTACTCCGTGATTTTGTGATGCATCGAGAGAGTTGCAGTACTGTAATGTCCTAAATAATCATAAATATACTGTTACCTAGGCTATTCAAATCTTTGTTTTGCCCTGTCTTGCATGAGAATGCTGTGACTGTTTTAAACAAAACAATGTCCCTCCCCATGATGACAAATAATTTCACAATTAATTACAAAATAATATCCCAGACACAATTCTATACTACTTCCGAAATGGAGGCATTGGTATACTTGGTATTTGAGTGAGGCGCTAAAGTGAACATATATCATATACGATTTAGGTCAAAAGAAGAAAGATTTAGGTCAAAAGAAGATGCTATATACTATATTGCATCTTCTTTTGACCTAAATCTTTCTCAAGACATTCACAGAGTAACACACACACACTCTCAGCCTCTCTCTCTCTCTCTATTTCTCACACACACAGACACATTCCCATATCCAGAGAGAGAGCGAGAGGGAGTGCGAGAGTGAGAGTGTGAGAGATCGAGATCTGGGCTCCAAAGTCAACAAGGAAGAAGGAAGACTGTAATGACACACATTCCCTTTCTTTGTACCACAAGTAGTTCATTTGGAATGTCTTGATGCAATACATGAGTACAGGGTTACAGAGAACACACACACACACACAATTATCTACTATTCAACACCTTTACACAACATTATCAAACAGCTTTAGACAACATTATGAAACACCTTTACACAACATTATCAAACATCTTTATGCAACATTATCAAACACCTCTACAAAACATTATCAAACACCTTTACACAACATTACCAAACATCTTAACACATTATTAAACACCTTTACACAACATTATCAAACATCTTAACACAATATTACCAAACACCTTTACACAACATTATCAAACACCTTTACACAACATTATCAAACTCCTTTACACAACATTTTCAAACACCTTTACACAACATTATCAAAAAGCTACACAACATTATCACTGGGGTTCTACGGAAGCGCATTGCTGCCACTATAGAGAAATAAACACGGGTCAGTATCACGTTAGAACAGTTTATTGAAAAGGTTATTGTTATCACAAGATTTTTTTTTCGTTATGACGACAAATAAAGCCATAAATAGCATATTCATATAACATCATAAGATTGTATGTCGTCATAACGTGAAAATATCTTGTTGTAACGTAAAAAACATTTTGTGATAACAATAAACTTTTCATTATTATTATGTAGAAATACAGAATATAAATAGAATAAAACAGAAAATAGAAATAGATAAATGGAGGAATGCCCTCATCGTCATCCGCTTATCTGGGGTCAGGTCGCGGGGGCAGCAGCTCAAGCAGGGGGCCCCAGACTTCCCTTTCCCGAGCCACATTGACCAGCTCTGACGGGGGGATCCCGAGGCGTTCCCAGGCCAGTGTTGAGTTATAATCTCTCCACCTAGTCCTGGGTCTTCCCCGGGGTCTCCTCCCCACTGGTCATGCCTGGAACACCTCCTAAGGGAGGCGCCCAGTGGGCATCCTTACCAGATGCCCGAACCACCTCAACTGACTCCTAAATAATCATAAATATACTGTTACCTAGGCTTTGTTTTGCCCTGTCTTGCATGAGAATGCTGTGACTGTTTTAAACAAAACAATGTCCCTCCCCATGATGACAAATCATTTCACAATTAATTACAAAATAATATCCCAGACACAATTCTATACTACTTCCGAAATGGAGGCATTGGTATACTTGGTATACTTCTTTTGACCTAAATCTTTCTCAAGACATTCACAAAGTAACAGAGCGTGCCAGCGAGATCTGGGCTCCAAAGTCAACAAGGAAGAATGAAGACTGTAATGTGATGACACACATTCCCCTTCTTTGTACCATAAGTAGTTCATTTGGAATGTCTTGATGCAATAGTACAGGGTTACAGAGAACACACACACACACACACACACACACACACACACACACACACACACACACACACACACACACACACACACACAATTATCTACTATTCAACACCTTTACACAACATTATCAAACACCTTTAGACAACATTATCAAACACCTTTACACAACATTATCAAACACCTTTACGCAACATTATCAAACCACCTCAACTGACTCCTTTCTAAGCAGAGGAGCAGCGGCTCTAATCCGAGTTCCTCCCGGATGGCTGAACTTCTCACCCTATCCCTAGGAGAGAAGGGCTTTGCCTTTAGGGCTTTGCCCTTTTTCCCATTAGGAGAGAAAACTCCGCTTGTATCTGTGATCTCGTCCTTTCGGTCATTACCCATCCCTCATGACCATAGGTGAGGATAGGAACGAAGATCGACCGGTAGATCGAGAACTTTGCCTTGCGGCTCAGCTCTCTTTTCGTCACAACGGTGTCACAACGGTGTCAGGCATGCAAACTAGTCACCTTTCGGCGAAATTCAGTTTAAACAAAATTGGCCACTTGTGTGATTCGTGGAGATCCATTGAGAAAACTTTGGGGGTGGGGGGGTGGGGGGGGGGGGGGGGGGCGGGGCGGGGGGGGGGGTGGTCTACAGTCTGATGAAAACGAGACGATAACTAAATAAATCAATTTAGGATGACAAAAACTAAGACGAAATCTTTTGACACTTTCGTTAACAAATAAAAACGAGACGAAAATGTAAGCGGGACGATTTGGGAAGCGATCCAATCAGAACTAAGCTCTTTATGTGGGGAAGTAGGCCTACTGATCGTCCCGCCCGGCAGGTCAACTAGCAGGCGCTTGCTGCGTCGCAAGCAAGTGTCCCTTTGTAAACAGTTTGGCGCAACGATCACCGGTTAAAACACAACCAACTTGAAGTCATTGGCAGACGAGTCATCCCGAAATTTACGCAAAGATAAGCATACTTAAACAGTTTTTTTCTTTCAAGCTAATGTTATGTGTGTTTTTGCTAAAATTGGAATACAATACAAGCTGAAAGAAACCACCGCTGTCCTGTAACGGTACCGGAGCTCTGTGCTGTCGACACCACAGCGGGGCACAGAAACACAGGATTCACTGTGGTTTCTGTGACATGAGAAACACTAAAAATGAATACTAATGTTTTATAAAGAAAGCTATCTCAGTGGGAAAGCCACGCAACAGATAGCCACGGTTACATACAGTAATGTTCTTATGAACATTACTAGTTGGTTGACCAAAGTTGAAACCATTCTGATCTTAAGCAGGCTTGGGCAGGCTTAAGCAGGCTGGTGAAAAAGGTGAGAATGATGCGTGAGCCGATGAAAACACAGACCCACTAGGGGATTTTAAAATATATATATTAAAAAACAATTATGTAATATATAAACAATTATACAATTATATTAAAAAAAAACATTAAAAAAAAAACATTATAACGTGATACTGATACGTCCATTGTTTCCGGGCGTGGCAGTAACAGGTTTCTGCAGGGTTTAACATGCAACAGAACAACAGCAAAAATAGCCATTAATTTCTTCCAGTCAGTTAGTGTAGATTTACCGGTCTTTCCAACACACCTAGGCCTTCCTGAAATAGACCTTTCAACATACCTTACCTCTTACATTCCTATTGTCCTGTTGAAGACCGTGGTGTAGTCTTCGCAGCACATCTAAAGCAGACATCCTTGGAACATTTCTATTACTGTATAGAACGCCTAGACGCCTTCAGCTCTTCAGCTTACAAGGTCGCAGGGATGTTTGTTAGACTGCTTGTCTCCATTTGCTTGCTGGTGGGGCAAAGGGCTCAAGGTGAGTAATCAATGTGTTTGTGTTATTAATTGGTGACTGTTGATTTGGGTTTAATCTAACTTCCTCACAGAAATATCAAACTTTGAGCTTTGGATGTTTATTTATTAATAGTGCTACACGTCTGCTTATACAATGTGACTTTTGTGAATTTTAAACATGTATTGTTGAAACATTAACATACTATAGGTAACAGTTATATCTCTTGGAATTTAAATATTTACCACAATCATCCATACGACATATGATATGGCACATGAAATCAATGACATAATCTAAAAGAAGATAAAATTAACTAATTAAATTAGTTAAATTAGATTAGGCACATTTTTTATATTCTTGAAAATATATATTCTAGATATATTGAAAAGATTCCATTGCTCATTCGGAAGGGAGCCTAACCCTACTTTTGCCTCATGTCTTTTGTTCTTTTATTTGAGGGTATTTCAGCCCAAACTACACCCTCTTTAAACAACATAACAGGGGTCACTGCCGAACCACTTGTCATTACTACGGATGGAGCTATTCCTGCAGCACTCAGCACGGCTTCCCCCACCATCAACACCACCACCATATCACAACCAAATGAACCCATCAGTGCAGCCGTGCTCAATGTAACCCCGTCGTCGATAGTAACCAACACAACATCTCCGCCAGTGGATGAAATTCTTCTAACAACTCAAAATACAACTAATGAGTCAGCGACAGGAAGCAGATTTTTTTTAATGTTCACACTGCAAACAGCTTTCGATAACAATCTGTTAAACAGATCCTCTGTGGAGTTCCAGCGTTTAAAAAACGAAGTGGAATCACGTGTAAGTAAAACGTGGCAGGCTTCTGTGCTGTGTTTTGTACTACATATCCTACATATATAGTTACTGTTTATGTACATGTGGATTTTGAGCGTTGTGTTATGAGCTTTACCTAATTGCTTAATAATAATCTCATATTTTATAATCTCATATTTTCCATGTTACTTGACAACTTGTCACCGAAAGACGTAATTAAACACAATCTCTTATATGGAGAAAACTGTTGAAGGAAACTCTCTACACATGTGAATCTTTGGTGTGTACATGTTGAATTTGAACCCCTTCTTTTTGTTTTACAGCTGAACTCCATCTTATCTTCTTCATATGGCAACCGTTTCAATGTATCTACAGTCAACAGCTTCGGGTTAGTGATATAACAGCTGTATTTTTCCATTGAAATAATGATTCAGTACTGTAACTATCCAATATTTCTATGTTTTCAAATGTCATGTCATCATCTGTACTTTTTTTGTTTGTGTTTTTGTTTGCAGCCCGGGTTCTGGGATTGTGGTGTACGCTGACCTGGATTTCAACAATGCAGCCGGGATTTCAGCTGATGCAGTGAAAAACTCACTGGTCAATGCTGCATTAAATCTAGAATTAACCACCATAGTAAACATCTCTTCCATCGTTGTGAAAGGTGTGTAGGAATTAATGTCTGGAATATCACAGCTTAACTGTTTACTGTCCCATTGAATGTCTCTTCTATCGCTGTGAGATGTGTGTAGGCATTCATGTCTGGAATATCACAGCTAAACTCTCTCTCTCTCTCTCTCTCTCTCTCTCGCTCTCCGTCACCCTCTCTCTCTCCCTCACCCTCACCCTCTCCCTCACCCTCTCCCTCTCACTCTCTGTCTCTTTCTCTCTCGCTCTCGCTCTCACTCTCTGTCTCTCTGTATATCTCTCTCTCTCTCTCTCTCTCTCTCTCTCTCTCTCTCTCTCTCTCTCTCTCTCTGTGTGTGTTTCAGCATGGAGTCCGGTCATTGAACCAAGTCAAAGTATGTCCCTAATTGTTGTTAACACATTTTAATGAGCAGATACACAGAAGTATGACATTCAGTGTGTTTGTGTGTGTGTGTGTTTATTTGTTTCTGTGCGTGTATTTCAACATTCTCACTAAATCACCTCCTCCTCCTTCCTAGATTCAATAAAAGTATTTGCTGACGTGAGGATTTTCAGCTCCATAAAGCTGAATGCGAGCAACTTAGACTCTATTATTGAGGAGGTATTCTCATCGTACTTTATGTAGAAAGACAGATGTGCACGCATATATATAGGCATTCTGTATACCCTATATACCCTATTTTTGTGACTTTAGTTAAAGTGTTTTTGGGCTTTCTTTTAATTTCTCCTTTCAGGTATTTGGCCCACTGGAGATCACTGTGAAGAAAATTGCCTTGGAAAGTTGCCTTGGAGACCAGTGTTGATACCAAGAGCCTGCTGAGCCTGCAACGACATAGTCAACCAGGGTGATCATATGAATAAACATTATTAAACAAAGTCTCACCGTGCTTGTAATGATACTATAATATAGATGCTGTTTTTAATAACTCAGTGATACAAGTGATCACTTTTATTCATTGTATAAATTAGTTGTGAAGGGCACATTGAAGTGACACAGGACAAATTTGTAAGAGAACATATCATATTGAAATTAAAGAATGCTCTAAAGTTCTCGGTGAGGATCGTTGTGTTTTTACACCATCAAACTGTACTGTGTAGATGACTATCTGTTTGAAATCCAAACCACTGGGCTGACCGCTGAACCAGAGCCAGCCGGGCTGTACTGAGAGCCACCACGTGAACCAGGTCGTGCTCTGAGGAACAGACCTCAGGCCCGACATGATCTGCCTCCAGTCGGGGCCAACATAAACATGGCGGCCGGAAATGATACAGAAATTGTTTGGAAGAATAGCGATCCAAAGTCAATCCAAAATAGTGCAAACTCCGTTCCATTCTAAACTTGCAGCCTAGCTTTTTACCACTTGGACATAGCCCACTTGTATGGCATGGCCATGGGACAACATTTTGAATGAAGAGCTAATTCCCAGCTGATTTCTGAAGTCAGATTGTAGTTACACAAGATGCATTGGTGTAATGACTTTGTCACATGAACTCCTGTATTGCTGTAATTTAAGATGAATAAAAATAATGAAACTACAGTGATAATGACATCTACTGGACAAAACCCAAAACTACATCAACAAAAACAATTGAACCTCCTGTGAACACACACCACTTATTACAACATATGAGCAGGCTTGGGTAAGTGAGTCGGGGTGATGTCAGTTCTTGGCCTTCGCTCCTTCTCGCTGTGCACATCATCGTTATCTTTACCGTCTACTGTGGCCTCTGCCTCCTCATCATCACTCTGCACAATATTAGGAAGTGGTGAAAGTCCAGTGGTCTGTTCAGCTTCTACTAAGGCAATGCTTTAAATAATAGAAATGCATTTTAACAACTCATTGATTATTAAAGTTCTCAATTAGTTGTCATTTGATTTCAATACTTGGTTGGGAAGGACATTTAAATGTCAATATTCTAAATGATTCTTAGGGCGATAGTAGGCACTCGCCCCAGGGCCAGTGGTGTGTAAGTTCAAGTTCTTTCCAAGTCGATCTCAGTCTAAAAGCCACCTGGCAAGATGAAAATAAAGCAGCCGTCATCGCAGCACCGGCCCTGTCAGTCAGAGCATCAGCTGTAGATGGTTACAACCATCACGGGCAGCACCACTGTCTGGATGGCGGTCAGTCCATTTGTAGCATATTACTGGGGCAGATCAAATCTTTTGAGGGAAAAAAAAAAATATATATATATATATATATTTGCTGAATAATTTGCTGAATAGAACTTGAGGGGTCACACCTGAACTCCTGGCCAGGCTGTGGCCAAGATTAAACGTTTGCCTGTTCGTTTTAAGTATCAGCCTGTGTTCAGCTTTAATTGTTCCCTTTTACCATAACTTGCATGTGGTCCGTTGTGTAAAACTGCATGACACAATTCTTGTTTGTGTTGACATTTCCGCTGCAGACCAATCCACCACGGCTGCAGGCCTATTTCAGGAATCTGATACTGTTGTGGTGACATTTGACCATCTGTGAGGCCCATTCTGGTAAACAGGAGATGTTGTCTGAAACTAGTTTGTATTTATCAACCTATATGAAAAGCAGCACCCTGCACAAACCATTTTATTTGTGCAAGTTGGTTTTTCAAGTCACCCTCAGCTCATATTACTATGTATATATATATCTCTGTTCCACGTGCAGTATGTAAACCTGCAAGTGCATCAACTCAACTCAAAAAGGTATTTTATCTTAGTTTTGTTGATTTTGTTGATTAATGCAGAATTTTGTACAGACAAAATGTGTTTGTTGTCATGTGTTATAAAAGCAACTCTTCTTTGTATAATAAATTCAATATGTTTTCTTTAGAAACCAAGACACAGACATACCTGGTTTGTAGTGACTACAGAACACAGAGCGGGCAATTGCAAGATCATGGCTGCCCTAAAATTCAAGGTTAACACTATATATCATGTTGAGTTAGTTATGGCAGTTAAAAAATTTAATATTTACTTTAACGGTTTTTTATGTAGTTAAAACTACTTTTTGAATCTTCAGCTATTGGCTGGGCCTTTTCAGACTCTGATATTCATCATCATTACTATCAGCCAAGGTTTGTACCTAGAAACTAGTGTTTTTATTTCTTTATAATTTTTTTATATGTCCTTGATAGCATAGCATGAGTTGTATTGTTATATTGTATTTCTCACCAGTGCAGTGTGTATAATAGTGGCATTCAGCAAAACAGATTTAAAAAAAACTGATATAAATTGAATATAATATTCAAAATATTGCATTGTGTATAATCCCATGAGAATCAGAATTGTTATGTTTTTGTTAGTGAGCCCGTTATATCTACAAAGGGAGCTGGGGTATTAGGTTGGTTACGTGGGACAAATCTGTACTGAAAAATTGTTAGTTGTCCAATGGATGATTTGGTATAATTTTCATGGACTAAACATTTGCCCTTGTTAATTTGTTGTTGCTGTTGTGGTTTTGATTTTGTTCCAAGTTCAGTGCTTGGCCCCACAGAACTGTTCTAAACCCACGCCCTCTCGCCTGCTGGAAGCACTGTCCCCGGTCTTCAATACACAGGACGTACGACCTGTAAGGAACTTCAGTGATCACACAGAAGTCTCTGTGGACATTGTCCTGTATGGTATACTGGGAGTGGTATGTTAAGTTTTAAATCTATTACAATAAGACGATGTATAGGATATAAGAAAGATCATTTTGAATGGAGATCTCTCCTTTGTATTCCCAACTTTTATGGAAACCTTTAAATGTGAAACAGTAATACATCTTTCTGCACCATTGCGTAGTTTGCTATGGTGAAAATAGCTTTTATTTGTTGTCCTCTTTTTGTTCAGGATGAAAAAGCTCAAATCTTAAATACCTATATATGGCTAGAAATGGTAAGTATAAACACCAAGGGATCAAAATAGTCATTGTTGTGAATATTTCAGGTAAAGCAAAATCACAAATTGCATATTGGATTCAAATCTTTCATTTAGTCATGGAAGAATGAGTTCATCAGCTGGGATCCAGAGCAGTGTGGCACTAATGAGATCGCGCTACCTAGGAGCCAGTTTTGGGTACCAGATCTGGTCATCAACGAATTGTAAGATCCACATACAACTGCAATAACTAAGGTAAAACACACACAATACAGATGGCTCAAATCGCCTTACTGCCTGCGGTTGATTGAACCTAAACGTATGGCAATTCCCATTATGAAGAGACATACCACTGAATGGTCACCGGGTGGTAAGCATCAATGTGTGATATACCATCCAGCAGTCCCATTATGTTATAGCAGCAAGCAACTTCTGGGGGCAGACTGCACAGGGCCTGGGCCGGAAACCATCACGTGCATGGGTTGAGTTACGCCTTGTTCCTTGTCTCCTTATGGAGATATTCTACCATAGAATATCATGGGGTGTGAGTGGGCGAAGCTTTCAGAAGTCTTATTGAATTAGTGTATTTCTACAGTGGCTAGTCTACACAGCGTTGATTTCAAACCTCCTAACCTCCAGCCACATAATTGGTCGAAACAAATATTAAGCAGATGGAAGTGAAAATTCCCAATATACACTTAATGTTGACAGAGATATTTTTTCTTTTGAATCCAGTAGTCCCATTATGTTATAGCAGAACTTCTGGGGGCAGACTGCACAGGGCCTAAATGTTGCTGCTTTCTCTAACATAGTGGGAATATGTTCTTGTTGATTTCTTACAGTATGAATGAAAACACCGCCCCATTTGTGCCTTATGTACACGTCCATTCTGATGGCATGATCTACGACTTCATCCCGCTCAGAGTGGTTAGCTCCTGCAACCTGAACATCTACACCTTCCCCTTTGACGTCCAGAACTGCACTTTCACCTTCATCTCCTACATCCACACAGGTAAGGTAAAACAAAAACAAAAGACTACCGAAAAGTTGCGGTTTTACAAAAAGTGGACACCGTATAATCGCCACTCAAAGTAAAAGTCTAAATGACTTGATATTTAAAGTAACAAACATGTGGGCATGCTTTATACCATTACCAATAATTATTGTTTTCATAGATATGTATAGATATGTTGGTTAATATTTTTTTATTCAGTGCCAAAGCATGGTTGTAGATTGTTTTGTTCTGGGAGGCAAAAATGTCAAACTAATAACTGAGAAAATATGAAAAAAATTGTTAACAGTTGAATAGTGATAATATATGGATGGTGATCCTGCCTGAAAACATTTCCAAGCACTTTGATTAACAATTTTTCTATATTTTCTTTTGGTTTATTTTGTGTATATAATTGCATTCTGGTACTATGGATGTAATTTGGTAGCCTTATGGGAACACAGTTCTATTTTTGATATATATTTTTTGTGTGTGTGTTTTTTACAGTACAAACTAACCATACAGTTGTATGGTTAGTTTATGAATGAATTTCAATAGATGTGTTTCCTTGTCCTCTCTATCTATCAGTCAGGGACATCAGGATAAACCTGGCCGCGTCAGCAAGTAAAATTCTGAAGAAATCTTTGAATGTGATGAGCACTGTGGGAGAGTGGCAGCTCATCAACATCACTGCTCATAAAGGAAACTTTGTTTTTACGAGTTACGATACTCTCATATTTCAGGTATGTTTACAATCATTTAGAACTAAAAGAATAACAAAATGATTATGATTATTAGAAAAATTCGATAACATTTCAAATAAATTGTGTCCAAAGAAGGACCGTAAAGTCAATAGTGATTAAATGATTAAACGATGAATATGATATTAATATGATAAAAAATATTAATTTGAATCATTACCAAATATTCAAGTTTTGGTTTACAAAAAACGGAATTGTATGAACTCTAAACTGTCTTTTTTCCTAACACATCATAGATCCAAATCAAGCGTTCGTCCACTCTCTATGTGGTCAACCTGATCATCCCCAGCTGCTTCCTGATCACAGTGGACCTCCTCAGCTTCCTGTTACCCCCACAGAGTGTGGACCGCTCAGCCTTTAAGATGACCCTCATCTTAGGCTACACCATCTTCTTGTTGCTTATGAACGACTTGCTGCCGGTCACTGGCAACACCATACCACTCATAAGTCAGTAGTACTCTTTTCCTCAGTGGGAGGTTAAAAATAAACTTCTATTACTTCTATTACTTCTATTACGAAAAGTAACCAGAATACTCACACTCTCACCTATTTATCCCCAGATGTTTTCTTCGCTCTCTGCCTGGCGCTGATGGTGGCCAGTCTGCTGGAGACAATCCTCATCACCAACCTCTACTCAGGGTCCAGTCGCTTTGCTCCTGTCCCCCGCTGGGTGAGAGTAGTGGTCCTTCAAACCCTGGGATGTTGTGTTGGTCTGCCTCCAAAGACACCAAAAGACAATTCAACAGGTATGGTGTTGTTGGGCTAGGATATTATCATATTAACAAACTGAATAATTGATTATTTTAATAGACAAACACCCACAACAAAACAACAAACTCCATGTTGTTCTTCACATCTCTCCAATATAGAGGCGTATTCCGATTCTGTAAGGGAGGAGATCAAATCGGGTAAGAATGCTCCCATGGCCCTTCAGCTTGCAGAACTGAGAGAATTGGGGAGAGACCTCCGGGCAATCCGGCTGCAGGTGGACCAGCAGCTGACAGGGAACCAGAACACAGAGGAGTGGATCCAGGTGGCTTTCATCATTGATCGCTTTCTATTTTGGCTCTTCACCCTCTTCCTATTAGTCAGCTGTATAACTATGATCTGCTTCTGGGTTCGTTCATACAGGCTATGAAATGGTTTCTGAGAAAGGTTTCACTTATACATTTGGTGCACATCATTTGTGTTGCCTTTCTCTGTACATCATTGATTGCTTCTTATCAGTCAGCTGTATGAGTACACTCTATCTCTGGGTTTATCGTGAAGGTCATAGAACAATGTCTTTTGAGATATTTTCAATATAATTAATATAATTTTTGTTAACCTTATTTGTAGTCATTCCTTATTTATACAGATTATTTGACATGGATCTATTTCAATAAGTAAATTAAGTCAGTGTGGATATCTATTGATCAGAGGTTTGGGCTTGGATTTATGTTGCATAACTGTTGTACCTGTCATGTGTGGGTGTACTAAATAAAATGTCTGAAATTAAATCTACTTATTTTGGAATAACTTTTGCCTATATAAGGCACAAACTATGTTGGCAACCTGTGTGTCACTCTTAATAATAACTACTACACTATTTTTGGTGTTGGAAGAATCTTTGGATAAAAGTGGATAAAAAGCCTATAATAGAGCTTGTTTATAAAAAATGTAAAAAATGGCGGGAGGATCCCAGGCTTTACTTTCTCTAATTTCCCTATGAGTGTAGTTAATATAATCATAATAATAACATGTTAATGTGATAACTATGTATAAAAGGGTATTTAACCATTCAACCAACCAGTCATATTTTGTATAATTTAAGGAACTATAGTACCACAGAAAATAATGAAATGAACGAGTAAGAAAGAACAAATTAATGTAAAAGTGAGGTATGTGCGATCCTAAGGGGAAACAAGAAAAGCAGGCACAGGTGTTGCTAGTAGATTATTCACCATTAAGCCTGAGGGAAAATGGAAACATGCGATGTAGAAATAGGATAACTCCAGATGAAGATAGTAATGCTGTATGAAAAATATTTGGTGAGACATGCAAATGATCGCTGGGTGATGCAAAACTTTAAGCTCCACCATAGGAGGGGCTTGTATGTCCCCTTTTACCAGTGATGAGAACACCCAAGCCATCGCTCCGACCAACCCTAGAAGGAAATGGACTGTAGCACATTTACTGACCCAGGGGACCCTGGTGGCGCTGGTGGTCCCATGGGTCCGGAGGTCAATGACTGGTCTCCCTTGGTAGCCAAGTGTGCTGAGTGAAAGTGCTTTTATGTTTTCTCCAAAAAAAACACAATAAAAGAGTTAATCGTTTTTAAGAAATATCAACTATAAAATCTACAAACCTTATTATTAAAACTTTGCAATGAAACAGCCAAGGGCAGACACAAGATATGCACATGATAGCCGCATACATTTTGCCAATCTGCATCCTCCAATCTCATGCCAAAAGGGCAATTCATTTATTGCCCCAGGCAGAGTCAGTCGGTGGTGGAGTACACACACCTGACGATATTGAAATTGATCATTTCAATAACGAAGTAGCTCGGAAAAGCTGTTCAGGTGCACCATGGACCATCACAGTTTATTGTAATCTGTTGAACATCATTGAATACGCTTCTTCTTTGTACTTATTGAGTTAGGCGTGTATTCCTTATGGTTAAGATTTATTTCTTATAGTAAAATAAGTCATCTTGTAAGAACAGTGTGTCTGTAGAAAAATCTGTTAAATCTGTAAAATACAAATGCATTGCTAATAGCTGATGGTATGATTTAAATTAGATGATTAGGAAATAATCAAAGAAATCTAAAATTTATTCAATTTAATAAAGTGATCTTCAGGGGTTGATTTATTATATAATAAATATGATTATATAATATGATTTAATTATGAAGGAAAATAAAACCATTCATTGTAGACATCTCATTATAATTAATAACTAATGTGTAGGGTTAGGGTTAGCCCTAACCCTAAAATAAACCATATGGACTATTACGTCTGACTTGAAAAAAATGAATGCAGAATAATAAACATGCAATGATAATATGAATCAATAATTAATCAAACATGTTTGATCACCTTGCGAAGAAACTATTCGCAAGACGTATTATAGATGTAATAGTTGATAATAGTATAATAACTCACCCCCAGGGGATTATTCACCATGGCAACTGGTGGCCCAAGGTGTGAAATTCTAATGTTTTCTTTCAAGCAGCAAGCAGGAGACAGGACTGCAAACTGTTACATATAAGGGTGTTCTCCCGAATCCATCCGATTATCTGTGAGTATCTGGAAGTATACTGCATCATTCCAGTCCAGATACGCCTCTATGAACCTAGTATACACTCCAGCCATCATCAAGGAAGGTTAAATTGTGCCAGGTATTGAGGTCAGTGTCAATGACCTCAATACTAGAATTGCTGGAACCAACTAGGTTCTGAATTTGCAGCTGCTCCAAATTTCTCCCAAGTGAACACAAATTGAATCGTCAAATCCTTTTTTATGTATGCTGTTGTGTAAATGGACACTGCAAGAGAATATAACAATTGTAGTGGACATACAGTATCTATTGATGCCAAATGTGTGATGTTGTTGGTAGCTTTTCCCCATCCGCAAGCTACATTCTGCTCTACTGAAACTCCCAAATGTGTCTTAAGCCCTACTTTGTATTTAGCAACCGATAGGAAAAGTAGTACTCTGCAGGACAAACCTCTTGATTTGTACAAGTGGGGTTATCGAGTCACGCTCAGCTTAAAATAATTCTATATATACCTTTGTTGTTAATGGCATTTTCAAACTGCAAGAGCATTTCAACCAAGTAGGTATTTTATCCCAGTTTCTATGATGTGGTTCACTTTAACTACGTTAATAAATTGACGGCTAAAATTTAGACATTATGTTGTGATATTCTTATGATTCTTCTTTTTAATAATATATTTTAATTTGAACCAAGACAGACGAAGAGCTGCGAATTGCAGGATAATGGCTGCCAAACTGCAGGTTAAGAGTATAGATCATGTGGAGGGAGTTGTGTTAGTTACACAATGTAAATTTGACTTGTTTGTTAGTTAACACTGTATTTGTAACACTCGTTTTTTTAATCTTCAGCTATCTGCCAGGTTACTTTTGACCATGGTATTCATCATATTCTCTGCTACACAAGGTGAGTAAATTGAAACCAAAAAAACATTACAGCTTAAATATTACTTAAATATGTAAGGAGGGAGATGTTTTAACTCTGTAACCACAGGCTTTGCTGAAATATATAGAATACATTAGTATATTGTATTTTTTCAAAATGTCATCATTAAAGCTATTTATATTCTATTAACTATGAATCCTATTCAATTAAAACCATTTCAAGAAATCTTCTGTAGTATGATGCACAGCAAATCTTCAATTTTAATTAGTCTTTAGGTTAACATGAGTTGACATGCTTAATTTTAAAACATATTTGATTGTCATAGTCCACATATCCATATAACACAAATAACAAACAAACAAGAGAAGGCATTATTGTGAATTTGCCAACATTTGTTCATTGGTTGCAGTTTTTTTTTTTTGTTTGTTTAAGGTCTTGGACAAGAGGATTTGGGGAAGGAAGTTGTGACTGAAGAGCCAGTTCTAACGGAGAGGGAAGTGGTGACGGACGAGCCAGTTCTAACGGGGAGGGAAGTGACTGGAGAGGTGGTTGTAACAGAGAAGGAAGTGACTGAAGAGCCAGTTCTAACGGGGAGGGAAGTGGTGACGGACGAGCCAGTTCTAACGGGGAAGGAAGTGACTGGAGAGGTGGTTGTAACAGAGAAGGAAGTGACTGAAGAGCCAGTTCTAACGGGGAGGGAAGTGACTGGAGAGGTGGTTGTAACAGAGAAGGAAGCGACTGAGGAGGCGGTTGTTACGGGGAAGGAAGTCGTGGATACAGTGGGGGATGTAGTGGGGAGCAAAGCTGATAAACAGGGGCTGAGTTGTTCTGAACCCAGCCCTTCTGCCCTCCTGGTAGCACTGTCACCCGTCTTTGCTTTACAGCCTATAAGACCCGTCAACAACATGGATAATTACACAGAGGTCTTGGTATCCTTTACCCTGTATGGAATTCTCGGAGTGGTAGGTTCTGTTTAAAAACTATTCAATGTTACTATTCAATTTAATGTTCAAAACTATTCAAAAACTACAAAATGTGATGACACAGGCATGTGACAACAATTTCAATGAAGAATGAATTAACTGATCACCAGGGAGAGATACCTGGGTTGGTAAATTGTGTTTATGAACTTAACTTATGAACTTAAATAAAAATAAGTGTTATTATTTAAGAAGTATGTTGACTTTTAGCACAAATGGCCAGAGATACATATTCAGAATACAGTTGGCTATTGTAGACTGACACACATCTTTTACAATTACGTTGTTTTCCAGGATGAAAAAGCTCAACTCTTGAACACTTATATTTGGCTTGACATTGTAAGTAAAATAACAAAGGAAATGATGATGATTGAAATTCATTATTTTAAATTAAATCACATATTAGCCAATAGGCCAAATGCATTAAATAGTTTGTGGTTCTTCCAGGGATGGAAGAATGAGTTCATCAGCTGGGATCCCGAGCAGTGCGGCACAGACCAGATTTCACTACCTAGAAGCAATTTCTGGGTACCAGATATTGTCATCAATGAATTGTAAGATCCACGCACAACTGCAGTCATTCAGTGTGAAACGCTGAGACTAAACAGATGGCTCAAGTCTTCTGATTATCTTTAGAAGGGACAAACCACTGAAAGACCTAATTACACACAAGTAAATGTACCGTCATCACTGGGTGGTTAGATCCTAAGATGCACACATTGGGCGGCATATGGCTGGTATCCAGAAGGTTGCTAATTCGATCCCCGGCTCCTCCTAGTTGAGTGTCGAGGTGTCCCTGAGAAAGACACCTAACCCTAACTGGTTGACACCACCGTCGTTGTGTGAATGGCTGTATGAATGGGTGATATTGTAAAGTGCTTTGAGTGGCCACTGGTTAGAACAGCTCAATATAAATGCAATTAATTTACCATTGGGGACTGAACTATTCCATTGCGGTCATCCCAACTCATGGGTAAATTGGGAGCTGAAACATTTCTAATACTACTATTTTCCTAAAACACTGTTACTTCCCTGACCAATTTGCAATACAATACCTTTGATGTAAATTCCCAACATAATTATATTAATCTTGTACTTAAAAGATGTAAACATTGCTCAAACTGAGTGCAAATATGTTTTTGTTGCTGTTTTACAGTATGGCTAAGAACACAGCCCCAGCTGTGCCTTTTGTACATGTCTATTCTGATGGTTGGATCTACGACTTCAGCCCAGTCAGAGTGGTTAGCTCCTGCAATCTGAACATATACACCTTCCCCTTTGACACGCAGAACTGCACTTTCACCTTTAGCTCCTACATGCATACAGGTAAGACACCACGTAGATAAACAGATATTCTCCACATTTCCGTTAGAAAAGAGTAACCCATATGCATTATGAATAGCCATCCTCAGTGAGGATTATCTAGTGCGAGACTACCAATTTGCCATGGTCGTGCAACCTTCCTTGTAATTTGACCATGGTAAGTCAAAGGAATATATAATATTAGTGAAATACATTTCTGACCCAGCTGCAAACCAGAAGCCCTGTGCCTTTTCATTTTCAATCAGCCCAGCTCTCGATTGGACTGAGTTCGTTAGTTGGGGGTGAATCCAAAGAAAAACCACAATACCTTTTTTTGTTTTAGAGGTACATTGGGATTGTACTATTTTTTAACAATTTACTAAAACTATGCTCTGGTGCGAACTGCGTAAGCTCGTGACTTGAAACATTGACAACTTGCACTGGGACAAAGGACAAAGAAATTACAAGAATATCTATAAATGGTTCTGGTTGTGTCTGGTTGTCTCTTTAGTCTGGTTATTCCTTCAGATTATGGTTGTATTTGTGTATGGTTGGTGTACTTTGGGTGAAGGGATACATGTGTAACATCCTGTGCTCTCTTCTTCTATGCAATGCTCTTCTCACTCAGCCAAGGACATCAAGGTTGAACTGAACATTCCCATAAAGGAGATTCTGCAGAACTCATTGGAAGTGATGACAACTGTAGGAGAATGGCAGCTCATCGATATCACTGCTTATAAAGAGTCACACGATGCAGAACCACCATATGGAAGTGATGAGCTTGTGTTTAACGTACGTTTGAATAAAATTATATATTCATGATTAGAAAATGTAACATTATGTAATTCTTCATGGTGACATGGTGAAGATAATATATATTTTATATATATATATATATATATATATATTTATTTATTTATTTATTTATTATACATTTAGAACTATCTTTTTTTAAACTCCATAGGTCGGACTGAGGCGTAAGTCCACTCTCTATGTGGTCAACCTGATCATCCCCAGCTGCTTCCTGATCACAGTGGACCTCTTCAGCTTCATGTTACCCCCACAGAGTGTGGACCGCTCAGCCTTTAAGATGACCCTCATCTTAGGCTACACCGTCTTCTTGTTGCTTATGAATGACTTGCTGCCGGTCACTGGCAACACCATACCACTCATAAGTCAGTAGTACTCTTGTTCAGAGTGAGGCTGACATCAACGCTTATAGCTAGAACTTAAATGTAACCAGCATACTCACACTCTCTCCTATTTATTCCCAGATGTTTTCTTCTCTCTCTGCCTGGCGCTGATGGTGGCCAGTCTGCTGGAGACAATCCTCATTACCAACATCCACTCAGGGTCCAGTCGCTTTGCTCCTGTTCCCCACTGGGTGAGAGTAGTTTTCCTTCAAACCCTGGGATGTTGTGTTGGTCTGCCTTCAAAGCCACCAAAAGAACATTCAACAGGTAAGGGGTGTGTTAGGCTAGAATTTACTGTTCCATGTTCCAAAACAAAACAACAAAGTACAAAATTAGGCTGAGAGGCAGAGGAAGATGAGGAAATTAGCATTTTCATTCAAGGAGAACATGATGAATTTGTTCTGTGTTTATCTCGACAAATCTCGCCCTTTTCAATCAAAAAGTAATCATGGCACCCAGTGCATAAGAAGCACACACTTTAACATGAAAGACCTGTATTACCATACAGATCCCAATGCTGCAGTGGAGGAGGGCGCCATTTACATGAATCCTCCAGGGGGCAAACATCTCGTAGACACAACCCTGGACGCACTGAGGAGGCTGGGGAGAGACCTCCAGGCCATCCGGCGACAGGTGGACCAGCAGCAGAAAGGGAACCACAACACTGAGGAGTGGATCCAGGTGGCAGGCGTCATCGATCGCTTTCTGTTTTGGCTCTATGCCGTCTTCATAATTGTCAGCTTTGTAGTTATGATCTGTATCTGGGCCTCTTCATACAGCAAATAAAATAATGTGTTTAGACAAGGGTTCCACAAATGTTATATAGCAGGCATGATTTGTGTTGCCTTTTGTCGTCTTCTTTCCTTATATTCGAAATGTACTTGAGTTTAGTCAGTATGATTGTTACTGAGGAGATTTTCAATACACCATTACAGGCATCACTTTTTGTTTAAGAAATGCTATGCTCTTAAATATGTGACAATTTAATATATGTCCAAAATATGTGTCCAATTTGCTAGAATCAAAATAAAATATTTAGATTCATTCTGTTTTGTTATTTGCCTATATCAGGTTGGTATTATTGAGTCTCCTTTCCATGGAACTGATCCAACCATCTAGAATAACCGTGATTGGACACAAAAATAGAGACAATCGTCAAATCCTACAATACACAGCATGCTATAATGTATGGTATATCATATAATAAAATTAGTCATTTTGAGTTAATTAGGGGGAAGATAGAAGTCAGGGTTTCCATGATGCATTTTTGTTCTGAGGTTTGAGTGTAGCATTTCTCTACTTAATAACTTAATAACTTGGCTTCGGCTCCTCTCAGTAACTTAATAATTAATAACCCTTAACTTTTTAATATGACCCTCCCCCCTCTGTTTGGCCATCCAAACAGACCTCTCTCGCTTCACTCGAAAGCCACAGTGCAAGGCCAAGGAGGAGTAACTGCTACCCAGCAAAAAACTAACATGATCGAATGTTTACTGTTTACTTACATTACCAGTCAGCTTCAGATATGATCCATCTTGTGGAATCTCTGCGCAAGAGCTTTGGGCCTGGTTTCCCGATAACGTCCACTCTTAGCGCGCTACTCAGACTCCTATGTTTAGACGTATCATTTGTTTTACCTCTATAGCCGTGGTTCCCGAACGGTCTCTTAGGAGTCTTCTTAGGAAACACTCAATACGTCATTCGTAAAGGGTGCTGTCCAGAAAGAACGTGCTGAAACGTGCTTTTCCATTTCATGCGCAGGTGCATGATAGTGTTCTAAAAAATATTGCAGTCTTTGCAAATAAAACATTGCTTGAAATCCTTCTAGTAGGCCTAAACATTTATTTAACCATGGGCGATAGCATAGCCTACACTGATTAAAAATATATATATATAGAAAATATAGAAACAGCGGAGGAGATTGAGGCAATCACATTCAATTACATCTGTCGCAGCCGTTCAAATTAGGCTATTTTCAGATTTTCTATTTACAAAGTTGTCTGACTTATTATTTATGAAAATAGACATTTTGAAATGAAAGCTAAATTTTGAATAGTTTATTTAGCCTATTACATAATAGGCTACTGTTTATGCTGAGACTGCTTTGCTTTTTGCTACCTGTCTGTGTGCGGGCTTTGGCACCGTCAAGGGAAAGATGCAGTGGTTGAAAAAAATCTTTCGACCGCTTATTAAGTTCACTCATTTATAATGGTTTATTTGTTTCCCAGTATCATTTTGTTCATTTTTGAATTGTGAAATAAATAAAATCATTTTTTGAAGTTGCGAGTTTTTGAAATTATTGGAAGCGAGTTGAGCTGACCTCGCCTGCTGTACCGTAGCCTATATATGTAGGCTACTGTACTGTATATAATATTGGTGAAACACGACACTGCCAATGTGGCAGTTCCATGCGCAACAGGGATTTCTAAAGGTTACTGTAGTGGCGGTGACTAGCGTCAGGAGCAACATCACTACGGTAGAGCTAAGACGGTTCTACGAGCGCTTCAGACCAACCTTACCAACGAACGACGTAGGCTACGAAAGAGATTTGTAGCAAAGAACGTTTCAGGAAACGCACGTGATGTTAAGGTAGAACTTAAAGTAGAGGTTACGAATGACGTAGCATTAAGAAGGCTTTAAGAAGGTTTCGGGAAACCGGCCCTGGCTTGTTGTTGATAACATGCCTGTGATTAAGGGGGAAGGGTCAGGTGTGGTTCATCATGGGGGTGGGGTGGGGGCCGAGACTGATGGTGCTATCCATTTGTTTGGTACGCCCACCATCCCAGTCGGATCTCCCAGCTTTCTTGCGGCATTGATGCATTGCGGCATTGAGGCACGCTTCCTTTTCTTTGGGGATATCCAGCTCCCACTGGGGCTTCTGATGAGTAACTGAGTCACGAAAGATCCCTGTGACGCTCGACGAACGAAGATGGCTGCGCCCGTAGTTAATAAAGTTGAGATGTATTTTCTTTCTCTTTGTTCCACGTTGGTGTCTTTAATGTTGATGTACACTGCTCTACACACTCTTACACACTTGATTACGTTGCTGCTTTAATCCGGTCACCAATGTATGCATTGCACGGTCTTGCTGTGCGTGCAATACAATGTAAAGTTTTGTTTTCGAGCTGGTTTGCTAAAGAGCCTAATGTTGCTAACAACAATGACTAGCCTGCTACTACTGCTGCCACCTCCAGGCGTCCATTATTCTCCCACTCGTCGCACACAAAAGACTACTGGAACACTTTTAAGGTGGGAAGAGCCAGGTCGTTCTCGTTGAGCAGGTCGGCGTACCAGCACAAAAGGCCAAATGGATAGCAGCATGAGAGCAACATGGAAAAATATGCTCCAAACGCACTTTTTTAAGCACTTTGAAATGTTGCTGTTTCATGACAAAAATTGAGGAACCCAATCCCCCCCCCCCCCCCCCCCATTTATGTGCATGCATGTAGCCTATACATTTATGCTTAAGCCTATTTTATTAGTAGAATATAAATGCGCACTCTGTGCAGTGCACACACATTAAAAACGGATTGTGGCCACCTCTGGAACTCTTTTCCACGCAAGTTAAAAATTCCTAGAACCGCCCCTGGCCTTATGAACGTCAGGAATTCCACACACAATTCCACACACTCCACACTATTAGGTTCGGCGAGTCAAACCTGACCGTAATAGGCTATAACTTCCTTAGTGGTGTTGACCCACTGCTGATGATTCAGCCGATTCGATGGAAACGTGACGCAGAACTTCCTCTTTCTCCAGTAAAAGAAAGGAGTGGCCTTTCCAATGGGTCCAACCAACCAAACAACACAAGGACGCACCAGCTGGGTCAGTCCGAAGGTGGTTTCGTTTTCAGAAAACTCAACAATACTGACAATAACAATGGAGCGGATGGCAGGTTTACGGTAAACTAAGATTATGTAGAAGTTCATGTGAATGCATTCAGTTTCACAATAATGGTGTGACATGTTTCCTCTATTGTTTTTAGGTTTTACCTGGGCGTTTTCCTTCTAAACTGTATTTCTTTGGCAGCACACGGTAAGAGATAGTCTTCCATTGAAGCCATTAGTAGTAGTGAGATCGGCGGTGTTTTTTCAAATGTTCTTACTTGTAGGCCTAATACAATATTCCTATTGTTTTGAAGACGTAGGGCTCGATCTTCGCTGCATCAACGACTTCGACAGGCTGATGATGTGTGGGTTCCATCTCCCGCCCGACGAGCTGAGCTGCGACGAGTACACACTCAACACCCGAGTGGATTTCTCCTACAGATACACGTAATTATTAATGCCAGACATTAATGCCAGTCATCATACATCGATTTGAAAATATGAAACGCAAAGAAACATAGTAGGCCCACGTCGTCATTTGTTTTAGATTTTTGATAGTGAATACGCTATTGGAAGTTATTAAACAATATGAAATATTGTGCTTTATTTCACTTTTCAGTGAGAGGAATTGCAAGTTAACAAAGGACCCCGTTTTTACGGGGTCGTGCAATTGCTCGTTGGACATCAATGGGTAAAGATTTTCTTTTACAAATCGCAAATATCTGTTGAACAACCAATATCGAATATGTTTCTAACTTTAACATGGTTTTATGAGGTTTGTTCTGGGGGAGAGTTACAATACAAAGCTGCGGAAAGCTGGTGCTCTGGTGGAGTTCAAAAACATCACAGCTTACGAAAACAGTGAGTTTAAGCAAGCCGTTAACTTGCAAAAGTCCTTTCATACCTGCTCCATAATGACCAGTATATGTGTCCTCCCAGTGACATATACGCATGGACGCATACCTGCTCTTTAATGATCTGTCTCTCCATCCACTGTCTAATCCCTACCCCAGTAAAACCCAAAGCCCCAATACTCAGATCGGTGACACCAGAAAATGGGAATTATCTGGTGACGTGGGACACACAATACAAAGACCCCTCCTTCCCTCTGAGGGTGCTGCTGAACTACCGCAAAAAAGGAGAGAGAGCCACAGTATGTCCATTTTCACCAGAGACACCAGTTCAAGTCCTACATGACATCCATTGACATCTACATAATTACTTTCTAATTCTGTCATTCAATTCGGTCTCTCTCTACAGACTCAGAATTTCCAGTAAAAAGTAGCATTACAAAAATATAAATGACTCAATGTAATGTAAATGTTTCGGGTAATAATTTGCTATTTGTGGAATTGCCACATATGTACTGTATGTTGCTGTTGGTCTATTCAGGTGTATTTGGAAAAAAAGTTTGGATTCTTTTGTTGGTGGTGTCATTTTATTCTGAGCAGCCTGTCTTGGTCAGATAAAGTGTTGGCTGGAGCCTAACATAGGCTGTAGATGAATCCAAGACCGATAATTACTTCTGAGCCATGCCTTTGAAGCTGTGGTCTTTCTGTGCCAGGAAGTGGATGTTTCATCTATGGAGTCTTATCCCATTTTGGGCACGCGCCTGGAGCCGAGGACAGAGTACCTGGTCAGTGTGCAGAGCTTCGCAACGTACTTAAGTGAAAGAAGTGGGGAGCTGACATTCACAACCCGTAAGATCTAACCCCTCTACCTCTGGTCCCTCTACCTATCAGGCTACAGTCTGCTCTACTACCTGCTACTCCTGCTGGTCTCAGTTCCATCCCTCTCTATCTCTGCCTACAAGTGTGCGTAGACCGAGTCTAGAGGTGGATACTGTGTATATATGTCTCTGAGCTAATCCACAGACATACATACATGCAGTAAATTTACCATTTCTTTCTAGTTAATGAAGAAATTGTATAATCTAGTGGTGGGAGACTCTTTCTCATGTATGATATATGCATGTACTTTTTCAGCTGTGTCCCCTAGCATTATTGTGGCGGCAGTCATTCTGAGTCTGTGTGTTGCCGCTTTAATCATCACCAGTTTCCTGTACCTTTTCTGCACACGGTGAGATGCCCTTGTCCTCGCAGTAACTAGTGTCATGATGTCATCAGTAAACTGTGTTAAAAGATGATACGAGAAAATGTTTTTTTAATTATATTTGTTCCATTTGTCTCTAGGTTGAAGGAGAGTTGGTGGGATAGCATTGGCAACTATAAAAAATCAAGCCTTTTATTAATGGTCTCAGGAGAGCACAAGGTACACAGATTTACATTGATGCATATTAACAAGTTAGACCTTAGTTTTATTGTCTTAGTTACTACATTTGAAGGCATATAGGTTACTTTGTAATGATATACAGGTTTAGCTTTAACTAACCAAAAATTGTTTTGAATTGTTAAAAAAAAAAAGTTGGTACTTTTTATTCGTCATTAGTTTGTTTAGGTCCTAGGATAATTGTTGTTGTCGTCTACGTCAACATGGAAACAATTATTTGTGTTCTAACTCACCCCCTCTCGCTGTGTATGCGCTTTCCAAAACTGTTTTGGACGCTCCTCGTATAGCCTATGAAGACAAGCTTAGACTCTGGCCTTTCACCAAAATATCCTTTGTATTTAGAGGATTCAATAATAATAAAGTCTTACACAATATAGGTAATAGAGGCCACTGCAGTCGTTGGTGAGGGGGGAACTTTCAGTTTGTTGCAAACTGCAACCTCACCATTAGTAGCACCTAAATTCTACAAAACCAAACTTTATCATCAAGAATCATCATGTGACATAAAACGGGAGGATCCACACATTGTTTTAACGATATGCCGACCGTTTCACAGGTGCTTATGCCGCAGAAAATCCCTGTGAGCTCTGTCTATGTGGAGGCCCACAAAGAGGACGAAGTTGATGAAAAACCATGGTGGGTTTATATTGCAGGCACTCTTTTGCTTCAACACACTCCGCACTGTCCTGTGCATAAGGGCACTGAAGTCCAATAAACTATTTATAAAACAGTACCGCAGTCACAGGAGTGACAATGATGATGTGGCGCGATTAAACATCGCAACATCGCAAATAACAGTCTTCCTCTTTTTTTTATCTTCCAGGGACAGAAGCAGTGGTGGTCATTCCCTTCAAAGTGCCGGAGCTGACAGTGTGTCCTCGTCTCTGGGTTACTCTCAGAAGGTCTCCATTGACATCATCTCCAATGTGGAGGAAGCCATGCGTTTGGCCTTCCCTCAGCTCTCCACAGCTCCCTGGATCTTCGTTGCCCACAGCAACTCTGGTTACAATCCAGTCGCTGGAACCTCCAGCCCTTCTTTTTTTGAGAACATGACATATTCCATGTCTCCTCCTTCTGGGAGCCAGGGGTTAAACCCTGTCAACCCGCCTGCTGTACTTAGTGAGTCCTTCTACAAACCCAGCATGTTGTGGGGTGTGGTACACAACCCTTTTCCAGATTCTCAGGTGCCTATTTTCCAGCTGACTGGACAGAGGCAGCCTTTTGATTCTTCCCATGTGAAAACTGACTTTTCTTATCAGTCTTGGAACACCGATTCTGGGATCTCGTCCCAAACAGAGGCTATGCAGGTAGACCTCTCGTATAGCTGTTCACCAAGTGACACCACTTCTTCCTCCATCCTGCGTGGCTTCGGCTCCTCTCAGTCTGGTGATGACTTAAAAGAGTCACTCCTAGTCGCAGCAGCTGACCGGTCCAGCATGATGGCACGTGTTCCCGGCGAGGAGAAACCGTCGTTCAAATTCTGGAATTCAGAGGAGTCGTGCCCTTCCCCTGCCTGCAGCCTTGTATCCGTGGACGATGACTTTCAAGACTTCCAAAGTATGGTGAGGCGACCAGGAGTGCTCATTCCAACGCCGAGCAACAGTAGGCCCAGAGATTGGCTGGACAAGCTTTCTGAGACTCCCTACACTGGAATGCCTCAAAGAACCATAGATGAAGCAAGCACCTTAACCCAAACAACACAAGCAGGCCAGGGTATTCTGGACACTCAAGCCAACAAGGTTTCTCTTCTGCCTGCGGATCAGCACAAGCTAATCATTATTAGTGATTATCATAGTGTTTAATTAGGTCTGAAACCATTGACTTAATGGACCTTAAGACCCATAATGTAAAGAGATTTAAAGTTGTATTGAATTGAGAGCAAGGGCACAAAGCGTGGCCCACTGAACTGAATGGTTTTAACATGGAACAATATTTTGGTTAAATATGTAATATAAAGTAGGTGACACACGTGACACATTGTGTGTGTGTGTGTGTGTGTGTGTGTCAGAGTAGAGATGGTTGGTTTTTGTATAGTTAACTAAAATATTTTTCTAAAATGTAAAGACAAACCATCATGTGGACTTTTGTAAATATAAAGCACTTTCATATATTTCTTCACTTGGACTGTTATAATAATGATGTTATAATGTTATAAACGAGAAATAAACTGTGTACTATAACTGTTAAAAAGTAAAAAAGATGTAACAATTGGGTGAAAGGCAACAGGTTTGCCATGCACTGTTTGCATGTAATGTAGAATTACTTATTTTGAAAGGTATAATATGTATCTCCTGTCGCTTGCATCAAGCTCCTTCGAGAACACGCAAAGCATTGTTTATACAAACAGTTTTCAACGTATATACCTGGTCAATCCACCAGGTATATACGGACAGACACATGGCTATGTGTCTGTTATTACCCACTCATATCATGGTGATAACATGATAGGAGTGGTGGTTGGAATTTAGAGAATAGTCTGCTCTTGTACTGTACTGGCATCTATAACATGATACAACATATATACAGTGTTGGAGCTCCCTCAGCTGGACATGCTGTGTATGTTCTCTAGTGTGTTGTAAACATTTTTGTGTGTCTTATATTGAACTACAATAAAACGTCTAAAATCAAATTGTTATAGTAATCCAAAGCTAAAATCATAGTTAGTTCATCCGTAATACAGTGAAGAAGCAGGTCTCAATATACACCCGGTGAAATAACCTCTCAGCATGGTTGCCATGTCAGTGAAGTCAATGTAAGTGTCTCGGGGCCTTTCTCAATACCAAGGAAGGCAGGTTTGGACTTGGCAAGTTCAAGGACGAGAGGACACAGTAATGAAACTTAGATTTTAATCTTTTGTGGTATCGTTTCGGGCTTGGTATGACCCAGAGAGTGGTAAATGTTCAACAAGTGGTTTATTCAGAGACACAAGGTAAACAAGCTTAAAGAAGTGGTTCATGAAGCATCTCTCAAATACAGTTAAATAGCAAATAAGCCACGTTTACAGGTTCTTCATAAGTAATTAATAATTTCTGAGACCCATACACTTCAGAAGAGTCTGTTGGCAGCAGTAGCCTAGGATGTAGTTAATAAGTATGTTAACATTATAACTTCACGCAGAGCAGCAACTTCAAAAGTGAACACTGAATCCTTGGTGGAGTTAACCTGTATTACACATGTTGTCGCCGACTGGCAAGTTGACTTGACTTGCATGACACCTATATTGTATCTATCGTGAATATGATATGAGTTAGGGTTAGTTGATTGTGTATTTGATTTTAATTAGATGCCTAATAAATATAGTTTTGATCACAATGTATCAATGTTCATCCAGATGTTAAATAAATACTGTTGTGTGGGGGAAACTCACATCTCCGTCTCATGGTCTTATCTGTGTATTTGGGGGACCTGGTTTATAGCATCATTACACACCAATCTACTTTTCTTGATATATAACATGTTCAAGGTAGCGTTGTCGACTTCACTATTGTTTAACGTAGGGATAGGGTACTGATCTTTACACACCCACACATTACACAGGGTCTGGAGAGGACAGAGCAGAGTGGCCTCATGTCTGGGTGTCTACAAATTTGTGACGCCAACCCCAATACTGACACAGCTGCATGTTTGGGAATCTGATTCCGTTGTGGTAGCTTTCCACCATCTGCTAGCTACATTTTGGTCTACTGTAACTACCAAATATGTCTGACACCCTACTTTGTATTTATCAACCATAGGAAAAGCAGCACTGTGCAGGACAAACCACCTGATTTGTACAAGTGGGGTTTTCAAGTCACGCTTACCTCAGAATAATGCTATATGTATCTCTGTTGTGAGTTACAAAACTGCAAAAGCATTTCAACGAGAAGGGGATTTTCTGTGAATTTAATTTTTTTTGCTAAATGTTGTACAATCAATTGACTACTATAATATAAACATTCTGCTGTGATAATCTTATGATTCTTATTCTTATTTTGAATATATTTCATTAGAACCAAGACACAGAGGAAGAGCAGAGAATTCCAAGATAATGGCTGCCAAACACTTTGAATTGAAGGTTAAAAGTATAGATCATATTGAGGGAGTTGTGGTTGTTACACAATGTATTATTGTCTTGTTTGCTGCCATATGGAATTATGTTTTGCTTGTTGTTTGTTTTCTGTAGTTAACACAAATTCTTAAATCTTCAGCTCTCTGATAGGTCATTTTTGACCATGACTTTCATCCTGTTCTCTATCACACAAGGTGAGTACATGGAAATAATTATTTTTACTTGTTATGTTTTTAAATTTAAAAGGTATGCTGACAAATGACAGAATACATGTTAGTATATCAATGCTATATATATTTTTTTTTTTTTTTGGATTGTCATAGTCTACTTGGGTTATTCATTCAGTATCATTTCACATATGGCACCAACTAGTTTTGTGAAGGAAAACATTTACCAACATTAAAAAAAAAATTCTTCTAATTTTGTTCCCAGCTCAGAGCTTGAACCCTCTTCTGAACTGTTCTGAACCCACCAATCTAGCCCTGCTGGAAGCACTGGCACCAGTCTTTGATTTACGCTTCATACGACCTGTCATCAACATCAATAATTACACAGAGGTCAATGTATCCTTTACCATGTATGGAATTCTGGGAGTGGTATGTTCTGTTTTAAAACTATTATTAAAAGGATAGATACCTAGGTTGGTCTAATAACTTTTTGAATTTAAATCTCAAAATTATTATTTAAGAAGCATGTGGTATTTTTCAATTGTGAAAGTGAGCAATTAATATATGTTAAAGTAGAATATAACTTTGTATGGAACAGGTATTTCAGATCTAAGCAACATTTTGATAGAAAGCCCTTTATATCTCTACATCTTTGTAGCCAGAGATTCATATTTGACATACAGTTTGCTACTAAAGATTGATACACTTCATTTGCAATTTCCTTTTTTCCAGGATGAAAAAGCTCAACTCTTGACAACTTATATTTGGCAACAAATTGTGAGTATGCATACCAAATAAACAAAATAGCCATAGTCATTATCTGGATATTTCTGTTAAAAAACACAATTTCATATTGTATTAAAATCCATTGTTTAAAGTAAAAACATGGTTATGGTTCCAGGTATGGAAGAATGAGTTCATCAGCTGGGATCCAGAGCAGTGCGGCACAAAACAGATTACGTTACCTAGAACCCAGTTTTGGACACCAGATATGGTTATCAATGAATTGTAAGATCCATGCAACTACAATAATTAAGTCTGAAACACAGAGACAAATCTTATGTTGTTACATGTGTTGATTATGCCTTAAACTTCCATGATCTACACAATTTGAACCAAACTATTCCATTGCTTTTATCCCAACTCATTCATGTGAACCTCGGGAGTTGAAAATGTATATTCAATTAAGGAACATATTTATTTTCCTAAATCACTGTTACTACTCTAACCTAATAAAACTACTCTAACCAATCAAATCTCAAGGTAAAAGTGGTGACATGATGACCCCTTATCTGCAATACAAGGCCTTTGATATAAATTTGATATAAAATAATAATAATAATAATACTGATCTCTTAAAAAAGATGTCAATGAGCTGGAAAATGTTTTCTTTTTGCCGTCCTACAGTGTTTCTCAAAACACAGCCCCATTTGTGCCGTATGTACATGTCAATTCTGATGGCAAGATCTACGACCACAGCCCTGTCAGAGTGGTTAGCTCCTGCAGACTGAACATCTACACCTTCCCCTTTGACGTCCAGAACTGCACTTTCACCTTCAGCTCCTACACCCCCACAAGTAAGACACCACATAGATAGAAAAAAATATTCTTCAAATTTCCAGAACAGAAACAAAGAATAGAGTAACCCATATGCCATATAGTTTATAGTCGTTAATAGTTTGCCTCAGTGAGGATTGACTAGTGCGAGATTACCCAATCGGTCATGGTCATGCAAGCTTCCTTGTGATTTAACTATTGTCAGTCAAAGGAATTCTCCTGCTTTTTGGAAAATACCTTTATTTTCCCCTAACACATAGTAAAGACGATTCGCTCACGATTCAACGATTTAGTAAGTGAACAGTGAATCTAAAATCACAAAATCTGGATGGACTCTTTTTTTTGTGTGGTTGCAATTTACTCAAAGGATGCTCTGGTACGGTATTGTAGTTGTATTTTTGGTGTACAGTTGTATAACATCCTGTCCTCTCTCCTCCTTTTCAATGCTCTGCTCAACCTGTCAGCCAAGGACATCATGGTTGAACTCAACAAACCGATAACAGTGATTTGGAAGAACTCAGTGACTGTGATGACTACTGTAGGGGAGTGGCAGCTAATTGATATCACTGCTCGTAAAGAATTGCATGCTGTAATTAACATTGCCGAGCTCATATTTCACGTATGTTTGCTTTTTATATGTTCGGGAATAATAAAAATGATTCATTTATGATAACAAAAGGTAAAACAATGTATTTCTTCCTGGTGGACAGGGTAAATTAAAGGAACTAGTTAACGATATATATTCTTTTAAATGGCCCGACATACCCCATAGATTGGTCTGAGGCGTAAGTCCACTCTCTATGTGGTCAACCTGATCCTCCCCAGCTGCTTCCTGATCACAGTGGACCTCCTCAGCTTCCTGTTACCCCCACAGAGTGTGGACCGCTCAGCCTTTAAGATGACCTTAGGCTACACCATCTTCTTGTTGCTTATGAACGACTTGCTGCCGGTCACTGGCGACAGCATACCACTCATAAGTCAGTAGTACTCTTTTGTTCAGTGGGAGGTTAAAAATTAACTTCTATTGCTTAAACTGAAAAATAACCAGCACACTCACACTCTCTCCTATTTATTCCTAGATGTTTTCTTCGCTCTCTGCCTGGCGCTGATGGTGGCCAGTCTGCTGGAGACAATCCTCATCACCAACCTCTACTCAGGGTCCAGTCGCTTTGCTCCTGTCCCCCGCTGGGTGAGAGTAGTGGTCCTTCAAACCCTGGGATGTTGTGTTGGTCTGCCTCCAAAGACACCAAAAGACAATTCAACAGGTATGGTGTTGTTAGGCTAAGTTATGATTATATCGACAGACTGACTCATTATACATCAATAGACAAACACCCAAAACAAAAAGACAAAATAAAAGCTTTTTTGACATCTCTCCCATATAGATATGTATTCCAATGCTGTAAGGGAGGAGATCAAAGCTTGTAAGAATCCTCCAATACCCCTGGAGCTGGAAGACACAACCCCAGGCGAGTTGAGAAAGTTGGGGAGAGACCTCCGGGCAATCCGGCTGCAGGTGGACCAGCAGCTGAGAGGGGACCAGAAGTCTGAGGAGTGGATCCAGGTGGCTTCCATCATTGATCGCTTTCTATTTGGGCTCTACACACTCTTCATATCAGTCAGTTCTATAACTATGATCTGGATCTGGGTTGATTCAGCCAGACAATAGAAATGTTTTTTAGAAGGTTTTCACTCAGGTAATATAGTGAAAATAATTTTCTTTGTAGTCATATTTAAATAGAATTTGAATTGTTTTAATTCTAATCAATTTAGTCAGTGTGATTATTCTTGATTAGAGGTCCAATACACGATTAAAGCTTGCATTTATGTTAATTTTAAAGATGTATTATCGTTATTATTATTATTGTGTCAAATGCTTAATCCTTAATAAAACATGTAAAATAAAATTCAAAGTTGCATTGTTTGTGGTAACTTGAGCAGATATTGAAAACAAGGTTTTTAGGCTAAAAACACAGTTAAGACTGTTTAAGACGCCATTATAGTTCTCAGCTCTAATTCATTCTAGTGTCGCTTTTGCGACACTCATTCAAATCAATAACGAAAGCCTTGTTACGGTCTGAGCTTAACACCCAAGGGCTGGAAACAATCCGATTACTTGAATGAAGGTAATCGGATTTAATGAAAAGACAGGGAATAATTTAACAGGAATGTTGACTGTGCAGGCAGATATACGGGCGGGCAGGCAGGTAACCAGATAAAATAGAAACCAGTATGTTGAACAAAGTTGAACAAAATTGAAAAACAAAGAAAAACTTGATGAGTCAAAAATACTTGGTGACGGCAAACCTTACAGAAGTACTGTAATCCTAAACGGCCGCGAGTTTTACTGACGTGTAATGACAACCAACGATCCGGTAATGAGTGGATGGGAAGCCAGGGTTTAAATACACAGTTGGATGAAGTTATCGCCGGTGTGTAGAAGAAGAAGATGACGTGGACGAGAGACAGGTTAGTTGGAGCCTGGACCACACCGACACAAACACACACTGACAAACAGGAGCGAGAGACAGGCCCAGGCTAGGTGGAAGTGTACCCCTGGGTTAGGTCGGGAGCACACGGTGGAAGTTCCGGATCAAGGCTGGGTCAAGGATCTGGGAACGAGATCATCTCAGGGAAGGCTGCTGTGGACCGTAACCCTCTCAGTCCACTAAATACTAAAAACCTGCGCCCCCTGTGGCACACATCCATCAATGGCCGGACAGAGTAGGTAGGGTGGTCGATCATCCTAGGAGGGGCAACTGGCATTGGGGGGGGGGGGGGGGGGGGGGGGGGTCGAGGGCTGGAAGAGAAAGGCTTGATCTGGGAAAAATGGAAGGTGGGTGGAACCCGAATGAAAGCAGAGAGTTTAAGTGGGGCAGCACATACATACTACATGGGTTAATGACTCTTATATGAACCGACAAAGCAGGGAGCCAGCTTCTTGGAATCAACCCTTCTGCCCAGGAAGGTTCAGGTTCTGCAGTGTGGTGGTGGTTGGCATGCTCAACCACCACCACCATGCTCCTGGGATCATGTGGATGGGCGGAGCAGTGCGGTATTGGCACTTTTCCAGGTACTCTGGTAGCACGACATGTGGGCTTGAGGAACGGACGGAACCGCAATGTCCTCCTCCTGCCATCCAAGAGAACAGAGGAAGGGGGACATACCAGAGGAGGAATTGATGAGGGAGTTATGGCCGTACTGTGAGAGCTGGGAACTCCGGGTGAACCGATAAGCCGATGGGATGCATCTGAGAGCAGCCGCCCTCTCCTGGTTAGCCTGCTCCAATTGTCCATCCTTCTGTGGATAATAGCCTGAGGCAAAGTACCCTTGGCTCCCAGGGCCTCAGAGAAACCCTTCTAGGCCTGTGATATGAACTTAGAACCTCTGTCAGACGCAATGTCAAAAAGAATGCCATGAAATGACGGAAAACATGGTCCACCATGAGATTGGAGGTTTCACTTGCTGAGGGAAGTTTAGGCAAAGTGGGGTAATGTGCAGCTTTGGAAAAACAATCAATGATGTCGCCTTACATTCTGAGGGCAGTAGACCAGTGACGAATTACAGAGTGATATGGGACAATGGACGAGTAGGGGCAGAGGATGCAGAAAACAGGAGGGAGGTTTGTAGGAAGTCCTATTCTGTGTATAGATGGTGCAGGTGACGATAAATAACTTCACTCATGGGAGAATCAGAGGAATCAGAGTCTCCGGTTGGTTCCAGGATGACTGGTACATCATGTGGAATGAGCCCACTGGATAATCTCGGAGCGGACAGAATCACAAACAAACAGGAAATCGGGGGAATTTAGAGAGTAGTCTGCTCTTGTAAATAGTGTTGGAGCTCCCTCAGCTGGACATGCTGTGTATGTTCTCTAGTGTGTTGTACAGTAGACGTGTGCTGTTCAGTATGGGTGGTCTTATATTAAACAAAATATCTACACTAAAATTATTATTAGGTAATCCAAATCTAAAATGTGTATCAATTTCATAAATATATAACGTTGAAGAAGGTCTCAATACCCTTTGGCAGTAACCTCTTCTTTCAGCATGTTTTACTTTAGGTGAATAATTTCTGCCTTGTCAGAGGACAGAGCAGAGTGTCCTTATGTGTGGGTGTCTACACATTTGTGACGCCAACCCTAATACTCAGACAGCTGCATGTTTCTGGATTTAGGGAACTTGATACTGTTGTGGTAGCTTTTCACCATCTGCTAGCTACATTGTGGTCTACTGTAACTACCAAATGTGTCTGACACCCTACTTTGTATTTATCAACCATAGGAAAATCAGCCCTGTGCAGGACAAACCACCTGATTTGTACAAGTGGGGTTTTCAAGTCACGCTTACCTCAGAATAATCCTATATAATATATGTATCTTTGTTGTGACTGCAAACTGCAAGAGCATTTCAACCAGGAAGGTAATGTATCCACGTTCCTGTGATTTGGTTGATTTTAGCTACAATTTGTACAATCAATTGACTACTAGAATGTTAACATTCGGCTGTGATAATCTTATGATTCTTATTTACATACATATATATTCCATTAGAACCAACACAGAGAAGAAGAGCTGAGAATTGCAAGATTATGGCTGCCAAACACTTTGAATTGAAGGTTAAGAGTATAGATCATATTGAGGGAGTTGTGGTTGTTAGTTACACAATGTAATATCGACTCGTTTGTTGCCATATGGAATTATGTATTGCTTGTTTGTTTTCTGTAGTTAACACTTCTTAAATCTTCAGCTATCTGACAGGTCGTTTTTGAACATGGTTTTCATCATGTTCTCTGTCACACAAGGTGGGTACATGAAAGTATTTATTTTTACGTGTTATGTTTTTAAATAAAAAACAAGGGAGAGCTTTTACATTTCTTTGCTCAGCAACCAAATAATGCTTGCTGACAAATGACATAGAATACATGTTATTGTATCAATGCTATTTTAAATCTGTTATGTCTGCTAAATCCATATTATAACATTTTCAAGATCTTTCCTGGATTATGATGGACAGCTAAATCTTGACAATTTGAATGCGACTTTGAGTAAATATTAATTTAAACGCATCATTTTTAAAAACACATTTGATAGTCTACTTTGGTTATTCATTCTGTATCATTTCACATATGGCACCAACTAGTTTTGTGAAGTAAACATTAGCTAAAATTAGATTTTTTTTGTTTTTCTAATTTTGTCCCCAGCTCAGAGCTTGAACCCTCTTCTGAACTGTTCTGAACCCACCAATCTAGCCCTGCTGGAAGCACTGGCACCAGTCTTTGATTTACGCTTCATACGACCTGTCAGCAACTTAAATAATTACACAGATGTCTATGTATCCTTTACCATGTATGGAATTCTGGGAGTGGTATGTTCTGTTTTAAATATATAAAAATAATATATACATATACTGTGTGTGTATATATATAAAACAAATGAATTAACTGATTTCCCTGGGTACTGATTTATACCTGGGTTGGTATAATGACTTAAATCTCAAGTATTATTCATTTAAGAAGCATGTGGTCTTTTTTAAATTGCGAAAGTGAGCAATTAATAAATATTAAAGTATAATATATATGTATGAAACTGGTATTTCGGATCTAAGCAACATTTTGATAGAAAGCCCTTTATATCTATACACCTTTGTAGCCAGAGATTAATATTTTAAAAAGTTGGCTACTAAAGATTGATACACATAATTTGCAATTACTTTTTTTATAGGATGAAAAAGCTCAACTCTTGACAACTTATATTTGGCAATACATTGTGAGTATAAAAACTAAATAAACGAAATACCCATAGTCATTATCTGGATATTTATATTAAAAAACTCTATTTAATATTGTATTGAAATCCATTGTTAAAACACCTATTTGCTGCTAGTTGGCAATAGGACAAATGCATGAAATAGTTTGTGGTTCCAGGGATGGAAGAATGAGTACATCAGCTGGGATCCAGAGCAGTGCGGCATAGACCAGATTACGCTACCTAGGCGCCGGTTTTGGACACCAGATATAGTCATAAATCAATTGTAAGATCCATGCACAACTACAATAATTTGGTGTGAAACGCGAGTCAAAACATTTAGCTCATATGGTCTCATTGTCTTGTTATTTTGAACCTTAAGGTAAGGCAAAATTGTTTTCAAAGGAAAGAAAACACTGAAAGAGTTAATTACACATAAGCTCCAATGATCTATACAATGTGAACTGAACTATTCCTTTGCCATCAACCCAATCACTGTTATTTCTCTGACCAATCAAATCTCAATGTATAAGTGGTGACATGGTGACCCCTTCTGTGCCTTTGATATGAAAAGGTTTTTTTTGCTTTCTTACAGAGTGGCTAAAAACACAGCCCCATTTGTGCCTTATGTAAATGTCCATTCTGATGGCATGATCTACGACTACAGCCCTGTCAGAGTGGTTAGCTCCTGCAGACTGAACATCTACACCTTCCCCTTCGACGTCCAGAACTGCACTTTCACCTTCACCTCCTACAGCCACACAAGTAAGCATGGTTTCCACGTGTCCTTAAAAAGTCAAAAATCCAATTATCTGAATTCTGAGTTCTGATAATAGTTCTGTAAGAATGCAAAGTAGTTCTTGGACTTTTTTCGATTTTCCTTCATATCCTTTGTACTTTTTAATTCGATTTTTATAATTATGTAAGTATGGAGGTGATAGGTCTTAAATTGCATTCATTATAGCCTTTAAAAATGCGGTACAGTTGTATAACATCCTGTGCTCTCTTCTTTTTCCAATGCCCTCCTCAACCAGTCAAGGACATCAGGCTTGAATTCAACAACTCGATAGAAGAGATTATGAAGAAATCAGTGGCTGTGATGACTACTGTAGGGGAGTGGCAGCTAATAGATATCGTTGCTCATAAAGAAATTACACCTGGATTTCTATATGACCATCTCATATTTCACGTATGTCTACTATTTATATGTAATAATACAATTATTTTTTATGATAACAAAAGGAAAAACAATGTATTTCTTACTGGTGGACAGGGTAGATTAAAGGAACTAGTTAACGATAAATAATGATACTATTTGAAATGGTCCGACATAAAACTGTCTTTTTGTTAAACCCCATAGATTGGTCTGAGGCGTAAGTCCACTCTCTATGTGGTCAACCTGATCCTCCCCAGCTGCTTCCTGATCACAGTGGACCTCTTCAGCTTCCTGTTACCCCCACAGAGTGTGGACCGCTCAGCCTTTAAGATGACCCTCATCTTAGGCTACACCGTCTTCTTGTTGCTTATGAATGACTTGCTGCCGGTCACTGGCGACACCATACCACTCATAAGTCAGTAGTACTCTTTTGTTCAGTGGGAGGTTAAAAATGTACTTCTATTGCTTGAACTGAAAAGTAACCAGCACGCTCAAACTCTCATCAATTCCCAGATGTTTTCTTCGCTCTCTGCCTGGCGCTGATGGTGGCCAGTCTGCTGGAGACAATCCTCATCACCAACCTCTACTCAGGGTCCAGTCGCTTTGCTCCTGTCCCCCGCTGGGTGAGAGTAGTGGTCCTTCAAACCCTGGGATGTTGTGTTGGTCTGCCTCCAAAGACACCAAAAGACAATTCAACAGGTATGATTTTGTCAGGCTGAGTTATGATTATATCGACAGACTGAAGAAGATATACATCATATACACATACATCAATAGACAAACACCCAAAACAAAAAGACAAACTATACATTTTTCTCCAATAAAGATATGCATCCCAATGCTGTAAGGGAGGAGATCAAAGATGGTAAGCCCCTGGAACTGGAAGACACAACCCCAGGCGAGTTAAGAAAGTTGGGGAGAGACCTCCGGGCAATCCGGCTGCAGGTGGACCAGCAGCTGAGAGGGGACCAGAAATCTGAGGAGTGGATCCAGGTGGCTTCCATCATTGATCGCTTTCTATTTGGGCTCTACACACTCTTCATATCAGTCAGTTCTATAACCATGATTTATATCTGGGTTAATTCACGCAGACTATAGAAACGTTTTTCAGAATCAGAAGGTTTTCATTTATGTAATTTAGTAAACATAATTCTCTTTGTAGGCTGTCATCATATTTAAATATAATTTGAACTGTTTTTATTCTAATCAATTTAGTCAGTGTGATTATTCTTGATTAGAGGTCCAATACACGATAAAGGCTTGCATTAATGTTAATTTTAAAGATGCATTATTATTATTGTGTTAAATGCTAAAACCTTAATAAAACATGTAAAATGAAATTTTACATGTTTTGCATTGTTTATGGCAGAGGTGGGCAAACTACAGCCCACGGGGCACATGTGGCCTGCTGGGCGGTTCTGAGTGGCTAGGGTTAGGGATAGGGTTAGGGAACATTGTGCAGTGCTGGTGCCGGTAACTTCGTTCATCTCTTATTTGTGCATTGTTTATGTATTTACTGGATTCACTCATGTGCACAATTTTTTATTAACCTTTGCTTTACCCATTGAGATTTAAAATCTCTTTTTCAAGAGAGTCCTGGCCCTGGCCATGAAAGCAGCATAAACATAAAAGTTTTACATTTAACATTTAAAAAACAAAATTTACAAAATACAATACAAGACACAAAACACAATAAGACAAATCACAATAAAGCATCAATTCCATTTGTCAGTAAGTCAGTGCTCACTAACCGGACATGTACAGTTTGTGGTTAAATAGTCCTTAATCCTACAATGCTTTCATAAATGTCAAACTAAAGGGTTGCAAAGATAGAGGTTTGTTATCTCATTGCATTAACACAAGAAACATTCAAAAGGAGTTGTGGCTTAACATTCACAAACCAAAATGTGACTGTAGCAGCGGTACAACAACAAAGAGGTCGAGTTGGGACATTTGGAACCTACCATTCGGGCATTGTTGGCAGTTTTGCAGTTGCTTAATTTTTGTTATTTTTATGCACAGTAGGTGCCACAGAATATTAATTGCAATCTCAATAAAGAATCGCAATTACAATATCGGCCAAAAAATAACCACAGTTAACCATTTTTTCAGAATCGTGGAGCCCTATCAGAGACACTGAAAAAGGTATTTTGGCAGCAGTAATGCGTAAAAGATGGCTTGTGTAATTTATAAAAGGGTGTGTCTATTTTCATAAGCAAACTAGAAGACATGTCACACAGAATAAAGGTCTGTGGCATAACTATCAGTAAGCAGGTCGCTCCAGTGCTTATGGGCCCGTCATTGGCTTGTTATGCCACTGCTGATAGTTGTGTCAAATATTGACACAATGAAAGCATTTCAAACAGCTATCATAATTCTAAGGTACTACAGAAGTCATTCTGCTGAAAACATTTTGCCTTGTGTGCATCCCATCAAATATACTGGACTCATTTAATAATGGATATGAAAAAAGGCATTAACTGTATCTCCTTCTGCTTGATGTTGCTTCATGGTAAGGCAAATTATTGTTGTTGTAAGGTTACACATTTAATGGTAGTTTGTGTCTTTCTAAATGGTAGAAAGACACAAACAACATTAACACAGACACAATTACTCTTTTGTTTAAATTATGTGCTAGTTACTATCAAACATAGAAATGCAACCGCAATCATTCAATCAAGCTAGTATTATATAACATACCAAACCTTGTACTGCTTGCTGTCCATTTAAACAGCAACGGTAGAGGCAGTGAATTGTACCAGTCCAAGTCCTGAGTCCCTGTTTGATACACTGGCGCAAATATTATTTACAAAGAAACATCTACGCCCAGTGAAAAGCTTTGCAACACCAACAAATGTCTCGGTCTCTATCACTTTGGTTGGAATTCTGGGAATAGTAAGTGCATTATTTTGTTGAAGTACATTTTTAACTGATGATTGAGTTATATATTAAAGTTAAATCATGGTGTAACTAAATTAATCTCTCTTATCTAGAATGAAAAAGCACAATTACTTACAACTTTCCTATGGGTTGTACAGGTGAGTAAATACACTTTAATTCGTAAATTGACTACTACTAAATAGTTGTGCAATTTTCAAATTACAGTTTAAATGGGTCCTATTGTACAACTTTTTCTGTAAAACCACTCTCACCTTGTCCGTCTTTCTGGAGCTTGTACAGCAATTTTATATAAAAACTATATATATATATATATATATATATATATATATATATACACTATATAACTTTTTTTATTATTGTATACACTAGCAGGTGCTTGGCTCTTGAGAACCATTGGCATACATGGATCGTTTTTGCAACTGTCTCAATGCTTTTCAAAAGCGGTGTTGTTCACACTTTTTGTATCAGTGATGTGTGTCACTTTAATAATTGTACCTATTAAATTAAAGAGGTTATCAATAATGACACAAAATAATGCTTTCAAACTGCTTCTTTAGGAGTGGAACATTGAGGGTCTGAGCTGGGATGCAAAGGAATGCGGTTCACATCGAGTTTCTCTTCTACGTGAAAACCTGTGGGTACCAGACATCCACATATCAGAGTTGTAAGTCTCAAAATGGAAACATTAGTAGGTAAACAGATTAATCAACGCAATTTAAAGGAAAAATGGATTGAAGGAGGGGCATCAGGCTTGGATGGAGGAGGATGGATTGAAGAGGGCCGTCACAAAGGTTAAAGGTGACATATTATACCACCAGGTGTGAGCGTGATTAGGCCTCTTCTGACATCACAAGTTGGCGTGTCCACCTTGATGTATGACGGAGAGATGAGCAACGTTTGATACAGTCCACTGGGTACGCTGGTAGACTGATCTATCCAGCACACATCTAGGTGGACACACCCACTTGGGATGTCAGAAGAGGCATTGTAATGACTAATCACACTCTCACCTGGTGGTATAATAATATGTCACCTTTAACTTGCTTCATGGAACAATTTATTAGTTTCAAGCATGAAATGGATGTGGTAATCAACACATTGATAAGTGTTATTCTCCAATTTACTTTATTTATTAGAAAGTATTTAATTTAATTTAATTCTGTTACAGTATGGATGAGGACCAGTCCCCCTTCACTCCCTACGTCTACTTAGACAACCAGGGTCACGTATACGATGATAAACCACTCAGAGTGGTGAGCTCCTGCAATTTAAGACTCCTCAACTTCCCCTTTGACGTCCAAAACTGCAGCCTGACTTTTGGATCCTACTTGCACTTTGGTGAGCCTTTGGTTGAATGAACACATTAACATGTGAACAAATAGTAAAACAAACAGAGGTATAAAGGTTGGAACTGTTGGACCCCATTGGAACTGTTATTATTTGATTATTTGCGTTTTCAGATACTGATATCCGTGTGCTTATGGGCAACTCAGCAGAAGACATTCTGATTGAGTCCAGAGAAGTCTTAGAGACTGAAGGAGAATGGGAGCTCATGGATATTAAAGCTGCACCATCTTTTTTAAATTTAACGGAAGGAAGATACCAGGAGGTACGATTTCATGTAAGTAAAGCTTATTTCGTTATTTTGTGTTAAATTGAAATACTTGCATAATATACATGTTTACTGTGATTAACTTGATAACACATGACTCCATATGTAACATTTTATTAAATTCATAGGCATTGTAATAGTTTGAGTGTTCGACGGAGACAAAAAATCTGAAGCCCACAGGAGCATGTTTTGTCGATTTGATTGTACCTATCAAAATCAACTTAAACCTACCAATTAAGTCACAATTTGGGTAATTGAAGGAACGTTTTAGGAAGAAACTGCAGGTACCTCCCTGTTTGTGGCTAAACAAGTTTAGAAACTGCACATTGGCAAAACATTTTATTTCACAAAAATGCATTTCAAACTTTATACTCTCTCTTCCAAATGTTCATCCTGTTCATTTTGGATACAGTATAGAATCCTTGTGCACTACTTCTTTTTCTCACAACAGATTGTGATAAGGCGTAGATCCCTTATCTACGTGGTCAACCTGCTCATCCCCAGCTGCTTCCTGGTCACAGTGGACCTCTTCAGCTTCCTGTTACCCCCTCTGAGTGTGGACCGCTCAGCCTTTAAGATGACACTCATCTTAGGCTACACCGTCTTCTTGTTGATTATGAATGACTTGCTGCCCATCACAGGGAACACCATACCCATCATCAGTAAGGGTTTCTACTTGCCAATGCCTACTACCATGCCAAACTTTTTAAACCTCACGTTCAATGACCCACATTGTTGCAAAGCCTAGGACATATTTCATAAAGTGAATTATGCTCCATCTAGATATAGCCTTTTGGAAACCTGCTATTTTAAAGCAGGTTTCCAAAAAAATAATTCTTTAAGCTATATGCTTTAATAATATATAGGCTGTAATATAATAACACTATATGTGATACATCATGAATCATCATGAAAACCTTTTGCATGGCAGCAGGGAAATAAGTTGTGCATTGTTTTTCTGCAGATGTTTTCCTCTCCCTCAGTCTAGCCCTGATGGTGGCCAGCCTTTTAGAGACCATAATTATCACCCATATCCAGAGCTCCAGTAACAAAAAACAAGTACCTCGCTGGGTTAGCATCCTGGTGCTCCAGTACATAGCCCCCGTCGTCTGCCTACCTTGTAAGACACAAAGCAACAGGGTCACAGTCCACCTCAACCCAAACCGTAAGCACTAATAACACCATCACTGTCTCTTTACTATAAAATTAATTTCACAATCAGGCAAATCAATTAGTTATATGATAATAAATGACATCTGTCTGTGGTCTATTTTGCTTGTATTTTCTTCTCACCCTGCTCTTTCCCAGATATCCAAGTAGTAACTAGTGTGGAGAATAACAACCTAGCGATACAGTCTCGGCTCAACTCAACTGATGACCAGCCAGTGAAATCGGCCCGTGATCCTGTGATGGAGGAACTGAGGAGGCTTAGCCAGGACCTTCTCTCCACCCGTCTTCAGGTGGCGAACCACTTGGAGGGAACACAGACCTCAGAGGAATGGACCATGATTGGGTCGGTGATTGACCGTCTGCTGTTCATCGTCTATTTTATCTTCATACTTTCCAGCGTCTTGTGTATCACCCTTATGTGGCTCAGAGAACACACAAACATTGTGTGCTAGTTGTCAGTAGTAGTTTCGTTTTGTAGTTTATCAGAGTTTTCTGTTTATAAGGTGGGCTGTTTTTGTAAGGTGGTAGCTAACTTGGTCAAGTGTGTCCGTTATAAGCCATGGATTTGCTGTATAGTAGCCTATCTGGCTAGATGATTCATGAATGGTGTGCAGAAAATTATCCCCTTAGCCAGAATCTTTCGCCTTTCACGTGGTTGTTACATAGGCCTGTAAAGATCGGTAGATGGAACACTACATAGATAAAACCTATAATATGTAACATGTCTGCATTAAAATATCCAAAAATGACGATACCTTTTGTTATATATTTTGTTGAGTTGCGCACTAACAGTATCCTAATTGTTTCCAACAATGTTCAAACACAAAGAAATCTGTAGTTGTATTCACAGTAACGCTGCTACATGGTCCCATGTCAATGGCCTGATATACGCTTTCCCTCTAACTTCAGGGTTACAAGTTAGAAGTTCTTAACCCTTGCATCCATCTATGACTTTAGTATCTTCATATGGGCTCTTGCTACACGCTACTTTTTTCCCTTTTGCAAAATGGGTCAAGGTGAAGGATTGCTTCGTCATCTATCCAAACAATGCAGTGCGATCCCGCTAAAGTAAAGTTGTTTAACCACGCAGTTTCATCACACATTTGTTTACCTCGTTCACATCACCTCCGCCAGTGAGGGCGTGTCTGACGTATGGGGGAGTAGACACTCTTGGCTTTTTGACATATCCACGTCGTGGGGTTGTATCACAAAGACGATTTCATTGGACAGAGTCCAAGTAACGTCCCAGTAGTGTATTTGCATAACCACGATCTGATTGGCCGATAGATCCGTCCCTGGCCAAAAAGTTGGAAGAGAAAGGCTTGATCTGGGAAAAATGGAAGGTGGGTGGAACCCGAATGAAAGCAGAGAGTTTAAGTGGGGCAGCACATACATACTACATGGGTTAATGACTCTTATATGAACCGACAAAGCAGGGAGCCAGCTTCTTGGAATCAACCCTTCTGCCCAGGAAGGTTCAGGTTCTGCAGTGTGGTGGTGGTTGGCATGCTCAACCACCACCACCATGCTCCTGGGATCATGTGGATGGGCGGAGCAGTGCGGTATTGGCACTTTTCCAGGTACTCTGGTAGCACGACATGTGGGCTTGAGGAACGGACGGAACCGCAATGTCCTCCTCCTGCCATCCAAGAGAACAGAGGAAGGGGGACATACCAGAGGAGGAATTGATGAGGGAGTTATGGCCGTACTGTGAGAGCTGGGAACTCCGGGTGAACCGATAAGCCGATGGGATGCATCTGAGAGCAGCCGCCCTCTCCTGGTTAGCCTGCTCCAATTGTCCATCCTTCTGTGGATAATAGCCTGAGGCAAAGTACCCTTGGCTCCCAGGGCCTCAGAGAAACCCTTCTAGGCCTGTGATATGAACTTAGAACCTCTGTCAGACGCAATGTCAAAAAGAATGCCATGAAATGACGGAAAACATGGTCCACCATGAGATTGGAGGTTTCACTTGCTGAGGGAAGTTTAGGCAAAGTGGGGTAATGTGCAGCTTTGGAAAAACAATCAATGATGTCGCCTTACATTCTGAGGGCAGTAGACCAGTGACGAATTACAGAGTGATATGGGACAATGGACGAGTAGGGGCAGAGGATGCAGAAAACAGGAGGGAGGTTTGTAGGAAGTCCTATTCTGTGTATAGATGGTGCAGGTGACGATAAATAACTTCACTCATGGGAGAATCAGAGGAATCAGAGTCTCCGGTTGGTTCCAGGATGACTGGTACATCATGTGGAATGAGCCCACTGGATAATCTCGGAGCGGACAGAATCACAAACAAACAGGAAATCGGGGGAATTTAGAGAGTAGTCTGCTCTTGTAAATAGTGTTGGAGCTCCCTCAGCTGGACATGCTGTGTATGTTCTCTAGTGTGTTGTACAGTAGACGTGTGCTGTTCAGTATGGGTGGTCTTATATTAAACAAAATATCTACACTAAAATTATTATTAGGTAATCCAAATCTAAAATGTGTATCAATTTCATAAATATATAACGTTGAAGAAGGTCTCAATACCCTTTGGCAGTAACCTCTTCTTTCAGCATGTTTTACTTTAGGTGAATAATTTCTGCCTTGTCAGAGGACAGAGCAGAGTGTCCTTATGTGTGGGTGTCTACACATTTGTGACGCCAACCCTAATACTCAGACAGCTGCATGTTTCTGGATTTAGGGAACTTGATACTGTTGTGGTAGCTTTTCACCATCTGCTAGCTACATTTTGGTCTACTGTAACTACCAAATGTGTCTGACACCCTACTTTGTATTTATCAACCATAGGAAAATCAGCCCTGTGCAGGACAAACCACCTGATTTGTACAAGTGGGGTTTTCAAGTCACGCTTACCTCAGAATAATCCTATATAGTATATGTATCTTTGTTGTGACTGCAAACTGCAAGAGCATTTCAACCAGGAAGGTAATGTATCCACGTTCCTGTGATTTGGTTGATTTTAGCTACAATTTGTACAATCAATTGACTACTAGAATGTTAACATTCGGCTGTGATAATCTTATGATTCTTATTTACATACATATATATTCCATTAGAACCAACACAGAGAAGAAGAGCTGAGAATTGCAAGATTATGGCTGCCAAACACTTTGAATTGAAGGTTAAGAGTATAGATCATATTGAGGGAGTTGTGGTTGTTAGTTACACAATGTAATATCGACTCGTTTGTTGCCATATGGAATTATGTATTGCTTGTTTGTTTTCTGTAGTTAACACTTCTTAAATCTTCAGCTATCTGACAGGTCGTTTTTGAACATGGTTTTCATCATGTTCTCTGTCACACAAGGTGGGTACATGAAAGTATTTATTTTTACGTGTTATGTTTTTAAATAAAAAACAAGGGAGAGCTTTTACATTTCTTTGCTCAGCAACCAAATAATGCTTGCTGACAAATGACATAGAATACATGTTATTGTATCAATGCTATTTTAAATCTGTTATGTCTGCTAAATCCATATTATAACATTTTCAAGATCTTTCCTGGATTATGATGGACAGCTAAATCTTGACAATTTGAATGCGACTTTGAGTAAATATTAATTTAAACGCATCATTTTTAAAAACACATTTGATAGTCTACTTTGGTTATTCATTCTGTATCATTTCACATATGGCACCAACTAGTTTTGTGAAGTAAACATTAGCTAAAATTAGATTTTTTTTGTTTTTCTAATTTTGTCCCCAGCTCAGAGCTTGAACCCTCTTCTGAACTGTTCTGAACCCACCAATCTAGCCCTGCTGGAAGCACTGGCACCAGTCTTTGATTTACGCTTCATACGACCTGTCAGCAACTTAAATAATTACACAGATGTCTATGTATCCTTTACCATGTATGGAATTCTGGGAGTGGTATGTTCTGTTTTAAATATATAAAAATAATATATACATATACTGTGTGTGTATATATATAAAACAAATGAATTAACTGATTTCCCTGGGTACTGATTTATACCTGGGTTGGTATAATGACTTAAATCTCAAGTATTATTCATTTAAGAAGCATGTGGTCTTTTTTAAATTGCGAAAGTGAGCAATTAATAAATATTAAAGTATAATATATATGTATGAAACTGGTATTTCGGATCTAAGCAACATTTTGATAGAAAGCCCTTTATATCTATACACCTTTGTAGCCAGAGATTAATATTTTAAAAAGTTGGCTACTAAAGATTGATACACATAATTTGCAATTACTTTTTTTATAGGATGAAAAAGCTCAACTCTTGACAACTTATATTTGGCAATACATTGTGAGTATAAAAACTAAATAAACGAAATACCCATAGTCATTATCTGGATATTTATATTAAAAAACTCTATTTAATATTGTATTGAAATCCATTGTTAAAACACCTATTTGCTGCTAGTTGGCAATAGGACAAATGCATGAAATAGTTTGTGGTTCCAGGGATGGAAGAATGAGTACATCAGCTGGGATCCAGAGCAGTGCGGCATAGACCAGATTACGCTACCTAGGCGCCGGTTTTGGACACCAGATATAGTCATAAATCAATTGTAAGATCCATGCACAACTACAATAATTTGGTGTGAAACGCGAGTCAAAACATTTAGCTCATATGGTCTCATTGTCTTGTTATTTTGAACCTTAAGGTAAGGCAAAATTGTTTTCAAAGGAAAGAAAACACTGAAAGAGTTAATTACACATAAGCTCCAATGATCTATACAATGTGAACTGAACTATTCCTTTGCCATCAACCCAATCACTGTTATTTCTCTGACCAATCAAATCTCAATGTATAAGTGGTGACATGGTGACCCCTTCTGTGCCTTTGATATGAAAAGGTTTTTTTTGCTTTCTTACAGAGTGGCTAAAAACACAGCCCCATTTGTGCCTTATGTAAATGTCCATTCTGATGGCATGATCTACGACTACAGCCCTGTCAGAGTGGTTAGCTCCTGCAGACTGAACATCTACACCTTCCCCTTCGACGTCCAGAACTGCACTTTCACCTTCACCTCCTACAGCCACACAAGTAAGCATGGTTTCCACGTGTCCTTAAAAAGTCAAAAATCCAATTATCTGAATTCTGAGTTCTGATAATAGTTCTGTAAGAATGCAAAGTAGTTCTTGGACTTTTTTCGATTTTCCTTCATATCCTTTGTACTTTTTAATTCGATTTTTATAATTATGTAAGTATGGAGGTGATAGGTCTTAAATTGCATTCATTATAGCCTTTAAAAATGCGGTACAGTTGTATAACATCCTGTGCTCTCTTCTTTTTCCAATGCCCTCCTCAACCAGTCAAGGACATCAGGCTTGAATTCAACAACTCGATAGAAGAGATTATGAAGAAATCAGTGGCTGTGATGACTACTGTAGGGGAGTGGCAGCTAATAGATATCGTTGCTCATAAAGAAATTACACCTGGATTTCTATATGACCATCTCATATTTCACGTATGTCTACTATTTATATGTAATAATACAATTATTTTTTATGATAACAAAAGGAAAAACAATGTATTTCTTACTGGTGGACAGGGTAGATTAAAGGAACTAGTTAACGATAAATAATGATACTATTTGAAATGGTCCGACATAAAACTGTCTTTTTGTTAAACCCCATAGATTGGTCTGAGGCGTAAGTCCACTCTCTATGTGGTCAACCTGATCCTCCCCAGCTGCTTCCTGATCACAGTGGACCTCTTCAGCTTCCTGTTACCCCCACAGAGTGTGGACCGCTCAGCCTTTAAGATGACCCTCATCTTAGGCTACACCGTCTTCTTGTTGCTTATGAATGACTTGCTGCCGGTCACTGGCGACACCATACCACTCATAAGTCAGTAGTACTCTTTTGTTCAGTGGGAGGTTAAAAATGTACTTCTATTGCTTGAACTGAAAAGTAACCAGCACGCTCAAACTCTCATCAATTCCCAGATGTTTTCTTCGCTCTCTGCCTGGCGCTGATGGTGGCCAGTCTGCTGGAGACAATCCTCATCACCAACCTCTACTCAGGGTCCAGTCGCTTTGCTCCTGTCCCCCGCTGGGTGAGAGTAGTGGTCCTTCAAACCCTGGGATGTTGTGTTGGTCTGCCTCCAAAGACACCAAAAGACAATTCAACAGGTATGATTTTGTCAGGCTGAGTTATGATTATATCGACAGACTGAAGAAGATATACATCATATACACATACATCAATAGACAAACACCCAAAACAAAAAGACAAACTATACATTTTTCTCCAATAAAGATATGCATCCCAATGCTGTAAGGGAGGAGATCAAAGATGGTAAGCCCCTGGAACTGGAAGACACAACCCCAGGCGAGTTAAGAAAGTTGGGGAGAGACCTCCGGGCAATCCGGCTGCAGGTGGACCAGCAGCTGAGAGGGGACCAGAAATCTGAGGAGTGGATCCAGGTGGCTTCCATCATTGATCGCTTTCTATTTGGGCTCTACACACTCTTCATATCAGTCAGTTCTATAACCATGATTTATATCTGGGTTAATTCACGCAGACTATAGAAACGTTTTTCAGAATCAGAAGGTTTTCATTTATGTAATTTAGTAAACATAATTCTCTTTGTAGGCTGTCATCATATTTAAATATAATTTGAACTGTTTTTATTCTAATCAATTTAGTCAGTGTGATTATTCTTGATTAGAGGTCCAATACACGATAAAGGCTTGCATTAATGTTAATTTTAAAGATGCATTATTATTATTGTGTTAAATGCTAAAACCTTAATAAAACATGTAAAATGAAATTTTACATGTTTTGCATTGTTTATGGCAGAGGTGGGCAAACTACAGCCCACGGGGCACATGTGGCCTGCTGGGCGGTTCTGAGTGGCTAGGGTTAGGGATAGGGTTAGGGAACATTGTGCAGTGCTGGTGCCGGTAACTTCGTTCATCTCTTATTTGTGCATTGTTTATGTATTTACTGGATTCACTCATGTGCACAATTTTTTATTAACCTTTGCTTTACCCATTGAGATTTAAAATCTCTTTTTCAAGAGAGTCCTGGCCCTGGCCATGAAAGCAGCATAAACATAAAAGTTTTACATTTAACATTTAAAAAACAAAATTTACAAAATACAATACAAGACACAAAACACAATAAGACAAATCACAATAAAGCATCAATTCCATTTGTCAGTAAGTCAGTGCTCACTAACCGGACATGTACAGTTTGTGGTTAAATAGTCCTTAATCCTACAATGCTTTCATAAATGTCAAACTAAAGGGTTGCAAAGATAGAGGTTTGTTATCTCATTGCATTAACACAAGAAACATTCAAAAGGAGTTGTGGCTTAACATTCACAAACCAAAATGTGACTGTAGCAGCGGTACAACAACAAAGAGGTCGAGTTGGGACATTTGGAACCTACCATTCGGGCATTGTTGGCAGTTTTGCAGTTGCTTAATTTTTGTTATTTTTATGCACAGTAGGTGCCACAGAATATTAATTGCAATCTCAATAAAGAATCGTAATTACAATATCGGCCAAAAAATAACCACAGTTAACCATTTTTTCAGAATCGTGGAGCCCTATCAGAGACACTGAAAAAGGTATTTTGGCAGCAGTAATGCGTAAAAGATGGCTTGTGTCATTTATAAAAGGGTGTGTCTATTTTCATAAGCAAACTAGAAGACATGTCACACAGAATACCGGTCTGTGGCATAACTATCAGTAAGCAGGTCGCTCCAGTGCTTATGGGCCCGTCGTTGGCTTGTTATGCCACTGCTGATAGTAGTCAAATATTGACACAATGAAAGCATTTCAAACAGCTATCATAATTCTAAGGTACTACAGAAGTCATTCTGCTGAAAACATTTTGCCTTGTGTGCATCCCATCAAATATACTGGACTCATTTAATAATGGATATGAAGAAAGGCATTAACTGTATCTCCTTCTGTTTGATGTTGCTTCATGGTAAGGCAAATTATTGTTGTTGTAAGGTTACACATTTAATGGTACTTTGTGTCTTTCTAAATGGTAGAAAGACACAAACAACATTAACACAGAAACAATTACTCTTTTGTTTAAATTATGTGCTAGTTACTATCAAACATAGAAATGCAACCGCAATCATTCAATCAAGCTAGTATTATATAACATACCAAACCTTGTACTGCTTGCTGTCCATTTAAACAGCAACGGTAGAGGCAGTGAATTGTACCAGTCCAAGTCCTGAGTCCCTGTTTGATACACTGGCGCAAATATTATTTACAAAGAAACATCTACGCCCAGTGAAAAGCTTTGCAACACCAACAAATGTCTCGGTCTCTATCACTTTGGTTGGAATTCTGGGAATAGTAAGTGCATTATTTTGTTGAAGTACATTTTTAACTGATGATTGAGTTATATATTAAAGTTAAATCATGGTGTAACTAAATTAATCTCTCTTATCTAGAATGAAAAAGCACAATTACTTACAACTTTCCTATGGGTTGTACAGGTGAGTAAATACACTTTAATTCGTAAATTGACTACTACTAAATAGTTGTGCAATTTTCAAATTACAGTTTAAATGGGTCCTATTGTACAACTTTTTCTGTAAAACCACTCTCACCTTGTCCGTCTTTCTGGAGCTTGTACAGCAATTTTATATAAAAACGATATATATATATATATATATATATATATATATATATATATATATATATATATATATATCGTTTTTATATAGTGTATATATACACTATATAACTTTTTTTATTATTGTATACACTAGCAGGTGCTTGGCTCTTGAAAACCATTGGCATACATGGATCGTTTTTGCAACTGTCTCAATGCTTTTCAAAAGCGGTGTTGTTCACACTTTTTGTATCAGTGATGTGTGTCACTTTAACAATTGTACCTATTAAATTAAAGAGGTTATCAATAATGACACAAAATAATGCTTTCAAACTGCTTCTTTAGGAGTGGAACATTGAGGGTCTGAGCTGGGATGCAAAGGAATGCGGTTCACATCGAGTTTCTCTTCTACGTAAAAACCTGTGGGTACCAGACATCCACATATCAGAGTTGTAAGTCTCAAAATGGAAACATTAGTAGGTAAACAGATTAATCAACGCAATTTAAAGGAAAAATGGATTGAAGGAGGGGCATCAGGCTTGGATGGAGGAGGATGGATTGAAGAGGGCCGTCACAAAGGTTAAAGGTGATATTATACCACCAGGTGTGAGCGTGATTAGGCCTCTTCTGACATCACAAGTTGGCGTGTCCACCTTGAAGTATGACTGTATTGATACAGTCCACTGGGTACGCTGGTAGACTGATCTATCCAGCACACATCTAGGTGGACACACCCACTTGGGATGTCAGAAGAGGCATTGTAATGACTAATCACACTCTCACCTGGTGGTATACTAACATGTCACCTTTAACTTGCTTCATGGAACAATTTATTAGTTTCAAGCATGAAATGGATGTGGTAATCAACACGTTGATAAGTGTTATTCTCCAATTTACTTATTTTATTAGAAAGTATTTAATTTAAATTAATTCTGTTACAGTATGGATGAGGACCAGTCCCCCTTCACTCCCTACGTCTACTTAGACAACCAGGGTCACGTATACGATGATAAACCACTCAGAGTGGTGAGCTCCTGCAATTTAAGACTCCTCAACTTCCCCTTTGACGTCCAAAACTGCAGCCTGACTTTTGGATCCTACTTGCACTTTGGTGAGCCTTTGGTTGAATGAACACATTAACATGTGAACAAATAGTAAAACAAACAGAGGTATAAAGGTTGGAACTGTTGGACCCCATTGGAACTGTTATTATTTGATTATTTGCGTTTTCAGATACTGATATCCGTGTGCTTATGGGCAACTCAGCAGAAGACATTCTGATTGAGTCCAGAGAAGTCTTAGAGACTGAAGGAGAATGGGAGCTCATGGATATTAAAGCTGCACCATCTTTTGTAAATTTAACAGAAGGAAGATACCAGGAGGTACGATTTCATGTAAGTAAAGCTTATTTCGTTATTTTGTGTTAAATTGAAATACTTGCATAATATACATGTTTACTGTGATTAACTTGATAACACATGACTCCATATGTAACATTTTATTAAATTCATAGGCATTGTAATAGTTTGAGTGTTCGACAGAGACAAAAAATCTGAAGCCCACATGAGAATGTTTTGTCGATTTGATTGTATCTATCAAAATCAACTTAAACCTACCAATTAAGTCACAATTTGGGTAATTGAAGGAACGTTTTAGGAAGAAAATGCAGGTACCTCCCTGTTTGTGGCTAAACAAGTTTAGAAACTGCACATTGGCAAAACATTTTATTTCACAAAAATGCATTTTAAACTTTATACTCTCTCTTCCAAATGTTCATCCTGTTCATTTTGGATACAGTATAGAATCCTTGTGCACTACTTCTTTTTCTCACAACAGATTGTGATAAGGCGTAGATCCCTTATCTACGTGGTCAACCTGCTCATCCCCAGCTGCTTCCTGGTCACAGTGGACCTCTTCAGCTTCCTGTTACCCCCTCTGAGTGTGGACCGCTCAGCCTTTAAGATGACCCTCATCTTAGGCTACACCGTCTTCTTGTTGATTATGAATGACTTGCTGCCCATCACAGGGAACACCATACCCATCATCAGTAAGGGTTTCTACTTGCATATGGTTTTTACCATGCCAAACTTTTTAAACCTCACGTTCAAATGACCCACATTGTTGCAAAGCCTAGGACATATTTCATAAAGTGAATTATGCTCCATCTAGATATAGCCTTTTGGAAACCTGCTATTTAAAAAAATTCTTTAAGCTATATGCTTTAATAATATATAGGCTGTAATATAATAACACATATGTGATACACCATGAATCATCATGAAAACCTTTTGCATGGCAGCAGGGAAATAAGTTGTGCATTGTTTTTCTGCAGATGTTTTCCTCTCCCTTAGTCTAGCCCTGATGGTGGCCAGCCTTTTAGAGACCATAATTATCACCCATATCCAGAGCTCCAGTAACAAAAAACAAGTACCTCGCTGGGTTAGCATCCTGGTGCTCCAGTACATAGCCCCCGTCGTCTGCCTACCTTGTAAGACACAAAGCAACAGGGTCACAGTCCACCTCAACCCAAACCGTAAGCACTAATAACACCATCACTGTCTCTTTACTATAAAATTAATTTCACAATCAGGCAAATCAATTAGTTATATGATAATAAATTACATCTGTCTGTGGTCTATTTTGCTTGTATTTTCTTCTCACCCTGCTCTTTCCCAGATATCCAAGTAGTAACTAGTGTGGAGAATAACAACCTAGCGATACAGTCTCGGCTCAACTCAACTGATGACCAGCCAGTGAAATCGGCCCGTGATCCTGTGATGGAGAAACTGAGGAGGCTTAGCCAGGACCTTCTCTCCACCCGTCTTCAGGTGGCGAACCACTTGGAGGGAACACAGACCTCAGAGGAATGGACCATGATTGGGTCGGTGATTGACCGTCTGCTGTTCATCGTCTATTTTATCTTCATACTTTCCAGCGTCTTGTGTGTCACCCTTATGTGGCTCAGAGAACACACAAACATTGTGCGCTAGTTGTCAGTAGTAGTTTCGTTTTGTAGTTTATCAGAGTTTTCTGTTTATAAGGTGGGCTGTTTTTGTAAGGTGGTAGCTAACTTGGTCAAGTGTGTCCGTTATAAGCCATGGATTTGCTGTATAGTAGCCTATCTGGCTAGATGATTCATGAATGGTGTGTAGAAAATTATCCCCTTAGCCAGAATCTTCTGCCTTTCACGTGGTTGATACATAGGCCTGTAAAGACGGGTAGATGGAACACTACATAGATAAAACCTATAATATGTAACATGTCTGCATTAAAATATCCAAAAATGACGATACCTTTTGTTATATATTTTGTTGAGTTGCGCACTAACAGTATCCTAATTATTTCCAACAATGTTCAAACACAAAGAAATCTGTAGTTGTATTCACAGTAACGCTGCTACATGGTCCCATGTCAATGGCCTGATATACGCTTTCCCTCTTAACTTCAGGGTTAGAAGTTAGAAGTTCTTAACCCTTGCATCCATCTATGACTTTAGTATCTTCATATGGGCTCTTGCTACATGCTACTTTTTTCCCTTTTGCAAAATGGGTCAAGGTGAAGGATTGCTTCGTCATCTATCCAAACAATGCAGTGCGATCCCGCTAAAGTAAAGTTGTTTAACCACGCAGTTTCATCACACATTTGTTTACCTCGTTCACATTACCTCCGCCAGTGAGGGCGTGTCTGACGTATGGGGGAGTAGACACTCTTGGCTTTTTGACATATCCACGTCGTGGGGTTGTATCACAAAGACGATTTAATTGGACAGAGTCCAAGTAACGTCCCAGTAGTGTATTTGCATAACCACGATCTGATTGGCCGATAGATCCGTCCCTGGCCAAAAAGTTGAACATTTCTCAACTTTTGACGCAGGCCACGGAGCCCAAAGAACGGACGGACCCACAATGCATTTCGAGGGCGCCCCATGCGGAGTCATATGTTAAACATTTCACTGGTCTTACAACTAGGTCAGCATAGCCGTTTGACAGAGCAGAGACGCATAAGAAACAGCTGACTTGCACTTATAATGATCATAAACAGGACAAGAGAGACTACAACTCCCATGAGTAGTTGTTAAAAGATGCAATGGACGACTGGAGACTGAAGGTGTTAAAAAAAAAAAAAAACACACATATAAGTGAATGTGCATCTCAGTGTCCCTAAGTCAATTGTTTATTTCCAGGTGCCATTTGTCTAATTAAATATTGCATGACAAAATTGAAAAACGAAGTTAGTGGCTTTTTTTTGTTTATTATAAACTTGTATAAATAACGATCTTCAACTTAAAGCAGCAGAATGGGAATTTAAGGGGGTAATGTTTTACAATTGGATCTATTTGTGCTTTGCACTTTTTCAATGTACAACTCTGGAAACATAATTACAGAAGAACATAATTACAGGTATGTTTCTGGTCCGATCAAACGTGTTGTCTCTCGCTTGGCCTCTGGGGCCGGCCCTTCACTGGAGCAGCTCTCTCTGGATGAGTGTTTCCTTACTGCTCGACCGAGAGCCAACTGCTGGAACCTCCACCTACCAAATGCCACCACAGGGGCAACTCTGCCTGCTCTCTGTATTACACTATTATCATGCACTTTAGTGTATCATACATACAATATAAGAATCATGGTTATGTCTAGGATATTCTGGAGTCCAGCCATCCTACTGTTATGGCAGATCATCTTGGGGGAAACGGCACAGAGCTATGCCTTGCTCCCTGTTTTGTCAACGAGATATACTATTAAAAAAATAATTGCGCAAGTAGATGATGCTTTCAGAAAGGGTAAGGAGAAGCAGTACAAACTCAAGCATACCAGTAACCTTTGTTTATTGACATTTCCCTAACCATACAAATACCTATCATTTTACATAGTAAACACAAGGTACCCATGTGATGCTATGTTTCAAGTCACATATAATTCCAGGGGTGTAGTGACCCTGTGTTCAATATGACTTTCTCAAGTCGGTGCTTGAAGTTTGCTTTATAAACTAACAAGGGCTGATGGGTTTTGCAAGCAAGCCAATCAAATTGTTTGGAAATTGGTCGGAATCAAGAGAATCCATGACTGAAAATAGGGGAAATAATGGAGCTGAAAAAACGAATTCAGCTGATCTACCTCCATTTGATGTTGTATCATGGTAAGGTGCATTGTTATTGTTATTATAAGAATATATTGTTTATTTGGAATGGACCAACCCAAGCAGCAGCCGGGCCAATTCCTGGACCAACACTATTTGTAAAGGGCAGAACACTATTATTACAAATATTAATGCATCTGTTACTTATTTGGTATTTTATGTGGTAAGGATTTTTCAAAAAAGTATATTTGATGATCAATATTTAATGCTTAATGATTTTATTAACCCTTTGCTTCTCGACTGAATGTTTATTCACATAGCCACTGGGTCAGCTTTAAATTGCACCAGGCCAAATGCTGCATCCCTTTATGATGCACTTGAGGAAACAATATTTTCAAAGAACCATCTACGCCCTGTGAAACTGTTTGAAACACCAACGAATGTCTCCATCTCTTTCGTTTTGGCTGGAATTCTTGGAGTAGTAAGTGCACTTTTATGTCCATATAGATTATTTAACACATTTCGGTTCATTCCAAATCATGTGGCTTACTTAATCAAATTTCTCTTGTCTAGAATGAAAAAGCACAAACACTTACAACTTTCTTATGGCTTCGTCTTGTAAGTTAATATAATAAATTCATCAATTACCTTTCAATTTGTAAAATAAGAAACATTGCATTTTCTTAAAATAACTTATGTTGAATGTAGGAGTGGATCATAGAGGGTCTGAGCTGGGACGAGAAGGAATGTGGTTCAGAGAAACTGTCGTTTAAACGTGAACGCCTGTGGATTCCAGACATTTTCATCTTAGAGTTGTAAGTCAAAATTAAGTTGTGTATCGTTTGGATTAAAAGGAAATGGCTTGGATGTTTTGTCGCTCCACCAAACTATTTAGTAGTGTTGACTGCTAATATGCAACGTGATCTTGTTCAATCGCTTACCAACCTTTCACATGTTAACAACCCTGGCTGTGGCCAGTGCATCTTCCAGGTAGACACTGGGGGGCGCGTGTTGTGTCGTAACTCGACTTCATTAAATGCTTGCAAATATTTTGTATTTGAACAAAGTGGCGGTGCTTTCTCTGGGCACCTCTGTGGTGCTACGCGGGTTTGTTTTCAAACTCTAATCACACAGACTCTAATCAGGCCTGATGTGCGCCTCCCAAAAATTGTAACTTTGCGTAGAGGCAGTCGGCTAACTACATCATTTCCGGCTATCAGCTTTTCCGGTTCTCACTTCCCTAAACACAGCCATTTTTAAAAGTGTTTGAGTCAGTTGGCTGTGTGCACGTTTTTGAGAGTAGAAGATAGAATGGATAGCATGGACCAAATTGAAGAAGAGCTGAAGATGATAGACGTCACATGAGTCTTGGTCGGTCGGTCAGTCTTTACAAAAAACTTAGCGCCCCCTACCGTTGAGCCGATGAATTGCATGGCGACCCGTGACCTGACGTGGAACCAAAACAGGTTCACGGCGTCTAAGCGACTGCGTGGTCATTGCGTTGCGTCAACATGGAACCAAAAACCAACCTTAAGCGTCAGCAGGTGGTAAACAGTGGTCTTCTCTTGTGTCTCCAGCATAACACTGGGGAATCTGACCAGGAGTCAATATGTGACAGGTATTAGACGAGAACAGGCTGCAATATATCTCAAACATATAGTAACTATATTGACTCTGAGAGTTTCTTAAAATGTATCACCCATTTTCTTTATTTAGAAAATTGTTAAATAAATTAAAAATAAATGCTGATGTAGTCTTGTTTTTGATGACTTCATATTTCCTCTTACAAGGTGTCTGTCTATATTTTCAATCCGAAGCATGAATTTAACTAGGCAATCAAGAAATGGATTGATCATTTGCAACTCTTATTCTCGTCTGATTATATGATATGCTTGATTGCAGCATGGATGAGGACCAGTCCCCCATCACTCCCTATGTTCATATAGACAACAAGGGTCATGTAACTGATGAGAAACCACTCAAAGTAGTGAGCTCCTGCAAATTAGGAATTATCAAGTTCCCTTTCGACGTCCAAAACTGTACTTTATCCTTTGGATCCTTTATACATTATGGTAAGCCTAAAATAACGGAGGCACGAGTGAGCACATACATACACGTGTACAAAACATAAATAATTTGGTTGTACTATGTTTTCAGATTCTGAAATACGCATGGTTTTGTATAAGTCTGCAGAACTGATTCTGAGTCAGAGCAGAGACGCTTTACAGACTGAAGGGGAATGGGAACTCCTAAACATCACAGCAGCTGAAAGTTTGTATTCTTTGGATGGCGGAGGTTACCACGATATAGTATTCAATGTAAGTAAAGTATATTTCAGGTTTCTTATGCAAATAATTGCATAATTCAAATGATATGATCTATGTTAAACATGTGTTCACACAAAATATATTTTATTTGCCTTTTCTTGTGTGGTGTGTATGTCTTTGTGCAGGATACATTTATATTATAACTTTTGAAACCATCCAACAACAAAAATAGTATGTCGTCAGCATACATATATGCATGGCATAACAAGTAAATCAATATATTATGATAAATAAATTTATGTTTATGGGGAGACTACTTCATAATAATCACCAAGACTATCCTTTTTAATAATCCATGATGGAACCTTTGAGCACAACTTTTTTTTTTTGTCAAGTTAGATTCTGCTCAAGCGTAGACCAGGCCTCTATGTGGTCAACCTGATCATCCCCAGCTGCTTCCTGGTCACAGTGGACCTCTTCAGCTTCCTGTTACCCCCAGATAGTGTGGACCGCTCATCCTTTAAGATGACCCTCATCTTAGGCTACACCGTCTTCTTGTTGCTTATGAATGACTTGCTGCCGGTCACCGGGAATACCACACCCGTCATAAGTAAGCAACAACTCCACATTAACACTCGGTACAATTTGTGTGCAACATCAATCTCCCTTTCCTTTGTTGTTAATGCATTACCTCAAAATATATATAGGCTATAATTGTCAGTTGTTTTTGAACAGCTCCAGTAACCATTGAGCCAGTGTGTTTTTTTAACACCTCTGCTCACAGGAGTTAAGTCAAGTCACGACAATTTTATTGGTGTAACCCTTAATCGCATTTACAGGCTGCCTGAGTCTCTAAGGGCTTCACAGGCCCCTTGAGAGCCAATTATGCTGTAGTACTTATTAGATAGTTAGGTCATAATCATTGTTACGGCATAAATGCTGGACCATTTTACCCGTAATTCAACTGTCCCATCAAGTGATGTCATACCAGATAGATCAATGGTTCAATGGTTAGAATGATACATTTTTGTGTGCAGATGTTTTCTTCTCCATCAGTCTAGCTCTGATGGTGGGAAGCCTTTTAGAGACCATCATTATCATCCATATCCAGAAGTCCAGTAACCACAGTCATGTCCCTCGCTGGATCCGCATCCTGGTGCTCCAGTACCTAGCCCCAATCGTCTGCCTAACCCACAAACAACAAATCAGCCGAGTCACAGTCGACCTCAAACCAAACCGTAAGCACAGATTTATGTCAATGCACATGATCATGTCTGTCCCTGTGAAGACAAGAAACTTGCTACTGATTTGATCCTGACTAATATCAAACAGTTTAACTATAACTAGACTATGCTCAAAGATACATTTTACAAATCATTTTGTTCCTGAATAGTATTGGATTACTTATTTTTCCCCTTGATAACCTTAACGGGGCAAGTAAGTTACCATGAATGCCATCTTTCTGTGGTCAGTATTGCCAGTGCTCTTCTTACCCTCTTCGTTCTCAGCAACCCAACTAGTGACTACTGTGGACATTCAGGCTCCTTTCGGTATCCACAACCCAGAGATACAGCCTCGGCTCCTCTCAGTGGATCACCAGTCAGAGAAATCAGCCCATGATCCTGTGATGGAGGAACTGAGGAAGCTGAGCCAAGACCTTCGCTCCATCAGCCTTCTGGTGGAAAGACACTTCAAGGAACCACAGACTCCGTGCGATTGGAAATTTATCGGGATTGTTGTTGACCGGTTTCTGTTCTTTATCTATGTTCTCTTCATGATTTCCACCCTTGTCGCCATCGGCGTCTTGTGGTAATAATGTTTGAAATTGGCAATTCATTTGTTGTTTAGCAAATTATATATATTGCTGTGTTTGCTGGTGTTTGTGTGTGTGTGTGTGTGTGTGTGTGTGTGTGTGTGTGTGTGTGTGTGTGTGTGTGTGTGTGTGTGTGTGTGTGTGTGTGTGTGTGTGTGAGTGATAATGTATATCGCTCTGCTCTCAAGGGGCCTGTGAAGCTTAGAGACTAACTGATTAAGGGCTATACAAATACATTGACTTGACTTTGAGCCCTTGAGCCAATGCCCTTGAGTAGAGGTGTTAAAAAATACAATGGATCAGTGGTTACTGGAGGTGTTCAAAAACAACCTCACAACATGTTGGATTGGGGAGGGGGCACTGGGGGGTTTATAAGCCTTGTAAGAGTTGGGAGAGAAACAATGGGATTCATGTAACCAGCATGACTACATCATTTTTAAGTTTCCAGAACCTGATCTTAACTTCACTGCTATTAACAGGTAATGTTAATCGATGAGGCGGTTAAATATGATTTTTGTAATATCTCTTAATAACTGCCAGTTAAATCAAACTATATTGTATTGAAAAATAGTTCCATGTTATATTATGTTGTAAATTACATAAAATATTTGCTCTCACAGTTTTCTTGCATTTATTATTTTTGTCATTACTTATACTGCATGTCCTTTGGTTATACAAAATAACTATTAATATTAATAATATTTGTGTTATTTGGTCACAGTTTGGTCACAGAGACTAACTGTGCTTAAGGGCTAAACTAATTAATTTGTCTTGGACATCAAGTCAAAACATTGAATTGGGCCTCCAGCAATTTACCAAAGGTCATTTGGTCATGCATACATAGACTTAATTCTTAGTCAATATTGGTGTATGCCTGGTAACCAAAACAAATTCTTGCGTTGTTCTTATGATGTCATAAGGGGCAGATTTCCAAAACGGCTTGTAACGGCTAATCACACCACACCTGGTGGCATGTCATGGCACCTTTAAGGATGGCAGCTTCCTCATACGTTGCACCCGGAGAGATAATTGGGACCATTTATACATGTTACGCTCAGCCGAGCTCTCTTAGAACTCCTTTAAACATCTTGAACTGCCTTCTGTGGACTTGGATACAGAATAAACAGAATCTATATACAATATATAATAACTGAGGTCATATTTATACATTTCGCTTAACATACGCAAACATAAATAATAATAATAATAATAATAATAATAATAATAATAATAATAATAATAATAATAATAATAGTTTGTTTGTTATCGTATAACAAGTATACAAATGTATGACATGATTAATAATTGTGCGCTTCGATGCGGTTGCGTAATCCTTGGTTCATTGTTTTCCATCCGTCTCACTCCCTCTGTGCCAGGCTTGGTTTGCCAGGGCAAGTTGACCTGTAAAAAGGGGCACAGTGGGCCCACCTATGAGTCCATGCAAGACGTCTTTGACAAGAAGCCATTCAGGCCCGCGGTCAACCTCAGTAACCCCACCATAACCAACATCTCCTTCACCCTCTATGCAGTGCTGGGCGTGGTAAGCAACGCAGAGAGAACGCGAGTGAATCGAGCTCATGATAATGCACGGGTAGTATACCTTTGCTTATTCTGGTTTTACAGCAATTAGTTGGGTTTACTTGGACGGATTGAAAGGATTTTCCCTTTAAAAAGGTTGAACTGCCTTTGCCTTTGTGAGATCATCCTCGTCTCGTCAATCCTGTTTCTCTCTGCAGACTAGTCTGGCATTGTTCCCGTTGGAAGCCCCTTCTAAACATTTAATAATGAAAGGTCCAATCAGTGCTCAGGAGGAGGCTGTTCAGTTCATGACAAACAGATCGCCGCAGTCTGCTGAATTAAGTATAACTTTCCTCACAGTAGAATATTTTTTTGCTTAACTTCCAACACGCAAAGACTGTCTTATGTCGTTAAGTCTTTTTGAGCTTTGTGAACAATGAAGAGCGCCCCTATATTGTGAAGTCAATAGTTGCCCAGCTAAGGCCAGATTACAATTTTATTTTATTATTTATTGCAATGGTCTCACGAGGCTAAATCTGTAGAGTTATTATTTCAAATACTGTTATTATAGTGTGTGTGTTCTGTGTGCCCTGTGAATGCATAAAACCAGGGTTTGGTTGAGGGTGTGATTGAGTTACTGAGTGACCAAGGGAGGAATTCAATGAGGGGACATTGGGTTGTGATTCATATCCCTGAATATATAACAAAGAAGGAAATTAATGATTTTGGCTTTAAGTGGTTTAGCTACGACGCGGTATTGTTCTTACCTGTCACATGCCAAATGATTCACCTTTTTTTGCCCTTCTATCTTTTTCAGAATGAGAAGACTCAGATCCTCACTACCTTTCTTTGGCTGAGATTGGCAAGTAGTAGAGCAATGTCATACAAACCCTAATATGTTTGATACGTGCTTGCTTATGCTGATTGCAAATCGTCTTGAACCTCTGTATTCCACACCAGTACTGGCACCATGAGTTCCTGGTGTGGGACCCTGATGAGTGTGATGGTGTGACCAGGATTTCCCTCCCTGTGAAGGACCTCTGGTCTCCAGACATCATCGTCTATGAATTGTGAGTCTACTTTCAACGTGTAACAGAATCGCATGGAAATCACAGTTAAATGTCCATGAGACCAAAGTATTGACGTAACATAGTTATTATGCTTTGACCATGCCTTTTCGTCGTCCTTTTCTTTCTTTTTGTTCCATCCGTTCACCTGTGATATGGACTCCTCGCCTAGGAGTGGCTTTGGATAAATCGCATCAAGGAATCACTGACAGTAAATGCATCGTGGTGTCCCTGAGCAAGGCACCTAACCCTGATTGCTCTCCGACGAGCTGGCTGTCGCCTTGCATGGCTGACGCCGGCGCCGTCGGTGTGTGAATGTGTGCATGTGTGCATGAATGGGTGAATGTTTGGCAATATTGTGTAGCGCTTTGGGTGGCCACTGGTTACAAAAAAGCGCTACATAAATGCAGTCCATTTCCCATTTAACACTCCCCTCTCCGTGGCCAGTGTGGGCGACGACGTCTCCCAGGCGTGTCCCTACGTCTACCTCAACCACACGGGACACATCCGCTGGGACCGCATGTTGCGGCTGGTGTCCTCCTGCAACCTGGAGATCTTCAGCTTCCCCTTCGACGTGCAGAACTGCACCTTCACCTTCGGCTCCTACATGCACACCAGTAACGTCTCCACCCAGACACACCTCAAAGCACACGACGCGAGTAGATAGATGACAGCGGACGGATGGATGAATAGATTGTTCAATATTAGCTACACTTATTAACATTGACTCTGAAGAGGAGTTTTTTAGGAATGTCTAGGTGCTGGCTTGAGGCCACTGGGGGTGTCGGTGAGAACACAGGGAGCTTCAAAGTTTATAGGTTTTTTTCCAAAGATGGACTGTATGGATGTGTGTATCGTATGTGCAGGTATGTGTTGGTATGTGTGTATGTATGTAGGTAGGTAGTTTGGAGTGTGTGATTTAAATAGACTGTGGCAGGGCAGGGAGTGATTAAGTGATTGACATGGGCTAATTGGGAAATGAATGGGGAAATAAAGGTTAGGTTAGGTGAGGTTAGGAGGGAAACAGAAAATCTTCCAAACAGACTCTCTTCCCTCGTTCTTCATGTCCTCTTTCCATGTTCTCTCCTCACTTCCTCACACCCTCTCTCGCGCTGTACCCCAGTACCAATTCTTCTCTCTGGTCCCTCCCTCTAGTACGGGACGTGAGGGTGAGTCCGGCCCTGACCTTCGAGGCGATGTCCATTAACTCCAAGAACTACCTGGAGGCCAGCGGGGAGTGGGAGCTGGTGGTCATCCTGGGGGAAACGTCCATCCTCAAGTTTGGCATCGACGAGTGGGACATCATCACCTTCTGGGTGAGTCGGCTCCCATTTGTATTTGAGCTCCAGTTTACGAAGCGCTATTCATTCTGATTCCATTGATTTATTTAAAGGACAGTGCACATGAATCAACATTTCTGTAAATGTGCCAGTGTTAGTGGCTCATTTTCAACTGTATAATCTTTGAGGGGAAGGACAAGCAAAGCCTGATGATGCTACTGTTTGCAGTTCTGGTCATTCAGTGAATGTGGCGGTGGACACCCACTATAACTTTAGTATGTTGAATACACATATGATTTAAGCCATTTGTGTAATATTGGTAGCCCACTATGAATCAATTAGATGTGGTGCCTCCACCTAATTAGCCTCACCATATATGTGTCCTTTTTTAGCTCATCAGGAAATTATATTCTCACAAATCGCGATCTATGGTTATATTTGGTTTCAAGTGCATTGGGTGATATTACCCAATAGGTAATATCACAAGTGAGTGCTTTTAATAGCTAATCATCCTGGTGGTAAAATCACAGTTTCACCACTAGGGGTCAGGCTGTTTATCCATTACAAGTCAGAGTAACCACACTTGTGATATAGCCTATTTGATTGGATTTAATTTTTTTTCGGAATGACCAATAACCTGGTCACGTGGTGGTGAAAAAGGGGCGTGGCGTCCGGCGTGACTGTGTAGCTGTCGAGAACCCATGCACATGCTCCCCTTGCTGGTCCCAAACCAGGTGGTGATCAAGCGCCGCCCGAATCTCTACGTGGTCAACCTGCTCATTCCCAGCTCCTTCCTGATGCTCATCGACATCCTGTCCTTCTACCTGCCCCCGCACAGCGTGGACCGCGCCTCCTTCAAGATGACCCTCATCCTGGGCTACACCGTCTTCCTGCTCATCATGAACGACCTGCTGCCCAGCACCGCCAACGGCACGCCCATCATAGGTGAGGCTCAGAGGCTAGAGATCTGGACCAGGGCCATACATGGTCACATAAGATACAGTGTATCAAACAGCCAAGTTGTGTTTCTGATATGCAGTGTTGTGATATGTAGTGGGTGGTGGGTCTTTCCTGGTGCTCCTCCCCGAGTTCTGGCGCTCTTCCTCTTTCCTCCTTCGCCGCCCCCTACCTCCAAACGAGGCCAGGCGGCTAGAGAGCTGGAGACCAGGGCCATACATGACCTCACATGACCCCGGAGGTCACCCCCTTACTCAAGTTTATAGGCCATCCTGACCCCACAGGAATGGGGTCAGGAGCGTAAGATTGTCGTTATTAGACATTCAGCTGAAGGCACACACCTATTCCATTACTCAGAGGAAAAAGAAGAAATAAAGTCCATCTTAAACTCAAAAGTGGGTGTGGCCTCATACATAAACAATTACCTCCACCTGCGTTCAATTCATCCCCCAACGACCCCACTGAAAAAGGAACAAAAACACAAATCGAAACACAGGGTCTGCTGTCCCGACACACCTGTGTGTTCATCCTATCACCTATGACTGGGATGTCCCACTGTGCCCTCCCTCTCAGGTATCTACTTCTCGGTGTGTCTGGCCCTCATGGTGATCAGCCTGCTGGAGACGGTCATCATCACCAACGTGCTCCACCACAACTCCATGAAGTACCGCGAGGTCCCCCGCTGGGTGCGGGTGCTGGTCCTCCAACACATCGCCAACCTCATCTGCTACCGCTGGCCGGAAGGGATGCGCCCCTCCCCCTGGCCGTCCAATGACATACCGGACGAGAAGTCCGAGAGCGACGCAGGGGTCTGTGTGGTGCAAACGATCACGCCCACACCCGCCCAGCAGCAAGCCAGCCGCGAGGCTGAGAGAGCAGGTTGGTTGTTGTCCTGCTGTGGACGTCAGGCTTTGGCTACAGATTATGTTTGTTGCGTTGTCGTTGTTCACCATTCAGTTCAATATGAATGCAATACCAATTGGCCGAGGTTGGTTTGACACTAAATACGAGGAATGCTTTATGAATGAAATGATCAACTCATTTAGTATAATCCAGCTTCAGCACCCTACAGACCAGACTAGCTGATGATTTATGATGATCTGATCATAATATCACCCCTTTACTGACACGTATCTGCTAAATGATCAGATAATCATAATTCATATAAAATAATATCATACCCTTTAATGAGCAGGTTAGGGTCAGAGCATATTGCACAGGGGTGTCTACCACCACAGGCAATGGGGTTCAAACCGAAAACCTTTCAGCTGTGACTTAAACCCCCCTAGTCACATCTACCCTATCCTACCCGTACGGTACTACCAGGTGGAAAATAACTATTACCGTGCTCATTTAAATTTTCTAACACGCCTCACCACCACCCGCCACCACCCAGGTTCCTCAGTGGTGATGGATGTGCCGGAGCTACGTCAGATCTCCCGGGACGTGGGGCATCTGCGAGCCCACCTCACGGCCCTGCAGAAGGAGGGCGAGCTGCAGGACGTGTGGTGCCACGTGGGTTATGTGCTGGACTTCCTGCTCTTCCGCGTCTACCTGCTGCTCATCAGCTTCTACGCTCTGGTCATCATCTACATGTGGTGCATCTGGGTCAGCCAGACGTGAGCACGGGGATCGGGGATTTCACATGGCCAATCACGCTGTAAAAAAAAAAGGGGAATTTCAGAGCTGTTGTGTTAATTATTGGATTTGAGTAGAGTTATTCAACTTCGCTCAATATGACTGAAGCTATCTGGTTGTTTATGGGAATCTCTTGAATAATAATGCAATCATAAATGGTAACTGGACCACATTTATATCTGGCTTTTTGAAACCCGTGGCCACATAGAGCGCTTTAAAACGATTGCCTCACTTTCACACATACATTCATATAACAACGGTCATGACGGTCAGCTATCTCGTCGGGAGCAGTTGGGGTTAGGTGTCTTGCTCAGGGACAGGTATGTTTTGTGTAAGACAGTATGCACTACCTTCCTCAGAAGAATATACCACAGTAAAAGCATCTTATAACAGAAATGTGTTGGTGTTATTTTGTGCATATGTACCGGTTCTATGACCTGATTATTTTAACTGTTTTATCCTTCCCCAACACAGAATTAAAGCTATTCAAAGTGACTTGGATCTTGGCAATAAATGTTGACTAATTGGTCTGTCGAACAAGATTGGTTTTAAATCCAATATTGTATGTATGATGCCATCCTAATTTGGAGTAATTTAAAAACAGCTCCCACAACATTAACAGTCAGGGCAGTCTTTAATTCTCAACATGTTACAGAACAAAAGCCAAATGAACACATGTTATCATCAAAATAAAAGCATTCAACAATTTTATTTACAATATCTTTTCTCTTAGTGCACTTCACATCCTTGTACAAAAGGCAGGTCGATGAACTAAGAAAGCGCCCTGGCAAAGAGGAACAGATTCTACTTTATGTTCAGTGAATATGAGTACAGTGCTTTTAAAAGAGTGTTAAGACTAAACACACTAAGTAATTGACGTCTATATATGCGGTTATCGTGTAAAAACATCCAGTCGGTTCCATTGGAGAGGGGATAGTTTCCCTAGCTGTTACAATTCAAATCAGATTATGCAATCCCTGATCTAAAGACTACTGACGTATCATTAGCAAAGGCTTATAAAATGTTACTCATTCTGGAAAAAGTTTAGTACTTTGGCCAATAAAAGTATTGTTAAACACAGCCCATCAGATCTGTGGAAGATAAAAATCACTTACAATCGGAATTACTTAATTTCATATCTCCATGTATTCAATCTGAATTTAATTAATTTTCAAAAGAAAAAATGAAACCTGAAAAAATCATACTACTTTCGTTACAGACGACATCTTATGGAACGTGAATTTGTGTCTCCTGCCAAGGGGTGAATTATTGAATATGGTTGTGCCATCCCAGTGACTCAAAGTGTGACAGCATTTGGGTTAATTAAAAGCCCTGAATAAGTCTCCCTGCTCCACACTCTCCTCCTGAAAATAAGATCAGTGCAAAAAATAACTACATGTTAAGATGAGTGGTCCCACACAAAATCAAGTTAAATGTTACATTCTCAAATCAGATAAGTGCAAATTATTGGTGCACAGCAAGTACACACACACACACACACACACACACACACACACACACACACACACACACACACACACACACACACACACACACACACACACACACACACACACACACACACACACACACACACACACACACACACACACACCTCCAATTAATCTGGCGATTGTGCACAAATATTTTCAAAGTTTACCTACATTAGCTACCAGAGGCACATTAGCGTGGCTAAAAACCCACAAAAAAACCAAGACAATAGGCGACAGTAAAAGGAAAGAAAAGACACCCTTACCCCCAACACCTTCAAAATAAAACGACTTGGAACGCATTGGGAACGACCCCCAAAAGAACTGCACCTAAATAAGCAGGGAAGTTTGGAACTTGCCTTCCAAGCAAATTAACTGGATCATAGGATGAAACTAGAAGCATAGGAGGCATAGTGCCAGGAGTCAGAGGACATCCAAAAAGCTGCACTTCTGGTAGAAGAACGTTCCTCCTTGGAAATGTGTGCATGTGATGCTAGAATGTCTTCTCGTCAGAATGATTTCTTTCTGAAAACAGGACGGTACCAAAAAGGCAGAGGGACGTCTGGAAAAAGTTTATAAATCTGATTAGCCCATACATGTCTCAGTAGATATTTCCCCCCCCTCCCTCCATATAATCTCATGTGATGATAATCAGTCCTGATGCAATCAACCATGTGCTACTCCCGATGCGGAAAAATAATTAAACTCTTGTTTTTCTCCTGCAGGAAGAACAAAACCCGGCCCGGGAAGAGAAGTCAATCTCCCAGCCCGGGGAGACCGGTCCGTCTCTACAATCAAAAGTCGTGGCGTTTTTGCTTTTCTTTATATTTATATTTATATGTTCTTTATATTTATATATTCTATACAACCGACGTTGATCTTCTCCACGTTCTCTCTCTACCCCCCGCCGCCCTCGTCCTCTTGCTCCTCCATGTTCTTGCGGGCCATGCGCTCGCGGCGCGCGGCTAACCGCTGGCACCGCGGACACTCCTTGCCCGCACGGAAACAGCCGCGATGGTAGCAGGCGTGGCACTCTGGAGAACAAGAAGAAGAGAGGGGAGAAGAGAAGAAGAGAGGGTTAACATTGACCCCGAAACGCAAAAGTAGCTTGTCAACAGTGCGAGGTCTCCACCACCCGGTGATCCACCACCCGGTGATCCACCGGGGCGCTCCGAGGTCTCCATTTGTGACGGGCTGGTGCCCTCTACAGGGCTCGGTGGTGGAGAAGAATGACAAGTACAAAACGCCCCACGGAGGATCCTACCCTCCGTAACCAAAGCAAACAGATGAGTTCAACAACCAGTTGAACCACTTTGACGAACAAGGAGAGACAGAGGCAGGGAGAGGCCAAGTGATGTCACCAGAGCAGAGCCTATCACAGGCCGGCGTGGGACTATAAAAGAAGAAGAGGTTTGCCACAGCGGGGCAGAAGGCTGGAGGAGCAGGTAGGGGTGGACCACAGAGCACCTGAAGCTAGTTTCAACCTGTCCCGACTGAAAGCCTTTTCCACACTAAGAGCCCAGACACACCTTCCACACTTATAGAAGATATATTGTTAAGGAAAGTCCACTACTCTCGTTCTTACAAACACGTATAATGAGGTGACGAGCAAATGTTGTTTTTTTTATGGTTTTTATTTCATACTCACACAGAGATGAAGATGAAAAAATTAAAATAACATGCCACACACACAAAAAATAAAAATAATAAATAACATTTATTGTAAAACCAATAAAGCATGAGCAACAGTTGCTCCTCTCAAAAGCCTACATAATAACGTGCCAACTATTAACACTGCATGGATCAATTACAGCAACTGTCAATTCTGCAAGTTCCAGCTATTGTATTGCTTTATGTCTTATTGTTTTATAGGTTTCAGCAACGCCATAAACTTATGTATATGTTTAGCACCTTCAACAAGACTTTTTTCCTCCAATTTAAAATTCTGTTTGTGTCTGAAGGCTCGGATAGGATTTCTACTCAATTTCGCTGTACTGTAAAATGATTATAATTCTATACAAAAAAAAATATCATAGGTGGACCTTTAATTGATTTCAAATTGAAAATCAAGACCAATGAAACAGCAATGAAACTTAATACTCTTGACTTGTGGAACAACTTAACTACCATTGCGAACCTGAAATAGCTTACACCGCAGGAAAGATAATCAATCTTGATCATCAACTTGATAAGATCATCTTTATCTTTCACAATGCAGCACAGGCAGACCAAACCCAGAACAGTATTTCCACTCAGCATGCAAAGTCTATTTAAATATCTATCAGCAGCCAACTGCCAAGAGGAAACCCATGCTAAGACAGAACAGTCCGGCAGTTCAACAACTGCACAGACAGACACAACACACCAAGACCAGCGACACCAGAGCTCTAAACACCCAAACCACCACAGTGCCAAGTATTCAATGCTAGCAAGGAGGGAAGGAAGGAAGAAAGAAAGAAAGGGGAAAATGGATGGGAGAACACAAAACCAGACATACGATACACACACACACACACACACACACACACACACACACACACACACACACACACACACACACACACACACACACACACACACACACACACACACACACACACACACACACACACGAGGACAGTGACGCAGGGCTGCAGCATTCATTGAATAAAAGCCCCAACGTACATTCTGTAGAAACTGTATATTTTCAACTTTTAAATTGAAAAAAAAATCTAACCGCTAAAGTCAAAAGTGTGTGTCATCAAATGGTGCATTAACCTGAGATATCACTGAGGTATGGATCCAATAGATGAGGTCACCCATAAAGAAATTAAAACCAGGAAATACCCAATCAAACATAATCGTTACAAATTAATGATTGTCGTTTGTTTTTGGGTTCATAGCTGATTAAAAGGTGCAATTCAGTACTGTCTCTTGTACCACCTCCCACCCCCAGGTGCCCACCAGGTGGAGCAGGTCTTTTAAACCAAGTCCTGCATCCAGAACCTCACCCATGGTTCAACCCTGAACCTTCCACTCCTCAACATCTACTGTTCCCCATCGTCCACGAGAGGACATTCCTCGGTGTCCTCCGAAGCCCTGACGTCTCCCCCCCCCGCCTCGTCTCCATCACAGGGCTCTGACCCATCCCCACCTCCCGGCCTGTCCCTGTCCGGCCTCCTCTTCCCCGGCCGCCCCTGGCTCACCCTCCTGGCATGCCGAGTCTTGCGTGACCTCCAGCTCTTCTGACCGCCCCCGGCCCCTTCTCCTGGCCCCACTTTCTCTACATCCGCCTCCCTGTTCTCCTCCCGCTCTCCGGTTGGCTCTCCTCCTACTCCTCCTCCTCCTCCGTTTTTCCCTCTGGAGAAGAGGAGTTGCAGGCCGGCAAACCTCCCTGCTTTGGCTGCGCCGCCATGGGCTTTCCCCGCTACACCGGCCCCCGAGACCTGCTCCTCCTTGCCCCCGGTGCTCTGGGCTTTATCCGGCACCCCTTCCTCTAGTGCATCAACCTTCTCCTCCTCCCGCTCTGTGTCCATTTTGGAGAGGTCTTTTCCATGCTTCCTCAATGACGGCAACTTCCAAACAGCCTTCCCTACATCTTTCCCTCCCACGTCACCTTGTGTTTTGCCATCGCTAGCTTTCGGTGCTTTTTCCCCCATCCCTTCCTTTGCAACCGCCCCCTCCTCCTCACTCTCATTGTCTTCTTGGGAGAACCCTATTCCCAGCTTCTTGAACCCCGATACCATCCAAACAGCCTTCCCCACATCCCCTTGTGTTTCGCCCTCGCTGGCTTTCGGTACTTTTTCCTCCATCCCTTCCGTTTCGACCGCCCTCTCCTCCTCACTCTCAGTGTCTGCTTGGGAGAAACTTATCCCCAGCTTCTCAAACCCTGATATCTTCCAGAAAGCCTTCCTCTCCTCCTTCCCGACCCCTCCTGCGTCTCGTCCTCCCGCCTCACCCTGCGTCTCGCCGTCGCTCGTCTGGCTGTCGCTGCGCTCTCTCTTGGAGAACACACTGACCAGCCGGTCTATCCCGAGCACCCTCATGAGGTTGACCTTCTCCGTCCTCGCCTTCTCATCGCCGCGCTCTCCGCCAGCTTGAACCTCCGTTGGGTCCGGCTCAACGCCTTCCTCCTCTTTCCTTCCCTCCGCTTCCCCTGTACTTTCCACCTCTGACCTGTCCTCGCCCGTCCCGCCGTGTCCGACCTCTGACCCGTCCTCCCCCGTCCCTCCCTGGCCGATCTCTGACCCGTCCTCCCCCGTCCCTCCCTGTTCTCCCCATACCTCCCACTCGTCTTCGCTGCTCACCACCGCCCCCTTGTGTCCCCTCTCTTCCCCGCCCTCTCCCTCCCTCTTGTCCTGCAACAGAGCCCTGGCCAGCCTACGGGGCTTGGGGAACTTCCAGTCTTTCCAGGAGGGGGCGGGGAAGGGATTGGGGGAGGGGGCCTGAGGGCGGCCCAGGCCGGCCGCGTGCGGATGGGGCTCACCTTCGCACCGCTGGCACTTGTTCAGGTCAAAGGGGAAGATGATGTCTTTGCCGTTGCCGCAGAACTCGCACACAAAGCCCTTGGCCTGGCACAGCTGAGGAGCACACACAGAAACACAGAGGGGATTCAGCTTACTGAATGAATGAGTGAGCCAGTGTGAGTACAGCTTAAGGAATGAGTGAGTGAACCAGTAGGAGTACAGCTTAATGAATGAATGAGTGAGCCAGTGTGAGTACAGCTTAAGGAATGAGTGAGTGAACCAGTAGGAGTACAGCTTAATGAATGAAAGAGTGAGCCAGTGCGAGTACAGCTTAATGAATGAAAGAGTGAGCCAGTGCGAGTACAGCTTAATGAATGAAAGAGTGAGCCAGTGCGAGTACAGCTTAATGAATGAATGAGTGAGCCAGTAGGAGTACAATAAAAAAAAAAGTAAAGTAAAGCCAACATATGTTCCTGTACTGTCAAACTTCAATAATGAACGGGATGTCTTTGGATGTTTGTTCTGTACATATGGATGTCTTGGGATGTTTGTTCTGTACATATGGATGTCTTTGGATGTTTGTTCTGTACATATGGATGTCTTTGGATGTAAATAAGAGAGATGAAGCGCGACGCAGTCTTACCACACAGCCAGCTACGTGCGTGGAACCATGCTTCAGTAGCTCCTTGAGCCGGGGGACCAGATCCCCGTTGCGCACGGCACTGAGGTCGTTGAGGGAGAAGAGGTGGAGGTCCTCTGTCAGGTGACCTGGAAGACTGTCAAACTGGTCCAGCACACTGGGGAGGAAACACAAACGCACACATACCAACATGATACAGTCAGCATACTGAGTTTACACAGTGTAAATACATTTTTTATGTGGTGACTGACGTTTAACGCTTTGCACACAAACACTTACTCTCTGGCGAGGCGGCAGGTCTTGAAGAGGTTTTTCATGTGAAACAGCTGCACCCTCAATACCTAGAAAAAGATGTAGACTTCATGATAACCTGTGTGCGTGGAAACTCAAAGGGTTTCTTCAGGCTTTTTCGCCTGCGTGACGCATGATGTCAATTCAAGGTATTATTAGGCATTAGCTCCACAACTCAACCCAATAAACCTTCATGACACTGCAAACATGAATCTATCCATGAATCTATGTTATAAACTACGTTAGAAAGGCAAAATCCAATAACAAGAATTCAGCCTATTTTACATTTTGCAGTTACTTACTACAGAACCGTTTTGTTCAGAATAACCTTTCCTCATCCGCCGGGCTTGTAGATGAACCAGTGTCATAGGGTTTACCTAGCCATCTATCCATATTTGATGTACCAGGGCACGGGTAGAAGGCTCAACTAGCCCAGATGAGTTGACCTACCTGTGCTCTGTTACATCAAAGTAACCGACCATAACGAATTGCAACAGCGACACCCGTGTTTGTCCTATGATCCCTCCTCTGTTCAAAAGGGTCCATTATCCGGGACCCAACGATCCTGTGTAAGACCTTCTCTCCCCCCTCCGCCCCCCCGTCTCCCTCGTCTCCCCCCCCTCCCTCCCCCCGGCACTCACCCGAACCGCCTCCAGGGCCTTGACCTTCTTGTACAGGCCGCTGTTGATGTCGTTGGGGTTGAACAGCGGGTCGCCGGCGATCTTGCTCAACAGGTCCCGGGCAAAGTTGCTGACGTAGTACTTGCCGAAGTCCCACTTGCGGAGCACGCGGCCCGGCACCACCGCCTGGGCGTTGTCGTGGCAACACTGGCAGAAGTAGCGGCCCAGGTACTCGCAGTAGCGCAGCCGCTTGATGTAGTCTGGGGGAGGGGGGGGGGTAGGGATGGGGATCGTTAATATTTATTATCGATAGTATCGATACCTTTATCGATACTCCTTATCGATCCGAGTCTTTATCGATACCACTATCGATACTTTTCTATTATTTGGTGGAAAGACGACGCAACAATATGTTTTTAACAGAACTGGTATTGCTTTTATTGCTTAACAAGTGAGCATAACAAAAACGTTTCTAGCCTTCATGTTTTTAGTGATTAGGAAAATATTTAGGAAATAAATAATTGTATTTTAAATTAAATTTCATTTTTAATAAATATTGGCATCAGTAGTTTAATTATATATTTTAAAAAGATCTATACGGAACTATACAACTATATTACTCATGTCATCTCGCCAAAAACTCAATTTCCCTTTTCTTTACGTTACACTTGAACGCATCATGATAACCTAATAGTCGTTTTACTGAGCCAACCTGAACACATCATCACGCAGCACGTCTGAAACTTTATTTACTTTTCAAGCTAACTAGCTTGTATGCTGCCGATTACAACGCGGATTTCACAATTGGATTACTATTTTTTTTTATTTGATTGATTAGAATTAAGTGCTGTGACGCGACTCAAAGGACACACAATTACGTTACAGGACCTACGGGAGAAAAAAAACCAGACAAGACTCAATAGCGGTATCGATAAGCCCAAACGTTATTGATATTCGGATTTTGAATAAAGTGGAACCGGGTCCTTGATAGAACCGGGTTTCGATCCCCATCCCTGGGGGGGGGGGGGGGGGGGGTCTACCAAAATGGAGGGGTTTAGAACCAAAATAGAGGCGGTGCTTGATGGTTTTGTGTCAAGAGTTCAAACCAAAAAGGTTAGGGTTTAGGGTTCGCGGTTAGTAAAAAAACATTTTTTTACTAAAAGAGAATCTCTTTTTACCAAGAAATTTTTTTGCAAATGTCTTTCCTTTATGGGGAGGACAGTGGAAATGGATAGCGTTGTTTGTGCCTACATGCGTGTTTGTGAGTCAGAGACACAGGGTGATCCCCCCCAGTCAAATCCTATGTATCCAAATCCCTAGGTAAAGGGTGTTTTCTAACCTGGGTCAACGCGGATGCCACAGCCAGCACAGCGGTGGTTCTGCTTGGTCACCACTATCTTCCTCCTGAAACACATTGACAGGGTGTGGGTGTGAGTAGGAGTGGGTGTGGGTGTGGGTGTGAGAGTGTGTGTGTGTGTGTGTGTGTGTGTGTGTGCGTGTAAGAGTGGTGTGTAGTGTGTGGTGTGCCTGTGTGTGTGTGTCATTGGTTTGAGGCCATTTGAGAATAAGCCAGCTGTTGAATTTCCATGTCTATCTAGGTGAACATAATCGGTGCATGTAAATGAAATAGGATGAATAGCTATTTACATATTTTTGCAATTTTACTGCCTGCAAGTGCTCTGGAGACTTATCTTCATGATAAGCTAATTCAATTGTACTACTTTCCAACAGTCAGTTCATATTCTGTTTTATAATATACCGGTCTGAGCATTTATTAATCTCACCACTGATATCTTGACAGTTAAACTTTACATTCAAGTCATAAAACAGTTACACATTAGGTAATGGGTCTCGTTATTTATTATTATTCTTTTTTAATTGGAACAGAGCCGGCTGTAGAGAGCTTTTGAAGTTGAAGAGAAAGTGTAAATCAGAGAAATATCGATATCTCTTTTCAGCCTCGAAACTCGATCAGCGGTCCGGTGCTGCAGCACTCTGATCAGTTCCAAAGTGCCTGCTCTAGGGCTAGGATTCACACCCACAACGGACACCATTTATGCTCCTTCGCTAACCATATACAGCGCGACATGCGTTAGCCTCCCCAAGCTTGAGACTCACTTGGGCGCCGGGTGGATGTTGAAGATGATCTGGGGCCGTGGGGGGGCCCACTCCAGGTTGCCTCGCACCCGGATCCTCAGCTTGTAGATGTCGGCGTGCTCGCCGTCGTCCGGGGAGATGGGGAGGGAGTCTGGGATGGGCAGCAGCTAGGGGGGTGACAGGGACGAGGAGCGGTTAGGTGGGAGGACTGGGAATACTGGGGATACGGGGTTGCAGTACGGCTGTTAAGAATATTCAAAATTTGATTATAACTTCAAATTAACATTCAAATATATTAGAATGTGAACATTTATATTAAAATGTGATTATTATTTTTTTTAAAGCGCTCCCACGGTTTAGCTAGTCATCGTGCGAACCCTGGGCCGTTGCCCAGCATGACGCAGATAGTTAAGCCATTCCATTACTGGGTCTTCTGGACACATCTCTTCCACCACAGGGAATTTAGTCAATAAAAAGAGGTCAGCACGTGGCTCTCCTTGGGTGGACCGTCTTGTATTTCTGGCCAAAAGCCTTTAAGCTTTTGGCCAGAGGCTTTAAGGCCTGAGGCCTGCCAGTCAGTGACGGTTGACAATGCTGAACCAGTTGAGTCAGTTTTACCTTTTTTTATGCCAGAGTTTAATAGCGCTTTATTGTCCCTGAGTTGTCCCTGAGTAAAACTTCTTTGTTGCCACATTGAAATGCAGGTTCCCAATGGTTTGGTCATTATTTCCTGTTTCATGTTGTTATAATTGTTGTCCCAAGTTGCACAGCAGAGCTCGCTCCGAGCGGTCAATGTCCGTTCAACCAAGAACACGCCGTCTATCAAATTAATCGAGATCCGAAGGATCCTTTCACACAATACTCTTGCTCGGCAAAGATTGACAATTATTATCAAATTGTTCATTTAAACCACTATAAATATAACTTACCCTGTATAAAAATGAGGCTATCGAATCAATCAATCATCAACTATGAATCATTCATTTGATCTCGCTCCGAGAGATCAGTTCTACGGTTTCTAAGTTTTACGGTTTAGTACATCTTTTAATGTTTATTAAAACATTACCTATACAAGTAGTTATGTATGGTTTGAACCCATGCGTTTTTGTAGAAGGAATAACGTCTTTTCTGAGAGCCCTAGTTTGCAGTGTCCCATAATAACAATACTGACGGTAATATAATCCTTGTGAGAACCACCCGTCGTCCTGCTAGCTGCCTCATGAGGACACATTGCCGTGTGACACGGAACATCTCCTTGTCGAGTTCAGTGCTCAAGGACAAGTTTACCCCATTTATAATAATTGTCGGTCGGTAGACATAATGATGTCAACCATATTTAGGTCAATATTAAGTTACATAAATAACCCAGGGGCTGAAGCTGATGCTTGTGAACAATGTTTGCCTCTTTGTAGGAACAACAGTCCTTCAAACTCTGGCTCATGTGTATTTTGTACTTGCCCAACAACAACCCTTCAGGCCCTATTGTTACATTATTGTTGTTATTTTTAATGCAGCAATAACTCTCCGGCATCCAATGCACCAACCATCCATGAGGATCAGTACACAGGCACAGATAATTACCTCGAATTCTGCAGTTTCAAAAGATAAGCATGTGCACACTATTCATCCCTGATGGAAAATAAGGGTTGAAAAGAAACGCAGCATTTTTTCCTGAAACTATGATTATGTTCTACCTGTATGGGAGAATGCATGCATGAGTGAAAGTGCATGTTCATGTGCATACTTGAGTGTGTGTGTGCATGTGTGTGTGCGTGTGCACATGCAAGTGTGTTTGTGTATGTAAGTGTGTGTGCGTGTGCAAGTGTCTGTGTGTTTGCGTATGTAACTGTGTGTGCGTGTGCAAGTGTCTGTGTGTTTGCGTATGTAAGCGTGTGTGTTTGTTTGTGTGTGCAAGTGTCTGTGTGTTTTGCGCATGTAAGTGCGTGTGCGTGTGCAAGTGTCTGTGTGTTTGTGTATGTAAGCGTGTGTTTGTTTGTTTGCGTGTGCAAGTGTCTGTGCGTGTGCGTATGTAAGCGTGTGTGTGTGTGTGTGTGCGTGCATGCGTGCGTGCGTGCGTGCGTGTACCTTCTGCGGAGCGTCATGCTCGGGGACCAGCCAGTCGAGCTCGGACGCAGCCGGAAGCTGCATGCCCTCAAACTGTCTGAGCAGACCCATGGCCACCGACTCAGCAGAGTTGGACTGGAGGAAGGACGGGCAGCTGGAGACACGAGACAGAGAGACAGAGGGACAGAGAGAGGGGAGACGATGGGAGGAGGGACAGTGAGACAGAGAGAGGAGAGACAGAGGGAGAAGAGACAGAGAGAGGTGAGGATGAGTCATGACATTCTTAGCATTCAGAATCAGCAGAAACAGGTTGTGATTACACTGGCCACATGCTTTGTTTTGCCCTGTGATGGCTGATTAACTAAGTCAATAGACTACAGGGATGACTAGAGGTCAGCTATGCGGATTAACCACAGACTATAAAAAGGATGAATTGCTAATTGCTTACTGTTCAGAGTTGTACAGATCTAAAACATGACTGACAGACGGACTGACATGTATAGAGATGTTTAGATATCAATAATGACGTATAGACATGGGGATGATATAATGGATATAAATGATGTCTGAAAGAGCTATAGATGTATAGAGAGAGGTTTAGATGTCATTGACAACGTATAATAATACATCAGATAAATACATTGTATTTAGTGCGATATCAATCTTGTAAAGTGAAGATGTGATTGATGATGACCAAAAGAGGTAGAGACGGGTGCTGTATAGAGATGGCAGTAGTCAGACATAGATATGGATGTACTACTTACATGGAGTCTGAGCTGAGGAAGGACTTGGTGGAGGTAACGCTACGCTTGATGTCGGCTTCTGAATAACACAAGGAATGAAGACACAGCCAATAGAAAACAGCCACACGTTAGTTGTGGACAAAGTTAAAAAGAGATCAGGACAGTTGCTGGTGTTTACAGTGCAGTCTCTTACATGGTTCATATGAAAATGTACTTTATTATTTTCTCACAAACCACAAATAGAATGTAGGTTGCTTGGCCCATTGGATGGTAGAACGGTAAGTAAGATGATGAGGAATCAGGTCAATGTTTTCAATGACTAAGAACCGTTAATAAACGTCTTTCCTTCTTCTCATAAAGACTTTATTATGTACTTTACTATGGCCTTTATCACTCGTTGTATTGTTGCTCTGTAACCGAGTATTTTATGAACTCTGACCTTCCTTGAAATGGATGAAGCACCTAGCATCTAAAGCAGGATTACAAGACTGCTTTTAAATAGTTGATCAACTATACATATTTAATAATGATATGAAACTGTAGAATGCAGTGCTACTACGACCAATTCCAGGGATTTAAGAATCGCTCAGAGTGCAAGTCAGCAAGTTTGGAGTAATTAAAAAGTTATTTGTTGCATAGAAAAGGTTAAAAAGGGTGCTGTAGGTAAGCTCTCAGAGCTAGAATTTGTATGTCTTTTTTTGACATGCCACATTTTTTTTTTTCAGACCAATCAGATACGAGCGGCTTCGGGATTGCCGATTGGTTCAGAGAATCCACCTTTCCTGTCAATCAGAGGTGCCTGAATGAAACACTCATACAATTCTCAATGGTGGAGAAGTGTAGGGAGAGGGAGGGGACTACTTTTGGGCTGATTTATTTTCCACTTTACCACACTGAAATCCTTACTACAGCACATATAAGGGTTGAAGAGAGTAGGTCAAGTGTCGGGAGGAGGCTCAAAGCTCTGTGGAAGGAGGTTTACGATCGGATGAATGGATGACAGATGGAAGAAAGAATTGTGCTTAAGGTGGGGGTTAGTAAATGAACACTGGGCTGGGAAGGTGAACAAACAAAAGACACTAACTACTACTACTACTCGCTAATCCGACCCCAGCAGCCTTCCTACACCTCCCCTGTAGCAACGTCCATTTGCAGATCACAACACACATCTACCACAAAAAAGCCAAGGCGGCTGAAGCCAGGAGGAGACCGACCTGGATCCAAACTGAAAACCCTTCCTCCTTGGTTTCTATCGACCAAACCCCCTAACATGCTCATCTAAGAGCAACACCTGTTTCCGTGTCATAGAAACAGGTGGATTCCAGCCAGCTGCATGTAAAATAATAGCGGTGAGATCCCCCTTCAGTGAGCATCACACTCATCCCAGAAATGACACTTGCATTTCCTGCAGTCGTACCTCACTACACATGCCTAGACATGTATTGACATACATCATCCTGTATCCCTTTGTGTACTTTTGTTCACACAAAAGAGATAAGGGAATTTAAAAAACCCTAAAAATTCTCAGTTTGGAATCAAGCCGCAAACCTCGTCTGAAAAGCTCACGTTGTTAGGGTTGTTAGAAAGGTTTGCTATGCAGCCATCCTGCCACCTACACCCCGCCCCCCCCTCCCCCACCCTATAGATACCTGAGAAGAGCGATGCAAGTGACAAGGTGAGGCCTCTCTGAGAAGCCACCAGCAAGGACTGGCCATCACAGCCGTCATCTGAGAGACACAAAACTAACACTCAGCTCCCACCACCGGCACCAGCGCACACACACACACACACACACACACACACACACACACACACACACACACACACACACACACACACACACACACACACACACACACACACACACACACACACACACACACACACACACGGGCAGCGCATTTGCCTCACACCTTGTAAAACCTGCCCTGGGTATTTAAAGCGCCCCTATGTAGGTTGCATTTCTAGAAGCATTGGCGTGTTCACCTTGGTGGCGTGTATACCTCTCCTGCCAGCCTGATACCGACCACAGATTACACTTCCTGGTCTTGTCACCACCACCTGGTCTTGTCACCACCACCAACTCACCACAAGACTGCTTTCCCTACATCTCATTTCCCAGTAAAAGCTGTGTTAAATAGGGAACACTATAAAGCGCTGACATGAATAAAAACTAACACAAACAACTTCCCCCCTGCCCCGCGGTGCGAGGGGAGGAAGTGGATAGAGATGTCAAGTTGAATGTGAAATGGAATGAATGTTGATTTCAGCCGACGACTTGATTTACGATTTGGGAAGGGAAGAAACAGCACTTCAAAACCAGCTTTCTTCCTTAAGATTATCTCATCTCTTTTTGGAATCGATAACCCATGACACCACTGCTTGGAAATGGTGCGAATTGGTACAATGACGTTAACGACACAATACAACACAAAACAATCATCATGTGCATACTTGAACTTGTAGTTCAAGGAAAATATATATTTTTTAAAAGATGCACAACAAAAAATATTCTGTTCCATTTGTGTACGTTATAAAAAAATCGAATGAATGAAACATAGATCTCAATCAAATATAAATCAAAATAAATAAATGGCATTGTAGAGAAGAGCAGCATCCCGGGCCCATCATCCCCCACACCCTCACCACCACCTCGCATCTCCATACCTAGATCGCACTCCTCCACCTCCTCTGCCGACCCGGAGTCAGATAGCCCCTGGGAGGAGTCCCGGGAGCTCCTCCTGGACCCCCCGCTGTCCGTAGAGGGGAGCACTGGAGAGGAGGAGAGGACAGGAGGAGAGGAGGAGAGAAGAGAGCCGAGGTCAGTAGCCGTGTAGAGAGAGTATCTTCACAGTGTGCATGTGAAGATGTTTCCCCCAAAAACCTCAAGGCCCGGTAATTGTATAATATAATGATAATTACTGATAATGCATTGTATTTATACCTTTTATAACTCTTTCCCATGTGTTTGAAATAAACATAACGATACTATTATATCAAGAAATATGAAAACACACAGAGGAAACATTGAGAGGACATTATTGTAAAAAGTTGTTTCAGAAAGGCACGGGTTCGGTAAAGTTCTAAATTACTTTCCACGCCACTGCATTGGTCGTTGCTGGAGGCACTGGAGCCTCGCCCTAGATTGCATAACCTGAATTCTATCTCTTCCATAAAATGGGCCATAGAACTTTATCAAAAGGATTGCCTCGTATTAACGAGAGGATTCAGGGTCGGCCACCAACGTTTACCTCGAGTTTGTTCAAGTTGCAAATTTGAAATGGGAACTATGCCTGGAAAGGGCATTGTGTAAAATTAAAGAAATTAGTAATATCCTTTGGGACCTGACCCACCACATTCGCAACATGTGGTTAGGTTATATAACAATGTCAGCAAAAAGCCAACAAACCTGTTGTGCACACAATGAATTATGGGGATTTTGCACCAAGCGTTCTGCATGGTCTGTACTTTTAAGTGGGTTTACATCAGCAATGTCCTTAACAGGTTACAGCCAGTAAGCTGACTGTGTTCTGCGGTTAGTGTTGAGTATTTGCTTATGGTTCTGCACAGTTAGCTTACCCTGCTGCGTGGTTAGCTTTCCGTGCCGCGTGGTTAGCTTTCCGTGCCGCGTGGTTAGCTTTCCGTGCCGCGTGGTTAGCTTACCGTGCTGCGCAGAACTGCATGGCGGCAGGTGGCTGCGGCGGATCTGCTGCCTGCGCAGGCGGATCTTCTGCTTGAGCTGCTGGATCTCAGAGTCGCTGTCCTCTTCCTCGTCACCCTCCTCTTCGCGACGCCGAACATTGCACTTCATCAGCTCAATGGCTGCGATCAGCGACTCGGAAATGCTGAAGTGGGCATTTTCCTGGAGGTTGGAGAGAGACATTTGTTGTTGTTTATTTGTAAATACCCGACGCTTGTATTCCAGCTAGGCCTATCCCTTTTAAGCAGTAAGCACAAAAAAAACTTTTTGTCAAAAGTCACACACAGGCAGATTTACTGAAGGAGCTTCATAATGGTTTTCATGAGTTACCTTCTCAAGGTCAGCGCAGCTGCCAAAGTCCTGCTCTGACAGGTAACTGATGAGGCTCTGGCCTTTCGAAGGCTTCCGGAACATTCCGTCAGGAATGCCGCTGTGCTCCGAGCAATCTGACACACACACACAAACATTGTGGTTAAACACTCATGTCACCAGACAAAGCACATAACAGTCTCTCTGGCGATTCTGCACGTAAACTTCCAAAGATCCAAGCTTTGAACCCTTGCTCTCAACTCATTACAACTTAGAAGCTCTTTACATTAAGGGACACACACACACAAAACACCCCTGGGAAATTTCCAGTCCAGTTGCCACTTAGCCCGATCTGAATGTGAAGTAAGGAGCCCTGTACTCACTGGACTCCATATAGAGTGAGCCGGATGCGCTGACATCGCTGCTGTGAGTTGCAAAGGGGTTGTAGTCCTTGATGGAGCAGTCGTCGCCTGCCGACTCTGGCAATCAGAGCAATATACAACAGTCAGGAAAAGCCTCCGGAAACATCCGGAGGAGCACTCCGATCACGTCGATGGAGACATGCAGAATCATTTTCCTTACAGATGACCAAATAAGGGAATTATCAAAGTTGGATGAAACAATATAGCGTTGGGAATGTATTGGCGTACATGCTTTCTGTTGATTCTAGTTTAAGAAAAGGGACTTTGTATGAATGTATGTGTAAAAATGCATCCATGCATGACAGTAAAATGCATGCCTAACAAATACATGAACACAAAATAAGACAACGTCTTCTGTCATAGCTTGACAGAAAGAAAATAGACAAACATTTTCACCAAACGATATCCAATATGGGCCACATTCCAGAGGAGAAACAGAATGCAGGGACAGTGATGACAGAGGAGGATAGCATCAAATGACAGGCCCAGAGCAAGCCTTTCGATTATTGGAAATGGCAGTTGAAGGAAAATACACAAATGCTTACTAAATCCAAGAGCATTTAGCATTCAGCTAATCCTGGTATGCAAAGATACATTAAATACAATGTATCTTTGCATACAAGATACCCTCACCCTTAACTTGACTCTCAAATGGATAATGGATACAGATTGAGGGAGACCCTCTTTTTCAAATTTGCTGAGATTACAAAACAGAAATACAACAATTAACCCCTAAATATTGAGAGAAAATGTATCCAAAAAAATATTTTATCCAAAACCTCAGCATAATCAATTCTAGATTCATACCAAGTATTAGTATACACCACCATACTACACCAAACTAAAAAAACACTGTGTCCTAAACAACCACCCATTAAAGGTGGATCCCTTAAGCAGGCCAATCTGGGGCTGCAGCTGGATTAGTGTGACAAAGCTGATGTGAGGGAGGGGAGGGGGGGGTAACAACTCATCACCATGCAGGATAAAAAATAAAAATAATCACATATGAGGATGGGAGGGTAAAAGGGGCTGAGGTGTGATAACGGAGAGATGGAGCACAGAGGAACTGCACTGCCAACCTGCCACGGGGTCTTCTATTATTATGGTGATTTTCCGGGAACCCCCTCCTTGGCACACAGAGAGGCGGCCCCCCCCCCCCCAGAGAGAGAGAAGGAAAGCAGAAGGGTTACAGAGCAATAGAGAACGAGAGTCAGCTCTCTGTTTCCCTCCGCGACCACAGGGAAACGGGAACCACTCTCTGCACCGACCAGATGCAGGAAACCAGAAAGACGAGAAAGACTTTACAGAACGCTGCGAAGGATCAGAAGTGTGCACACCATTAGCAGGAGCATGTGGTCCTTGCCACTCTGTAGGCAGTGCATGAGTAGCCTTCCGCCCACGCCCATGCTACTGCTACTGCTGCCTCCACCGATTGGCTGACCCACCTTGTCTCTTCTGATCGACGCCCGTGTCGGAGATGGAGCGTATGTGGCCCCTGGTCACCCGGGCCGGCCCCCGCTGACCCTCAGAGAAGGACGAGCGCCGTGGAGGGGGAGGAGCCACAGCCAGGGAACTCCTCCGTGGCGGGGACGGGACCTCAGACTCCGACTGCCCCTGATTGGGGGTGGAGCTTCGGGAGTCGTGGCGACTGCGTTGCCCCAGGTTACCGATGGCCAGGTACTCGGGGCCGTCGTCGTAGTCCCCGTCCCCCGCCTCGGGCATGGGGGAGGAGGAGCGGGAGGACGAGGTCAGCGAGACGAGCGGGGGAACCAGCAGGGGGGCTGCAGGCGGGGCGGGGGCCCGCTCGCCGGCCCCGGCCCCGGGCACCCAGTCAGGGCCCAGGCTGATGGCGGAAGAGGTAGGGTCTGGAAGGAAGAGAATACAGATTCAGATAAGTCTCCTCAAAGCCTCACAACTCAAAGACCTAAGGACCGGTACCTGTAGTCCTGGTATGGTTTCCCTCCCCCCCCCCCGGCACATTGCGTTTCTGGTCGTTTCTTTAGTGGGTGTGGCAAATCCCAATTCTTCCATTCGTTTTATAGGTAGCATTTTGGTGAATTGTGTAACTGACTGTAGAAAGTCAAATACATTTATGGTTCCCTTGAATTTACACGACAAATCAACCCAGATTAAAGGAATTTAGGGGCCATCCACACGGAGACGCTTTTTGGTTTAAATGCAGATGTTTTGCATCGTTTTGGCCAATCGTCCAAACGAATCCTGTAAACGCATCGCATGCAAACTGACTTTTCTGAAACCTGGTCCCAGGGTGAATAAGTTCACAAACGCAGCCCTTGAGTGTTCGTCTGGACGGCCAATACGCATACTTGCGTTTCGATGAGGTCATCGCCACACCCCTCGAGCGTAACCTCTTGTAACCTGTTACGACGTCTCATAACAACAACAATGGCCGACTACATGCTCGTGTTCCTGCTGGAGAAGATATTGTGCCTATTAGGGTTACTATCGCAAAATATTATGCTCCTGTGCCACGCTGAGCAAAAAAGACTGATGGACAACCACATAAGCCACATTTTACATCCACAGCGAAGGGCTACCAGGAGGGCAACTAGGAGATTCACCGTTTCAACTAATTCACCGTTTCCGGTGAATTTCTAAAACTAAAACAGCGCCACCTATACGCCTGGAACATGAAGTAGCGTGTTGAGTCGTATTGAGATGGATCCGTGTGGACGCAAATGTTCTTGATACGATGCCAGGGAAAACGGGGAAAAAAAAGATTGTTTTGGTACGTGTGGACTTGGCCTTAGTCTCAAGGTTAAATTCTTCCTCATACCAGATGGATCCAAAGAGAAAATGTCTGCACTCGAATTACACAATGAGGCTTTGTTTACCAAATCATGTGATGTCGTTACTTAAAAATGGAATGGCAAAGGATCTTTAGCAATCTATCAAAATCCTAAGCAAAAGGCATTCATTTGAACTAGGTCTTCTCCTTAATGTTGGCCAGATTAGGGTTTGGTTTTTTTCCAGCAGTATTCAATGTGCATGAACAAAAAAGCCTTTGTGTGTTTGTGTCAGTCGGCCTATTCACAGCCCGACTGAAGTAGATTCATGGTTATCACATGTCTACATCATCCTCATAATAGTGCACGCACACACACACTCCCAAGCATTACATTATTATTATTAGAAGGCGATGGGTTGTACAGACACCCTATTCTACTAGGGTGTTTTTATGATCCAGTTAGGACCAGGAAATGGATGGTCTACTTATCAAGGAACAGGAGTGCTGATGGAAAACAGACAAAGTGCTGCAGCAGCAACACTTTAAATTCAGCAATGGCAAGTACAACGTGGTCGTTCCTGGGGCCACCTGCACAATACCACCTGCAATAGCAGTGACAATAGCAACTGATTGTAATGTGTGAACATCAAATAAAGCAAAACAAGATGCAGCACTCTGCTTTCTATGTTATAACAGCATCCCACAAAGCACGGTGAGTCTATGGTGACTGGAAAGTGTATTCGAACCAATCAGCTCCCCAGGCACGACCATTTAGATCGGAGGCAATCAGCTGCATTCTCTTGGCCCTCCGTGACACATGACTGTCCCACCTCACTCCCCTTTACCCCTATACCTCACTCCCCTTTACCCCTATCCCTCACTCCCCTCTCTACCCTCCACAACTCCACAGCTCACCGCTGTCTGTGTGGCTGCGTGCGGTGCTCTGTGCCGCTGTCTCGTCACCCTCACGGAGGCAGCCGATGGACGTCGTGAACCTGTGGCTCAGAGACTGGCCCCTGGGGGGCCCGTCGCTGGTGCGCCAGGAGCCCGGCAACACGCACATGCTCTGGGTCTTCAGCAGGCCGATGCAGGGCTGGGACCTCATTGGCGAAAGCTGCACAGAGAGACGAAGGGGGGCAGCGCATTAAGCCCAGGAGGAACTGAGAACACATAAGGAAGTCCCCTGCGTGTTTCGGTTTTTTATGTATTGGGGTCGTTTTGGGTGACTTTTTCATGCATAGTTAAACGTCCCTCATGAATACAAAGTGTCTGTGGTTTTTTTTATTGAAGTTTGAGTGTGTGCGTGCGCGTGTGTGTGTCTTACCGCCAAGGTGTCCACCAGGGCCAGTAGTTTGGGGTTGTTCTGCTCCACGGCCTCCAGACACTGGAACATGGCGGTCACATGGGGCTCACTCAACAGGAAGGCTGAGTCTATCGCCATGGAGAGGACAGATGGGTACGCATCAGAAATCCAAACCTAGTGGTTAGGGTGTTTCTCTCCATAACAACAGTTTCTGTGCTTGAACCATGTTGTCAACAGTTTAGCTGTAGAAGGCCCGCTTGAACAACCTGCGCTAAGCCCTACTACGCCTATGACTATGTCTTTTAGCTTTTTACAAAGCATGCATGCTTTAATCATTTGCACGCACTCTTTAAGAATGAAGAAAGGACATGTTAAGAATGGGAAGTCATCTCAAATACTTACTTATGTCACTACTTATGTCTTAATATGTGATACAAAAGTAGGCTGTTTGTACACCTGACAGTTTTCTGAGGTGGAGCTCAGGCCAGGCGCTAACCGAGCACTGTAGGGCAGGGGGCGTGTGCAGTGACTTCTTTAAAGGGTGCGTGAGACTTCTTTAGAAGGGTGAATTAGGCTTATAAAAACGCCCACAAGCTTTACAAAACAAATACATCCAGGTCACCAGTTCTGTTTAAGTGAGTGGGCTTCACAGGGGCCGGTGGACGTACCGTTGTAGTACTTGCGGGTGTGTCCCTGGTGTTTCAGCAGGGGCCGGAGCTGGACGGACAGCATGTGCACCTGCAGGCTGTGGAGGAGCCACCGTTCCGCCTTGTAGCTCTCCCCTCCACCCTGGGACCCGCTGCTGGGCACGGGCTCCAGCGAACTGAACTGTGGACCCAGACGGGAATGGGACAGGTTGAGAAGGGGTAAGGAAAAGTGAAAGAGAGACCAGGAGACAGATGGAGACAGAAAGAGAAAGAGACCGAGAGAAAGATTAGAGAATAGACGACAGGAGTGAGACGAAAGAAAAACATTTTAGCTTAGGATGAAAAGAATGAAAATGACTATTACTGTGCTCCATCTGACTTGGTGACTTAATTTAAATCCAACCTCCAGAGTCGAAGCATGCAACAACATCAGTGTCGTGGAATGTAATGGAGTGAACTTAAGAGGTGACCGGATGAACAAAGTGACGTACCTGCTCAACGTGTGAAGCCAGGTGTGGGCTTATATACCGCACACACCACACAAACGGCCAGTAATCCCTCTGCTTGTAATATACCTGCAACACAAGATCAGGGTTTGCATACAAATACATTTCAGATGTTGCAAACACCAAAAGAGAAAAGGGGATTCAAAAAGGCACATTGTGGCCAAATGTCTGGAACTTTCCCTTTGCATTTAACAATGTCTCTTCAAGTGTGAGAATTTCAAGTGTATAGCGATGTTACACAATGGACTATAATATGATAAATGATCTATTAATGCCAGATATAGTTGGAATATTTCACCAAAACAAGTATTAAAGCTACATCAAAAATGCTGAAGCTCTAACATAATTGCAATGCAACAACAAACGATCATAGTCTACATTGTTTCCTATTGGTCTCCTGATGACTATTGACCTACTGAAGACAGGGCAGACATAATGGAGCATGGTGGACTGACATTAGGCACTTTCTAAGTACGAAGTGCTACCGCGAGTATCTATGTGCATGTAAATAAAATTAGACAAAACGAATGTTGATGAAATGTCCTCTCTTAAAACATTGTCAGTTGAAATGGCGTCACATCCTACATCAGGATTTTAAACATTTCAAAACAGTGTGTGTAACCGTGGCCACCACAACAACAAACGCCCAGCCCTTTTTGTTGTCCGCCGTCCCGGCCAGGCCGTGAGAGGAGGACCCACCTGCTCATTAGTCAGCCCGTGACTGAGGATGTTGTTCATGTCCTTGTGCAGCCGCTGCAGGCCACCGTAACGCGACCATACATTGGGGTTGGTGGTGGACACCAGGCCCTCCACTGTGGTCTTCAGGCTGGACAGCAGCTTCCAGTGTTCCCTCCTGAGGAGGAGGAGGAGGAGGAGGGGTCAGGAAAGAAGATAGGAGTGGTGAGAACAGATAATCGTTAGGGCTGCTGATGGTGCATCTCAAACTGACTGCTAAGCAACACATGACCATGGTATCTGCGGTGAGTCATGCATTAGGTGCTACACAGGCTGAATAACATGAACTTCAGCTGGCTTGTTCCTTGTCCTCATGAAGCTGTTTTCTGTTTTAAAATGCTGTTTGCTCAAATCCTAGTTTTATTTATACTTAGTTTTTGTATACTATTTCAAGAACAATTTTAGGTTTTGTAATTCTTGATTATGAATGGTTTAATTTACTATACAAAAACACGTAACAAATATAAAGAGAGTTAAATGCTGAAAAGTCCTAGCAATGAGTAGCCACAATGGGAGGCCACGGCAATGCTTTCCTTGTCCAGTTAGAATCAGTTCAAATCCCATTGGGCCAAAACGCAAGCTCATATCCAGGATATCCTATTTTCCCCTGAGGGACCATATAAGCAAAGTGTGATGCTTGATGAAACCCCTGCACCATTAGAAAACAGGGACCAAGTATCTTCTTATTACACCCGAGAGTACATTCATTAAAACTAGGGGACAATAACACACTGTGCAGCAGCATCAGAGTTCAGCTAGCAATATAAAATCTAATTACAGCCTATATCCTACAGAGATAAAAAGAAGACTTAACCTGAGAACATTCTCCTGAAAGCTTCAAGGAGAATGTTTATGCAACAGGCTGTGTGTGTGTGTGTGTGTGTGTGTGTGTGTGTGTGTGTGTGTGTGTGTGTTGACTGAGCCACATTCCTAGAGATTAAGAATGACGTTTAAGGTTGAGGATTACCTTTAACTTGAATGAGGTGAGTCTGCCTGAGCGCTGAAGAAGGCTTATTATCAGAATTAACATCACAATGAAACCATTATTTTGTTGCCTGATCATAATCAAGGCTATATCGTCAAAACCCTCATGGCATGTCACACAATTGAGACTTCTCATCTATGCCTAAATAATTCTACGTTTTGAGGTCATTAACATTTTTTTTGAAAGGTTATGGAGATACATGATGAACTTGCTAAATATCCAATGTAAACACTGCTTTCTCAAAAAATAATATGCAGTACATAGATATAAAAGCATCGGCTCATAGGTAATTAACTACGCCTGTACATTCAATCACAAACTGCAGATAACGACAGCTAATGCGTAGCTCCACAGTCACTTAAGAGTTCACCATATTTTAAAATACAACCACACTTGACCCAATTAGAAAAGGCACCTAAACTGATAGTTTGGTTAAAACCACGTTATGTGTCCTTGTGCTTGTTAGTTACAACCCTATAACAGGGCGTTAAACTCGATGGTGCAAGCTGTCAAAGTTGGCCATGTCAGCCTAGCTAGCCTAGCCTTGTTGCCATAACACTGGTCGGAATACGGGTTAGTTTGTAGAAAATCCTTGCTGTTTGTAGTGTGCTACACCTGTGTAGTCCACCATGCTTAGCATGTATGTAATCCGGTTTGCTGGATACTGTCTCAAAGTTATACATAACTCATAACAGTCACAATCGTCTAGATGCTGAGCTAGCCCCCTAGCTAGCCGAGTGACTCCCCGAGGCCCGCCCCGGCGTCTCACCGGCGCTCCTCGTACTCCCGCTCCGCCGTCCCCTCCATGTCCTCCCGGGGCACCCTGCTGGTACCGTAGCACGACGCCACTTTCCCCTGATCTAGCCCGGTATAAATCCGGGTTGTGATCATTCGCTCGGCTCGCTACGTTGAATCGCGGAAGTCAGACATCGGTGCTCTGCGTAGTAGGAGAATCACAACAGAGAAGGCCGGAGCCGCATGACTAGACTGGCTGTCAGTCGCAAGTGGGCAGGGCTGATTGGGTCGCACTATTTATTATGTTTAATTATATGTGTTTACTTTTTTCTAGGGTAGTAAAGTTATATTTTTGATTTATTTATGTACTCGCTTGGTTTAAGTTGACGTAAATCATTTATTGGGGTGATATTTTTAGCATGTTACAGTGTTTTCCAGAAAGCTCTTGGATGAGTGACCTGATCGATACTGCCACCTGCTGTTCATGTTTGGTACTGCAATGTAAACACAATCTGTGACAGCAACGGTCGGCCTACGCCCAACATGATGGCATTGACTTTTATGAAAAAAACTTTAATTAGAGTTAACAGGGGAAAAAAAGTACATGCCACCGTGTTAACCAGCCATTATTGTTATGAAATAAAATAGATAAGCATATATTAAATTCAGTTGTTTTATGTATTTTTGTATATGCTGCATACACCAACATATCACGACAAATTCCTTGTATGTGAAAGTTTACCCGCCAATTAAGAGCATTCCGATTTTTATATATATTATATTTATGAGTAATATTTGAATGAGGACATTTTCCTTTTTTTTCCAGAAAGCCTAGAAAAACAAATACCCACACGCGATGGCGCAACAAACTCGGTCACTCAACTCCATTGAGACGATACAAATACACAGTACATCAATGAATCTACCCAGGAACCTCATCACGGGTCTTCCTAGGCGTGGTTGTGTGAATGAAATGTGTGAGTAATCGTCCTTACTCAATCGCGGGGAAGAAACATCGTCACAGTGCATGAATCGATGTGTGGGTGTGTGGTGGTGGTGGTGGTGGTGGTGGTGGTGGTGGGGGGGGTGGGGGGGGGCGGGGAGGTGGAGTACATGCTTGCTTGTGTGTGTCCGTGTGTGTGTACACGTACGCAGCACACAAACAATTATCAAATCAATCAGCCAATACATTTCTGTGATAACATCAAGTTCCCTTGGTTAATACTTCTATACTTCGAAGCACACGTCTAAACGTATTAAGAAACATTGTTTACAATGAGTAACCCCGTAGGTCAACATTCAGAGGCCGATAAGTGGGAAGGCGAGCCCCATGTGTAGAACACAGACGGTGGGGCCCTACTTCACGTCTCTTCAATCTTCAGTATTATCTAGTCGTGAATGACTTACAAGACAATACTGATGTTGATTGAAGTCATGAGGTTGACATGGCTTGTCATTGATATGCAAAATGTATCAATAGGCCCAATGCATTCCTTTCCCTTTAGTCGTATCAATACTAGTTTGTATTGACATGTAGGCTGACGAGCTCAGGAAGAACGCAGAGCTGTTGTGGGAAGGAAGACGGTTGAAGATAAGGTCTACATTCTAAGGAAATGTCTGCCGTTTGTTGATGTGACGTGAAGCACGCACACGCACACACCCTCAGTACCAAGGTGAGTCACTCTGGACCTGCCGCAACACGTCCTCAGTTAATGGATAGAAAGTAGGTTAGTTGTAAGCCAGTTGGAAATTGTTCATGGGAGGTAATAATTAATACACCGGTTGATGTTGATTTAAATAGGCATATGTGTTGTAGTATGGTGTTTACACAAGGCCCCAGGGAATGGTAATTCGGTGTCATCTTTTTTTGTCATCTTTTTTTCACAGGGGTTCAAAAAGTATAGGTCTACCGCAATGACTTCAGACCTACTCAAAGGATAAGCTACCTATACATCCCCATAGTTATTTTCCCTTGATAGGTGCAATTGGGGTTCGGCCCTATTCTCCATAATGTGTGACCATGCTCAATGAAAGTTGTATCAGGCCAAAACCATGATATGTTCTCTCGGACATAAGAATTCGGGGAAACATGGGAGGGGATTGGCTCTGATGCAAGGCAGTGCAGCAATCCCCGGTGGTGAGCACCAGTATGGCATCAATTAGATTGGAACTGACTGAGATCAAGCCACTGCTGAAGACCTATTCGTCCACATAGCTGAAGAATTACACTGAGGGAAAAGTCATAGCTCAAGACATTTAACCCCAAAAAGATTATATATACACGTCTACATTTCACTTATTTTACATTAATGGGTATTTTCAACATTGCCCCACAAACCAACCAACATGCTGTCAAAGTGCATCATATGCTATATTTTCTTAGCTAACCATCTATCTCACTACTTTTAAATATACTAAACTTAAAAGTTAGATACTTAAGTTAAGTGTTTAGGTCAGTGAAGGGACAAATTCCTTGAGGAACAAACAGAAAATATGCAGATTGTGTCAGAGGAACGACATGTGCAGTTATGAGTTATTTGAAATGTGTCAAATGTCTTTCTCGACTGGCTAAAAACAAATATTGCCGGAATATCGACAGGAGACAATGGCATAACAGCGCAAGTCTTAAGAGACCTCTTTAACATTGTCTTGCATTGATCAAACGGCTGTTATAGTGAACAAGTCACATCTGCAATGAGATTTGCATATCTTCAGTATTTGTTCATGACATGATTAGATGATTACCTTTGCTCGAATTTCAACAGTGCTTTCTTTTAAGTGAAGAATAACCCCATAAATCCATAAGAGATTTAAGCTTTGAGTGACAAGAATCTGTTTACTTAGAATGACATGTGGCAGATTCCACTGAAACCGTCGGTGCATGATTCATCACTGTTCCAATGGTTTGAGTTTGCTTTGATCAGGCCTGAGCTTGCAGCAGCAAGCACATTCTAACTCTACTCATTCTAATTCTAACAAATTCGTCAAGAAGTGGATTATTTTCGAACACTTTGGAAAATGTACCAAAATCAAAATATTTATAAGTAACTTTACTTGTTTGTACAAATAAAGGTAAAGCAGTGTTCAATAATAGGTGAATAAAATATACATTCATTAAAAATGATCAATTACAACTTTGAAAAAATAATCGATAAAACCAGAAAACACAAGGGTTTCTTAATAAAACAGTTATTTATTTGACTTTAAACTAAAATTGTCCGACAAGCACATTACAAGGGCATCATATAACTTTCCCCAAGGCTCAGTGATCACTTTCACACAATACACTTGGCATGTGAACCTCCGCTTCTCCCCCCCACTCCCCCACCCCCCCCTTAAAAAGGAAAAAAACCAAACCGAATAACCCACACAAAAAAAAGGGAGCTTGTTTAAGTGTGTGCGGCGGAAAGATGGTCTGATTGTACAAATGACCGGCCCTATTTGGTTTGGTTCAAAGCCACAAATGAGAGAAGAAACCAGCTCGCCTGCTAAAAGCGGGCGGTACACCAGGAGGCACAAGAAAACATGAAGCGCACACTTGACATCCCATCACACGCTCGCTCAGACCCGGCCCAGATTCACGCCGCCCGGGTGATGAGACCAACAGCAGTTAACGGCTTTCCTTTCAGAAAATTACAATGTTGAATTTGTTTGTCGTTGTGTTGGTTTATTTTAGGTGAGGGGTGTTTTTTGTAAGCAATGTGTTGGTTGACTACAATCAGAATCTAAACGTTGGTTACATACGATAACGTCTGTTCACTAAACCCTTAACTCTCCGTATGAAGGTCAAAACAGCTTTTACATCCAACAGCGGGGAAGAAGTTTTGTTCTGACTTTTCCTTCAGCTGTCACCAGCCCCTTTTCCTCTTTCCCCCTCCCATCTACTTCCTCCATTCCATTTTCTATCTGGGTAATCTTTCTCCGCTGTTCACTGACATCATGAGAGAAAACTAAAGGGTGCTGGATAGAAACATGAGGTAAGAAAGTGGTCAGATCCATGATGTCGTTTAGCTAGGGATAGCGCGACATGCTTAACAGCCACAGAATTGAGTGAAAGGGGGAAAAGAGGAGTAGAAAATAAACATAAAGTGTGCATTAAAAAATAATAATGGGAGGGGGAATAAAAGGACTTACACAGCTTTGCATCTTTGGTTATAAAGTAGGTCAATACATTTTCACAGCTTGTCAGCTCCACCTCCCACTTCCAGCCCCACAGAACATGCACAAGTAGAATCATAAAAAGTCGGGAGAAATATATGGCATGTCATTTCAACGTTTCTAGTTTTTATGCGTTTGTCAAACAAAGAAACTATCATAAAAGTAAGCTTTCTTTGCGGATACATCCCATCACAGATTTCATATCTCAAGAACAGGCATTCTCCTGTACAAGCCTTTTTAATACTTTACACTTTACAAAATGTACATTCAACCTGGAATTAATATCATTTAATATTGGTATTTAGTGTTAGCACTATTTCGCAAGGAAAATGTCTTCAATACAGAACTTATTGCCTACTTGGGTCTACTTGTTTCAATGGACTACCAATTGAAAGTCTGCCATACCAAAAGGATCACATTTTTTTGTCATTTGTGTCTACCAAGAGAAGTGTTTCTGTGACATTGTTCGTTTACATTATGGAAATAGCAGCCCTGAAATAAATAAATGCAAATAGTAAAACTGAACTAATGAACATATAGTAACCCATGTTAAAGAGTGTGGTGCTTCTTGGCAAAAAAAAAATTCCTTTCCGCCTTGAAACAAGCCAAACGCCCACCAGCTCCTCCCCCTGCCGGCCGAGCCCGCCCACTCCGACCTCCTGGTCTCTGTGAAGATCGCTCTGGCTGGAGGAGCAGAGAGAGAGACAGAGAGAGAGAGAGACAGAGAGGTGTTGATGGACAGTCCAGGGGCTCCCCTACAGATGTTTTGACGAGACGAGGAGTCCTGTCTCTCACTGCGGCGAGCGACTGCTTGGCAGCAGCTCCCGCCCTCCGCCATGAAAAAACCAAGCTACCCCACAGCCCCCTTCACACACCTCCGTCAGCCCTTCTTCTCCTGCTACGACAGGCTAAACCTCACTGCTTCCGCTGCTCACGTTGTTGTCGCTGCTCCCTTCTGAGCTGCACTGGCGGCGCTCTGTGGCAGGGAGGCGGAGGGCTCAACAATACTTGAGGAGGGGGGGGGGGCCATGCACGACTGTGCGTTCGCGGCTGCGGACGTGGGGGCGTGGCAGGGGCCCCCCGGCGGAAACCGACCCTCTCAGTCACGGGGAGGAGGAGCCGCCCTTCAGGGAGCAAAGAGGATGAGGGTTGATGGTTTTTGCTTCTCCTTCTGGACAACGTCCTCTGCCTCCACTCCTGCCTGAGAGGGGCACGGCCGGGTGGGCTGCGTGTTGTTTAAGTAAGGAGGGAATTTGCAAGGGGTGCAAGGGAACGGTGGTGCAGAGGGGGGGGGGTTAATGGGATCACGCCGAGGTGACGTTGGGTTGATGGGGGTTATTGGGACCCCCTTCGTGCTGCATGGCGTTGGTGTTGTTGTTGTTGTTGTTGAGGGCGGTGTTGGTGTCGCCCAGGAGGTGCTGCAGCTGCGGGGGAGAGGTGGTCCCGCCGGGGCTCTGCGCGCTCGAGAGCTGGCCCAGCTGCTCCGTGTTGGCCAGGGACTTGAGCACGGCGTTCTCCCGCTCCAGCATCGAGTTCCTCTCGTACAGCTCCTTGATCTGCTCCTTCAGCACCTCCACCTCCTCGCGGACGGCGTACATCAGGTGGCTCTTGACCAGGTCCTGGGGGGAGAGAGAGAGAGCGAGAGAGAGCGAGAGAGCGAGAGAGAGCGAGAGAGAGCGAGAGACAGACAGACAGACAGACAGACAGACAGACAGACAGACAGACAGAGAGAGAGGTGGAGATGGGGATAGAGTTAGAGTTAAAATGGCCCCCGGACAAAATCAAAAAATTTGACTGAATAAACCGATGACTGTGCTCGTCATTAGAGTTTGGATTTAAATTTGCTTTGAAGTACTTACCATTGCCTGTTCGATCTTGTTGTCGATGGCAACTAAACTGGCACCAGACGCACTGTGGACCAGAAAAACAGAGTTATGACAGTGTACCAATTCATCAGATGTATCCAGTCATCAAATATCAGTTCATCTTCCGCCAAAGGCCCTGCGGGGGTTTGGATGATGCACTCCTAGTACTTAACAGGTAAAGATATTTCCAGAGCAGGAAAATATGCAAATAAACTGCACTGTGTGTTTCTTAATACAATGCAGGTGATTTAAAACGCATCCTCCCACACAACAAGCCTACAAAGATCAAGCACGATTGTAAGCTATAAGGCCAATAATTATCCATTATTAAATCTGTGTTTCTCTGGTAGATGGGTAGATGAAAGATAAAAGCACCAGCCCCTCACTGTGGCTGTCAGAGTCGATTGGCTCTGTATGTATTAATTTGAAGAGGAGAAATCGAGAAAGTGGAGAGAGTTCTTAAAAAACTATACCCATTTCACTGACGATAGCCATAAGATGACGGAAATGGGAACGGGATACATGCCGCGTTGCAACAAAGAGTGCCAGTCTTTTAGGTACTACCGAATCAAATACATTCGATTTGATTCCATAAAACCTTATATAAATGCAATGAACCAGACAGAAACATAATCCATTGCTGGACAGCGGTCGCTAACCGCGCCCACCGTCCTGAGGAACACTCTTCCAAGAAAGCACAATGGGCAGATGTTTAGGTCCCCCTTTTCCGGTTCATATTTCGATACAAACAATTGCATGCAACGACAAAAACGAAAATCAAGGGCATATATAAACGTCCGCAGTGGTCCTATAAAATGGGAAATTTAAACTCTCACATTGTTTCAAGCGTTAATATCGAGTCACCTTATTTTTAACGCAGTATTGCAACCACGTTGCAGCACAACCCAAACCCGCCCCGTGTGATGCGCACTCGACACTTACTTCACTCGTCCAACGATCGCTGTACAGCACGAATCTATTTACGCGATTGAATAAAGTCTCCGACCACGTCAAACAAAGGAAGGTATTGTGAGTGGGTGCACACACAATAAGAATCGCAGCACACACGACGACGCCCAGCCTGGACGTGGATGCTCAGTGCTATGGCGGGCGTCTGTCCACTAGACGGTGCTGCGGCTCGTTTCAGATCCAGGATGCGGGAGGAGAACATGGATTCTCTTGAGTGGAAGCCCGTACGGTTCTGCGGGCCACTTTGGGACTAAAATCCAACCTCCGTGCCAAGGCGCGTACATAAGTTATTACGGGCGGCATCGAGACGACTGAAGTGACTTCAAAAAAGTGCAAAAACTTTTTTTGCATATCAAACTTCGTAACAGTATATATTATATCAAACATAGTATTAACGAAACAACCCAAATCAGTTCCCGTCATAAATCACAAACGCCATAAAACTAAGGTAGTCCATAAAAGAGTGTAGACCCCTCAGTATGATGTGCTGTCGCCTACCTGAGGCATCTCGTTCTGTACGCGACCAAACGGCCCGAGTATGTAGATGAAGAGGTGGGCGAACAGGGGAGGCTGAAGCTCATTTTGCACCGCATGATGTCCAGAGGATTAAGTAAAATAAGCCCAGAATAACAAACAGTAGCCAGGTTTCACCCGTGGAGACTGCCGACTCAATGTTTGGCCGCGAGTGAGTGAGTCGAGGCTTAAAAACCCACACGACGTGCACGCTGTTCAACAAAGGGGGAGGAGTCATGCCCTTTCGCCCAAACCCCAAATCCAACTAGGAGCCTGTTGCACAAGTTTAAAGCGCCATACAAGTCCGCTACATGTAACCAAGAAAGCTTTTTTCCAATGAAGAGAAATACGATAGAGATAAAGAGATGGAGAGATAGTGATACAATAGACTCATGTGATACAATCAGCCTTCCCCGGGGTCCGCCCCTTCACCATGTGCATTTATTTATTCAGTATGACGTGCAAATATGCCTATAAACTAAATGTGATTTTATTGTGAATATTATGCTCCAACTCTATATTTGTCCTTTTGGCTGAAGTTGTCATTAAGGTCGCTTAACAAATTCCATCAATGTGTATAAGGTGCAACAGACTTTGAAGCACTTTACTGAAGAAATAGGTAGTTAGTATGTGTACGTTAGGCAAAATTGATTCCTTTCCTTACCCACTAGCTTTTATGCTGTAAAGCAAAACATGAGTAGCAAACAATGATTTATCTTTATTTATTTGTTATTACAACCAATGTGTTGACTATTTAAACTTTTGCCTCTCCCCAGCATGACTAAACAAGTCACCCATAATAACCACAGTGTCAGGGCTGACCTACACCATGGATAGACGCGAAAGGAATAGTGGCGGATATTCAAATCCACATTTGCATACCACAACAGATAACTCGGCACCTCTGTGCTGATTAGGGTAGGAATAGTGAGAAACAGATCCTCTGCAATCTTTCCTTTGAACTATTAATTTACACACAGAGGCCAACAGAGATACAAGAATGCCCACCGACTGGGAGAGACGTGGTTTTATCAGCAACAAAAACAGACAGGCAGGCTGGGCCGGTGAATCTGCTTGTCAGGCAAATGAGAGATTTGGCGCGGAGGGGTAAAATGAAGTGTGCAGCCGACAACACAGACTCGTCTGGCTTGTTGGTATTTGGCGTCCAAGGAAAAAACAACACATGCAGCCCCCTTTGTGCTCTGCTGGGGAATATGTGGCCCTTTATGCAAGGGACCTCTGGCTGGGGGTCCACCGCCACAAAATGTACTGCCCCGGCCCGTGGTGGGGGATATAAAGTATGATGAACAGGGAACTAAACTACCACTCCTGACAAAATGGGGGCAAATCTGGATGGGATTAATGTTGCAAATATGAATATGAAACTGAACCAACCCTGCAGTGGTGGCATGCATATAAACACACTGCAGGAAGACCCCCAGCTGAATAAGGTAGACCCCCAGCCATTAGGTGGTAGACCCCCAGTCGTTATCCGGTAGACCCCCAGTCGTTATCCGGTAGACCCCCAGCCGTTAGGTGGTAGATCACCCACTCGCTGTTCCTCAATGCAAACAGAGGTGGGGGTATGTTTGGTGATGAGTTTAAATGCGGAAAGGAAAACAAGATACATAGTCTCAAATCACTGCTAACCCACTGTTATCTGACTCAAATGCACTACTAAGCAATACTGCAGGTCTGGCTCTCATCTCCCTAGCTGCAGTGACGTTCTCACGCCAGCCGGGGCCAGCAGAGAGTCGAATGAGAGTTTAATGGTGAAACTCCATAAGGACTGGAGGCAATTAGGGTGACTTTCTGGGGCCAGATCCATGGTTATAATTGTATTAGTTGGCTTTTATTTTTTGTACGCGGTATCATGTTATTTAAAAAAAATTGTAATTGGTTGTTCTGATCTTGTTTGGATCCGTCACAAATCGTTGTTAAAAGGACACTTTCTCTGGGCTGAGTAAAACAAACATTTGACTAGCCAGCGGAGTAACCTAATAGACGACATAAGAACATCTGATTATTTGGATGTTTGTTTTCGTGAATAAGATATATCTGGGATCCCAATCAAGGTTCATCACAGGTTTTTTACTGGAAAAGTATTCCAGCCTAACTCATGTAAGCATTCACGGTCCAACAACATCTCAACTGGGGGGAAAAGCCATTCGAGTCCACTGTAGTGCTCCTAACGAGAACCATGAGATTGGCCCACTGATCATCATGTAGCGCCATGACAACCAATGGCAAGCCAAGTCATAAAGAAAACGTGTGGTGTGCTGCTGACAACCATTCATAGCTACAGCCGTTGACATCGGCCAAACACTAAATATTAAAATACGACTAATCATAATCTGCTCATAATAAAACAACATGCATTACCCTGGTACAATACACTCCAGGACATTTCCCAGAATACAGTATAGAGTATACAATATCCCTGCAGTGTGACAGCCATAATTAGTTGCTGCGGGCCAGCAGGGCGGTTGAGGATTCCCGGTCATGAGAGACCTGATGGAACAAAGTGACTGGAGAGGCCCTTTTTCGACGGTAGGTGTGACTATTCTGATCCTCTGGGTGGCAACACGGCCGGGTAATCAACAGCTTCTGGTGGCCGAGTTCTGCGAAATCTGCAGGAATTCCACGCAACTCAACCTGAGAGAAGAAAAACAGGACCCACCACACGGGGACTATCTTTAACCGTGATGCACGCTGGAGGCAACGTGCCAGGTTTTGCATATAACACATGGACGCCTATGAACAAATCCCTCGCAGGAGAAGTCATACGTCAAAGGTTTTGAAGGCAGTGTTGCCGTGGATCACGCTATGGTATTTAATCTGCACTAGGGCCACTCAACATGGCAAAAGAGGAAACCTTTTGGGAGAAGTGTATCCACCTCTGCGCCACTAAATCCCTTTAAACGAGCGGGGGGTGCCTACGCTTCCCTGTAAACACACCGAAGGAACTGGAGCGCTTATGTTCTCTGCCATTGCATAACAGCTTGGCCTCACAGTGCCTCCAGATGTCCTGCCCCCTCCCCCCCCCCCCCCCCTGACATCACAACCGACACGAGGCCCCCAGGAGTCTGCCTGGCTGACCTCCCCAGACACGCGACCACCACCGCTGGCACCGCGGGGGAGGGCGGGGGCGGACGGCCGTCAGACCCTGGCGGCCGAGAGCCATCCTGGGGTGTCACAAGGGCAGTGGGGGTGGGGGGGGGGGGGGGGGTGAGCAGGGTGGGATCAGAGCCCCCGCCCCGGGGTTCACAGTTAATTCAGAGAGGGTTATGAATGTTCTTGTTATTGTAGCCCGTGTTGGGGCTTTTTTCCCCCTCGGAGAAAACAAGCAGCTGTGTGGTTTTGTTAATAGTCGACAAGCACTCGTCAGAGAGAGAGCTAGAGAGAGCGAGACACACACACACACACACCCCCCAACACACACACACACCCCCTCGGACCGTCGTCCAGCTCCATGGGGGGACGGTTAGGAAGGCACTAATGACTTGATGTAGGACCAGAGAAGTACAAGATCAAGGCACTCTCACAACCCTTTTCTCACCCAGCCTTCTTGTTAAGCAATGAGGTCTTGTGACACTCGCTTGGGCTGGAGATTAGGAGTGTGTGTTGCCCAACGATAATGGGGTTACCTCTGAAGAACTAATGGCGCCTTGCCAATGTCACTAATTTGAATTTAAAAACAACAGGGCGTTTACCTTAGCATCAAGACGGCCGTTGCGTTTGATGTATGACGCAGTTACTTATTAAAGAGATTGGATCACCCACTCCAATGCAGGAGTAAAGTCACATCCCATTGGGCTGCCTTGGAGTCAAACAGGGTTTCACCTTTACACCAGTGAGACTTGCGACATCACGCACCTATACAAATGAATCTGTTCATCATGAAGTTATATTGAGTAAACAATCTGAGATGGGCTTTGTAAACTCGTATCAAGTGACCAGACTCACTTCATGTAGTCATTTATCAGTAGGGTGTTGCCTCTCCAGGGCAGCATTTCAAATTAAACCATATCAAATTGAGCACTTAGTATCTTATATGCAAAACATGCAATTAAATGTTGTGTGATGTGTTGCATACTCCAAGGTATGCATAGTACACAGATCTGGATGATAATCAAGGGTTATCAAGTGCTTCTAAGGTGACTGATATACCTGGAATTCGTCCAGGCTCAAATGAGAATGGAATCATTACCATTGCTTTTTTCTTTAAAAAAAAAAAAGAATTACACTTATAATTAGTTTGTTTGCCCTTATTTTAAGGCTGCATACCTAGTCTGAGTCTAATTACCTGTCTGCTATATTTACTGTATAAATAAATCAGCATGTTATTGCCCATTATCACAAAGCTGTTCTTTATGACTTATTGGGGTTGAGGTTTGCAAAACGATTGCTGCTGCTTTCAGGGACAGCGAACACAAACTCACAATGATTTAATTCAGAAGGGCTACCAGGTAGCTTTCCAAGAATGTTTATAAATGCTGTGAGTGGAACTTCCAATTTAGAAAGCCCTTTGGAAAGGAAAAAAAAAATGAACTAGACCTCTTGTTCCATGATAAAATTAAACCATAAGTAGTTTCTAGGAAGACCTGGCCGAAAGGTAGCTGGATACAACATGCATCGCACACACACGGCCATGCAAACAAGCACACACTGACCACCGGGATATTTCATGGAACAACACCCATCTCTTTTTTTTTTGACGATTTCCACAAAGCACATCACTTTCTGGAATGCTCCATTATGCCCTCCAACTGTTTACGAGTTTGTACCCCCACTTGAACATGCCCCACCATGCAGGCAAGCGGGCCAGCAACAAAAGGAGGTGGATTGTGGTGGCTTCCATCAGAGTTTACTAGCGGTTAGTTTAAACAGTGAATAAAGCCTGCACTGTTAGTCACCCAGAGCCTGGAGGCACTCTTGTTGGAACGGGAACAAACAGAAGCCCTAACCTTGGAGTCAAACACACAGAAACCACACCGTTTAGCAGTTGAATGCAAATATTAAATCGACAACATGAGCCATGGCTGACTTAACACCGACAGGGCAGGTACTGTAGGTTGATTTGACAGCATTTGTCGGTGCGGATCTCAAAGAGCGCACGCCGAAGGGTGCACCTGGTGACGTGTTTTGAAAATGAACACGTAGGCGTACACTCCACAATGTGAATTAATTAAGCATGTGTGAGGTATGCACTCAAGTGAAGAGATTTTCATCTGGTTTCCTCAAGTAAGTTGTTGAGTCAATTAAATCATACATAAATCATCTGTTAATAATAACAATTGAGCCTTCATTATCATAACCAACCATATTATGCTGGTCTTGTGGGCTAATTGTTGATATAAGCCTCTGAGTTAATGGCCAAAAGGAGTTCTCATTCAGTTGATTCATATGCAAATGCAGGTAGAAGTACGAAGATGCATTAAACAGATGGCGTGTCGATCTTTAACTGTACAGCCTAGTTAAAGGAGAAGTTTTTCAACCTGTACCCTACATTCCTATCATTCTGGGTTTAAGGGACTAATGCGGACAACAACTTATGAAATTGGTCCAGTATTGAGCTAGAATACTCCAGCAGTAATGCAAAAAAAAAAACAGCCAGTAATGTAATCCTTTTTGGCAAATAACACCCTGTCTGCGTCCTCCAAAAGTTTTGTTTTTCCACTAACTGGCTTAGATTAGATTATAACATTACTGAAAGGATGATCTGTTTGTTATTGTGTCAAAAAAAGTCCCACTCAAGGAGAAGTCTTGCTCTGATACATCTGGATGTTGCAGGAACTTTCACCAAAATCGTTTGGCTAACACTAAGATCTGCTTTCTGAAGTCCAACACAACAAACTCTCCAGCTCTCGCTCACATTTCCAACATTTTTCGAACTTCCTGTAACAACTCAACTCTCGAGATACTTCTCCTTCAGTGAGACTTGGTTAGACTAAATAATTAACAGACCGGATCAAAAAAAGTTGTATATCTCATGTATTTCTCTTTCCATGATGTTAGAACATAATCTGAGCTAATCTGTCACTGGCCAAAACAAGCACTGTTAGAGGATGCACATTGACGATGGAATATTGTCCCAAAGGAATAGACTGCAGCCCATTTTCGTGGCTTACTGCTGCAGCGTTCTAGTTGTTGTCTCCCTTACTCCTCAACTGATTGGAAAATAGGGTGCAGGTTGAAAAACCATACGTTTTCCTTTAATGAGTACCTGATAACTGACCTGCTAGACCTATTGATGTGTAAAGCATGTCAATTGTACTTTCTGCTCCTGTTTGTTAACAAAAAGTGAGTGAGACATGGTTGATTTATAATTTCAAAAATACATAATTTTTCCTTCTCTTCTTCATTCCCTTAAAATCTTAATTAATGGGGTAATGAGTTAAAAAGCACACACACACACACACACACACACACACACACAACCAGGAAGTTTATCTTCCGTACCCACAATGCCATGCATTCTTCATGCAAGAAAACTCAAAGAGCGAGGTCAGGCTTAGTTGTTCAGTGCAGGCTGACTCATGTGTGAGCACATACACACACATCAAGGCAACCCAAGCTCATACCTATTGCCGAGGGGTTTTGACCCCAGTAACCCGCTACATGGGAACGCTTGGTAGAAAGCTGTAGATGGGTTCCTGCATTTTAACATGGTCGGGAAGGAGAGAGAGAGACAGAACAAACAAACATGAGGGAAGCGAAGAAATACCCAGAAAATAGAGATCAGATACAAAAACAAAGAAAGGAAGTGAGAGATGGAGTCACATTTGTGCTCTATAATGCATTATGTCAGCAGAAATTGAAGAAACCACTGAGGAATAAAAGCCAACCTTGAAATGTGCCTTTCAAAAAAGCACAGAAAGCGAAAGCGAATCGACTCAGAATCTTAAAAACTAGTGGCAGTTGGCTTTTATTTATTAGACTGTGGACATGGTGACACAAATAAAGGACATCATCGTTGCTGAGGCACACCCCATTTCTCTTTCTCTAGTAAAGTCACCCAGCTTCGCCTTTGGCCTCACTGGTGGCAGAACATGCAACCAACCTGGGCTGCTGGACAAAAACGTTGCATGTGAAAGCTATTTTAGCCACCTGCTACCTGTTCCTTTTATTATATATACTTTTGCACACAAATCATTTTTTTCACGGTTCCATTTTACACACGGCGTAAAGACATGAATGTGAACAATGACATGTTCACATTTCACATTCATTCATTTCTGAAATAAACGCTGTATAGAACCCGGGAGTTTCATCCGTTTACACAGACATCCGTTATGCAACTTGGCCTTCTTTGCAACCGAAGGGCAGCTTTTTTCATCTGACTTTTCATTGTTAACACAGATGTTTTAGAAGTAAATATTATGGCACAATAGCAAGAATGCATACTACAGTGCAGAACAACAGGGTGGCCTTAGGATTCCATTTAATCTTTGTTTTAGACCCCAAAAAAAAAAAACAATGCTAGTCTAGGACACACCAGTTATTGTTTAAATCTACCAGTACATATGCTAGGCCGGCCACCGGGTCTGGAAATGTCTTCCAGAATCGCGTTATAATGGTGGAAGTGAATAACAGCAAGATGGAACAGATTGAGAGGAAGAGACAGAAAGAGAGAGAAACAGCGACATGAATACAGGGTGAGATAAAGGAAGAATCAAGAGAGGATGTGAGTGTTTTTCTACAGTAGTGAGTTGCCACAGGAAGTTGGTCATGCATTACAGCATGGCAAGTTTCTTCACACTCAAACACGCACTCAGAGAAAAACACTGACACGCACACATTTTTCCATAGAATGTACAAACATTTCCGTTTTAAAATATGCTGAGAACCAGAATTGACATTAGATAGCACAATAAGCCAACAATCGCCCCTCCAATGAAATCAAACTACAAAAAAGTTGTGTTTGTGTGCAGGTAGGTGGTACAGTACTGAGTACATACCAAAGGAAACCATCGAGCCTTACATGTCATCACGGAAACACCAAACCACGAACACACTCCATCAGTTAGAGTTGACATTCGCCAGTCAGCTGACTGACCGACTGTCACATAAAACAGCCGTCCCTTAAACTTGCTCAAAACTGCAAATCGACCGTTTTACTACATGCAAAGGCCCTTTTCTGACATGAATCGGTATCCTAAAGCGTAAGACAACAGCAGAGCCAGAGATGAGAATGTACAAAATGAACAAAATGTGAGCAGAGAATCCATAACTGTATTGACACTGACAGCTGCCAAGAGTTGAGTTACTGCAGTTTCTCTGTGGCTCCATGACAGATTTACCCTCCCTCAACAGGAGGAGCCCAGGTATGTGCCTTGGTAGCCTTTACCAAGGTTGCATTTCATCAATGAAAAAAAAACAGGTGTTGATGTACAAACATTTGTGTGTGTTAACAAGTCCAATGAGATGACCGACCGGAACGGAAACAATTTGCTAAATTAGGGGCCTGACGATGGCCAAGCAAAGCCCAGCATTCCCATCATCCTTTGAGAGAAAATCTTAAAATAGTTAAATATTGTTTTGAAGTTTTATTTGTGAATGGCTAGGCCCTTAAATTCAAACCACATGTAATACACCCAGGTCCTCAAACTAAGAACTTTAACTGTACAAACTGATAACCAATGACTAATTGTAGTCACCGACCACACACCTATTTTATCTCTACTTTATGACGTATGATCTAATCCATGTATTATGAATCCACAACACAACGCAGCTCCGGTCTGTGAGGATGCCAGAGGAAAACCCTTATCTGTGTAATTAAACGATTTCCCTGATGACGTATAAAGGAAGGGGAAAATGCAGACTGATGAAATCCTTCGAAGGAGCTTATCTGCTTGACCTACAGCCTTGAGTCAAATGTCACTTACAACACATGCAAATCACGTCACCTGCATGTCCTGAACTTGAACTGGCACCACACACATTTCCTTGACAAAAAAAGTACCCCCGACCCACAGGTATGGTCGGCGGTAATTGTACAGGACCACATTTTTCGTGGATTACCTCCCCTCAAAAGCCCTTAGCCCTCCTGGCTCAGGCCTCTGCTTGTCTACAACTTGAAACTTTGGAAGGCGAGAAAATGCACAGGCGTTGGGCAGACATGATTAGAATTGTTTTGTATCGCCGCAACTGCAGGGGAGGTAGGGTTTGAGCATTTGTTAAGCCACGCTCGCGTCATGTGTACATCAACACTTGTATATTTCTTTCTTTCTTTATTTCTTTTTTGGAAGAGTGCGCTCCCCTGACCTAAAGGGCAGTACTACCCATCTGCAATGCAGTCATTATGCAGTGGTTACACGGTTACAAATCATACAAGACAACATTGTGTTAGGGCTGGAACTATTGATTAAATTAATAATTAAGTATATTCTGCTGATAATGTAGAAAGGTGACTATAATTATGGTGTTTACAGGAATACCTTTTATTGCTTACGAGGCCAGCTAGTAGAAAAGCAAGTAAAAAGTAAATGTTCATTGGCACACGTGATACACGATTCCCTCTGCAAGCCACAAAAGTTGAACCGGGGCAGGAATCAACACTTTCTCCAGAGGGAAACAAATTGTTTTAACACTATGAAACTGTGTCATGTTTGTTATTCCACTGAGGTAGCTTCTAAGTGGCCACTGAAGGGTTGTAAGCCAAGCAATGGTCTGGCCCCTGCGTCAAGAGGCAGGATCTCACCATTGAACCAGTTGCTTGAGGCAGTCACATGCTACTGACAGATATCCGAGCGCATCTCCTTGTCCCATGATGCCTGCTTGACAGGATAAATGCATGCCAGGACTCGTCAACAAATAAGCTCTGTTACCTCAAACAAACCTTGATCGCTCATAGCGCCTTTCAACAAATGCACAATGGAGCAAACTGGAAGCAGCCCAGCAATGTGGTTGAATTTGTTATCCCAACACTACAAAACACAAAAAAAAATCTATAATGACATGGAAGATCAGTCATCACATCAAGTCTGGTTCGTAGGGCAACTGCGAGCTGTGAGAAGTGGAAGGCGAGGAAGGCACTAAATCAAATAACTAATCTCCTTTGACAGATTAAGTGTACAATACAAACGTTAAAGAATGGACCTTCAGTCGCTAAACCTAAAGACGAGGTATTTAAAATGCAAGGTATTTAAGCACCAAGTCACTGAGGAAATACACTGTTCTTCCAGAACACAAGGTCATCTCAGAGTTGGTAATGTTCTGAAGGGAAGATAAAACTTAATACTGAAGAGATAACGTTTGCAATCCGACTCCTTTAAAGTTGAGGACCCCTTGTTCAGCAGGACACACACACACACACACACACACACACACACACACACACACACACACACACACACACACACACACACACACACACACACACACACACACACACACACACACACACACACACACGGATATGAGTACACAACCATATGTTGTTCCGTAATGCCCGGAGCTATTGTGCAGAGAGCTTTACAGCTGTAGCAGGATGCTGGGTAAGGGTGAGTCAACAGTCAAGAGGATGGGACGTAGCCCGGCAATGATCTAGTGCTGGTAAAAACACAGCGACCACACTGCTCTACATAGTTTGAGAGAGAGGAGAGATAGGAAATTAGGGCTGTGAGACTCTCTGTGGGGCCATGCCCTCCAGCAAGGACCAACAGCAAGGACCAATGGAAGTGAAGCACACAGCTGTGCAGATATTCAGCATTAACCACAACACCAGGCAGGTCACAGCCGCATGGACGCTCGCAGTGGTCTTCGGTGGAAGGTTTTTCCCGAGTTACCCAACAGACCACTAATGTTCAACCCTGATTTCAAACTATAAAAGTCATGATATAGTAAAGATGGAAGAGTATGAGGTCACAGTCAAACAGACCACAGTTAAAAACGATCAAGGCTTTTGAATAATTTTTTAAGCAGGCTGCTTTACCAAGCGGATTGGCTAGGTTACAAAAACCTGAAAAGAGAAAACGTAACCCACACTCATCGTCTATTCTCTAACAAGAGGCATTCATTTCACTGCATCCGCTATAATTGCACCATGAGTCACACGTTGAATTGATATCCGGTCTGGCTCATTTGGCAATGTGGCAGGTGATGCATCATCAAACCAAGCAATAGTCCCTGTTGCACCGAGGGAAAAGGCACAGACAGTGAAGCAATGCGGACAATGGGGAGTTCCAGCACCACACTGACCCTTTGAACTCTGCGAGTGTTGGCCCACAGGTCTGACTCTGTGTCTGCTAGGCAGGGCTGCGCTCTCTGACAGTACAGCGCAGTTGATCTCTCGGATAACCTCACTCAGACGAGCCGGTCTGGCGGGGTATAGGACACATCTGACCAATAGTCACATGGAGGCCTGGCAGTGGAAAAACAGGCTTAAGTTGAAAGGCAAACATTGTTGACATTGAAAATGAATTTATAAAGGGCTGTTGATCCCCAGGTGAGGGCTGACGTAATTGCACTGAAGAAAAGAATTAAAGCCATTACATAATATATAATTAAATAAATAATGATGTTTATGATCTAACCCAGTTTAATTTCAATTAAATGTTTTAAAAATATTATTTATGCATACAAACGTTAGGGTTAGTTTAACCCTAAATAAAATGTCTAATGTCAAAATGTTGACCATGCAATCTGAGAGCAATACATGGATTTTTGTTTAATGACTAAAATATTCAATAAGCAAATATTAACCTCATATCCGCTTACTATTTCTCATATCCAGAGTTGAGTAGAACATGATGAAATACCCGCTATGTACACTGGACATGTAAAGAGTGAAACTTATTTTAACGGTTCATTTACTTTGACTAAAACCACATTTCTCTGGCTTTGCAAAAAAACGACACCTATCAAAAACTTCTGGGTAGTGAGAAAGTCAAACACTGGTCATGGCTAGTTCATACAGCCGAGTCATTCTCTGACAAGTTCATACCGGTGCTATGGCCTTCAACATGCCCCCCATTTGTCCCATTACCAATTTGGAAATCTAAACTCAGGATTTTCCATTTAGCGGCCTCACTCGACTAGTATCCCTGTAATATGACGCCATAGCAACTTGCCCTGGCTTTGGCACTGTAGATTAGTTCAATTATATCAATGCATATTCATGGTGCCCGTCCACCCACCTTCTAGCGGAGAAGGTAGAAGTCCTCAGTGCTTCTCTTTAACTGCAATGACAAGACATTTTAACATGTGCCTGAGCACTGCCTCATGGTCCAATCAACGGCTGCACAGGGCGTGCCCTTTTGTTGATCAATAAACCATAACAGAACGTAGGAATTACCTTTCAGCATGGCTTCGCTTTACTATTTGATTGAACACACAAGACACACTATTTGTTTTTCTGTGAATTATGCCTGGGTGGGGTTATGTTTATCCACTGATGTCATTGTTTGTCATGGATCAGCCCGGCAGAGCCTATTTTACTGTGATACATCACCACACAGCACTGTAATAGACTGAAAAAGTAAAGGGTAGATGCAGAATGTGTACAAAGAATCTGACCCTGCTTGAGCATACAGTGTGAAAGCCTAAAATACACCCGTAATCACCCTCTCCACAAAGACTCTGGAGGCTTCTATGTGCTGATCAGGGAGGGGGTCAGTGATGGCTCACTCAAGTCACGACTCCGTATTTACCATAAATCATAAACGGCTACCTGTTCAACTAATGAACTTGGAGCTCGCAAAATGACTCGAGAAGGCAAGCAGGGGATAGCAAAGAAAAAAAACATGATCTTTTCAGAAACTTCTCTACAAACATAGTCAAGGCAGGCAAAAGACTGGAGTTTATATATAACTAGCAGAACTGATGGTTTCTACATGAATTGTTCTTCCAAAATTCTAATGTATTCCATTAACTGGAAACAAATAGGTTTAAAATACTCACTGTGTTAAAAAAAATGTTATGTTATCTAAAAGACAATAAACAGTTCATTGAAATGGAAAAATGTAATCGGCTCCCAGCTATAAAAGATCATTGTGAACTGTATGAAGAATCGGGGGAAAAAAAAATCGAATTACTGTGAAGGAAACCATAGAGTTTAAATTTATTCCATATTAAATAGTCAGTGAAACTGCTTCGTATCGCCGTTTAGGGGGAAACTCAGTGGCATTACGCAACACTGCTTACAGATCAGTTTCAATTGCTTCGGGAGGGAAAGTGCTCGCAATGACTGGATGTTGGAAATGCAGGAACAGAAAGCCTGGCGGAAAAGTGAAACTGTATATAAACACCAAAACATGTGGGAACACAATGCAGACGAAAGACATCCTCCACCCTTCGGCTCTGACTCAAATAACTTTGTGATTAGTTATATATGAGAGTCACATAAATAAAAAGGACACACACACACACACACACACACACACACACACACACACACACACACACACACACACACACACACACACACACACACACACACACACACACACACACACACACACACACACACACACACACACAAGGGTCCGATCAGCCGGTAGTAGCCAATCAGAGCGAAGAGGAGGAGGGATGACTCAAATGCAGCTGCCAGGCTTTCTACACATCCTCATTACTCAGTGTTCAGACATGCCAGGCTCTAGGGGAGGGCTGCGCCCCTCTCCAGTGGATGGATTGGATGGCTGTGACACACAGTACAATGGTTAGCAGAGCAACTGCTTGTCTCCATGAACCCCGGGGGCTTTAGTTAGCTTCTAGAGCCTGTGAGCTAGTTGGTGAGAGTGTGGCTTGCCAGTGATTTAATATTTTTAATTCATCTTTCATTGCCTCACTGCCCGAGGAGTACGTGGTGAAAGTTTTGTAGTGTCAATTAATGACTGTGAGAAGATGTAAGAACAAATAAATATGTTAATATTTTCAGTACGTACTTGTTTTGTTTACTTGCATTACAGAATGATTCATTGTTATGAATCATTCTGATCTCCATTGCCAAAACCATACATCAGTTCTAAACTGTGATCTGATTAATACAAAAAATAATCTGAATCTAATAATTTTGTTGGTCAGCAAAAAAAAAAACTAGGCGAAAAATTTAGAACAAGGAACTTGAATTGGCAACAAATGGAAATGTTTAAATTTGACATAAGTGAGACCTTGGTAACTATGGACATTCTTAGTAGTCAAAAGGTCAGCTTGAACTTACCATGAAGTCAAATGTGACATTTGTGCTTTGAAATAGAAATCAGTGTGTGTGTGTCATCAGCTGCCGAGAAACTTGTCAATCTTCACTTAGAGACCGTTCCATTGATAGCTTTCAACAAGAACAGCCACTTTGAGTTTTCACTTCCTTAAAGAAGTAACTTGCATTGGTTGACATCCAGTAAACTCTAGGGCTATTATGCCATAGACTGATTTTCAGTGTTACATCTGGCCATGGATTAATCCTTTTCGTCTTTCATTTGGTAAAAACACCAAGCGTTTTCTTTTCTTGGTGCCTTACTCAGTTTCAGATTTTTAAATGAAGCATTATCACACTGATGTGAATTCTCAACTGCCAGAGCATTTTTCGACACAGCTGAACTAAATACACCTTCCAGATAATGCAAAAATTAATCTATTTACGTGTGTAATTAATGGGGGAAGTAACGGTTCAGGGTCACGTTTTGGTTAGTATCGGTTCTATATATATATATATATATATATATATATATATTCTTTACTTTTTTAACTAGGTTCGGGTCAGGGATTTCTTCTTTATAAACAAGAATGTCCGCACTAACATGATGTTATGTAAATTATGTATGTGATAACGTGAGCCACACAATATACCTTTTCTACATTTTTCAAATGTACTAGAAAACATGATAGACCACACACCTAACATTAGATAGAAATATATTCTAACCCTTTTGGCGGTTTAGTGTGTTGCAAACACAGCCCACCACACCCCAACCGATTACACTCCCCAAAAACAAAGTCCTGAATCTCAAAACCGAAACTTTCGCGAATCACAATCCAGCAATGTAAAACGTGAATTTAGCGTTAACAAACATGGCGGATGGTAGCAATTCTATGAGAGCTGTTGCACTCGTTATGTCAGGACATCCTGAAGAACGACCAAAGAACTATGGAAGAAGTAATGGAGGCACTAGGAAGTCAGTTAGTTGGTTGTTGCTTAGGTTTACCCCCCTTCGTCTTCGCTCCCCTCGCACTGGCCAAAACGTATATTTGAATAGCGTTGCAATAAACGGTTTAACATGTTTGACGTGCTCCTGCTAGTATAAAACGCTCCAAGGGTGGTCACTGATTTATCGCTTCTTATGCTGAGCTGTGCTCAACTATACAGGTAGCAAAAACACAAAAAACAACTGAATTGAAGAATGGAAAAAAATGGTCTGAGATTTGTTTCTGGAATCCCCATTTTCAACAGTTCATTCCACACGTAAATAGATCATTGTTTGCATGATCTGGAATTTAGGCTAAGTTGAGTTTTAGCGCAAATGCTTTGGCACCTGGGAATTTCCGCACTATAAAAAGTATTGAGAATGTGTGTTCTTAGAAATTACACTTTGCATATCTTACCTGTGGCATTCCTCAACAACCCTGTGTGTGTGTGTGTGTGTGTGTGTGTGTGTGTGTGTGTGTGTGTGTGTGTGTGTGTGTGTGTGTGTGTGTGTGTGTGTGTGTGTGTGTGTGTGTGTGTGTGTTTCAAACAAATGGCTCACTCTTCTACAAACACATTTACTGACATTCAAGAACAGAATTGATGTCATGGATTCATGGAGAGGGGAAGACAGCAAACACGTAAACATGTGACAAACCGCCACACCTTCAACCTATTTAAACGTCATGTAGTCCACGTGCCCCTCCTGTTCTGTACAGAGCACGGAAAATGCATCTGACAAAACAATAGCTTTGGTCCGTGGGGTGCCTTTGAAATTGGACGAAACATTCTTTGCATACTACAAGCAATCAGAAGAGTATGTGTGAGTGCAGAATGTGCGATGAGTTAGTAGGCGAGCCAGCAACACGGTAGAGGCCAAAGAACAACCACAAGAAGTTAAGAGTGGAGCAAAAGTGGCCTGAATCCTGCATTCTGAATAGCAGGCTATGTAACTAATTCAATAAACACCGCTTCCCAGCACAAAGTGGGTTAGTAACAGCATGACGGGCCCACTGAGCAGGCCTGTTGACTTGTTTTAGCAGGTCCACTCTAATTTGAAGTGGCTCCTGACCCCTTCCTGGGAAGATGGACGGCACGGCCTTTCCTCGTCAATGGATTTCTTAAACATAAATAAATATGTTTTTTCATACCTTTTCTTTTACAAATGATAAGCTCAGAACCATTTCCTGAACACCACAGCCTTTACTTTGCTTTCCTTTCTGGGGCATTAACAGAAACCAAAGGGAAGATTTAAAAACATTACTGTACGCGTCACATATATAAAACAGCTGTGTATATAAAACATACAGCTTTCTGACGACACAGGCTACGGTAGGACTAAGGCTAAGGACCGTTTCGGAGAAACGCAAATACATTGTTAAGTTGAACCAATTCGGTTAAAATGGTGGTAATAAACACCACCCCCTACCTCCCTGCCAACCCCACTCCACCAGCCAAAGCCTCAAGCAAGGTATTTAAAGAGGAATGAGACCTTTCTATGGAGTCCAATGACTTGGAAAAGCTTTTTTTAAAGCGCAGCATTCCTGATGATTTAAACCTGAAACGCTGCGATGTGACTGAAATGGTGTGCGCGCGTGTGTGTTTGGCAGTGATGAAATTAGACGGAGACACAGTGGTTGTCCTTGGTTACCTGTTTCATAAAAAATAAAACGGGTGCCAGGCAGAGGGAGGAGGAAAAAATAAAAAGAGAGTGAGAGATCGACAGACCGAGAGGATAGTGAAGGGGGGGGAGGAACAGCCACAAAATGGACAAATTAGAGGAACTGACTATAGTCACAGACTGACAGACAATGGGGACGACACAATCAATGATCAAGTAAGAGCTGAGACAAGACGGAGACGGAGAGAGAGGGATGTGGAGGGATGTGGAATGTTTTAATTTAAAAGGAGAGGGCCTGGAGGGCCGGGCCAGTGGTGTCCTTCTACAGTCTGAGCTATTGAGGGGGGGGGGGGGGGGGGGCAGGGCTGAGGCCCCCCCTGCACCCCCCCGGCACCTCAGGAATTACATTCTTGGAAGTACAGTAAGGGATGCTATCTTGATGAACAAAAAAAAGAAAAGCTGCTCTCTTGTTTACTGGAAACATGGCAACAAAACCGCAGACCACCTACTCCCCTGCCCCTTCGTACCACCATACCAGACAGCCCCAACCAGCCTGACACCAGTGTGATGTTGTGGGGAAACAGGAGGTTCCAGCAGGCTTACCGCTCACTAGGAGGCGTGGGCTTTACTGTTAGCTTATTATAGTGCTGTCCTATTGTGAGCACGATACTGCTGTGTGTCTGCTTCCGTATTAAAATCTAATAGTTACCATGAAAACCCCTAGTACTGACACACACACACACACACACACTTTATTAAGATTATTTCGTGGCATGGGCGGTCCGCGGGATGATGAGGGCTGACTGACAGGTTTCCAGAGGTCCTCACACACTCACCTCTCCCACGCAATAACCATGCGCTCCCTGACGTCACGCAAAGTGCTGCAAACTGCCACTTGTCCAACTTACAATTATAGGCCTGTTACGTTAAGGGGGGGGCGCGCGAGTGAGGGAGAGACAAGGTGCTGTTTGTTTTCGGGGGGGGTGACTCGCAGTGAGACTGGGTGACTCAATCTTAAAGTGGATTGGGTGGAAATAGACGCTTTGTGGTGGGAGCATAAATAAACTGTAAAAATAATGAAATAACTGCTTGCATTGGCCATGGGTAAGAAAGTGCCTGTGTGTGTGTGAGTGAGTGGCTACGCAAGTGAGCGATTATGTGAGTGGTTAAGTGAGTGAGTGATTGAGTGAGTGCGCATGTGTGTGTGTGTGTGTGTGTGTGTTAGTTAGCGAGAGCTGACGCAATCCATCGGTCGGAGAGACAAGAGGCCTTCAGTGGACATGGGGGGGGCTGGCGTCCTGGTGGCCGGTGCAGGGGCTGTACGTGCGGACCCACCTGGGGCACAAAGGTTGTTCTCTCTGCCCTCCACGTGCACAGCGCGTGTCAAAACAGGAGCCCGGGGGTCGGGGGGGGGCGGTCAAGAGGTGTGCTGCTAAGGAGGTCACAGGTGGTCTCTGTGTCAAGAGGCTACTACTCAATATAGGGTTTGACGCTTTCCTATACCTGGGATTCCTATACCAATACCTGAATATCAGGCGGATACAAAAGTGCTGTATTTCTGTATGAATTCATTCGTTGTAACTTTTAATTAAGAACGTCAAGTTTCGATAGGGACTACCTTCCCAGGCCAGTTGAGTTGAGGCGGAGGGTAAACAAACGCAGAGCACTTTATGACCGGGCCTGAGAGGCTCCAATCAGTAGCTGATTTCAGGCAGAGGAAGTAAACAAACCTGGCTGTGAGAGCGTACTACCAAACACCTGACACATCTGCGTGGATTCTGCCAACAAAGCAACATGGCTCTGCGACTCGTTTCGTTGTATTTTCGGACAACAATGGAAGTCAGTGCTCAGTTATAATATGGAAGTATGAATTCGCCAGGGGAGTGTCAGACATGAGAAAGCAAAGCATGATTGCTTGAGATTAAAACAAAGTCGTTTAAGCTGGATCCTTGACCGGGAGTGTGGCTTTTAAAGCCAGTTCAGGCCAGAGGAGAGGGCCTAATTCAACTGGTTGGTTGACACCCTGTGGCGCTGAACATGTAAATAATCACTGACAGCGCTAAATACTAGGACCTTGCTCCAGTACCACACCCACTCACTGGTTTTCCACTTAGAACATGCATGTGGTGTTCTGGGAATCATAATTCAGTTAGAGAGCCAAGCCCTCTTATTGAACGGAGCCAAATTGTCCCTGGGGAAGACTCTTTGCCTTATCTGGCACCGGTGAGGCGCATTGAGCCGAGACGCGAGCGCTTCCAACACAGAGAGGGGAAGAAACACCGGCCTCCACCCCTGATGTCACTTTGTTCCACTTTTGTGATGCACGCTAATTCGGACCAGAGCTCCACAATAAAACTTGGCCGCCTTTCCTCGTACGAAGGGGGAGCTTGTGCAGAGAACAATGCGCCGCCCGCAGGAGACGACAGGCGTTTTGGTTTTTCTTTGGCTCAACGTTACGCGTTCGTCTGTGTGGTGATATACAAGCGATGTCATATCAGGACGCCCAACTGAAGTTATGGTTTTATGCGTTAGCCACAGATGGAGATTTATGGGGGTAGAATAGGTTTGTAGACCGCCATAACTAGAGCAGATGGAAGGCCAAATTAGAAGGCCGGCAGCAAACCACTCTTCCCCAGGCTCCTCTGCGGAGATTCACATGGACGGCTCCTTACAAAATACACACACACACTTTAAAGTGTCTCTTCTTATCCACATACTTAAATGGAGGCTAAACTTTTTTTTAAAAACATAAAACAAATACAATACTGCAGAAGACAAGTCATTTAGATGGGTTACTCGTTCGGCGTTCCGCCCTGGAATCACAGTCATATCCGGTTCTAGCTGTGCAAGTGCCATTTCGTTATGTCTGCCTGTCTGACTTCCCTTACTACTGCACTGTCACTTCCTGCTTTGGCCTACTCACATCGGTGACACTGTAGTCATGGTGACCCTGACAGTAGCTGATGTCACTGTGCAGTGTGCAAACATACAAACAAAAAAAAAACAACGCACAAATCACTATCATCAGGAAATGGCCACTGGCTAAACTCCTGGATGGCACGACAGAGAGGCCTGTTTAGAGAAGCCCATAGAACAGAAGTGTCTGCCTACTTTGTCTTCCCAAACACTTACTGACTGATGCAGCTTGCGGAAACCAATTATTTATACACAATGATTTAAATCACATGAAGTAGGATAATCAGGGTTCTTAAAAACAAAAGCTTCTATCCCCATAGTAATCCAACAAACAGACAATACATAGACACACAACAAAACAGGCAAGCAGACGACACACACACACACATACATACATACACACACACACACCAGGAGGCCTGCCAATACAGAGGCCAGGTTGTGCTTGTGTCCAATACACAAACCGTCCATCTCTTCTGCAACACTTCTACAGCTACACACTGTCTGAGAAGCCTCCAATGGACCCTTAAAATAACCCCTCTGTGTACACACACGCAGAATACTGCAGACAATTGAAGAGCTGGTATTTATAATGTTTGAGGAGCGGGTCAGATACAGCTGAACGTAACAGCACCGGCACGCTAGCCATCTCACAACTCTTCAACAGACATCTCACATAAAATTCCCCTCAGTGACTTGCCGGCAATAAAACACAAGTTTGATTGTTAGCCGCAATTTATCTACGTCTTGTTAACGCACACCCACCCACTTCCCCGACATCCACTTCCCTGACATCCACCCACCCGCCCGCCGACCCCCCACAAGCATGTTTAGTTGAAGCTGCATTCAGGGTGCTGAGTGTGTAAGGGGGGGGTGGCGAGGTTGTTCATAAAGAGTTAAGCTATACAACTGTGTTTTTTGCAGGAAGGATATTAATGACTAATACACAGAAATCCTCCCCTCAGAGCCCACTCTCATTGGTGCAGTGCGTTGCCACCCCTTCTCAGCGACTGCCCCCTCCCCTATTCTCCAAAAGAGTGCTCTCAGATGTTGCAGTGTAAAATGTGTTTTCCCCCCTTCTGCCTCGGCGTGAAGAAATTAGTCCAGTTTTAGCGTATCTTTGGCCAAGGCTACAGATGAGGGCAGTGTATTAAACACGGCTGCAGAGCGTCAGGGGGGATGTTTCAAATGAGGGCATGACTCTCCTACCCCCTCTGTGTGAGTCCACCACGCGCTGCAGGCCAGGCACTCGTATCACCGTGGTTCGGAGACAAGCCTACGCACTGTCACTTTTCCGATGCTCACTTTTCTTTTTTCTCTACAGAGGCCAAAATCGAATTAAGAGAGCGAGTAACCTCAGAGTTTGCAGGGGACTTATTCTTTCGACACGCCTCATTTAGCATTAGTTTTTAAATTTAAATGATGCTTGCAGTGAGAACATTAGTGCTGGTTTAGGCAAAATGGGAGTGCTGCCACGGAGTGGAAATGTACATCAGACGAGGACATTTGGCAACTCTCTTGTCAGGCATGCCGCCTTTAGTTGTTTAAAAGAGACTCCAACCTGTTTGTCAGGTTATGGGTGCACACATGACATTCACAGTCTCAATTCTAAGAAAGTAAATTGGGGTTCCACATTGAGTCATCTAAAACAATTTGGTAGCCCTGGAATCTTTCAAAAAGTATTAAGTCTCATTGACTCTAAATACTAATGTGGTTGGTATGGCTCCTGAATCTGAATAGAACGCTTATTCCATGAACTTTGTTCACAAAAATCCTATTAAAAGTTGTGCATTGGCTTACAAACTCAGAAAAGGGCCAGGTTAACAACAGCACACCACTACCTCTATGCAAGCCGTTTTCCTGGCAGCAGACATACCAATAAACCTGATTGGAGCAGGTGTATGCACGCCTGCATGCAACCTATAAAATAGAAGCAATACTTGAGGGGATCTATACAGGCCTAGCTTGATATGACTGAGTCATTCTGCTTTGGAACATGGGCTTCTTCACAGTGCATTGTTAACATGGTTGCGACCCTTTTTGAAGAGCCTAGCAGTGAACACGGATCAAAAGTTAAACAAAAGCCCATCATCGCACAACACAGGGGTTTTTATTTCTAATGCTGTCACGCCTACCTGTCCTCGTCTTCATCCATGGCGATGGAGATGCCAAACAGGCTGTTGGCGGTGGCCAGGCGGAGGCCCTCTGGGATGAAAGGCCGCACGCCATCCATCCCTGGAAAGGCGCTGGCGGCGGGCTGAGGTAGGGCGTCCGACTGCCTCCGGCCGTCGTCTCCGTGGCTGCTGAAGCTGGGGGGGTTGCCCTGGGGAATGCCTCCAGGGAAGAGTGGCTGGCTTGGCAAGCCCGACTGGGTGTGTGTGTTGTTGGGCACTGCGGCAGGCACGTTGGAGAGGGCACCGCTGTGGGTGGCGGTGGAGGCGGGGGCGGCGGGGACAGCAGGTGCAGGTACGCTGCCCACTCCACCCAAGGACTGGGCCTCCTGGAGGCCACTGACAGGAAGAGTGGAACTGATGGGGGCCCCGCTGCCCAGGTGGAGCAGGGAACCATGGGCGGTGGAGCCAGCTGAAGTGATGACAGGTGAGGGGCCCTGGCTGACTAGAGGCCCCACAGGGTGCGAGGCCGTGGGGGTGTTCTGAGTGCTTGAGCCTTGGGGGACAAAGTGCTGCTGGCAATACTCTGGCTGGCTGTTTGAGAGGCTAGCGGGATGGTTAAAGTAGGCTGCGTCCTGGTGGTTCTGCGTGACAGGCGGCATGATGGGAGATTTCTGCAACATGGCATCTTGGGGGGCACCGTTGGGGACACCGGGGAAGAGACTCTGAGGGGCACCAGCCTGCAAAGTCACCTGGCCCTGCTGCTGGGGTGCCATGGTCGAATACCCGGTGGGCTGGAAGGCACTTGCTCCGCTCCCAATCTGGGGGGTTCGGACATAGACTGGGGGGGTTTGCCGTTGCCCACTGCTGTCTGAAGCAGTATCCAGAGTAGAGACAGCATTGGGGCCAACAACTGAGCTCCCAGTGGCCCCGAAACCGCTGTCCCTGTCCTTACTGTGATCCAGGGTCACAGCTTGCTTTATACTGTCAACAGTCCTGCTCATGCTGGAACCCTCGGAATCACGGTCGTAAAACTCTGTGCACGTCCATCGGCCACGTCTAAAGGGCTCTCCAGTACCATGGTCGAGTTTGATGACCCTAAAACGGGAACTACAGCTCACGGTTGATATGGAGCTAGTGGCCACCGGGGCTGTATGAGTCACGCTAGGCACAGCTGCAGCAGAGGCTGTGGTGACCGCTGCCGACTGGGTGGATGAACTAAGAACAGAGGGCTTACTTGTTGCCGCCGCGGGCACCCCGCTTCCTACGGCGGAGGAGGTGACAAGACCGGTCCCAATACTTTTAATAAAGAAACCACCGTTGACAGGTCCCGTTAAGGCGGGCTGACTCTCGTGTGCCTCTACGCTGTTTAAGGTTTCCTCCGATGAACTCCTGTCACACACCCCTAGGTCGGCACGAGAAACGTCAAATATCTCCGAAGACACGTCCTCGGTCCTGGACTCGTCCGGGTCGTCCAGGCTCTCGGTGTCGTCAGTGATGCTGCTGCCGGCCACCTGAGCCTGGGTCACGCTCGTGATCTGGAAGCAGCTCTTCTTCTTTGCCGGCATTTTCGACATGTTGAATATCTACTTGAATCGACGTGGACTATTTCCAGACACACAGAAAACTACTTTAAATAACTTATCGCAGAGCAATTCACAGTTGGTATGAAATATGAAACACACACGTAGGCGACATGCTCACGTCCTCGATCTCTCTTTACGACGTGGATAAAGTAAGCCAGCGTTGGCAGAGGATAGATCGATAGACACTCCGTACTGGTCGGATACTTCCACACCTACCGGCGGCGACAAGACTCGAGCCTCGGCTCCGGGGCTTTCCAGACCCCGGCTGGCCTTTCTCCTCGGACACAGTCTCGGATCCGGAGTTGGAGGGAGGGCCCAGTCGCAATCCTGGATCACAAGCTGCTCCCAGTACTTTTACCCCAGGCGGGCCTGTTCTCAACTCACTCTCCTTTTCAGCCAAGGCATATATATGTTCGGCTAACCCGCTAAGTTAGCCCACGATAGCTAGTTATTTCCCCTTACCTTGGTACAAGTATGTGCCACATCATGATGTAAACAAACCGATATTGTCCATTCAATGTCCAAAATGGGGGCTATCGGTGCGCCGACGAGAATATACGCTTCTTAAACTTGTAAAGTTCAGCCTCTCGCAGTGCGGATACTTCACGTTGAGGAGCTGCTAGGGCTAGCTGACAGATATGCACTTCACTTCTGTGGCAGTCACGGCGAGCTAATAGGCTAACTGCCTCTCTTCCTCTCACCACCGCTACTCGACAAGATGGCAAGAGCGAAGTGCACCCTGGGAGAGCGGCGATGCGTTACGTTGCGTCGGCGTTGCGCAGCTCACCGGAGGAAATGAATGATGAATCGCAGCCACCGCGCAACTACACAGAATCCCTTGGCTGGGTGAAAAGTAATATTTTTTGGAGTGCCTTGAACCTGTGTTGAATGTTAGATCATACAACAACGGGGGGAAAAACACTGACGTTTGGCATTGTCCTTCATTTATCACTCGGTCTCTAAGTCATGGCTGGGGAATTTAATTCACCACATAAGTACATTGCAGGCATATGTCAAGCCAGTATGTTCAGACAGTCTTTAACAGTCATCTACGAATATTGTTATAACGTACGACGTGCATGTCATCCTATTCACACAAGCTGGATGGATGGAATAATTAAATTATATTTAAAAAAAAAAAAAAGGTATTAAAAAAAAGATAAGCCCAATATTTATTTCAACGTCAAGTTTGTAGTTGTATTAACCAGAATCAGGAATGTTGCGAGTTATTTTCGTCGTTATCAAATGATAGTCTAAAGGCAGAATCAATCCAATATAAATAGTTGGATAAAACTCAAACTTCCGTTGACCGCAGTTCTGCTCAATGGACACTAGGGGAGCCAAATAGAACATATCCTCACCTACCAGGGTGACCACGGGCACTAGTCCTAGGGGTTATTCTAGAGCAGGAAACATCAAAGTATCTTACTGCAGCCCAATAACTGATACAATGAGTGCTCTGTTATACGGCCTATATGGAAAGACATAGACTTGCATTGTCTTGTTTAACCCTGCCCACTGTTGGTCATTGGCTCATCAGATCTTAAGCAAGACCTTTACCACACCAAACATATTTCCTAGAGGACGCATTAACATACAACCCTGTATTGAAACATAACCCATTTTGAATATCATCAACATAATACAGGCATTATCCCTGAACTTTGATTTGAACTTACAACCGCTTAAGTCATGGGCCTACTGAAACTAAAGAAACCCTTAAGTTACACAGAATCCCTGGGAAATTCACAAGCCTGTTTCTGCACTGTCACTACGATATAATGAAACCGTTTTTTCACCTTCCATAACTAATCCCCACGGTTACAACCCCCCCCCCCCCCCCCACACCCAACTCATCCTTGTCATGTGACAGTCATCGAAGAGGGCCAAGACATCAAGGTTGCGCCTACCCTGCGGTTTATTTGTCTCTCATGCCAAGAACAAAGTGTGTTCTTTTTACCCAATTACTCGGTTATTCGTTATTGCATGGAATGCTAATTAATTACTGCTGAATGTGAGACATGACTGAAACACACTGATACCTCTGGGAATGTATTAGTCTAACTGTCATTATATCACTTGACTGTTGAAATACTGGCATGTTTTTTTCCTATTCTAGATTGAAACAAAAAAGCCCTGATATTTTTGGAGGTGCATTAGAGGTGTTCTGCTGCTGTCTGGTTTTTCCATCTCCAAGAATAGCAAATATACCGTTTGCCCAATCCTAACCTGATAAATGGCCGATCAGCGATGGGCTGATGTCTCGCAGCTACAGTAGAGTGCTCACAAAGGCCTCTGCTCATCGAGAATATTAATAATACACAGTCACAAGGAGAACTGGTGACCCATGGGAAACACTTTCTTTGGCAAGCATTGAGAAACCAATTGATTTTGTCTGCTTGATCATTGGCTGCTGGTATCTTTCTATATGTTGTCTATACCAGATGAGCAAGAGCCTTGGGATGAAATGGGTGGTCATGGCATGGGCCCTGCCTTTCAACCCAGAGATACCGTGTCATTATTTCTGAAGTCTCGTTTTGATAGATTAGAAATAATGATTTTAAAACATTGGAGCAGTCAGATGACAAGAAACTATAGCTTTTTTCGCTGGCATATTTACCTTTGTTAATCTCTACCACAATACATTAGTAGAGATTGGTGCTTCTCATTAGCTACAACAGAAATAGCAGATATATTCATCTGCATGAATTATTTACTCTCCAGCTTTTATTAGCCATTGCTCCCTAAAAAAAAAGTTAATTTACGCAAAGACATGTCAGAAACGCCCCGCGTGAAGATTTATCGCGGCCCTGAACAAAACAGGGCCCTAGTCTTTGCTCAGACACGGTCCTTTAAAAATGGCGTGGGCCCTGTTTCTCCATCCATCCTTTGCCCAACTGTTTGTATAGCTGTTGATGTTTATTTGCGCTGGTCTGCTGAGCGGTGGACCTTGACTACCAGGGTGTTGCACCAGGATTGAGTCACGTCCCTGGGTCTCGGGCCCTGCTCTCCGCATACCACCGCAGCAACAGCGTGCCCGTTGTGTGCGCTCGGTATTTCCGTGTTCGGGGGTCCCTGCCAGCGGTCACTTTCGATGGCCTGTCCGGCTTCACCCTTGACCCATGGCCAGGCGAGTGAGGCGCACTGGGGCATGGTAAACAAACAGGCAGACCGAGCTCCACTGATTGCAGACTAAAAAAGGAGGTGGAAAGATGGAGAGAGTGGGTTTGGTCCACGTCTATAATTAATATGATATTAATATAATAATACAATAATGAGACAATGAAATACACTGGGAGATGATGCATGCATGCAGGAGGGCTTCCAGAGAGACATGAGTGTATATGACAATTTATTTGTTCACATGTTTCACCACGTTTTTTCAACGCTCTCTGTTCTTTGACAAGCAAAGGCAGTTCCAGATTCCAGTGACAGATAAGAGTTTCAACTAATTTCGACACCCAGGTGTGTGTGTGTGTGTGTGTGTGTGTCCACATGTGTACGTGTGAGTTTGTGTGTATGAGTAAATGTGGCATTGGTCCAAAAACAGGAAGAAACCTCAAGACATGAGTCTCAAAAAATTCTGGATTTACATAAAAGGAAATCTACCTCTTGTGTGTGTGTGTGTGTGTGTGTGTGTGTGTGTGTGTGTGTGTGTGTGTGTGTGCGTACGTGTATGCAATCACATCTATTTTTAAGGAAGTAGAATAAATAACTGTAAGATTGTCATCTTGAATAATGTTGAATCACTGTCAAAATCATGTTCTGACAGAATACTAGCAGTAAAGCGACAGTTGGTAGTTTGTTGCTGTGTTTTCTTAAGTCAGCATGAATATGAGTGTCATTTTAATTATTGAAGCATGTTAGCATGTTTAAGGAAAGTTTCTCTTCTGAGTCACTGGCCAGGTTTGCAATGTGGCTACAGTGTAGTAAAAGCTTGAGAAAAGGTCAAGACCATTAATCTGAGTGCCAGCAGGTAAGGAATACTTACTCATATTCCCCTTTCATTCAACCCATTTCAGGGTATTCAGTAGTTGTGTTGGTACATGTACATTATTGTAGACATGGCTGACTGGTCAGCAGGGTTGGACTGGAAAATAAAGAAACCAACTGCATTCATAATTAACAAGGCTTGAGGAAATTATGAGCATATAGATATACTGAGTTTGAATTGTTGGTTTGGAGAATGACGCCCAGCCAAACCCCAACTAATCCCCAAGGGCTGGTGTTCAGTGGAGGTGCTAATTGGACAATTTGTAAGATACAATAAGATCATATTTTATTGATTCCACACAGGAAATCCAGGGTTGTAATTGGGAAATCTGCAATTGTTTTAGAGTCTGAGTATCGGAGAGAAATGTATGAATCTCAATGTAGCAAATTATAATGTTTAAAAATGCTGTTTATAAAAAGCACAGTTTGACAGCAACATATCCAGGTATTTCTGCACATAAAATAAAACATTTCTATCACAAGAAAATGGTCTAGTGGTCATGAGAATGCAGCAGGTTCCTTTGCACCAATACCATTAGAAACATGCAGTGTATCCCTATATGTTAAAATCCTCTGGGGTAGCCTCTTCTAATAACCATTATTGGATTGTTATTGGGCACAAGGATGGTTAGGTCTGCCAAGCCATTTTGAGACTGCTGTCCTGTAGTATTTAACATAGGAAAATATCCAAAGTTGTGCATATGTGTGTGTGTGTGTGTGTGTGTGTGTGTGTGTGTGTGTGTGTGTGTGTGTGTGTGTGTGTGTGTGTTCATGAGTGTGTGTGTGTGTGTGTGTGTGTGTGTGTGTGTGTGTGTGTGTGTGTGTGTGTGTGTGTGTGTGTGTGTGTCTGTGTGTGTGTGTGTGTGTGTGTGTGTGTGTGTGTGTGTACATCAGCCACTGCACTAATGCAACATTACTATTCATAGTTTTCTCAGGGTCCATGGGAACGTATGATCATATTTGATCAATCAAGCATTAATTTGGTTTGATTATACCCACAACCTGTGACTGATGCAGATCACAATGTTTGTTTGTGATAACAAGGTCTATTAAGGAGACATGTCTGGCAAACCAACAACCAACCATTGCTAGTAGCTGTTGTAGTCTACTGCATGGTCAATTCAGGTTGTCATTTTGCCTGCTCTAATTATCTTGGCACGTCTAACCAGCAGCCTGTTGAGACTGGTGCAGACTTCTCCTCTGATGTATAATAACAATCAATCATGTTTGAGCACTTTTACCCTGCAGGATAATGTAAAAACCTCTAAATCCGTAATATTTAAAAGGAAATAACAAGTGAGTTGTGCATGTGTTTGAACTTCTGTTCCCACACACCCAGAACTATTTGCACCTTTATAATTGCAGTGTATATGAACACACACTTGAGAAGTCTTCAATCACGTACATGTCCCCTGTAGTGACCGTGTAGTGGTACAAAATACTGTGAGAAACGGCACCAGATCAAATATTGTGTACTGATATTATCTCCATCACCAACCATTAGGAACCTCGGTGTGGTACAGGACAATCAGTTATGCCGTACCGCGAACATCACCCAGTCTCCCGATCCTGCACAGTATCCGGCCCTTCCTCACGAGGAAAGCAGCTCAGCTCTTGGTCCAAGCGCTTGTCATCTCCCGCCTCGACTACTGCAATTCGCTCCTGGCTGGACTCCCTGCCTCCGCGCCTCCGCAATCAAACCTTTGCAGCGTATCCAGAACACTGCGGCAAGCCTTGTGTTCAACCTGGCGATATTCTCCCATGTGACCCCCCCGTTTAGTGTGACCTCCGCTGGCTCACTGTTCCCATGGTGTTCTGCTGTGGCCTAGCTTATAGGGCTTGTACATTGAGACAACACAACGCAATGACCGGCTCAATTTTGGAAGCATAGGGGCATTGGAATGCAAGTTATTATGTTAGAAGTATAGGGGAGTCGATGTTGTGAATGACACTGCCACAGCATTTCTCATGCAAACTGTAGCATAACTTTAGCCTAGGTTACAATATACGTGGATTTAGGATTCTACATTACTACAACTCTCTCTGAGTCCTGTAGTATCGCCAACAAAAACTCCCATGATGCATTCTGATGTACTGTAAAAAAAAAACACCCAAACCACCTGAATCTTGAATCCAAGCTTAAAACTGCCATTGAAACATTGGCGCATGTAACGTTATGCTCTGATTCCATATTATGGGATTCCATTCCATAATACCTTCCAATGTTTATAATAACTGCTGTACGCCTATCTTTTAATCTTCTCATCTCCATTCACATCCAGAGCTATTTCATTTCATTATTGCGCCGTCTTAAAGGGATTAGTGTGTGCCCCCTGGATCCCAGAGAGGTGGACTGGAGCCAGGAAGAGACAGGGACAGGGCTGCCGTATAGGGCGGTGGTTCAATATCAAGCCAAGATTAAAATTAGTTCATTTTTTTACTTTATCTGTATAGCTGCTAAAGTTAAAATGTACAATATATAAAATATAACTATTGTTGATATTTTTAGGGCATTTGAGATAAAAACAAAAAGTGTATGAGGCAGTTTACGTTAATATGATTAGGTATGGGCCTATGTATTAGACATTTACAAATAATTAACTCTTGAAGAGCTTCGATAAATAAATCGAGGTAGTGGTTATTTCTCCAATAAACTATATCAAAACTTCTGCTTCATGATTTATTTATTATTTATTAGGCCACTCTATCTATTTTACCTTCGCAACGACATCAATATGCCAGTATTATCTGCCCTATCAATCAGGAACCATACAACTGTTTCTGTTAACACGTTTTCCTGGCATCAATTTTTGAGGTCACCCCGCCACACTGCCCATGCTGCGCACTATCAGTGTCCAATGATCGGTGTTCCATCGTGTTCACTCAGCATACCGTGAAAGCGGACACCAGTTCACCAAGGTTCGCCTTGTAAATAAAGGAGTGTAGTTACAGCTCGTGACCACTGTGTGGCATCGGCGAGCAGTGAAGAAAATTTCAAGGTCTGAAAGCCTTTTGCTGGACATTGTGTTGTCTTTCAACAGATAGATTTAATTAAGTAATTACTAAATGGATTAATTAATTAATTAATTATTAAGATGTTCTTGATGCTCCTAAGGGTTTAAAATGCATTTTTTCCCAAAATGAACTTGGATGAACTTGAACTTTAAAGATCTTTTAAACTAAAAGTGAAGTTCATTTTTTTGATCAATTTTGAGACTGCAGTGGTTCAAATCATGGGCGGAGATGCACTGTTTTCTGGTTCAGTGATAACAATACTGCTAAAGTGTCCGGCAACAGTTTTTCAAATTTGTTACAAACATATACAGTATACTCACTGGATAAATGGTATTAGAAAAAGCATTTCCTGAGATTCAGAGCTTATTAGAAGATTATAGCCAGGCTTTTTTTCACACTGTGGCCCACTTGTTCATGGAAATATTATCTTAAAAGTGGATTTTATTTTCAGTTTTGAGAAATGGACTGTTGGTGTTATGACATGTTACAATTCCTGTGTGTGTGTGTGTGTGTGTGTGTGTGTGTGTGTGTGTGTGTGTGTGTGTGTGTGTGTGTGTGTGTGTGTGTGTGTGTGTGTGTGTGTGTGTGCGCGCGCGCGTGCGTGCGTGCGTGCGTGCGTGCGTGTGTGTGTGTGTGTGTGTGTGTGTGTGTGTGTTCACCCAGTTCACCCTCACTATTTATAAAGAGGTCCATCGTACAAGCTTCTCATTGAATCAGCATCTGGGAAAAAACAAAAGTGAACAGTGATCAGTTCATCCCTCCATGAGGCCATCAAACCTGTTGCTGGCTCATGAAGAGGGCAGTCCTTCATCATCATGCAAGCCTCGATGGAAAGCTTTCACAACATGTTTATGACCGGGGATATCTAATGAGCTCTAATTTAGACCCACAACAGGAGAGTCTCACATACCTCACTCTAAAGCCTCTCTCATTCCCAGCTGCTTAAAGACATGCCTGTGCTGATAAAGCACCCACAAATTTAATACGTTTGCCTGCCATGGTTCGGTAAATCATTGCTAAATTACACATTTATTGCATCTGATACTCATCTTGTACCAGAATGCATCGTTGTATTTTATGATGGCGACACTAGGGTCATTTCAAGGGTAGTCCAGAGAGTGGTTGTAAAGTAAAACCCTAAATATACCGTATCCTAGGGGCTTATCAATCAATCAATCTTTTTTTTTTGAGAAACACTGTTGCAGTTTCAAACACAACGGTCGCAACATAATGACAAATAATTTCACGATTAAGTATTAAACAAAGATCAAATCACTATTACTACCGTAAACATTTGTATGCTTCTATAGGCTACTTCTGAAATGAAGTAATTTCTACGTACAAGCCCTATTCATTTTGGGGAATTAGAACTTCATTCAGTCAGTAGGCCTACCTTAGCCACACTATCGCCTGCGCTGTGCCTACTTACGATAAAGCGACCTGGAAAGCAATCGCCTCCGCTTCTAGGCCGAGTGCTTATTTGTGAGGCTTTGCAGAGGGGCGACGGGAAGCAGAGCAGGTCAACCATCTTGCCTGAACCCTGGCGTACGTGTTGAGGTGTCGCGAACTAGTGCACTTCATGCAGTGGCCAGTGTCTAGTGTGTCTGGTGATGTCTTACACTGCCACCAGGGGGCAGCATTCTCAAATCACATCCTGCACAAATGGGAACGATACCCTGCCTCGCCATTAATTAGAAACATTCACCTCTGCAGACAGAGCAGGAGATGGACGTTCAACACTGAGGGTGGAATGATATGGGTGGAATGTGTCAGCTTCCGTGCGCACAGACGCCGCGACAGCCATAACACCACTCTTGTGCTTTTATTATGTCATTAATGAAGTGAATGAAAGTGAATAATTACAATATCAAATCAGTATGAGGTCTCCGTGGAAACAAGCAGCTGCATCGTGGGATGTTTCTGGCTTCCGATAGATTGAAGTGGCACTTCTTATAATCCCCCTACCCACCACTGGAGAAGGAAGCGAAGCTTTCTCTATACATTGTGGTGCATTATGTTGGGAATTTTACCGTTACTCTTATGCCAATAAGTTAAATGAAGGCGGTGTGCGTGTGTGTGCGTGTGTGTGTGTGTGTGTGTGTGTGTGTGTGTGTGTGTGTGTGTGTGTGTGTGTGCGTGCGTGCGTGCGTGCGTGCGTGCGTGCGTGTGTGCGTGTGTGCGTGTGTGTGTGTGTGTGTGTGTGTGTGTGTGTGTGTGTGTGTGTGTGAGAAAATAAAACGTAAATAGTAATTACAGCAGTTAGTGCGTATTTGTGTATGCGAAATAGAGATGCATATGCATTTTGCAAAGCGATGGCTCTCTGCGTGTGTGTATGTGACTGCGTGTGTCGTTTTTATGGGAATGCTCATTTGCATGGATCCTCTGTGTGCACTGTGCATCACTAAGATATAAGGCCGAGTATGTGGATTGTGTCCATGTATTTAGCATCTGTGTATTTGCCTGTGGTATTCCATGTAATACAATCCCAACTGGGCTGAATGGTGGTGTTGATTCATTCCACAAATGGGGGGAGTATGCCAATGGGAGGCAATGAACAGACCCATTGTATGGCTCTGCGTGTATTGCATGTAGTGTCATTCCACTTTCTAATAGATAGAATATCTTTTGAACAGCCATGTCGAACTTTACAACGGGGGGAAAGGTTGCAGGGGTCAGGCACGCCAATTGTTTCAAATATTATCCAAAGTAGTTCTCAAACAGAGATTAAGTACATTACAATATTATTTCACCCACTCCCATGCAAATGGCAATCAACGTGTGTAACTGCGTCATAGCACAAATCAGAACTACTGATTTTAAATATAATACCGGAACCTCATATTATTTGTCTCATATGTCGATAACGTTTTATCTCTTAAAGACTGACTGAATCTTTCTGAGTGTGCAATATGTGAGTTCACTAGCCTTTGGCCCCTAAATCAATGTGTGTCTCTAGAGGAGTGTATTGATAAAGGGGGTACACAATTGTAAAAATGATTCCTCCTTAATGCAATTCATTAAATCAGAATATCTCCTGTACAAAAATGAAGTAGTAAATCTACTAAAATACATGTTTGGTAATGTGTATTTTCTTAGCACAACCTATTAAATGTTAATATGTTCACAGAATATGCACGCAATATGCATATGCAGGATTTATTTTCATTGTATTCCTTCCCCAATAATGTTTGTGCGGGTGGAAGGGGTACTTTACTAAAAATAAATATTGGATGGAATTGTGTGAGCACACAATTCCTAGGCGGGTGGGTTCTCACGACTAGTGTGGCCAAATGTTTTTATTGATGTTTCGCTAACACAATGAGGTTTCCATTTGCTCAATTCATCCCTTGAGGGGGAACTTATTAGACATGGCATCATAGGATGTACTGATACCTGTGATGCCATTTCCATTAAGGCTTACGTGGTGGAGCGGAGGCCTACTCCATGACCTGGACACAAGCAGCTCAGGCTGGCCAGCTGGTTACTATCACCAGCAAACACATCGTTTCTGAATTGTAATGCTGAAGGCCGGCTTTAAGGAGGTTGAAGTAGTCAAACCTGGTTTTACAACCTGTTTTGATGTTATCAGTTATGGTACAAAGGAGACTTGAGTGGGGTAATCTAGAATTGAGAATAGACACAGAGTACATAGAGAATTACAATGATGCTCCCCTCTCTCCCTCCGTCTCTCTCTGTATTTCTGTCTCTCATAGGCTCATACACACATAGAAAGACAATGATTTGTCCACATCATGTAAGCCCAATGAAGAAAGACTGTCTATTAAGAATTCCTATCAGAACGGATGCTGATGCTTCCGCATGTTGACAGGAGCTGGAGTCACAGGAGGGCGGAATCAACAAGAGAGGCGCAGGACCACTCATGTGATCTGCATGAAGCAGTGTTCTGTGTGTGTTTGGATAGCCCTGTAGCCTGGAGGGGGACAGGGGACTTGTGTTCTACATGTTCTTTCATAAAATGTCCTAAAAGTATCACTGTGTAACATTTAGTGATTCTAATAGCTTGTGGTACATTGTTATATAAAGATAATAGGGTATTTCAAAGTAAAAGTACCCCCCCCCCCCCCCCCCCCCTCATGGCCTTCGAATGTATGGAAAACATGAATTATAAATGATAGATCTAGATCTAGAATCACCTAGATCCTAGCCTTCAACTGCAGAGCCATGTTACCGTTTATCGTATCTCGATTCGGATAACTGTCTTTCTTTACGGTCTATATAATAAACAAATAAATCCTAAGAATAAATCTCAAGAATACTTTGGACTATCGACCCTTAAGGTTTCTACATCCGCCAAATAACGCATTGGGTATGGTAACGAGAGCCGAACAACGGCTTGGCGGAGGGATTTCAAGAAGGCTACACCCAGGCGCTGCCCGACCGGCGTGGCTTCTCTTCGTTGCCCATACCCAGAAGAAAGCCGGGACGTGACGAGCTGGGATTTGCTGAAGGCCTTTGTCCATTGACAATCCAGCTTGCTCGCAACACTCCGCTCGAGAGCACTTGTGACTTATTTGACCAACACATTTTCATCTTTGAACTAATTTCGCAAACATGTCCTGGCAAAGCTACGTGGATAACCTGATGGCTGATGGCACCTGCCAGGACTCAGCCATTGTTGGATACACGGACGCCAAATACGTCTGGGCATCGTATCCTGGTGGGGTCTTTGTTAACATAACGGTATGTACTGTGGAAATGCGGATTCGCTGGATGATTTGAGGGACCCGCATGTACCTGTCGTCCACTTCCCTAGCTAATCTGGGCCTTATTGAGCGGACAGACGGGACAGATAAGGCGATCCTTGTGGCACACATGGTGCCTGGTGCTCAGCGGAGATGCAGAGAGACTTGGGCAAACACTTTATTCCCTTTAAATATAACCTTACAGTTCACGCCACGAATGCCTTAATTGGAAAAAAGGCGTGCCGATGTTTGATCACCCCCTGCTTTAGTTTAGTTGGTTTTAATATCACGGGATTGTTATTCAACATAAGGCTGTTCAGGGTTAGCCGTTCCAGCGCCTCCTAGCCGAGTTAGCGGGCTAATCATTCAGCTAGCATTACCCAGCGCTTATCACCTATAGGAGATACACTGGGTGTCAAACAAAGCCCGCTGCGGAGAACTATTTTTTCCCTTCTAAATCCGTTATTCGGGAACCCAACGAAGGATAACACTGGGGACTAACGTTATATTCCGCAGTGTGTGTGTGTGTGTGTGTGTGTGTGTGTGTGCGTGTGTGCGCGCACGTAGCGGTTGAGCGGTTAGGAAGTCGGGTGGTGTTAATGTTGATTAGCCGACCACTGCTAACCACGACTGTAGGGTGGAGAAGACGTGAAGCCTCGGCTAGCATGCTGTGGCTCTCTGTCTGTGTGTCTCTGTCTGTGTGTCTGTCTCCGCCGCGGTCCTGGAGAAGCAGGCGTCGCTGCCGATCCTTCTTTTTCCAAGATGGCGCGCCATCCCCTCCCCTCTCTGATTCATTTCGGTCGAAGCGCTCGAGACAAATCACGGCTCCTCGCGGGTCCGCCGCTCGCGCCGCATAGGTCACGTTCGACGAATTCAACCGACGGTCGACGCTGGTGTAAAAATGAACGATTGGGAAATGTTTAAATGGGTTATTTCTGTAAGCCCGGTCCGCTCGGAGCCTCCATTTTGTCTGCTAATGAGCGTGTTAAGGGAAAACGAGGCTGTACAATTGTGTGTACAAAGGGGAAAAAACTGTACCTAAATATCGCCCTATGCGTTGGTTTTGAACGATCTTGTGTGGTGGAGAAGATCAGCGAGGTGGTGGATGGCGGCCAGGCTAGGCTAACATAAGCCTGTGTTTGATAAGATGGGAGTGTCCCCTTGAAATCTAGATTATAAATCATTCAGTGTGTATTGCAATGCAATACAGATCCCCGTTTATGGGCACATGTCTTAAAAGAGGCGATTAGGCCTGGAGGTTGTGGTTGGGTGTAGGTAGGCCACGAATAATGCACGGCTTGTGGCGTTTGATCGTGGCCCTTTTTTATATAAATAAATATATAGAGGGATAGATGGACACAGACACGCACACTATGATAAGGTATTTTTTCTCCAAATAGGCCAGGTTGGTTTGGTATAAATGGTTCAACGGGATTATTTGATGGACCTGGGTTTATAAAATCGACCTTGCAGTCTCCGAATTTAATTGATTTTCCCTTTTTCTTTCCCGGAAAGAAAGGGGAGGGTTGGGTTTGTGATTATGCATTTCTGTAGGAACAATGCCGTGCCTCATCTTTAACGTTTTGAATTGACAACGACAGTGATTAGGGACACGCTTATGTGCGCTTATGTGTGCTTTTCGTTAGTACGGTCTGATTTGTTAGGGCTTAAGAAAAGGAGACCTGTCTGAGTCAAGGTTTTCTCTACCCCCACCAGAATCTTCCATGACTGAACCTCTTTGTCCGAAATGTTTACATTTTTATTTAAGACGACCGGTGTCTGCCATGTATTTCACAAGGCACTATTTGATGCGTGTGTGTATATCTATACATGTTACCCGGTACTGACATAGGAAATAATCTGAACAATATATCTCCCTAGAGTCAAGAAATCGACGGGGTAGTTGGGAAGGATCGGGAGGCATTCTTCACCTCCGGGCTGACCTTAGGCAGCAAGAAGTGCTCTGTCATCAGGGACAGCCTCAACGCTGAGAGCGATTGGACGATGGACGTCCGGACAAAGAGCGTTGGTGGAGAGCCGACATACAACATTTCCATAGGCAAAGCCGGCAGAGGTAAGTGGCACATTAAACTGGGCTACGACAGTGACATCATGACATGCATTAGACTGGTCATTCCACTGGTCAGACATGTGCATGCTTGCCTAGTTAAAATAATTCACCTTTCCTCAATATATAAAATACTTGTGATTTTATAATGGCTATTTGATCACAAGACTGTTATTGGATGTAAACCAATAAATGCATGATGACTCCATGTCGATTTTTCCTTAAGGTAATGGATGGGCAAAATGTTTATCACAATGTGTTTTTGTATATTTGTATTTCCTCTTAACTTGTAGGGGTTTATGTATTGATTATAAATTAAGTTGTAGTTAAAACAACCATCCTTTTGGGCATTAATGCTGAAAGTAAAAGTAAATCAAATTGGAAATGCATTTTGACACATTATTTTTGGGTTTGGGATCAGCAGGCCGACGCATTCAACACATTGATTTTAGTTTTTGGCATGTAGAATCCTCCACCAATCTTAAGCCAGAGCACCTAAAGAGTTTAAGGTTCCTTCTAGAGGGCTGGAGTTGCCTCAGAGTTCTGCCAGTTATCCTTTTGTCTGCGTGGGCCCTGACACGCTGCCCTCCATGTAAGGGGCTCTCTGCAGTGCACAGGTGAGGGGTTGTCACCAGGCAAGCTGGCTCCTCTTCTGTCCTGTACGACTGGCCTTTCTCTTCCTCCTCCTGCCCCCCCCTTTTCTGACACCTCGTCCTGAGACTCCCCTGAACCGCATGCATTCTCCCCCTTGGTTAGCGGAGCACCTTTCTGCCCCCCTTTTCCAAACGAGACGCAACTCCCATGGACTGTGTTCTGACAAATCACCTCCACAGTTACCATGGTGACGGCTCTTCTCTTATGTCCTAACATGGCAGTTGTCGCATGTATTGAGGAGAGGTTCCGCACGCATGTGGCTGTGTCTGCATGGTCCTAGATGGATGGTAATGAATAGAAGCATTCACCTTCCTATCCTCTGCAGCTGCTGTCGTGGTGTTTACCAGCTGTGATGAAAGCCAGGGACTGTTTGTAGATGATTTAAGGGTCAGTGTAAGGAATTATTGACTATAAGCATTTTGATTGTACCAACTGCAGTATTGACCCGCCTCCTGCGTAGGGTATTAATTAGAAATTGAGCAGGTTACAAGTGCATTCAAGCTTTTATAGAATAATAATGTCAGGGTTATTGTCAGGTATTTGGCAACGTGGTGTTTGTGTTATAGCATGAATGTGGTGTTTTCAGTCTGGAAGGCTGCATGATGGAAGTGGATCTATTTTAGGTTATCCAAATGTTCTAGAGGGAATTGTTGGCCAGTATATCCACATTACTAGTGGTCTCGGTGTACACATGAGGATAAAGGTCAAAAATGAGGTATAAACTTTTCTCTTGGACATTGTGTCAAATACAGATGTTGTCTGTCAGAATTGTGAGGCATCCCCTAATTCATCTGCGTTCAGAGTAGATCCTAATTTCAGGGTCTTCAACCCTATTTATTGTCCCACCCAGAGTATGGACTAAATGGTTTCCTACGGCTATATAAGCACCAAGCTCCAGGCTAAATGCTAATATGCCGTTAGAATCATCCCGTAGAAGAAATAGTACCCAAACACATTATGGAATAGTTGTTATTCAGATGTCATGATGGTTGTTCAAATGTCACAAATGACAAAAGTGGCTCAGAGTCAATCTTGATTTAGCCGACGCCTAGTTTGTCTAGTAATGTCACTATTGGTAAAAATAAGCCATAAGCCACAAGTTTTTTGCACAATAGAAGATAAGTCTGTTCGCCAGTAAGATATTCGGCAGGTTCGCCATGTTGGAACCAAGTCTTATCAGGGGAAACGGACTGAGGTGAGGTGAGCTGAGGCGGTGCGGTCGGACCGCCAGCAGCTCTGATAAGAAGGTGAATGCTGTGGGGCTTACCGGTAGACCGTAGACGCTACTGCCAGCATGCTCCGTACCCCCACTCGTCCGCCCTTCACCTGCCCGGTCCTTCGGCTCTTGTGGTTTTCGTTTGACCTGTAACCTCCTGACTTCACCACTTTTCTCTAAATGTTCCTTCTGTGTTTTTCTTCCAGTCTTGGTCTTTGTAATGGGCAAGGAAGGGGTCCATGGAGGCGGACTGAATAAGAAGGCATACTCGATGGCAAAATACTTGAGGGATTCCGGCCTCTAGCTTTAGGTCTTGTGTTCTGTGCGGTGTAATTAAAGGAGAAGATTAAAAAAATACATGCATAAAAAAACACAAAATTCCATAAATCAAATTTAGCAAAGTATTGTCAAGAGACTCCCAACATCCCTGCATTCCTAGTATTTAGCAGTTTTTGGAGCGTTGGGAAGAGGCAGCTGTGGGTTGAATCAACGGGCCAATGCCCCAGTGGTCAGCACAGTAATGGCCCCACGTTACACAGGCAAAAGGAAAAGGGAGAAAAAAAAAAGGTTGTTGTAGCTTTTGATTTCAAGCCCCGTCACAACAATGTCTGGTGTTCATTTCTGCTGTGTTTTTTTGTTTTTGTTTCGTGTTTTTCCCCCTCTTTGTACTCCAGCGATGGTTTTAATCATGGGAAAGGAGGGTGTCCACGGCGGTCAGCTCAACCAGAAAGTGTTTTCGATGGCCGACCACCTGAGGAAGTCTGGATTCTAAAGCGGCCTGTACTACCAAGCCACCTAGCAGCCCACTCTAAGCCACCACTCCCACTTAACCTACTTCCTAGATGCTTCTTTTCCTGTCTTCTTTCCTTTCTTTCCTACGTTATTTTCAGGACTTTAGTTTTTTTTTTTTTTACTTTCATTGTGTCTTCACCCCCTCTCCTCCCCAACCTTCCCTCCACCTCTTCTCTTATTTGTCCTTGAGTCATGTTGATGCGTCCACATGGCGTACACACCTAGCCCTCCTCCAGCAGCACTGTCGTGTCGCGGCGACGACATGAGCACGGACGCCACGACCTCATCAGGATTTAACCTGAGAACAGTGCCACATCTGGACCGACCATCAGTGGAGAAAATGCTCACCTAACAAAAAATGAAGAAGCTAAACTTAAAATTAACGGAAGAGTACCTTTTTGATCCTTTAATGGTTTTTGTTTCTGTGAAGCGGTGCCGAGCATTAGTTTGCCCCCGGCTCCCCTCTTCCTCACCCCAAGCGGCCATCTTTGCCCCTTTGGAGCACTTGGGTGGTTCTAGAGCGCTCAGAATGTCTTCCCTTTTCTAGAGCATGTTTGAGAGGGGAGGCCTGCATGCATGCATATCTTTAACCCGACGGTCCCCCTCCCTGCCCAGGCCCCAGTCTCCCCTGCCAAAATGCCCCCCTCCCTTCTCCAGGTGTCCCGTCCTGTTTGTTCATACTAGGTAAAACTTAACAGGAGACCTGCTCCCTCTCTGCATTAATCACACCCCCTCCTCCTCCCTACATCCCTTAAGTCCTTTCCAGCTCTCCTCCTCCCGCCCTTCACCCTTGCTACTATTGCTCAGTTTTATAGGGGATGGCAGGGTTTGTGAATGGATTACTGCTGTTCTGTATCATGAGCTGAATACGCAGGAGCTGCTGTCAATGGGATGCAGTGAGAATCTACTTCCACTCAAGCCTTTGGCATGGCCTTCCTGGCCACACAAGCCCATGGACATTCCATCTTAAAAATGGCTCAGACCCAATTGTTTGCCAGCTCCTGTAATATAATTTCCTTTTTTTTTTGTAAAAGGCTGTGATTTGTTTTTGGGACAGTAGATATTGGATAATAACAATGTGGAGCGCATCCCATTTAAACAAATATATATTCTCCGTAGGACCAATTTGACCAATCACAGCCTCAGTGTTTTCATTGGCTCTTAAATGATTGTGAAGGAACACTGCTTACCTGTATTTTGAAGACTGCAAAACCACTCAAATCCTGTCTATCACATGTTTTAAAATTGCTACGGTGCAGAGGATTTTGTCTAATGACTGAAAATTGGCCAACTCATGGTGTCGCATTGTCTTTTTATTTTAAATGAAGAATAAAATGAACTGAATTTGTACGAACCAATGCTGTGTAATAAACGGAAACTTAAAATGCCACACACTGGAGTCCTCTAGTTGTGGCATGTTAAGTCTGTCCATGCTTGGTACGACTAAATTAATAGTCTTGAATGAAGAATAAAAAACAAAAACTTAGAAGAACATTATGGAAAGGATTCACACTACAGTGGCTGAAGGAATCGGTTGGAATAAGGTCTCTTTTTGGTTGTCTTGTCAAATCACAAAGCCCACAGAACCTGTGTACCCTGTGCCATAAAGTAGAGAGATGTGTTGCTGTTGTAAGATGGATCCTTTAACCCACAGTCCATTCAATAGTCAATTCATTGGCACTTATCTTCTCTAGCTATCTGTCTTTTTGGAATTTTTTTTTTTTGCATCAACTCCACTGTCTAGGCCTTGTGGGATATGTACTCATGACCCCCCGTTTTCTGTTAAATTTCTCTTCCCCGCCCCTCAGCACTCATTTCTTTTCATTTTACATCTTGAATACAGTCCCTTAACTGCATCTGATTTCATATGCATAAAACCAAGAAATGCCATAAAATTGATTTTATCACCTTGTTTACAGACAGATCAAATAAATTTATTCCAACCAGATGTTGTTTCCATGCTTTTAATTTCACATTGAAAACTGTCAGCTTTCAAATGACAATGGACAATTAAAGTGAGAAACATTCAACCTCAGTTAAAATACCTTATCTCTTTGAGGATCTAGCACTTCCACTTAAATGTCTGGTCAGATCTGTTAGAAAACTGACTTTCTTCCAAGCCACACATTTCAATTGTTCCTTGAATAAAGCCAAATGAAGTCATCCATCAGTACCTTTCTGTTTTCTTTTATTAAAGTGAATTTGGATTCAAGACATTGGTAAGCATAAGACAATACAGTAACTGAAAAAAGGCAAGGGTTTTTGTGAAAAATACAACAGTTCAAGCCATGGTAAAATAACATTTCAATAAGAGTTAACTACTTGCGGTATTTAAATGAAACAGGCCAGGCCCGTGGACTAAAAGCGTGTTATGAGGTTACTGGGTAGTGGCAGGCAGTGTGAACACATCTCACGCCGTGCAGCACAAACTCCCCTTTGAGTGTGACATGTCATTGTTTAACTTGAATCTATTTACATATTTTACCAACGCATTACTTTGGCGCAAGTCATACCTTTTTTTTTTTTATCCTCATGCTGAACGGTAAACCAGCCATCTGTGGCACAAAACATGTTGAAGCGCAGAGCCCTCTGGCTACAAGTATATTGGCAAAGATTAAGTCTGCGAGTTTATAACTTACATACGGTTACACTGAAAATTTGATTTTACAAAAAGGAAGCTGCATAGTGCTTTAAGATTTAGACGTGGCTATGCAGCTCGATTACGTATCTACAGTAGGACGCGGCGCTGCTACACCGCGCCACACGTGTAGGCTCTAAGCAAATAAAAGGTTCATGTGTGATTTATACATTTTATATACACTAATGGTTTTCCACTGTTGAGCACCCACTGACACTGAACCCACCTCAACCTTGGGACCTCTCCCTAGTACAGAGGTTTAACGACGGGGGGACACCTCTGTATTCGCCTGGGGGACGGGGGACTACCCAGAGTACAGCATTACTGTACATTGCAGAGTTAACACTCCTGTCAGCCATGGAAATCAGCCCCCTAAGCCGCTGACTGTTTTGCCAGCTTTTGGACACATTGTCAGCATCAAGCTCCAACTACTGCCCCCTCCCCTTTCCTATTGGGTCCAAATCGAAGAATACTGGTATTCTAACTTTTGGGAGGGATGTCATCAAAGTAGATTTCGAATCAATAACGTAACAAATGGGGAGCGGTGAATCAGATTGTATTTAGTCTCTACAGCCCTGTGGGGGGCCTGTGGTTGGCTGTGGTGTACGGCGAGGGGAAGGGTCGTGGGGGGGGGGGGGGGGGGGGGGGAAGGATCGTGGGGGGGGGGGGGGTCGTGGGGTCGGGGATGTGCGAGCGGCCTGTCGGTCTACCGTCGGCCAACCGTCGGTCAAGTCAGGCGTAGGGCATGTCGTGGTCCCGGCGGTGGTCCAGGGGAGGAGGAGGAGGGCTGCTGCAGCAGCACCACCACCGTCTCCACGGGCGCCGCGGGCGCCACCGCCGCCTCGCTGTCGCTGCTGTCCAGCTCGTCGTCCTCGTAGTCGGACGAATCCTGGCCCGAGCGGGAGGCCCCCGACATGGTGCCGAAGGAGTGGGCGCTGGTGGAGGCCAGCGAGCGCAGCAGGGGCGTGCTCTCCGACACCTCCTCGTTCTCCTCGGGCCCGCTGTCGCTCTGCTCCTCTACGGGGGAGTCGCTGTCCGAGTCGCCCTGCGAGGGCACGACCTTCTGCTTGCACACTGGACACGTCTTCTTGGTCTTGGTCAGCCAGGGTCCACGCACTTGCTGTGGTAAGCTGTGGAGGGGAGGGGGAGGAGGGGGGGGGGGGGGACGACACACGAGGGCAGAGAGTGAAGGACGAGGTTGGAGCAGAGGCTACGGTTACATCGCTGCTGCAGGTCATAGTACAGAGGTTACACTGCAAAGTAGTGTAACCTCGTGAACTGTACAAACAGCCCCTATCTGACAGCCGGTCTCTGTACCTGGAAGAGTTGTTATTCTCTTATCCGTAGTTGTTTTTTTGTTGTTTGTTTTTGCCTTATTTTCTATCTATTTTACTTTTTACTTACTTTACTATCTATTATTTTATTTTATTGTATGACAATGTTTATATGTGAAGCACTTTGAGTCTGCCTTGTGTATGAAAAGTGCTATATAAATAAAGTTGCCTTGCCTTGCCTTGTTATTCTCTTATATATAATCTGTAATCTGCATAATTCGTGACCTCAAACCCTTGCATTCGACCGGGGTCGAATGCAAGGTTGAGGTCCCAAAAAGAGCTGGCGGGAATTATAATAATCCCGCCAGTTCTTTTTAAAACCAGACAAAATTAATGTACTCACATTCAATGTAAATCGCCCAATCTGGTAACGCTGCCTAAACGTCGTAAAAAGTATTTAAATTGAGCGGCAAAAATTGCCCAATCTGGCAACACTGCCTGCATGTCCTCGCGCTCCTCCCTCAGCGTAAATCAATGAGACGGACATGGAACTTAAACTGTGATTATGAAAAAAGTTGAAAGTAATCGAAATTCTGTTTTCAGATTATTTTGATCGAAGATGTGTCTCGACGATAATTTTTTTTACCAAGTTACGAAGTCTGTAAGTAGTAAGTGTCAGAGAAAGGGCGTACGGTTCCGCCATCCTCCCATTCACTTCCATTGTAAAAATAGTTTTTGAAAAGTAGAATATCTCAAAAAGTATAAAGTTTACAAATATGAAAAGTCATTGCCCAGAGGTATAGACCTAGACCTTTGTGACAGATGTTGAATGGGATTGATTGGTTCTGTAGTTTTGGCCACATGAATTGCACAACTTTGGTCGGAAGAAGAATAATGGAAAAGGGATATCAAGATTGTGCATTTCTATGCACAATCTATTTGTGTTTGAATTTCGTACCATTACAGTACGAAATACAATCTAATGTCAGATTTTATATGCAACTGTTTTATCTGAGAACATTTTAGCAATAGCATTGACGTTTCTCTATTCTATGCGTCAAGCTCACCATGGATGTATATTAAAGCATTTGAATTGCTATGCTTGTGACCAATGTTTTTTTATATTGCGTGTACATAGCATAGAGCTCCATATACCAGGTACCGAGTGCAGCGTTCTGGAAAGGTGCCGCCCTACAGGCAAGCGTTGGTTGCAGCAGCAGCATCTAACCACAAGGTTATGATCCCTGAAGAAGTGACTGGTTACGCTGTTATGCTCCTACTCCAAGCTATTTAACACATGCCCAACTGAATATAAATCAAACGGGACTGACTAAAATGTTGCTTCAGGGTGCTATGGCTAGTCATTTGACTTGAACAATATGTGTAATATTAAATAAACACTGTTAAATACATTTGCCGTTGGTGTACCCAACTCTCCTCTCAATGGGACTCTCCTTGCTGGGCTGGACCTACCTCCACATCCACTATTCATCTCCCTGGCCTGCTGTTCTCCGGGATAATGCCTGGCACACACTCTACGATTTTTCATTTAGAAACCGTGAGAGTCCACACACCTAACGATGGATGCAAATCAGTGGAAGGGAGGAGGGACTGGAGGTTGTGTGTTGAGACGTGGGCTCACCATGGGAACATGGCAGCACCCTCAGCTTGTCCCCGTCCTCGTATTCGTCCAGGCAGATGGCGCACACATCGTACACGTCCCCTGGGGAAGGAACACAGTCATGGTCAAGACCGGGAGGCTACCACCAACACAGAGACAGACTGTGACTCGATTCCAGGGAGATTGTGGAGAAACGCAAAGGCCAACAATAAACTCTCTACCTCACTCACTCTCTGTCTATTGCTCTTTCTCTACCTCACTTAATCCCCCCCCCCCTCTCTCTCTCTCTCTCTCTCAAACATCGGTAAAACCGCATTTCAGTTTACACGCTCCTTTTCATGGCCGTGAAATTAAACTTGAAAGACACAGATTGCTTCAGATTGACTCCCAGAAGAGGTGGCCGGGAGGCGCTGGGGAGTTCACACCAACAATGCACCGGATATTTAACAACACCAATCCAGTGGCTATGACTGTCACCACACACACACACACACACACACACACACACACACACACACACACACACACACACACACACACACACACACACACACACACACACACACACACACACCACACACACACACACACACACACACACGGCGGGCGGGCGGGCAGGCGGCCAAACGACCAGCGCTGCATGTCCTTTTTCAGGCCTGACGGTGCGGGAGCGTCTGCCCTGGAGTGCTGCTTTAAAGGCCCAGGAATGTCCAAAATTCCAAAGCATTCCTTTGCCCCGTCTCCTGTGCTGGCCGCTGCAGGAATGAGGGGGGGAGGCGGGGTTCTGTGATGAAGCTTTGGGACGGTGTGTTTATGTAAGCTCAAAATGAGCCTGTTTTTTTCCTCACTTGACTCTCTGTGTCAGAGCTGTGTGTGACCGTATAAGGACGGGGAGTCACAACCAGCCCCCGCCCCCCCCCCCCCCCCCCCCACTCGTTTCCTTTCTTCACAACAGTCAGCAACACAAACACACGCTCTCCCGACTCAAACTTGTGCTGGATATAATGCCCCCAAATCCAGCCACCTCCTTCTCCCTTGCTTGGTTTCTCCCACTCCCTTCTATCTCTCGGGTCCCTCACACTTATTCCCTCTCCCCTAGCTCTCAATCTACCTCGCCCCCTAGCTCCTTCCTCTTCCTCAATCTCTCCGTCTCCCCCTAGCTCCCCCTTCTCTACCTCAATCCCTCCCTCGCCCCCTAATTCCCTTCTCTTCCTCAATCAGTTCCTCCTCCCTTTATCTTGAGCTCTCTCTTCCTCACTCCCTCTTTAGCTCACTCTCTCTACTCACTCACTCTCTCCTTCTATAGCTATTCCTCTGCCTCCCTCTCTCCCTGAACTATGGCCCCATCATCTCCTCTTTCTCCTTCTTAAAAGAGCCAGAAAGGGTAGACACGCGCGCGCGCACACGCGCACACACACACACACACACACACACACACACACACACACACACACACACACACACACACACAACACACACACACACACACACACACACACACACACACACACACACACACACACCACACACAGAGAGAGAGCACAGGGGGTGGTGCTGAAGACGTGGGCAGCTGTCCAGCGGCCCGGACAGGAAGTGCTGAGCTGTGTCGCTGACGGAGAGGGAAGTACAGAACCCTGTTGAACTCGCACTGTGAAAACAACAAGCCGGGCCTCTGTACGCTATATATATATACACACCCCACACATCACCTATCCCGTCAGGGCCCGTCCTGCCACCGTAGCACTCAGCAACAGCCGCCCCCGGGCGCCAGCGCTATCGACCCGTAACTGTAAAAGGGGTTGCAACTGTTAAACGGACGTCTCAAGAAGTCAAGTGAACCTTTTTAATTTGCTGCGTAATTACAGTATTTCTGTCGGTGCGGGACAGAGGAGTCGATATACTTTTTAACCGGTTTTGGGGGGGGGGGGAAACTCGCCCGCCGAGGTCATCCTACGCGAGGACGAGAGGAAGGCGAGCCGGCGGCTCACGTGTGTGTGTGCGTGGCTGCTGTGCCGTGCCGTGCCGCGCCGTGCCGTGCCGTGCCGTGCCGTGCCGTGCGTGTCCGAATGTCTAAAGGGCTGATCACGGTTCCACATCGACGCAACGCAAGGTGGTTTTACGGACCCTTTACGTCCTTGCGGACCCTTCCTTGCGTCCCAAACCTCCCAAAATGTTTTACTTTGAGTCGAGGCGACGCGGCAGCAAGGGCTGCCATCGGTCCGCTCGCTAAAACAACGACACAGAACCGAAAAACGGGTTCAACGACTGTGCTGAAGCGTCTCGCGTGATTGTCGCGTTGCGTCAACGTGGAACCATAATCAGCCCTTCGCGCCGTGGCCCCCGGCCCCGTTCCCATGGAACCGATTAGAGGGCAATCAAAGGGAGCTCGCCACGGACCTTATCGCTCCGTTATCTCTGGGTGCGTCTATCACAGGGGCCGGTGGCGGTAATGCCGTCAGGGCGTTACGTCCTCGCTGTCCTCGTGAGGCCCCGGGGACGGCCTCTCGTGGCACCGTGGCGGGGAGCGGCTGGGCTGGGTCACGGCCACAGCTGTTAAAACAGGGCCTGTCCCTGCCTGTGTTTTGTTAGCATAGTAACTGCCACGGATTCAGACGGATAACCCGACGGTCCAGCAGTGCGGTTTCTTCGTCTGATTCATCACGTTCTTGTGAGAACCTCTCCCCGTAGTACGCATTTGTGAAGAAGCCACTTATATCACCGCCTTAATGGAAGCCATGCGTTGCCATGGAAACCGGCGTTTTCCAAGTCAAACCGTTGTTGCTGCTGGTTTCAACGCTAGGGATTCCCAGCAACACAGGGTTTATGGGCTAGTGGCTCAGAGTTATGAGCGAGAGAGCAGCAGCAAAAAAAAAAAAAAAAAAAAAGCCACACGGAACAACCCAGAAACGAGGCAGAGGTTCTGGAGCCTAGTCACTCTGCGTCTCCATTTTGCATTAGTCAGCCCGACTCGGTGCCTCTCTGTGGAACCACTGTCCTACTGAACTTACGACGACGCGGGAGCGTGTGTGAGGGAGGGAGGGAGGGGTGCTGTGTAACAGAAAGGAGCTTTACACCACCAGAGAGTGGCAACTGGCACCCGGGCCAGAGGGAGTGTGACTAACTAACAGGGAAGGAGATAGGAGGGAGAGAGAGAGAGAGAGAGAGAGAGAGAGAGAGAGAGAGAGAGAGAGAGAGAGAGAGAGAGAGAGAAACGGAGAGGGAGAGGGAAAGAGGGAGGGAGGCAGAGGGAGAAAGAGGGAGGGAGAAAGAGAGAAAGAGAGGGAGAGCAGAGGGAGAGTGAGATCCTCCCCCTAACTACATCCTCTGGCCTCACACATTGACGTCTGAGCCACTGCAGCTGCTGTGGCCGTGAGTGTGATACTTTGTACTTTGCCCTGCAAAGGAGTTGGCCGAAGCAGGGTGGGGTTTAATGAATTGGACGTACGCACACGCACACACACACACACACACACACACACACACACACACACACACACACACACACACACACACACACACACACCCCCCTCCCTCCCAGAGCCGGCCAGGGACCAGCGAAGCCGTGGTCACTAATCCAAACCAAGGCGTGACTATGAGGAGTCCCAAACAACACAAAACACAATCCCTGAGCTTCCTGAGGGGCTGCTATTGTCTCTCTCCCTCCTCTCTCTCCCCCCCCCCACCGCCTTGCCTCTCCGCGCGTCACCTCACCCAGCCCTCTGCTCGGGCTTTCCCCGGCCTCGCCAGCTGGCCCGTCTCGTGGGTTGAACCGCACAACGGGGCTGAATCACCCGTCCAGCTAACCCCTTTAACCCCAACCAGAGAGGGCCCCCGTCGCAGAGGGCCAGTCCCCGGGGCCGCGCATGACGCAAGGCCCCTGCAACAGAGCCCCCGTGTGAGGTCAGCGTGGCAGCCTGCTAGCATAGGGCTAGCATAGGGCTAGCATAGGGCTAGCGCTGGTGACGGCAGCTGCCGCTGCATAATCCTTTACATTGACCGGAGGGCGCGGATCTTGTGTCTGCAGCAGCCCTGGCAGTGTGCGCCGATTTCGTGGTTATTGGTTGTCAGCGGCTGCCATTGTGCGACCGTTCATAATCACCCCCTTTGTTTGGCTGCATGAATCTCTGCCTGCAGTCTCCCGTCTCCGCACATGTAATTCTGACGTAAGGCCGCTCTATCTTCTCTCTCTCTCTCACTCACTCTTTCGCTCACTCTCTCTCTCTCTCTGCAGTCAGATCATCTATCAGTGCTGCAGGGTGGTGCTAATGCTGATGATATTAAAAGCAAGCCTCCATAGCTCACATAGTGTGGTTATGAAGTGGCCACCCTTTGCAATGGATTAGTAAAAACAAAAGGACGTGATTGAATCCAACATGAATGGCCTCTCGGTGCCCATGACGCCTCTAAGGGACACCTTATGCATCACATGATGCATCATGGTAAATCAGCACATTTCAAATCAGCGGTTCCCCCTAATTTTGCCGCCGCTGCCAAGGGAAGTTCAGCGTCACGTATACGCTGTGAATAATGCCGCAGAGAGTGACACATCATGGGACGCCGAACGCGGCTAAAAATATAAAAAAAACCACCACCATGTTAATTCCTAGAACGTCAGCTTCGGATTACCCGCCGTATGTAACCATGATACCAACAGCAAATTAACACCTCGGTGCCGGCCAAACATGGCTCTGTGTTGGCTGACGTGGAGCTGGTGTCACCCCAGCAGCCGAGTAATGGAGCGGGGGTAAGAGCCACGTGGGCCGGTGGCTGTTCACACAAGGCCTTTACGATGACACTCACCACTCTGTGCTTTTAGCACAGAGAACACAAAGAATACATTACTACAGGGGGCTCCTCAATTCCTCATTAGGGGAGCCCGGAGTGGGTACGCACTCAAGGTAATTAGCCATCTCTGTGGGTTGAGTCGTTAGCCCACTGGCTGCGGGCGCTTGGCGTCCGTCGTAGCAGAGGGTAAGGGCCCCCGTTAAGGGCTCCCTTAGGAGTGTGGCCCCCGTTAAGGCTCAGTTATGGTTCCACGTCGACGCAACGCAATGACCTGTTTTGGGTCTGCGTCAGGGTTTTAGTTTGCGGACAAATCACAGCCCTTGCTGCTGCGTCGCCTCGATGCAAGGTTACAATTTTTGGGAGGCGCACGTCAGGCCCTTGCGGTGGACGCAAGGATGGGTCCGCCAGGACGGAATGGGTCCATAAACCCCCTTGCATTGCGTCGACGTGGAACAATGATTAAGGCTTTAAGGGCTCCGTTAGGAGAGTGTCCCCCCCTCCCATCCACCCGTCCACCGCAAACTCTGCATAAGCCGCACAGAGTGCACGGAGGCAGTGTGTGAGACACGCTGCAGGCTGTGAGGTGGGACAGCGCGATCCAGGAACAATGAGGGGATCCAACGAGACGACCGGGGGCGGCGGCACCTCAGAGGGACGCTCTGGCTCCAGGACGGGCCCGGCTGCCGACAGTCGCAAAAAAAAAAAAAAGATGTCGCTCTTTGGAATGTGCTGTCATCGCAGGACACACACATGCGCATGGGCACGGACACACACACACACGTGTAGATTTCCAATTAGCCCGATCCGGGGGCTATGTGCTAAGAGATGGGAGGAATGGAGAGCACCGGAGACATGCACACGCAGCGCAGTGCGGAGTCCGGAGACCACACCCAGGTCTGGGGAGCCATGAGGAGGACAAGGGTCACCAAGGGTGTGGGAAAAGACCCAGGGGGTCCGAGGGGTACGTCGTAGAATAGACTCTCTCAAGGGAAATAATCCGATACTTGAATATTTCAAATATCTTTCATATACATTTCCCCGTTGCCGCTCACAGCGAGCTGCGTGGCTGGCAGTGATGTACTGCTCTTATGTATGATTGTGGTTATTACTATTTGAGTGTCAATGAGCAAACATGGCATGCAGGGCACTAAAATGGGCAATTTAATATATAGCCAACTGACTCCATTACACAACAGATGGCCCTGACAGATTAACAGCAGGAATTTGGTCTAATGGCCCAGTGGATTAATTGTGGGCCGTGAATCAAGTTCATAAAAAACGTACTCAATTGGATAAACGTATGGGTAATTACTCTTTATTGAGATGTACAGTTGGTTACATTTAACTCATTAGTGCTGGTGTTGTTGACCCTGAGGTCTACTGGAGCACACACAAACACGTGCGCAGGCACACACACACGTGCGCAGGCACACAAACACGTGCACACAAACACGTGCACACTAACGCGCACACACACACACACACACACACACACACACACACACACACACACACACACACACACACACACACACACACACACACACACACACACACACACACACACACACACACACACACACACACAAATAAAATCTGGGCCACCAGTAACAGCCAAGCTAGCATTGCCCCACACTGAGGGCTTAAGAGGTGATTAGGCAGAGATTTCATGTCCCCTGTATGTGATGCCAAACCCTCTTACTCAGCAAACGGGGGGAGCTGGAGCAGACCCGCGGCTACAGTGGTACTGAGGAGGCTATGTCCAGGACACCTGACTGTTGGCCAAGGCACCTGGGATCAAGGTCAACTGGGAACACAGGTCACCTGGGGCCAAGGTCACCTGGGAACACAGGTAACCTGGGGCCATGGTCACCTCTAGGACTAAGATCACCAGGGACCAAGGTCACCTGGAACCAAGGTCACCTGGAACCAAGGTCACCTGGAACCAAGGCCGCCACAGGTCCTGATCTTGTTCTTTAGCTTCAAAACTAGCATTTCCTCATACACGGAATAAGGCCGTCTGTACCAGAGTGGGATGCGGGGAGGAGAGAAGTTAATGAAGGGAAAAATCAAGCTCCAAAGCCTAGACCTTAATTTCTCCAGATGGAAGCCGACCAGGTTGATCAAGTGGTGCTAAATGTACCAACTTTGCCTCAAGCCCCCATTTGAACATTTGTGCGTGAGCTCCGTTGTAGCTTTCCTCCGTGCTGCTGCACAAGCAGTAGTTACGGCCAGGCAGACTGGGAGGGAGCTCCACACAGAAACACCACAATTACCAGCTTTGCTAGGGGGCTGCTAGCAAGCTGCTAGCAAGCTGCTGGCAGGCGGGTACGTCCCGCCCACAAACTCCAAATGGTCCCCTGCATTGCTGATTGGAGTCTAGACCATCCTGCCCGACAGAGCGCCAAATGAACGCACACCGACACACAAACATGCACACATGCGCGCACACACACACACACACACACACACACACACACACACACACACACACACACACACACACACACACACACACACACACACACACACACACACACACACAGATTGCTACACTTCAGGGAAAAATAATAAAAAGATGGCAAGGCCCATCTTTGTTTTGCATTGCAAAACAAGGTTCCAAGAGGAAGGAAACTTCCAAATACAGAAAGGTGACGATGACTTCACCTTCAATGCAATTGGACAAACTAAAAAAAGGTACTTGTATACACGCAACTGCAGAAAACAGAAGGGAGTGTTCTGCTTTAAAGTCGCAATGTGTAACATTTCAAGTAGCTCGTAGTGTAAAATGATCTGGAGGACATGTCTGCAGTTGCTGATTGATAGTGATATAAATAATGTTCAACACCTCGTTCAACCACTTCAAACAATCACATCATACAGCTGATCTATTCTACAAAAACACTCCCGCCAGCCGGCCCGGCTCCACTAGTTTGCGTCATACAATTGCACCACCAGTTAGAGTGCACACAACACTGTTAGTGAGGTTTTTTAATTCTCAAAGTGTTCAGTGTACCACCTGTGAGGGGCTCAATCCTACATACTGGGAATAAATACAGATGTATGAAGTCCATATTAGTGAGAAACGATTTGATCAGTAGATATGTCCATGATAAGACTAGCACTAGACTGAAGACAGACAGCAGCTTGGCCGAGAATTAAAGCAGGCTTACATTTGTCGTACTAATCGACTCGACCCTGGGACAGGTTTGGAACAGCCCTTCACTATTATCTGATGATAGATGCTCGGTTTGAGCACACCAGAGACCCTTTTATTAAATCTTTCAAACAAAACCACATAGAAGGAGTTAAGAGGATGAGTGTATGGTTAGATCTATTAAATCCATAAAATATGATTTCACTTTGTACGTATGTTGTGTTCTCCCATTCTAATCCGCAACAAGGGATGACCCCTCACGCAGACCCAGTCCGTGTTTTTAAAGGTGAATATTACACCACCAGGTGTGAGTGGGATTAGCTGGTACAAGCCGTACAAAATCTGCCTCTTCTGACATCAGAAGTGGGTGTGTCCACCTAGACGTGTGCTGGATAGATCAGTCTACCAGCCTACCCAGTCGACTGTAGCAAACGTTGCTCATCTATCCATCATACATCTAGGTAGACACGCCCACTTGTGATGTCAGAAGATGCAGATTTCCAAAACAGCTTGAAACGGTTAATCACACTCACACCTGGTGGTACACTATGTCATCTTTAAGGTAAAACTCGGTGAGCCATGTATTTGCTGTACCTTTCTTGTACTTGTGGATGGGGAGCTTCTTCAGCTGGTCTTTGCGCAGACGGCTCCTCCGGGCGCGGTGGCGATCCTGCACAAACTTGGTGATCTAGAAGAGGATTCATATTCATATCAAACACAACCGACGGGCCCACCTCAAGCAGTCGTCTGTACTTTCTGAACGGTGTAGTCTGTGCCTCTGTGTGCTTTAAGTTCCCTTGGGGGAGGGGGGGGGCTGTGAGTGAACGAGGGCCGGCTCATGCTGTACTCACCATGAAGACCACGATGAGGATCAGACAGATCCCTACGATGATGAGGAAGGGGATGAGGTAGTATTCCAGAGGAAGGCTGAAGTCGGGCATCAGGACCACGTGGCCCCTGGGGAGGCGAGCAAGAGACCATGTGAGCTGGGACTTTACTTTCAAACATTTCTCTAGGTTATGGCATCATATAATCGCAATGTTATGCTAACAGTTCATGATTACACCGCTGCCCGCCCACTACAAAACATAATTTAGTGTCAACAAAATAGATGCATAAGTCCCTGCATCTGCTTAATGGCGGCCTACTGTGTTGCCTAATGAGCAGTGGGCTTGTAATTACAGATATACAACAGTGGTGGCCTGTGTGTTGTAAATACACGCTACTTACATTTGCCTACACTGACGTCACAGGCACACGTAAAACATTCACTCCTGGGAAAATTCTGCGGTTTATAATACATACCAAGCACACTTAATGTCAACAATGCAGAGAGAGGCCTTCTGTGAGACTTGGGTCTGATTGGGTCTGTCTGGTTGGGTCTGAGCTATCTTTAACGGATCCAGACCTTCTGTGTTATCGGATTAGCTCCGTGGCAGCAGAGTGCTCAGGAACTACAATACAGGTCTGTCCTGCTTCTGGAGGCTTGCGGGCACACACTGGAGATATTAGGACACATTCATGGCACGAGTCCACCATCAGGCGTCAGAGGCACTGGCAGAAGTGGTTATAATGGGGGGAAGCTTAGGTGAATGAAGGCCTCTGAGTGATTGATTGACAGGCAAATGACACTGGACGTCAGACTCACCCCTTGTCATATGAGTAGTCCTCCTTCAGAGAGTTGGCCGTCTCCTCGCTGATGAACACAGATGGAATGTCTATCTGCTTCATGACATCCACTAGGAAATAGACATGGAGCAGAAGGGACCGGTTAAACATGGAAGGACGTGGCTAAAATAATACCTCTTTTGAAGCGCTTTTCAAGCTTACGGGGGCTCCTCATTATTAATTCATTCATTTAAGACACATATATTAGACATATTATACACATACATACAAACACACGTAAGTATGTTTGTACATATATACACACTCACACACAAACATATGTACACACACACACACGCACACACACACTTTTAGCTGATTTGGATGGATTGGATATTGGGCATTTACATCTCAATAAAAAATCTCCAATTACTAAGAGCCAAATCAAATTCAAGGGACCGGTCAAAGCCCATTCCAATACAGGCAGCACAGGGACTGTATAGAAGATTCTCGTAAAACACCACATCAAAACAAAATGCTTCTGGTGAGGATAAGAGTGCTAGGACTTCCTCCACACAGTCACGTGAGAGCAGCCAATAAAACTAGTTTTGCATTGCAAACCTGCTGTATTAGCTAGTTTAATTAGCTGCATTAGCTAGCTTTACATCTTCGTCTCCATCGCATCCCCCCCGCTTACAATAAGACACCGCCTTAAAAAAGGGAGCTAAGCTAAGCTAACAGGGGGTTGATCTGTCTGGACTCTGGCACCTACGCCTCTCTACGGCAGTGGGAACCATGGCCGAGAGACATCCTGGCTGGGGATCTGAGGAGGCTAATTGGGCGAACAACACCAGGGCCAAACACAATGAGACACACGCGTGTGTGCACACACAGGCTCTCCTTCGCGTTCCAAGGTTTGTGTTTTATGGGCCGGTCGACGGCTTCAATGGGAGCTGGGCGTGGTCTGGTTACTCACGATCGTTGGAGCCCATGCTGATTAAGTCATCGGAGTCCACATTGTGCACAATGGCCGCCTTGTATCCGGCCTTCTGCGCATTGAGGACCTGTTGGAAGACACGCAGACCACAGTGTTGGGCTTTGTCCGGCCCGCCGCTCACCTGCCCCTTTCATCCCCTTTTATTGTTTTACTGCCGGTAGAACAATAACATGCTTATGCTTATCATATTATTATACGGTACCTTGGAAAGATTTGTGTTGATTTAGAGGAGGGATACGCATATGAAATATGAATAGATGCAAACAAGGAAAAGTATATGTCTAACAGATTGTGGTGAAAGTAGGTTTAGTACTGTGTATTGGAAATGTACAGCAGAGTGACGTAAAGCCATTATTATTATTAAAGTTATTACTAAAATTATAATTTCGCTTAGCTCCTTTTTATTTCATTATGTTGAGGCAACAAACATCCATAGTATTAGGATCTATGTAAAATCTAACCCTATTAGCCCTTCAGGGTTTCTCTGCTCTCCTGCACCATCCATGCCACGTTTGCTTTGATTTTTTTTTATCACCTTCCTTTGTGCTAATAAAAAAATAAAGACATATAATTGAGTAGTGCTGTAGCTGTATGGTGGCTGCTCAGGTGTTGCGTGTTGCTTTTTGGGTGTTTTGAACGGTTGCTAGGGTGTTAGGCAAAGTTGCTAGGGTGTTTGTTTGGTTTGTTTTTATGGGTGGTTGCTAGGGTATTCTAGATGTTTTTTTTTATTAAGTTCTAGATGGTTGCTAGGCATTCTAGGCTGTTTCTATGGTGCTCTATGTGATATAGTGTTGTAGGTGGTTGCTATGGTGTTCTGACATGTTCTTGGTTGTTTTGGGTGGTTGCTAGGTGGCTCTAGATGTTTTCTATGGCGCTATAGTGGTTGATGTGGTGATCCGGGGGGATGATGTGGTGATCTGGCTCATGATATGGTGTCCTAGGTGGTTGCTAGGGTTATCTGGGTGGTTGCTAGGCTGTTCCATGCTGATGGTTTTATTGGGCTCTCGATGGTTGTTAGGAGGTCCGGGTGGTTTCTATGGTGTTTTAGGTGTCTGCTAGGCTGTACTAGGTGGTTGCTAGGGTGTTTATGGTGGTTGCTAAAAAAAGTCTAATATCGATAAAAGTTTGGATAGTAAGGTAGTTTATAAAGTTCTAATTATTGTTTTGCATAAAGTATAGATGAGTTGACTAGAGAAGTTTAGGAATAAAAATAATGCAAATAATTCCATATGATAGATCATAGGAGTTAAAACAGCTAAAACTGCACACCTGATTAGTGATGAGCGACAAGTATTGAATAACGTATTGAGGAAGTGGAACAGTGAGTAGGGCTTATGAGAGAATGCACGGAACAGGAGGAGGGAGAGGAGGATGAGGCTAAAAATAAAATACTCTTTCACGGGGATGTTCAAAATCACACACACACACACACACACACACATACACACACACACACGTATGACGAAGCAATAAATGGTCCCACATCAGAACAAGATCTGCAACGGTTGCGCGGCCTGAGTGTTTATATGTGGCTTACTGACCATGTGAGACGTTACTCAGCAGCCACCTCAGCGAATCACTCAGAAAAGACCTCAGTGCGATTCACAGTCCACGTGATGTTAGCCGCGTGAGTCTGCTGGTTCACTGCGTGTGTATATATGCAAGTGTGGATTCAAATTTTTAAAATAAATCAGGATTGCAGAGGATCATTTACAGGCCATAGAGAGAGCGAGAGAGCGAGCGAGAGAGAGAGAGAGAGAGAGAAGAGCAATAGCACAACAGTCTTCCACTATTAAATAGTCGTTTCTGCCAACAGTTCATCTGTGTGCAGGCTGGGGGTGAGGAGGATCTGTTTTCTCGTTTAACAGCGAGCTACTAGCTTACACTTTAATACACAAGCGCGCGTGTCGCCAACAGAAGTGGTCTGTGCTCAAAAGCGAAGCGGCAAAACAGGAAATGATCCACAGCAGGATGTAGGCAACAAGAGACGCAGGCACAGAGACTCATGGATGGTGGCTCATGCGGGGCTGAGAGCCGCCCTGGCAAAGGTCAGCTGGAGGTCGTGATCCTCGCTCCACATTACTTCATCTACAGACACTGCTTCCTTCATGACTCTAATTGCAGCGTTTATGCTTGAAAAGTGATGGGAGAAGGGATGGCTGTTTTTGGAGGAGTTGTTCAATAGAGCGCAAAGGAGATATTCCTGTGGTGCACCCATCCAGCTCCACTCCACCCATGGTTTGTTGCGCAAGCGTTCCACATGTCACTTGCCAACAGGTGTTTACGCTGCTGGACATGGAGAGAGTGCGTTTTGTTGTACATGTATGTCAAGGAACAGTGGACACAGTGTAAACACAATGTGCTTTACCATTTAAATGTTTCAATGCAAGTGTGTCTCTTAGGTAAGTTAAGAGGTTGTAACTCAAAGTGTATTCAAATAACACATACTGAGCCTTTTGGATAAACTTCTTTGTTTTATGAACTGTGAAAACAGAAGATTCTGTCAAGGCTAAAACCTGCGGTTTTAAAGAGTTTGCTTTCCTTGAAAGAATTAAGAAAAGAAACCATGTCGACTCTGGACCTCTGTGCGGGCCCATATGCTGCTCATTGTGGTTTGTCTTGGTTTCTACTTGTATGGACACTGGTTTTCTGTGACTGTGCATCCTGGACAGCCATTGTTGTGCTTCCAAGCCTTCAGCATGCATCGGGAAGGAAATAGGATGTGACAGTATGATCCTAAAACGAATCCCCATATGTACCTAAACAAAGACACAGGAAAACGCTATACATTACAGAAAGAGCAGGAAACACCATCTTTAAATTGGATTTATATATAGGGGATATTATAGGATAAAATGCCACTCACAATGCATGTAGCTAGGTATAACATTGTGTATTGCTGCAAAACGATGTTCAAAAATGTATTGCTGGGATATCACACATGTCCTGCCCCTCTATAAGTTAGTTGTGTCCCAAAAACCTAAAAGGTAACCAAGCCAAGGACGACAAAAAAGAAAGGCAACTAAACAAAATCAGGTTCAAAACATAGAAACATTGCTACATTTGCTGAAAGTAGAATACAGTCATTGAATCAATAGCCACAGTATGCGGCAAGGCCATCAGAGGGAGGAAAACGATGTGTGAGCAGGGGTTGTAAGAAATCGACAACACATGTCCTACACTGCAGGCTGCTGTCAGTGGTATGACTGCATTATTAATGAGGGCTTTCCACGCTGATCTGAGAAATCATGGTGTTGTGGAAAAGGCTTTAGATACTGAAGCTATAGGCTACTCCAGCAGCACTGTGATGTGACAAAAGCACATCCAATCACATCAAGGAGAAAAAAAACAGAACTCATGCCTAACTTTGGTTGGTCAGGTGATTTTGTGTATATGGGTGTTTACATTACTGTGTGTGTGTGTGTGTGTGTGTGTGTGTGTGTGTGTGTGTGTGTGTGTGTGTGTTGGAATTGTGTGAGTGAGTATGTATGTGGATGTTGTTTCTATGCATGTGCCGTTTCTCCCGAGCCTGTGACCACTGAGGGGATCCAGAATTATGTCCATGTAGACAAAGTATAGTGCTGTCTTTTGTCCGTGCCTTGTCACTGTAATGTTATGCAGAGACATACGTGAAGCCGGGCGCAAGACAGCAACGGGATTCCATGTGTTTCAGTATTGTGTGGGGCGCTATGAAAGACCTCAGTGTATGTCTGCAGGCAAAACCCCACACACACACACACACACACACACACACACACACACACACACACACACACACACACACACACACACACACACACACACACACACACACACACACACACACACACACACACACACCCCCTCCCTCCCATATGACCAACCAAAGCATATGATTTTGGTTATGTGTAACAACAGAATCCAGTGACACTGACACCCATACACACACAACGCCTGTGTGTGTAATGGTAATGGTGTGTCTGTGTGAATGTATGCCTGTGTGATGATGGAATGTGACAGGCTGTGTGCGTGTGTGCGTGTGTGTGTGTGCGTGTGTGTGTGTGTGTCGTTAAAGCTGGGTAGTATTATCAAATAGTTCTTGAATTTCATCTAAATGTCCTTGGAGTACAGGGTGTAGGTAGTATGAAATATATAGCGAACACCACATTCCAACAAAGGTTATTTCGCAATTGTTCACCAACAGAAATGTAGAACAGAAATGTGGTCCATAAAACACACCGTTTTGGACGAACCAACTGTATAATACCTTTAAGGTCTCAATAAGGTCCTCAATAAGTAGATCCATCTGTTAAGACCCACTGTAGAGTTAACCATAACAGCAAAAGATGTGTCTCCATGGACATTTGAAACACGACACTAAACACTTGTCTTTTGAACGGAGCCTGCAAAAAGATCAAAATCATACGACTGGAATTTAGGTATGTTTGTTTGTGTAGCCAAGTGGCATATCTGATAGTGGGGAGATATTTCAAACAACCTTGGTGGCAAGTTAGAAATGGTTTTGTTTATGAATTAGCTTTGCAATGGTTACGTTTTGGTACCACAAGATTTGGTAAGAAAAGGTTATGTTTAGTTTTTCGCTTAGTGATAGTGGTTAAGATATGGTCATAGTTAGAAATGTTTAATGTCAGGCATTAGCTTAGCGATATTTAAGGTACGATATTTGTTAAAATGGCCATGGTATTAGTTTAGCAGTAGGTTTTGTCCGAAGTGGTTGTGTTTGTTTATAAGATTGGAGGTGTATGGTTAAGGTCAGTGTAACGATGTGCTCATTGCCATGCTACCATTCCTAGTTAGCCTACCTGTTTAGTAACATATTCCAAACCCAGTCTGTTAAGACTCTCCTGCTAGACTGCACTGGCATGCGGAAATCTACTATATGAAGCTTCCCTGAACGATTGAAGCCAGCAAGTGTTTTGCTTTTATATGACCATGATTCATGATTCATGTTAAAACGCAAATCAACACATGTGAATGACACTAAAATATAAACTTGTGTTCAGATATCCATCACATTCTCCGTCTGATACTATAGATCTGCATCACAGCCCGTCTCAAATACTGGCTGCTGAGATTCATGGGACAGAGGGTTTTTGTGTGGACAGAATTATGTTGTGGGGGATGGAGGGTCACCCACCCCAACCCTGTTACTGGAATTAGATTTTGTTAGATTTTGATTATTATTACTATTATTATTCTTGTCTCTGTAAGGAGACGATCTTGTTGCGGGCAGTCTACATGCCAGCATGCAGTCTGTCTGCCTGGGATTGGGGGGAGTGGAATTTGACCTCTAAGCTGGCTCGCCCTGTGTTTGCATGGGCAAAGATAAGGACATTTAGTACATTCCTGAGACTGGGGAGAGAAAGAGAGAAAGAGAGAGAGAGAGGGTTGTGGGGAATGGAGGTCGACAGGACTACAGAGGAGTTGGTCATGGGGAAGAGGACGAGGTCAAGAAAAAAAATTGGATAGAAGAGGGAGAGGAAGTTACAGCAGGAGAGAGGAAGGAAAGTATAAATACACAACATGGGAAGACGGAAACGACAGTCAAATAGGATGGGAGCTCTAGAAAAACAAATTAAACAGAGTGACTATATAGGTTCACATACATAAACCGATAAAGCCACCCACCCACGCGCACACACACACACACACTCGCAGACACACAATTTCTCAAACATGCCCACCCAGTCTCCCCCCACTCACATATGCCCACACACATTCACACTGATTCTTTCTCTCACACACACACACACACACACACACACACACACACACACACACACACACACACACACACACACTAGTGTAGCCCAATCTTAATCTAGGACCCAGGGGTCCAGATATCCGCAGACTGTAGCGGCAAGTGTCTGAGCGCCATCCTTGATGTTAATTGAACCTTCTCTCTGCTACTTAATTACTGCTGATCCTGAGAGACCGCACAGGAATGAAAAATCCCTTTTCTTCCTCAGGACTGCATTACTAAAGGAACAAGTTCAACTCGAAAGAGACTCTGTTCTCGTTCTGGTAAATTCTGGTTAATGAATAGCTAATAGCCGCAAATAGCATATGCTGACCAAACTGATGACATGTCCATACCTGGGAGTGTCTAAACATGGGCTAGCATTGGGTGGGACGCTCTAACGAGATATGATATCACGATATGTTATCTATAACATATGTCGAGTCAGAAGATAGCTTATTAGTGGAAACAGCTCGGATTTCATCTCTCATGGTTAAATGACACTTGATGCAACATGTATCAAATCTTTGTTGATATACAGTATATACTGTACATATTCATAATCTTTTGAATGGGTGTGGTCATCCTAACTTCCCAGCTAAACAACAATAATATTAATGTGCATTAGTGTAACCCTCCCTAGCCAGAGAGACTGCAGTTCAAGCCTCTGTGCTCTGTTGCTCAATGGAAGAAGAAAACGGACGAGACACTTCGTCTCCGTCACCAGCACCATTGCCCTTGAGCAAGGTAATGTTAACCAACATATTCAGTAGTGAAACACAGTCTAGGACACTGGCTGTGAAGCTTGTTGGTAGCTGTGTGCGTGTGAGCAGAGTGCTTGGTCCACACAGGCTTTCTAGAGGACACAGGGTAACATTTTCCAGTTCAGGTAACATTTAGAGTGTGTGTGTGTGTGTGTGTGTGTGTGTGTGTGTGTGTGTGTGTGTGTGTGTGTGTGTGTGTGTGTGTGTGTGTGTGTGTGAGAGAGCATCAGTGTGAATGTGAATGTGTGTGAGCATATGTGAGTGGGGGAGCCTTGGTGGGAGTGAGTCTGTGTGTGTGTGTGTGTGTTTGTGTTCCCTCCCATCTGAGACCTCTCAGTGGTCACGGATCATTGGAGGTGTGTAAATGGTGCCATGTGAAGAATCAGTTTGAGTTTGGGAGAGTGGGTCGAGGGAGGGTGGGTGGGGTCCACAGACACACACACACACACACACACACACGACAGGAGTGGAATACGTCGGACAGTCTGACATCATGTTAACTGAAACCATGTTAAAAGATAGAAAGCAGGTGAATCAGTATGCAAAACGGAGAGTCCCTTTCCTTGTCCAAAGTGCATGTTGACACCCATAGTCACAACAAAAGGTGTTTAATAATTGCAGCCAGTTCACACCACCTCTAGCTGTCCTACATCCCCTTCAAACATTTACCAGACCTATCCACTAATAACTCTACAATTGTTCCCTCTCATTTTCTCTTCCGCCTTCTCCCTCTCTCTCTCTCTCTCTCTATCTCAACCCTTCCTCCATGACTCCAGCAGGCGGGCTGCAGATCCGCCATGTCAGTAGCAGTATGGACTGTGTGCTAAACAGAACAGGCCATGGTTTCAAGGTCCAGACTGCTGATTAGATAAGACTTTATTGGAGCGACGGGGCAGTGCCACCTCAATGCTGCTTTCTGTCCTTAACACCACACCGAGGGAGGGGGAGAGGGATATAGACAGAGAGAGAGAGAGAGGCAGAGGGAGAGAGTGAGAGAGACTATGCTTGTGGCAAAGGTGTTTAAGAGACCACTGTGAAAGTGGTGAAACAGACACACTGCCAGTTATTGGAGTGCGCAAGGCTGGGTTACCACTGAGAAAGTGTGTGTGTGGTTGCGTCTTGAATATAAGCCAAAGATGTCATGTTAAGTCAAGTTCTATATGATTGTCAGGAGATAACAGATGAATTACAGTGTGTGTGTGTGTGTGTGTGTGTGTGTGTGTGTGTGTGTGTGTGTGTGTGTGTGTGTGTGTGTGTGTGTGTGTGTGTGTGTGTGTGTGTGTGTGTGTGTGTGTGTGTGTGTGTGTGTGTGTGTGTGTGCGCGCGCGTCCTTCACGTCATCAGTACAAGCCAGAGCCGTTTGTTGCTACAACAAATGGCAACAGAAATAACACCATTGGAAAAGGCACCCAGAGGCGCATGCATGCACACCCACACCCACACACACACCCACAGAGACCAGGTCGGTCATGAGACGTACAGGCAGAAACAACCAGCAGTCAAACCCTCAACTGGTGACTCAGGTTCACCAGAGATGGGGGTTTCAGAGATTGTGGACTCACACAAACATCACACATACATAAGACTAAAAAGCAACTGGTTCCGATACACCGACATATCTTTAACATGGCATTACCACAGACGCCAACAAGCCCAATGAATAAATGAATAATAAACATGCAGCCGTCAGAAAAGAAGCGAACAGAAGAGCGTGAAGGAAGAGCTAAGAGGCGGCTAATGGCGGAGGAGGGAGTGAGAAGGAGACAGAATGGGGGCAGAGAGCAGGAGAACAAGAAGGAGTGAGAAGACGGTAATGGCCCTGTTGTTCTCTCCTCACACGTCACGGAGGTAGAGATATGCACACCCAGAGATATGTCACACGTTTTGTGTGATTTTTCTCTTTCCCGTTGCCTATCCTGGACGTGCATCCTGCACTTAAGCTGTGAGCCGGAGACGGAGAGCGGAGGAAGGGGTGTGGGGGGGCACCACTGGTCTGTGTCTCTCTCCCTCTCCTTCCCTTTCTGGGGGTAAACGGTGCCCTCAGAGAGATTGAAAGGATATGGTTAGGTTCCCTAGGGGTTATCAAAGAACCAAAGGGATTTCTTGGTGACCATGCACACACACACTATAGAGCCCCAGTGCACAGGAAATGCTACCCCTATTTTCTCCCCTCCAGTGCCCCCTCCGCTCCCTCCCTCTCGCTCTCTCTCTCTCTCTCTCTCTCTCTCTCTCTCAAGTAGCTGTGCAGGAATCTGTTAAATATGCGCATGCGCACCAACACAGACATGCATATACACACACACACACATGTGTAGTGCACACACTCACACACTGCAGTTGAGAAGCATCTCCTAACAGGGGGGTTAAGTAGCAGAGTGGCCCGTTTATTGCCTGCCGACAATCCATTTAAATAGGCCATTATCATAAACACTGTTAGCATGTTAGCATCATGAGGCTACCGGCTCCGGCAGTTATTGGTATTTCTTTATTTTTTTTCTCTTTAGTGGGAGATGAAGGGGATAGAGAGAGAGAGAGAGAGAGAGAGAGAGAGAGAGAGAGAGAGAGAGAGAGAGGAGGGGTTACTGAAAAAGCCCCTTCGGTCAAGATGGCATCTATTATTCCTTTGTTCCCCTGCAACTTCTGGAGGGAACAGAGTTCGTGGGGAGGGAGGGAGGGAGGCAGAGAGATGCAGAGAGGGAGAGAAAGAGAGAGAGAGACAGAGAGAGAGAGAGAGAGAGAGAGAGAAAGTGAATAGAATGTAGTTCCATTAAAGATAGTTTGAGTGTATGTTTGAAATGAAAGGAGGAGAGGGGAATTGAAGGACAGTAGCTCAAGAAAGAACGAGAGAGGGCGAGAAATATGGACACTTCTAATAACATGCATGCATGAGCACACACACACACACACACACAAGTACACACACATACCCACACGCGCACACTGAGCAAGGCTCTGATTTCTTGCAAGGCCTGGTACAGTAGAGCTCCACCCCCCCTGAGCTCTGGTTACATAACTCCGCCTCCCCGACTGCATGGCAGTCTTGCTGCTCTGGCAGCAGCAGCAGCAGCACGAGAGGACCAGCGAACATCATCTATTACCATTTGACCAGGGCTGACTGATTCCAGGTCAGCCAAGCTCTGAAGCCAGCGGTGAATTAAGCCTACCTGCTCTGCCGAATAAACATGGCGTCAGTGTTTTTGTTAGAACGCCTGGTGTTTACCCACAGGGGTCAGGGCGGGGTGAGGCATGTGCAGGACAGCTGGGGGCGGGGGGGGGGGGGGGGGGGGGGAGGCAATGGACTCTGCGCCTGATACAGAGTTAAAGCTGAGTGATATTGACACAGCCAAGAATAACAATTATGTGGTAATCAAATCACCCAAATTGGTCTGGTATGTCATTGATATATGAGCCAGGCCGGCTCTGTTCACTTTATTCACATAAGGCTTTTAAGGACGCAAAAAGACATTGTTCTCGAGAGAAAATGGTTGCAGAGGATGAAGCTGTTGGCTTCATGTCGGTGGGGGTGGTGTGTGCTAGACGTGGGTGTTGACATGTACAGCATGTTTATACCCGCTTTATGTACATATTTATATTTATTCACTACAATACCCAAACACCGCTCACTTGCTCCCCCCCTTTAATCCTGCCTCTCTCTCTATCTCTCTCTCTCTCTCTACACCCCCCCAGCCTCGCACTCTCATTCTTTCCGTTGTGACGTGCACTAGTCCCAGACATTCTGTATACCTGCCCTCCTGTTCCTCTAGAGAGCTTAAAAATCTCTCTCTCTCTGTAGGCTTCAACCTCCTCCTCTCTCTCTTCCCCCAAATCCCTTCACCTTTCTTACTCCACTCCATACTCACACTATCTTTCCTCATATTAAGGGGCCATCAAATACCCTCAACAGCATCGAAACACATCACACACAGAGACCTATCCATCCACTAGAGTCCACCACAGGGTGACGAGCAGCTTGGAGTAAAAGTAAACAGACCCTTGTAAAAAAAACGGTCAAAACCGGGGGCGGGACACTGGATGTTGCGTGCTGCAACCTACCTTGATGTCGAAGTTGCAGTCGAAGCGCTTGATGAGGACAATGAAGGCACCAGAGGCGTTGTCCGCTCTAGGCGGGGGCTCGATGGGCATGCACGCATTCTCCGGCCGCGCACCAATCAGGAAACCCTGGAACAGGTGACAGAGAATCACTGATCAATTATATGTTCTCAGGTAAATGCTAAAGATGAAACTCATTCATCGAGGGGATCCCATTAAAGCGTGCCTTGTTATGTGTAGCTCAATTAGTAGCTTCAAGTCTGTGTTCTGCATATCATAATAATAAGCGATGCTACAATTGGATTTCCTTTGCACAACTTATTCATGATGACACCTAGTCTCCTGTACAACCACTGTCATCCGATAGTTAACATAGTGGAGTATGTGATGGAAAAATCTACATGTTGTTTCATTTTATAACTTATGCCTTGTTCTTTCCTTCGCGTATTGTCTTGCCATCCTGCCTTTCCCCAGTCGACTATTCATTGACCTTTGTGCTTGATTGAGCCACCTCACAAGTGAGCGATGTCATCAAAATGTTATCCCATGTTCTCTGGTCAGCTGTCCCACCTTCCTCCTTAGAATCAATGCCCTTGTGCTGTGGTCAGCGGTCCCACCTTCCCTTCTCTATGGGTCGCCGGCCTACCTTCCTTAGAGTCAACCAATAGTGTTAACCTTCGTACTTAGGTAAACCGGTCACAAAGGAGAAGACATCCTTTTAGGCACTCTTCTGCTTGATAAGAACACATGCAACTCTGTGTTTTGGGCAAACATTACTTGATTTGATTATTGACATCTGCAATATGGGGAGGATCTGAAACGGTATAAATAACTCTGTCAAACTGTATTCTGGACTCACTCTGCTAGAGAGGAGTCTAATGTATGCATGCATTAGACCTAGGATAATTGCTTTCCACTGTATTGTGTGCTTTTTTGCAGTGGGAAATCTCATCTGTCCTAGACGCAATATCTGTTAAAGGAAATTGCCACGACAAGCACCACTGAAGAATACTTATCCACCCAAGGATGGCTAGGAACGAGTTCATTTCTGCCCATCGCAGTCTGTGATGCAATTTTTCCATGTATGCTCTGCCATTTTTTCATGTACTATAATGGGAGACATCTTTACATCTAACACAAAATTACATTACAACTTGTTCTTGTAGCATCGCTGATACATGTCCTCAAACACTATGTCCGATTTTTTATATTAAGTATATCATATGAGTAGTACCATTTATGGTCAATAAAGAGTAGACATACTATGCACACACAGACATACACACTAACCAACAGAAACACAGAGTCAATCAGTGATTCATGAGATTTCACTTTTGCAGTATCAGCCAAGATATATTACAGATTCGATTTGGACATCGGAAGACAGACATGCATCAATTCATAATTAATGAGCAACCTAATAACCTCATGGAATATAATAAAATCGGAGTATCAAACGTGTGTGTGTGTGTGTGTGTTGTCTGCAGGGGTGTTTTCAATGCAGTGGATTCTTGTCATAAACATTAGTGCAGCAGATCACTGCACTTGGCTGGGGATGTGATGAATTTATCTCGCTCATTTCACACCCATCGCTCCGTCTCTTTCACCACATCTCTCCCCGTCTCACTCCTACCCCATCCCTTTCTCGCCAACTCCCTGGGGTGCAGACAAAACATGTTAATTTTCCTTTCTTCTCTCTCACAACTTCACCCCCTTCCACTCTCCTCCCATCTCTCCATTGTTCCCTCTTTCTCCACCATACTGCTTTCCATCTCCCTGTGTCCTTGGCTCCTGGAATCTACCTGCATTTACGTCTCTCTCTCTCTCTCTCCTAGGGAAATCAGAGCCACAAAAGACCCCGCCCACACTGCATGACGAGTCAGCAATTTATGTCTCACTCAGTCCCATACACTGTAGGCACGCACACGTGCACACACACACACACACACACACACACATACACACACACTTCTAGTGGCAGGGAATCTGTGTTTGTGTCCTCCTCCGACACCGCAGTCCACAATGACACATCAAAAAGCGCTTATAAAGCCTAGACTGGGAGCATACCAGTTCATCTTAGCGTAGGAGGAGGGGCGGTGCAGGACTGACAGAACCTCAGGTCTTCAAGCTGAAAGCTCAGTGCTTCTAAGTGACAGAGTGCACCTCTCGCTCTTTGGTCAGCGATACATTGGGCTGACATTTTGCTACGCCAACGTGGGGGCGATACCTTGGTGAATACTGCGGCGGGGATGAAGACGGACGGGTGGAATCCCCCCGCCTCCAGCATGCCTTTTTTTGGAACATCCCTGCTCAGTTGGTCAATGACGTCACTGTGCCACTGCCTCACATTCCAGCGGGGCTCTCAAAACACGGTGCGAGAGCACCCTCTGTTGGCCAAATCATGCCACTGTCGATGTCATGAAAAAAGCAGGGCCAACAGACTAGCTAACAACTGAATAAACAACCGATAATCCTCCAGCCTGTTTCAGGGCCTAATGGACTCCAAAAGGAGGACTTTGTACTTGGAGTTTAAAAGCAAAACTAGCATACCCAAAGCTCTTCCTACCTTCCACAGTGTAATGTGAATTTGAACTATGTTTGTTTGTTGGTTGTTGAATGCATTGAGGAGGGAGTCTTGTGTCTTGTGTGTTCTGTCCGTAAATGATAACACTGTTCAGCAGCATTGAGTGGGCGGGCCTAATCCCGTCATGTTAAACTCTGACTGCAGGGCTCGTGATTGGCTTCAGCGTAGGCTTGAGTCGGGCAACACAGACGCATTGTGAACACTCTCTCAGAGCCCTCTGGAAGCATAATCACCAAAGGCAGATTCATGCTACGGTTCCCTTTAACTAAACCCATTTAGACCACTGGAAACAAGAAGAGGAATGGCTTGGTCGGTGACGTACGCTAAAAATGTTTATTGTCACTGCCCACAAGACACAAAAGAGGTACTTAAAGAAATAGCTATTTGACCAATAGTGACTAATGCAGACAGTCAGAGACAGGCAGACGGACCAGCCCAGAGATGGAACCCAGTTGATGAGGTCTCTGAGGTTTAATTTGACAGGATTACACGTAGCGGTTTGTTCTGCTGAGCCAGAGGCCTCAAAGGTCAATGCCTCTGGGGGAGGGCATCGGCTTAATGCCTGAAATGTGAACGCAATTATATATTTTTAAAAAGTTATGCAAGATATGATCTGAAACAAAACGACTTTTCCACAACATAAGTGGCATCTCATAAAGGTTGTCGGTGTGATGCTGCAGATCCAATTGGAAGTGAGAAGGGATTGTATTGGCCCTTGTTCAATTGTATTTATGGTGGATGTTTAAGCACATTGGACCACCACTGATCACATGGACACGTTTGTGGTCCCAGGTAAGGACCCCCCCCAAGCACTCCGTTCCCGAAGCACTCTGGCCTCACTGCCCTTGGGACAGGGACATGACCAGGCCATGTGATGAGATGTGACTCAGGGAAGAGTATAACTTCCCGTCACCGGTTGGGTTACTCAAATACACACACACACACAACGCTCTCACACGCACACATGTGTGCACACACACATAGGCCTCCAGATGAATAAAAAATATTAACTGAACTAACAAAAGTGTCTTATCTTGAAGCACATTGTATTAAACCATGATACAGGGGATTACCCTTTCCCTGAGAGGGTCAGTTCAGAAAGGGTTGGATGGTCAGTCACTTACCTTTTGTACCTTTGGATTGTGGGCTGACTTTTGAAATCAAAAGCCTTAACAAAGCCTTTACCTTGGGAGTGAGACAAGCTTTAAGAGACTCAAAGACTTTCAAAGAGAACAGTGTAAAAACAAGCTTCTCTAAAAAGCACTGTACTCACTGTAAATCACAGTCGAGATACATGCTAGAACATTCTGCACAACGACCGATTCACTGCAGAATCTTTCCACAGGAAATGCAATGCACGCCTTCCCACATGGTGCGTGGTTGCGAGGCTGCCGTATACTTAGTGGAACAGAAGTGCAACTGGGCATGGAAAAGGGTAGTGAGGCTAATGAAACCTGGTGTCAGTTTAACTGGGTTTCAGTGACGCCACAGCACCTCTCAAACAAAGGGTCCTCTCCAATTCACTCTGTTTGTTCGACCATGCACTGCAATTTACCCTTTTTATGTGGTGTGTGTGTGTGTGTGTGTGTGTGTGTGTGTGTGTGTGTGTGTGTGTGTGTGTGTGTGTGTGTGTGTGTGTGTGTGTGTGTGTTAGTAGCACCTGTAATCCACCCTCAACCACTAGAAACCATCTACAAATATCTTTCACAATTCACATCGGGGCTAGGGTTAGTTAGGGTTAGGGTGTGAATTGTGATAGTGAAAATATGTATACATGTATAAACATATTCAAAATCTAATTTTGAATAAGGTTATGGAAGAGGAACCGAACAACATCAGGAGATCATTGGGTTACGCGATGAATATCAGTCTGGCCTTGGCTGGGCTGCAATTGAATTCCAAATATGGGTGATTTCCAATTATATTACGTATTTAAAAAAACTCCAGCCTATCAGATTAAACAAACAAGCAACACTCTTAGCTCTTGACGAATTATACCTCTCCAAGAAAACCCTTCCGCTTTGATTTCTTCTAACTTCGTTATTCAGTCGGTTTCGCATAAAACCGTTTTGTTTGGTTTTTGACGGCGCACCTTATTCATCTTGAACCGAAACTCCCTCCCTTGAGTACAGATTGTTCATATCATTCAAAGGTTTTTGGAAAAGGCCTACCGCTGGCTCGAGGCACCGATCTGGAGAAAGTTACAGAATGGGAACTTGGGCGATCAGGAGGGTTTTACGAGGCTAGGGATTTTGTGGCAGCTGTAAAAATCTCCAAACTACGTCAGTGAGCATACTGAAAGACTCTGTCGGACCTCCTAGGAGGAATACCGCAAAGAAGATAAACAGACTATACTTCCAGGTGATGTAGAGTCGTCCAAAAGGACTAACAACTTGTTTTGTACCAAGTTATCTACCACTCAAGGTGTATTAGTAGTATTTAAGATTGAAGAGTGGTGAACCAGCTACTCTTTAAGTCTACGTTCTGGAGGGTTTTGCAGATCTCCACAGGAATATTATGTGTGTGTGTGTGTGTGTGTGTGTGTGTGTATGTGTATGTGTATGTGTGTGTGTGTGTGTGTGTGTGTGTGTGTGTGTCTACCTAGACTTAAAGAGTGCCTTCAATTACATTACTCAAGCTTGTGACATTTGACTTTCACAGTCCCTGCTCGTTTGGCCTTTCATTAAACAGCCAAAGCAGAAGCCACTGGTCCTCAGGAAGTCAATCTTGTTGTCAGGTGACAGGTTCTGCTTTTGCTCTTTATTTTGCTGTATTTAAAGTTTGTCTGTTTAGTCTTTGTGCAAGTTGGCCCTGGATCTTTTGATCCTGCATGACCTTGGCCTGTCTCCTTATGAATGTCACAACATCGCTCTAGCACTAGTTTTGGTTCTCTCCAACACATCAAACACTGTTGATCTCCATCTCTCCCGAAGCTTGGATATAATTACTTGAGATTGGAAGCCGAGTCTAACTCTTCCATGTATTCCAGATCAAGCATCACACTGCAAGAGGCCTTGAAGATAAAGTGCATAACTGTAAGGAGCTTTTTCATCATTGGCATTGAGTTAGATTACTTTCAGAGTCTTTTTCATAAAAAAAGGCTCTGAGTATATTTCGCCAAAGCTTCGATCTTTGCTTCACACCAGTCAATTATCTCATTGCCCTTTAATTCCTCGGGTTACAATATTTGTATTTGCTTCATGTGCTTTTATAAAAGAAATATCTTAATGTTTCGATGTCAGTGTCAACCGCAATTTAAATGTATATTTTATTTGGTTAATTTTGTTCAGCACTGTTATAGTTTTCCTCTTCAAATGGAGCTTAATTATTTTAAGCATTGGTTTGCAAGTTTACGCCAGTTATTAAGGCAAATAAAAACCCTCAAACTGATTATATTCCACTTATGTTTTGCCCCACAGTGCTTTTTATGCATTTGTGGAATTCTGGTACCATCATCTGCACTCTCAAAGTCTGCAAATAACATAAGATTAATACAAATATAACTTAAGACAAGATAAGGGATTGTAGGAAAACCCCTGGCTTCAGAGCTGACCATAACTTGTAGCTTTAAATAGTGCCTGCTATTTAAAGCTATAAAGAACCCTACTGTCTGGCCAGACACATTGAAGGCTGCATGCGGTTAACAGCACAACACCCAGTTAACAGGAAATGTAAAACACACACCTCATGATGTATCTTCATATACAGTATCTTAACTGTCCCTGAGTGGGGAAGAGACTTGTCAGGGCCATTACTGGTGGAGCCATACATACTCTATATCTACAATGTAATGGATCAGTGATTTAAGCAGAAAATATCTCAATAAAAGGGCTGATTCTAAAATACTTTGGATAAGTAGGGTTTGGATCACTGAGGTTCTGCTGTAAAAAGGAAAAGGCTGGTTTGCTACAGTTGCTTTAAGGGACTCACGACACATAGCTCTACTGGCCTGGGTAGAAACTGACACCCAGCTGGGACCAGAATAAGGGGAGACCTGGACTAGGACCCTCAGTAACATGATATGGGAAACAGAAAAGGGAGGAAGAGTAAGAGAGATAAATGCTGTAATCTATGAATACAATTTTTTTATTTTGTTCTTTTGAAGTACGGCAATTATTTGTGTTCCCTCTATTGGCCGTGGACCACATAAGGGTGCTTTAAAAGATCACATGATGCAACACTTCAACACCCTTTATATCTTTGATATTTTGCATATGCAATTTCACACCAATGTGGCAGAGTTTCAGACATTTAATGTGATTGGCCTTCTTGATAATGAGCCTGAAAAAGACTGAGGTTCTTCCAACATACCTATCCATTGTATGCTGCTTAGATTGAGGTTGAGGTGATTGCTCTGTGACACATTGTATGTGTGATGACACATGTATTGTGTCATCTGGTTTTTTGACATCTACCACCAAGTGGTCGAACCTCGAGGTGTAACATGAGAATTGACAACACAAGCATATCACATCACAAGGAGTAACAAAGGGCTCTGAGTGGTATTGGCGGTTGAAAGGTGAAACATCTCCAAGGCAGAGACCAGAAATGGTAAAATTCACATGATGTCTTCACATTTTACTTCCTGGTCTTTGCACTTAACATAAATTTACTCAATGCATGGGATGACAATCAATGCCTAAGAGAAATATGGAATCTATCAAACTAAAATAAAAAATCAAAATAAAAAAAATGGCTTTCATACTGGCTCTCAGACGAGGTACCATTTAACAATCAAAGCACCTTCTTTTTTTAGGTAACCGACACCCACACATCAAACCAGAAACACACTCACACACAAACATTTGTGTGTGGTATTTTTGCTTACGGCAAGCGTTCATGTGCCAGAAGCCCTGATAGAAAAACAACAACGACCGGTTCTTGACAGGATTGAGCGTCACAAAGGCTAGCTTAGAGGAGCAGACATGAATCACCCACAGTACTGTTTATCAGCTGTGTGGTTCAGCAAGGACCTCAGTGTGATGGCCATACCACAACCACACTTTGACTTTATAACAAAGCCTTTAATTTTGATAACACTCAGCGCAGAAGAACTTAATCCATGCTGATAGAAAGTTAAAACCCGGCTGCCATGCCTAGGCTTAGTTCAAAGCTTAATTCTATGAAATTTGCCCAGGAAAAAAAAAGATAGATCTATTTATTATACATTATTTCTTAATTTACTCTTTTGTTGTTTTTTTTACAGACACGCACCAATCAACCGCTCAAAACCTAATATACCTTTACAGAGTCATGTTTAGAAAAATAGAGAATTAAACATACATTTCATAACGAAAACACTGTATATTTACTGTACCATATTAATGAATGCATGCATGTGTTCACAAAGATGCTGTTCACAAAATATGGAATTTGTCTTTTGCTTTGAATGAGACTGCCTGTGACCTTTGACCTTTGACTCTCATCTTTGCTCACCTTCAGTCCATCGCTGGGAAGACGATAACCAAACCGGGCTGGCAGGTCATCAAAGTTCCCTGTCTTGTTGTCAAAGGAGTACTGAAAGAAAATTAAATCTGACATTATTTCTGTAATTAGATTTAAAAAGTTAAGGTGAATGATGTTAAACAGCACTGGGCTCATTTTATGAGCAAGGGAAATTATGATAGCTTTGTGAATTGACTTTGATCAAAGCATACAATGGAAAAATAAGTATGGTGGTGTGTTCATCAGAGTGTACATACTTGGTAGAAGAACATTCATCTGAAACTCGGCATGCTGTTCTACTAAAGCCCTGAACATGCTACTGCTTTGTTTGTGCAAATCCTTCACGGACAGACAATTGTTTTTCCGTGTGTTTTCAATCTATACTGAAAACACTTAGGTCTGGCAGTTTACGCCTCGCGTCATTAAACCAAATGTACAGTAGAGGGTGATGTATTATAGGACCAACTCAACAACCAATGTTGAGTTGAGTATCTTTGAGTCTAATAAAACTGGTTAACCCCCTAACATATTAAGTATATGTGAGCCATAGGTAAGCATTAACTTTCAGCTTTCAGAAAAAATGATTTCCTTTTTTGAATGAGGTGTAGTGTTAGGTGTATGGACAGCAAAGCAAAAACTTGTCACAGGACATAGAAGTAAATAAGTGACAACTGTCTTTGCACTAGCAGAACTTATAGTTATACTTTGGTGATGAGGTGAAAAATATGAGGAGTCAAAAAAGTGATTCACACACACACACATGATTAAGAAACTGAAGGAAATACAGACAGACAGAAAAACACTTTTGATGTCATGCTTACGGCAACAATGTCGGCCTCCACGGGCAGAAGGTTGAGGAAGGCGAAGAGCTGGACGGTGAAGATGGTGTAGATCTGTGTTGCGGAGAGCATCAGCATGCCAAGGGACAGCAACATCTTGGCATCACTCGGTGGAACGCAGCTGCTTCACCTCCCCGACACACTCACTCAGGTCAGCAGAGAGTGCCTGGGGTCACACCTGCGGGAGATGGGCAGGTGGAAAACCTTACACCACTACAAACATGGATGCAACACTATGGAATTCCATGGGGATTATTCGGATGATTATAATGTAGGTAATGGTAATAGCCTAATAAATGGTTGTGTTTGGGGAACATGTTTGTGTGGTCGTGGTCCTATGGTCATAGTATTGAGAGGAAAAATAAGTGCTAGATTCCCTTACATTTACTTAAAAAGTACTAGCCTAGCAGACAATATTAGTAACTCTATTACACAAAAGAGAAGTAGTCGTCCAACCATTATAAACTATGGATTTATTATCATTCATGTCCACTGTCCAGACAGAGCATTACTAGCATGGACAGATGTCATGTCATATGACCAGATTGATGTTCTATTATGAACACATAGGACATCTTTGTGTTCAATTTAGAGAAAGACTACTTTTTTCAAACCTTCAGATCATAATTATGTCTGACCATACCACAATACCTTGAACAGAGGTTTGGGCAAGGCCTAATTGTCGTGGTAATAGGCCAACATCAATTAATAGGTGTAGCAACTCCCTCAGCTTAACATAAATATTTAATCAACCAAGAATTCACCAAATGATTAAAAGGTTATTATTATTATGATTATTAATAATCATAATAATAATAATGATAATAATAATAATAAACGACAAGTTATATTATAATCATATACAATAAAGATAAGACGTATTCACTTGAGAAACTAGATAAAATCGCATGAAATGGGAAGTAAGAGCAATGTTAACGTTCCTCATGGCAGCTGGAGAGAGATGCTGAATAACCCATCCTATGACAACCAGCTAACGAAACGAGGCAGTGTTCAATATATTAAACCAGCTAATTTGAGGGTTCAATACACCACCTTGCATTCTGTACAGTGCCGACACGCAAGAATTAAGTAAATGACCAGTGAAGAGCATGGTCATCTATGTGAAATACAGTGAATCTCCCTTACATATATATACCACGACTAGTAAACCGCTTAAGACTTTGGAAACCGCCATGTAACGCCATGTAAGTTCGAGGTCATTCGTATGACAAGACATATGATGGTAGCTTCACAGGGCCTCTGCTAAAAGCACGCCGTGTCTTGGTGTGGCAGACCAGCGATCCTGAAGCTGACCGTCCATCAGCAGCGTTAGCATGTTGCTAGGCCAACTAGCTGGCTCGACGTAGATCCTTACCTTTTAATGTTTCAGGAGGTGTGTCTTTTCTATAGAATAAGAGGCCAGTGTGTACATAACAGGCTGTAGCTACGTGTGGGTAAAACAGTGCACAATTAAGATTATATGGAATAACTTCATTCCGTTTACCAGGCAGGCCCGTACGCCGGAGAATGTCAACAATAATCCGCTCGCTAGTTTTTTCGTCTAGGGGTGCGAACTTCCGCCATCACACACGCCTCGAGCCAAATACTGATTTTCCATTGGCCAGTTTTCCTGTCAATTATTTCCAGTACGTTATATCCCAGACGTAAACATATCCACGTGATAACAACAATCTGCTACTGCGATTTACAGTCAGGAATTGACTGTATAAACCACTAAAGCTATTTCAACAAACAATTACTTCATTGCAATTTTTCTTGAACCCCCAAGTTAACGAGGATAAAATGAAGATGGTTTACACAAAAAAGACTCGTAACAGTAGACATGAACTTGGGCTATACTTCAGCACCCTCTAGAGGGATATTTGTTTAACCGATATTGATAGCAGTACATTTAGTTGCATTTCAATTCCTTAATTTATTATTGTAAAAAGCTACACAAGCCTAAAATTTAATTACATCATTCTCATTAAGTCGTTTTTCAACCAGCTTTGCTAGCATGTATTCATGCAAAATTATAACAATTAAATAATCTGATAAATAAATAAAAATACTTGAGAAACATTGCAACCGTTAACTCCCATCCAGGACTCGAAGATAATGCTTGCAACAGTTTTCAAATTTAAGAGGTCAAACTACCTTAACTAGTACAGACATTCTTTCTGCTTGTCTGTCTGTCTGTCTGTCTGTCTGTCTGTCTGTCTGTCTGTTTGTCAGGTGGCAGGTATACAAATATAAATAGAAGTCATACAAAATATAGGAATATAAATAATATTGATTAAAATACAAGACAGGAGAATTCAGGTCCATCAGCAACAAAATTCACAGAACAGTGCAAATTCAAAATGGGAAGATACGAAAACTGAATATCAAGCCTGTGTTTAATTTTGATAAAGAGTCTTCCTCCCAGTGACCCACTCTGATTCCCTGGCCACAGTGAATGATGCCGGCCCCCCCTTATGCAACGGCCCAGCCCCTCACTTTATATACCTCACACACACTGCTCTGTCTGACCAGAACACCAGCAAAGGGGCAGGGGAAGGAGGCGGATGGCTGTCAGACATGAAGATCTTCGTCTCTTATGAAGACTTCAGGGAGCCCTTCCACGTCTCTCCGGACCAGACTGTGAGGGCCGTTAAGCAGATGGTGACGGTAGTAAAAGCTCTAAATGGGGTCTCTTCTGGGATCTTCTTATTCCGGTTACTTTACTGATTTCCATCATACATCTTTTTTCTTTCAAACTTAAAAAAATAGATATCTTTGTCGAGCACTATAGAAGAAAGATAAAGGGAAATTAGTAGCCGACTAAGACATTGAAATGTCTATGTGTAATAATAATATAATAATATACCATATGTATATCTGCATATCTTAGAGTGTCACACATTTGTGTCATCAAATGTCATCATTGTTAATCTTATGTTCTTTTATTTTTAGAACTATTTTCTTTTGCAACTAGCCAATGACAAGGAGGTCCAGCAGGTGCTGGAGTTAAGTTATGCTGGTGCATCTCTGCAGGATTGCTGGGCCCTGGGTGACGTGGGTGTCAGTCCTGGGGCTGTTCTTCGATGCCTCATTAAGGTATTTAACAAAATTATAGTTTAGAGTATAGAGTTAAATAATGTACTTTTTAAAGGATTCGTAGTCAGAATAAAATCTTGTTTAAAGGTCTATAATATAATTTGGTTTGATGACTGATTGATATGTTCCAATTGTAGTAGAATAAAGACTTAAGCACATTCTGAATTCATCAAATGTTTAGCAAGATGCTATTGAGGACTTGTTTGTGTTAATTATATGTCAATTAATATTAGTCTAAATGACAGTGGGACAACAAGTTATATTATTGTTTAGCTTCAAAAATAGTACATTTCAAAGTTAGTTTTGAATACATTGTAAACAAATATTTGAGAAAAGACACTTTTATATATACTCATTATTTTATTGTTGTTAATGCATACCCTTGGTCTTTAAGAATAATGTTGTGTTATAAAACATGTGTTACTGTACATGTTGTAAAACGTTAATTATTCTGCAGTAGCTATAAGATTAATATGTGTGGAAAACGATGGCCTCTGACCGAGACACAGCAAGGTTAAGCCACATCTACTCAGGAGCAAAGCACATGAAGCCATTTTATCTAGGTACTCTAGCAAAGACAAAAATGTGCATTTTTCAAGAGCTCTATCCCACACATCCTGAAGAGAATCTCATCAACATTTTCTGTGTAGATGATACATTCATTAACACTAAATACAGTAATTCTAGACAACTTACATTGTTTTCTTTTTCATGCAAGATGTTCCCAAGAGAGAAACTGCTTTCCAGGAATGGGTTTAGTGTTAGTCTTCAGTTTATCCTGTTGACGCCTTGTGTTGTAACAGTCATTCAAAGACAAACCTTTTAAACTATCAGACAGATGCCAAGACTGTCACTAGGCAACTTTGCATAAGAAATCACATACTCACAAGCACGTGTGTGTGTGTGTGTGTGTGTGTGTGTGTGTGTGTGTGTGTGTGTGTGTGTGTGTGTGTGTGTGTGTGTGTGTGTGTGTGTGTGTGTGTGTGTGCGTGTGTGTGTGTGTAGGTATTTATTGTCCTCCAAACTTTACTACAGAGTAACAATAGCAGTGCTACAAAAAGGCTACACATACTCATTGCATCAGTGTGCCAACAGCAACATCTGCCTATGGAGAATAGGGAGGCAGAGAGCAATTCCAGCAACAATGTACCCTTACCAATATTACCATAGGATATTAAAAAATATAAATATAGATATAATAAAAAGTCAACAGCACATGACAGACCCAAGCATTTAAATATAAATATAAATGATGAAATAATATAAAACCAATATTTTATATTAATATTTGAATATAATTCCCAGGAAAATCTTTCTATGAAGAGATGTTATTCTGAAAAAACTTGAACTCATGTTTTACCGAAAAAAGCTACATAATAATATATGTATATAATATGTCTGTTTAAGGGCTTTCAACATATTGTTAAATCACTCTGGACGATAGAGGTCAAGAAAAAACATTGTAACTGTAATCAGACACCCTGTGAACATGAAGATTAATTTGAGTAAACTTTTTATTTCACAATGCAACCTTTCTAATGGCTAAACACATTTTTGTGCTTTGTCTTCCTTTTTTTCCAGAACAAACCGCCACCTGCGATACAGGTGTTCAATGTAGTGACGCAGGAGACATTCTCCGTTATAGAACCTACACCCCTTTTGAGTACCACTGTAGCCAGGCTCAAAACAATCATCTCCCTGCATGAAGGCCTGCCAGTCAGCACCTTCAGACTGAGCACGGCTCTTGGAGTTGAACTCTATGACTGCAACCTACTGAGCGACTATGACATAGAATTGGGTAAGCTGATATGTCACCACTTATGTCCTTCTCTTATGAATATTTGACACCTTGTGGTTTAAAGTCATTGTTATATTGTGCACTCTACAGACTTGAAGGTGTTATACACAAATACTAGTTTGTTATCATAAAGTGTATTATTAAGTCTCTATCAGCCTTTGGTTTGCTGCTAGACCAATTGTTTTAAAAATGACTCACTGAACGTTTCAATATTTTTTTCTGCATGTTCTGTTCGTATAGACTGCAACAGTTTCTGATTTTTCTAATCTCAGGGAGTACTCTTCAATTGGATACATGGGACGGGTGGGTAGAGTTCATTCAGGGCTGTGTGCGAGGACACAGATTGGCAATCCAATGCCACCTGTCAAAAGAGAAAGCAGTGATGAGGTGGGATGCTAACACATAGTTTGTGTCAATAACAGAGAACTCCATTGTACTCTAATGTCAAATATATTCAAAGAGTTGTGGTATGGGTTTCAATCACTCAGTGAGTCAAGTGAGATCAATATTTTGCTGTTATTACAGGTTTCAACTGCGGGTGGCGCTCTACATCGCTGCCTTCCTGGGCCACCTGGAGCTAGCAGACTGGCTTCTACAGAGGGGGGCGCGCCCTGAGCGGCCAGTGGGGGTCCATCCATATCGTCTGTGGTGCCACAAAACTTCCCACCCAGACAGCAGCAAGTGCCCCATCCACATAGCCTCAGAGCGCGGTCAGCTCCTCATTCTCAAACTCTTCGTCAGCAACAACCCTGTGACCTTGGCCTCTAGAGACCGTGGTGGCCATTGCCCCTTGCAGATTGCCCTCCAGCACCATCACAAAATGTGTGTGTGCTACTTAGTCAGCAAGCTCTACTCGGTGATGTCCCTGCCAAAGATGTGTGTGCCAATGCGTGTCTACCTTCAGATCAAAGCTTGGGTGAAGGTAGGACAAACAAAAGCAGCATTCAAGAGAGCGCATGCAACAAGGGCTTCCATTAAATCCAGGGCCGGAGACACAGTGCTAGTGGATGGCTTCACAGAGTCGAAAATGTCCTCCAAACCTGTTAGAGATGAGACCAAAGTACCCAGAAAGTTTGGAGCCAAGGTTTTGACACCTCTCACGGGATCACGTCTACTCTCCAGACGGCCACTAGAGGGAGACAACCAGCAGCTGCAGAGCTTGGGTTCTGCCGACAATGCTGTGTGCAAGAAAATACAGAGACAACGAATAAATTGTAGAAAGAGAGGTGTTGTCTTTTCAGGTGAAAGCAGGGATGACAGGGATAGAGATTCGCCGGGAGGCAGGGCATGGCTGCCACCCATCACATTTGGCAGAAAACCAAGGCCGCTAAATCTCCATGCGCAGGAAAAGCCCCTCATGCTTAATAACGCTCATGCAAGTGGCGACCGCACCCACAAGGAAAATGCCATTTACTGGCTGGCCACTGCCAGGTCTGTCTATTACGAATACATTATATATGTTTTTCTTTTGTGTACAATAATATCGCTATACATTTTGTATTTGCATGTAACATGTATTTTTCTCTGTGATAAAGTACATTTACAGAGAAATCCTGGCTGCAGCAGCTAGGTGTGGCTCGATCCCTGGCCCGAAGGTGTGTCCAGAGAATGGATTAGAGACATTCACAGGAGGAAACACAGTTCCCTCACTTTATTTGTCATATGACGTCTGAGACTAAAGTGGCACTGTGACGCACAGCAAACCATAGACAAATTGTTCATAAATAAAATATATGAAAAGGCTTTTAAAGACAAGCCTACTGTTTTTCTTCTTAAAAACTATTTTTGGGTTGTGTTGAGGTATTTTCCTATCCCTAATATGTATTCAATTTTTGAAGCATGTTCCTATTTGATTTGGTAAATCCATAGACTGCATGAAATGTTAAAAAGGCTAAAACTTTGTTTGACAAAGGTCCATAAGGACCTGCCATGTTTCACTTAAAATAAAATCAATCAATATGTATACATTTAAGAGAAATGTATCATTTTGTTCTGCCCACATGTGTATGGGGTTCCCAGTACCTGGTATTTTTGAATACAAATATATTTTTGACCCCTTAAATATGGCGTATTTTATGAGCCAATATGTAAACTCATTGACTTCTCGCGAGATTGTGGGTCCAAGAAGACAGAGCCGCGCGAAGGTAGTGCCTTGCTTGGCAGTTGTATGCGTATGATGTGCGCACTGTCAATGTGTGCAGCACAGAATGATAGATTACTCTTAACTTTGTACAAGAGAGTGGAGTTATGAGGATGTGTGCATATAAAACGTAACTGGTCCTCGGTTTAAGGTAGTCAAAACTCAATTAATCTATAAGGAATCGCACTCTTCTAAGAAATTGCTACGAGACAATTTGCCTACTTTGAGAAACCGGCGGCGGTCAACCAGCGTGTGGAATGGCAGCGACACGACCGATCAAAGGTATCCTGAAAAACAAAAACAACGAGACCAACATCAAACCCCTGCCCGAAGATGTGCCCTCGGAAAACCCCGAAGAAACGCCTGGACTTTCTGAGGATGACCAGCAGTAAGTCACACGCCAACTAACTTCAGCCCAGTTTCCTAGCCCAGGCTGCTAGCTAAACACTTGTTAGCCGCCACCGGTGGTCCAACGAACTGCGGTTATGTCGAAACGTACTCCATCATTGCTCTATGTATGTAGAGTTCACTGTGTGTGTGTGTGTGTGTGTGTGTGTGTGTGTGTGTGTGTGTGTGTGTGTGTGTGTTATTGGCACGTCTCTGTGTGTGTGTGTGTGTGTGTGTGTGTGTGTGTGTGTGTGTGTGTGTGTGTGTGTGTTCATGGTAACCATCTCTGCTCTATTGAACGAGCGAACCTAAGCAGTTAGCTAGATGTGCAGAGAATAACCAGGCAGGAGCTAACAGCGGTGCTGGTGACAGGGGCGGCACAGTCACGTTTTACGATCCATATCTTACATGTACACTTGCCTTTGGGGCCCGCTTCTACAAACACCTGGTTGTTCCTGACCATTTCGTTATCGGTCAGCAAACAACTCGAGATTTCCGTCTTTCATACCAAACATATTCCACGGCAGTAAGGCAAGCCCTTTCAGGCTTCATCGTTGACAGTGTTTGGTTCTGGTTGAGCCCTACTAGGGATGCGCAGGTCCAGTAATGTTAGTGATGCTGTACATTTTGGCCCGGTTAGTGACCTGCGTTCACTCGTTAGATAGGCCACCAGGTTAATGCAGATCACCCACAATTGGGAGAAGTCTTTGACCAGTAATTTACTGCTGATATATTTTTTATTATTAATAATAGTTCTGAAGTATTATTATAATACGAGAGCAAATTGTATCAGTGAAACTGCAATGCTTGGTCTTTGACCTCGTTTAATACATCCGTTTACTCTAAACCAATGGATAATCAAGCAAGTGCTTGAACTTACTAAAAGTAAAACCTGGTAAAGCATTTGTTGAGAGCATTTACCAGCCCTTGTAGGGTGTAGTGTAGAATGTTATGTTGTATTTTGCTTTGTTTCCTTTTCTCCTTCTCTAGATGTTATTCGACAGCCTTTGGCTGAACTGCCCTATGAGAAAATAGGTCACGCAAGATGGCAGTTATTAATATATTCCATTCCCAATTGTGACACCATTTTTTTCCTGTGTTGATACGAAAATAGTCTCTGAAGAAAATAGGATGATGTGTGTTACCAGGCAGCACTAAATGCAAACTCCACAGTAGCTGCACTGAAGCATGCTAGAACCAGCATGGTGGAACGAGCTCCACACTGACAGGACAGCAGAAACCCTACACATCTTCTGTCGCAGACTGAAAGCTCACCTGTTAAGACCGCATCTTGGCCAATGAAAAAAACAAAAACAACAACTTTACCTCTTATTTCTAAAATGTAGCTCTAAAGAATATTGCTTAATTGATTAATCTTATGTACTTGATTTTATTTTTACTCTTTATTCATACTTTTTTGGGTGTATCTTCATGGTTGAATGCACCTATAGTAAGTTGCTCTGGATAAATGCGTCTGCTAAATTAATTTATTTTAATTTAAAAGCTACTATTTTCCATTAGGTTTCCAGTCTGAATGCCTACACAATGTAAAACACAAGAAATGTGTTTCCTTGGTAACCTGGTGAAGTTGTATTTTGCAAAGCTTTGTGGTTTTCAGCTAGTAAATAAAGACCCTCTGCTTCTTGGGAGACATGTCTGACCTTGGAAAGACTTTGACTGACTTTCAAAAGGTATTGACTATGATGCAAGGTTGTGCCAACAAACCTTAAACAATATGCTCTATTGTAGGGCATTGACTTGTGGCCAATGCAGCTTCAACAGAATGCAATTTATTATGAGCAGACTGTCAACAGACAATTTCTTTCTGTCTGCTCTTTGACCGTATCCTTAATGACCGAAGGCTTTAGTGCTTTCAATAAACTTGTTCATTTTGTTATGTTTGTTCATTTACTTTTATTATCAACAGAAGACAAAGTTAATTAGACATTTATTATTCATAAAATACAGAAAGACAGGCACTGGCATATTAAACAAGGTTGTCATTTTTAATCATACTTGACTCCAGTCCACCTGTAGGAAATTACATCCTATTTCTGAAGAATTATTTAAAAAGCTGGTTTTGAGGTACCTGCTGGTTGAGGGAGACATTCATATTATCATTTCTCTGAACACATTACTCAAATTCATTATTGTTTGGATGACTGAATTCGATGGGCTGACGGTGCAACTTTTTTCCTATTGGAGCCCTGTCTCTGGCCTGCAATCAACCAACCATTATCGTTGTTCCTTGTCATACATATTTAATTCCAAACAACAATGGTCTGTGTGTTTGGAGAAGGACATGTGCTTCTGTGAAACTGTATCTTTCCTTCACTATCTTTCAAGCCGCATATGTTGACAGGTTGGCACTGGCATGCAGTAAAGCTAGACTATATTGTGAAGGAACAACCCCCTACCAGGACATTTTATCCTGGTCATCGATGCCGACTGAGGGCAACTGAGGGCACTTAACTTGAAAAACAAATTCCATCTTACCAATGGGAGAACAATTTAAATCATACAGGTTATCAGTATAGGTGTAAGAGTTTGTCCAGGTATACACTTTCGTTCCTCTGTAGGGTTAGGCATTGCATTTCTTTAGATATTGTGCTGGGGTTGGTTAAAGTAGTTGAATATGAGTGAAAAAAGATTTGGATCATTTGTATTCATAATTGAAAGAGGACAGGAACCACAACAGGAACCACCTGTCTTTCAGCCTAGGGATGTTGACCTCAAGCTCTGACTCACTAAATAATTCTGAAATAATTATTTAGTGAGTTTTTTTCATGATGATAATCCTAAATAATTAACCCCAGCGATGCCCTTTGCCTGCAAAATGTGTAAAGGGACGCTAATAAAACTCACCAGAAACTTGATCAACAAAGGACCTACACTCCATGATTAGTAACCTAGCAAGACCTGCTAAATCCTAACAACACCAGCCAACAAGGTCCTGTATGTCATGTTCCTGTGTGTCCATTTCTTATCTCTCAGGGATCCGTTTGATTGAACCCCTCCGAACACACTTGAAACTGCAACATTGGAGACCTTTAGACCTTTTCCACACCACCCACTCTGAGACAATGCCACCTGATAGTGCATCTCGGCTATCCATGACGGAAGCTCACTCCAGTTAATGAGTTCTTCTCAAGCTAGACCTACCCTGTAAAGCCGGCCACCTCGGAAAGATGCTCTGCAAAGCATAGGCAGGAATATGTCTCTATATTTAGTCCCTGATACTAGTCTCTGCCCTTCAGGGGAGTGCGATCCACTTCTCTCACAGATGGAGGTTGCGTCATCGACACTCATTTCATTTCACTCGTTAAATTACAGATTATACCACTGCTGAATGGATTTGTAGTGGATTGAAGGCCCGGTGGTGGTTGTGAGTCACATAGACCCGACAAGGCTAGTTGGAGCTCAGGTGTGCAATTGTACAAAGTACTTTTCTTTGAAGGCATATGTAATTATAATGGATGCAAACTGCCTACTTGCATACTTTACACACACCAGGGTGGTTCAGAGTCTCAGCCACACAGCATGTCATCAATGCCCCCCACTGATCAATTCCAATATTGATGCTAACCTGCTGAGCTCTGACTTTTCCTCCTTCGTCCTCCTTGTGAGAGTGCTAAAAGAGGCTGTTCATAAGCGCCCTCACCCTGTATTGTGATTATGGGATAACCCCGCCCTCCCCAAGCTGACTGGGCAGTCTCTAGAAAAGCACTATTTAAATTAAATTAAACTGAGCTCTGAAATCACTCGTGAATTGGAATGAAATCTCTCCAGTTTTCTCCCTTGCCATTATTTTGTCGTTATTGTCTGAGGCAGACATGGCTCTTTTGTATTCATTTCCTTCAAGGATTTCAAATATCAGTCTATTGTCTCAAACACAGCTGTGAGAATATGCAGTGGCGGAGCCAGACTTTTTTTCAAGGGGTGGCCAGAGGGTGGCCGAGGCTTTATAGGGGCGGGGCCATATGGAATTGTTGAGGGGGGGGGCGAACGCGATTGTCGACCGGGGGGGGGGGGGGAGGCAAACGCGAACGCGTTTGTCGACGGGGGGGGCGAACGCGATTGTCGAGGGGGGGGGGGGCAGACGCGATTGTCGACGGAGGGGGGGGGGGGGGGGGTCGAACGCGGGAGGGGTGGCACCTGGGGTGGCCAATCAGGTTCCAGGGGTGGCCATGGCCACCCCTGGCAAATAGTTTTATCCGCTTTCCCCAAGTATTTTATTATGCTTGGTTATTAATCCATTTAGTTCTCGCTGGCGACACCTTTCTGCCAAACATTCTTCAATTTATTAATGGCATTAATCACCATTGTGTTACCTCATTCGGTCAATGGTCACATTTTCCTATTAACTCCAGTTTCAATGTTTGACTCTGTAAAAATGCTGTGGTAACACTTCAATCCTTTTATCCTTTGTTTTGGGTTATGTTCTTCCTCTGTTACCAACCCGCTTCCTCTGCCATTCTCCTCTCCTCTCTGCAGGAAAAAGTCCCAGAAGTGGGACGAGATGAACATCCTTGCGACGTACCACCCAGCTGACAAAGACTATGGTCTGATGAAGATAGATGAACCCAGCACGCCCTACAACAGGTGAGGAGCTCCTCGCCTCTCTCTCCCTTCACTCTCCTGTTTCTCCTTCTTTTACATCTTCTTCTTCCCATCCTCTCATTGACCAACCTTTGCCTGTCATGATTTTAATTTTAATCTGCTTTCTCTTCTGACCAATTTGTCTCTCTCTCACTCACACCTCTCACTCACTCAATCACTCTTATTCAACTATCCTGCACAAACCATTCCAACCCTCTTTCCCTCTGGTCTTTCGTTCAGTAAAAGGTCTCTGGTTTTGCTGTCGTCTCATTCTCTTAACACCTCTCTCTGTGCCCTCTCAGGATGGTGGGTGATGAAGACGACGAGGGTGCCCTCAGTGACTCAGACGGTCACAGTGCACCAACGGCCGACGACCTAGCCTCAAAGTAAGTGGATGGGGTGAGCAGAGAGAGGGAGGGAGTGATGGAGGGAGGCAGGAAGGAAGAGGGGAGATAGAGCTCCAGTGTATATTGTCATCAGACTTATGAGACTTACTGACTCATCAGACTTACTGATACCTTTTGATACCTGAGCAATTGATTGCCACAGCCAACCAAAAACAACCCCACCTGCCCATTTGACCTGCATGTGTACGCAGCTATTCTCATGGTGAAAGTGCTTTGAAAGTTATTGTCTTATCAGCTACTTTGCTTTATCCTCTGGTCTCTCCAATGACGCACATGGTTGTGAGTCGTAGTGCCTTTCTAAGTGCTGCTCCTGCATATAGTTAGCTGTGTACACACATTTGTGTTTGCTATTTATTACTTTGATCATCCTCCATCATCTATTATCAAAATAGGAGTATGATGTGTTAAGGAGGAGTAAGGATGGTGTGTCTCGTCACCAGCTGTCATGGTAAACAGTAGCGCTAGCAGCAGCTAGCAGCAGCTAGCAGCAGCAAGACAAGCATCCAGGCCTGACCTGGCAGTAACTCATGGCTGAGCTGCAGCGTGAAGCAGCTGCTCTGTCATAGCCTGCAGCCCAGAGCTGCCCAGGCAGAACGCTGTCGCAGAGTCTACTGTACTCTGCCTCCCTCTCAGCCTGTGTGTGTGTGTGTGTGTGTGTGTGTGTGTGTGTGTGTGTGTGTGTGTGTGTGTGTGTGTGTGTGTGTGTGTGTGTGTGTGTGTGTGTGTAAATTGTTTTGTTGGCGTCACAAAATAGTTTAGCAATCGTGTTTTTATATGTGAGATTAATACGCAACCGAATGGGAGCTGTGCTGGATTCGAATAGTAGGACTTTGCTCCTGGCTACTGTGCTCATACAAGGTAGTGCATTATCCAGGAAGGGTGTGTGCCTGGGCTCAGCACTAGAAGAAGGGAATGTAAGTGAGCTCCAGGCTCGTAAGTCAATTAGCTACTTTTGATTCACCAAAAGCCTTTTTGATATGCCAACAGCTGCTCCCTTCTCATCCCCCTGGTCAGTTCACTCCTCTCCTCCCTGTCTGTGTATCATCTCCAACATCACATGCTTTCTTTCTTAAGTATTGCTCTTGCCACATTTTGTCGATCCTTCCCTCGCGTTCTTCTGACTACAAGACTGAATCGTTTTCTTTCCCGAGGGGTTCTCTCCATCTCAGTGTCTGTCTGCTGGCTCTCCCGGACTAATAGCCTCTCCCCAGAGCCATTGTAGCTTTTACTTTAACGGTTTAATTCTGCCGGCGACCGTCCTTCTTTTTGTTCTGGAACCAGCACAAAACGTCACGAGACTGTCGCTTTCTTTCCTTTATTCAGGTTGACCTAGCTTTGGTGTGTTGTATATTCTACGGAGAATGGGCTTTGGGTTCATCGGTTCACTGCATGCGATCCCATCTCTGAATGAACACGCAGACAGACCACCAGAGACGCCTGTCTAGTCATGCTCCCCTCCCTGCTATATATTCTGTTTTAAGTCTTCTTTCATTTCCCCCAATCCGTCTCTTTCAGGCTAACGGCAGCAGAGAACGTAGATCACCGATTCATGGGGGGGGAGGAGGAGGAGGAGGGGAGCAGTGAAGAAGAGGAGGAAGAGGAGATAAGTGCTGAAGAACAAGGTACACGCACACGCACACACACTGAACTTTAGCCTTTTACCAAACGTCTTGTCCTTATTACTCCCTCAGAACAGTGGCGAACACACTGGGGCTGTTCCAAGTGAACAATGGCCCTTTTGGGACCACAGCCTCCAAGCCTTCTCCCTGTGTGTCTATCTGCCCTGTTCAAAGACTTGAGTCTCTAGAGCACTTCCGAGCCACACAGTGCGAACTGTGTTCAGTTTAGCTTGCCTGATGTCTCTCTACTCTGCAGACTGGGTGATAAGTGATGGACAGATATCAACCGTCTCTTGGACTAGATTAGAATGCTAATGTGTCCGCCTAAACCTGATTGGCAGATGAGGCATCTCGCTCTACAAACTCTTGGATTTAGTGTACCTTGTGGAATCTTTTTATTCCGTTTACACATGCCAAAGTACAGAACGTTCCCAACACCTACAGTAATAATGTGTTCAGGTTCTTACACATGCTAACAGCTGACCAACACATGCACCCTCGGCTTCTCGCCGTTCATCTTCCACTCAGGTCTCTCATTGCGAGCTTGGCCTCTAACGGTCTCCCAGCTAAATGTCGCTCACTTCCATATATGGTAACTGGGTCATATACTCCGTCCACCTCATCATAGCTGGATGTCTCCCCCAACCCCATTTAGCAGTGATGTTTTCTCTCAAGTTATTGTTTACTAAAATAGACCTCATACAGATGGTGTCGTCTGTAGTCTGAATGCTTTTGAAGTTGCTTCGCCTTCCAGTCTTTTTATATTTCTTATATAACCGCGTTCCTCTCCTCATTGAGGGATGTTTAATCCTTCAATCTCTAACCACTTCTTAACCACCATGGATTTGTAGTAATGTAGCGTGAAGTAGCTTATAGCAGATTACAGCAATATGTTGATGAATCCATTAGATAGATCAACCATTTACATTGCAATATTAGTAGAAGCAAGTCAGCAGGAAAAGGGATCTGGCTCCATACAGGGGGGGGGAAATATGTAACTTCACCTTGTAATGTTATTGAAAACATCACTCATGAAGTTGTAAGCAGTTAACATGGAAACATCCACTGTAACTGTGAAAGGGAAATACTTGCTGAAATGCTGCATATCTAAAACAGAAAAACGGCAATGGGGGAGCAGATGGCAGCGGGTTCACTCATATCAGGGACTGGTCGTAAAAGTTGGTGATCAGGGTGGAGAGATCAGTCTTTACAGCAGCAAGACCGTAAAAGGGTGGGAAGAATTGAGTCTGCAGTTCAAGTTCTGTGTCTGCGTGGGTAAGACACAAAAAAGGCGTCACCTCTCATTGATTTTTTTGCCATCTATTTTTGCTTTCTCTTATGTCCCTCCTTTTAATTTTTTATTTGACGTACTAGTACTTTCTCTTTAGCCAATAGTGTAGTAGTTAGCAAGTGTATGTCTTCGTGCTTCGGCACGTTGGCCCAAATAAACCCGCTACACTCCAGCTGTTGGTAACCCATTCCACATGTCTCCCTCTCTCACAGCTAAGAGGTCACAGTTTCAGATGATGAGGAAGATGCACTACAATGAGGGCATGAACATCAAGCTGGCCCGTCAGCTCATCGCCAACGAGGATGACGAAGACGAGGATGAGGACGAAGACGAAGAGATGAGGGACGTGACGGAGGAGCCCAGGGAGGAGGTGGCCACGGCAGCAGCACCAGCAGAGGAGGTAGAGGAGAAGGTGGAGGAGACGGAGGACATCCATGTTGACCCTCCGCAGGAAGGTGAGGAAGAGCTCTGGCCTTCAGGAACGCTTCAGTAACTGTGCTCTCGGCCTCTTTTGTTCATTTTCACTCCGTCACAATGTGACTCCTCCTGAACGTCTGATAGATGGAGCAAGTTAAGCCGGGGCAACTCAAGACACGATTCTCATTGGCTGTCAGCATTGTCAATCACAGAGATGAATACGTAGCTCCAGGATGACATGGGTGAATCAGCTCCATTGTTATATTTCCATCCATGGGTTTATTCAGTCCGCCAGGATATCTTTCTGATTTTTGGTAGATACCGAGCATTTGTTGTTAAGCCTGTTTGTTTCACCACGACTCATGCTGTCAATCATGACCTTCCTGATAAGTTGGCAGCTGTTGACACAGGTAATCTATTCTGTATCCCAGATATTGTGGAAAGGCTGGCTCTGAGGGACTACAGTAAGTGATTCAAAATGTTGGTCTTTCATGAATCGACACAAACATTGCCAAACCGTTATATTCAAGGTGTTAAACGGTAGCTCATCTTGTAGTCTTGTAATCATTAGTGTGCTCCAATCAATATAGTTCATGGCATCATCACTTCTTATTTCGATTGAAAAACGATTTGTTTTCTTAATTTTCTGTCATGTCAGTCTCTCACGCTCTTCTCTCTTGGTTCCTAGCTGAATCTCTGGACTCCTAGAAGTGGCGCTCCTCCCTCTGCTCTGTGTTATCCTGCTCATCTCTGCTCGTTAGTGATCCAGACAGACTACTCCGCTACTGTAATCGCTGTCCTGGTGTTGCACCAATCAGCCGACCACCACCTCTACACCAACTATAATTCAACACCTTCAACAGCCAATAACATTGCCGGCCTATCATCCTTGTCTACAACTCCTTTAAAAAAACGTAACAATGCAGTGCAATACACCCCTTAAAAAAAAAACGTGTTTTGACCTTTTACTTCTGGAAGAAGTGCTAATGCAGACAACTGACTTCCACTGTTGCCAAGAAGCCTATTCGTTTCCCTTTCTGACCTCTCTCACACTGATTTCCCGCCAAGGACTATGACCGGGTACTTGTCCCCGAACCCTTTTTAAAGACTGTGCTGGACCACTGATTGTTATGAAGCAGGTAGCCCTCTCCTCTCCGTTGATGAGCAGAGTGGGCCTGCTGACCAGATCCTCTGTCTCCACAGCAGCCGTATCGTCGCATGGCCCTCTGCATTATTTATCTCAATGGTGGTTGTAGTAGTCGGTAAGGGTTCCATTTATTTATGACCCATAACCTGGCTCTCCTTTGTTTTTTCCCATTCCCCACACATTTTATGTTAATCACCAGGATTTTTCCAGTGTCCTCCCCATAATGACTCATAATAACAATGATAATGCCAATTAGCCCTCTATCATTATGAAAAATAATGCCATTCGATTACGATTCTTTTGGGTGTAAGCATTGTGTGACCATATCTTTATTCCAGTGTATTATTCTTGAACAATTATAGGGGCTACTGATTTACCCTATATGTAATAGGACCTATAATTAATTTCACCTCTACTTGATAACCAGCAGAATATTCACGGCTAAAATATATATATATGTATTCAAATATATTGAACCAATCTCACTCATGAACGATTTATAGCATGGCTTCCCGGTTCAAATCTGATTTCTAATACAGAAAATCACTTTCCTTGCCGCTGCAGTAATGCTCTCCAATACATCTACTTATCCCTCATACATAAACTTCTGTCTGTTAAAGATGGAGCATTCGGTCAGTTCGGAATGTCATGTCTCATGTTATGCAAGACATGTCTTCCATAACAGGAACTTTGCTCAAATGTAAAGCTCAATCTGTAAATTATTATAAATTATACAAAGTTATGGTTAAATTAAATAAGCATTCTCTTTCAAAACTGGCAGGGCTCTGTTGTCCCTGATGGTGTATATTTTTTGGCATTTAGAGGACTTTTTTTTTACAGGATGAATTCAATTTTTGTAATGTAAAGCTGCCGGTTGTTGCATTTGCCTTGTCTTAAATTCCCAGCACAAGTGTTTCTGCTGGTTCTGGTGAGAGTTTAGGAAGGCTCTGCGAGAGTAAGAGAGAGAGACACTGTCTTAAGTGCTATTTACCCCTTCCCTTATATTATAGTTTAGACAAGAGGAACAAACCACTTGTGATTTAACTTATGTTCAAACGATTCAATGTGGAGGAAGGTCTGAAAGAGTATAGAAAGCACATTTTATGTAATACGAAGGTCTTGTAAAGATGTGAAAAGGGGTTTTCATATAATGCTATATTAAATGTAGTTGTACATGCACTGTTATAACCGGATATTACACATTGTCCTTAAATGTGTGATTGCCCATTACTGTGTTAATTTATTAGAACCCTAAGCATGTCTTGTCATATATTTTAAAAGCTTTTCTCTATATGCATCTGTCCCTCAGGCCTTATGCACACGTGAGAAGACTGTTTGTTGGTCATTACACAGATTGGACCGCCATATTGAGTTTGAGCCTTGTGGCTTTAAGGAGTAGTATTAGAGCAGAACACTGACTCACGGAGCTTACATTAAAGCTTACACTTGACCTGCAATTGTTCGGAAAATGTCAGTTTAAACTCTTCAACTCCTGAATATATCCAGTGGTAGACAAAAACTTAGTTCAAAACATAATGTTGACATGCATACATGGTTTGAGAACATTCTTAATAAAATTATCCGGATTTAATACCTGTACAATAATACAAGTAGGTGTGCCTGCCTGCCTAGGAATTTGACGCGAATACAATTACTGAAACAAAATGTTAAAAATTATAGTTCATTTGTGTGGCATGCTTTTGTTTCTTTATGATTTAAGAGTGGATAATGCGTGTATCTATAAAGCTGTATCTATTGCCCCCTCTTTACACAGATGCTCAATCTGCTATAGCTCATACTTGATGTGGCTTAAATCTGACAAACCTCTTATTCTATGACGTGTGACTTGTTGCAAAAAGGATGCATAAGAGTTTTGTTAGCTTTTTTTACTTTTAAAAGGGTCGACTTCGCACACATTTATTTACAAGTTGACTTTAACCTCAAGATGGAGATTGCAATACTTAACTGTATTCATGTAAGTGTGTATCAATCTATGCTATGGACAGGCCATGCCCTCTTTCCCATGCCCTCACCTTGCTTTTGAATAGCTAAATATTGACCATGTTTTCAAACAAACAGAAAAACATGTCTCCTTTAGTGTCTGTTTCAAGATTGTCTGATTCATGTGTTTTTGTATTTCGAATTTGCATGTACTTAATCACAAAGATGTGCACTTTTGTTTCTTCATTAAACAATGTTAGCAAAATCAATGTACCTTGGACCTTCATGTCATTAATTGTATTACAAAATGCTCAAATTGCATTAGGTTCCACCAGCTACGTTTCTTTATTCAAAAGGCTTGCATTGTAACTGCGCCCATACCTCTATTTATGCAGGATCACGTTCAAAGTGCATTGTTTCAAATGTGACTTGCACTTGTGACTCGCTTGTGGAAGGTTTCCCTCAGGTCATTATGTAATGCCAACCCATGGCCACAAGGTGGCAGTTGGACACGCAAAATAAGTTATCCATAGATTTACAACATCTATAAGCGGATAAAGCAACTTATTACTCAAGGTGGTCCACTGGTGTTGTTTTAACCTGTGACCATGGGTTGCCTACCAACTTTGGCTAAATCTCTGATCCATTTTTGTGAATCAATTTCGGATAGTACAAATACCACTTATTCGCAATATTTTCCTGGTTAATTGCAATTTCAGATAAAACAATGTGCACGGCTAATACATGTTTAGCACAACTTCAAACAGAGCAACACTTCAAACAGTAATAACTATGTAGTAAATTCGCTCGCCCTAGAGCTGGGAGCGGTATGATTGGCTGTCCCGCGGAGCATTCAGAAAAGCGCCTCTCTGCCCCTATAATCTGATTGGCTGTCCCGCGGAGAATTCAGGAAGCGCCTCTCCTCTCCTAGTGAAGGAACGGGAACGGACGCTTCCACTCCACTGGCGGCTATGACCTAGCGACTAGATACACACTCCGTTGTTTTTTTTAGCCACTTCCACTGACTTTTCCCGTAGAGTCGATAGAGACAGACATTCAAAATCTACACCTCTATGGTTGAATTGTCGGATATTTGTATTTAGAGCAAGCTAGCCGCGCTGGCTAGCTCGCAGTGTGAGACAGTTTGACATCTCGCAGGGATTAGCTCCACAGTATAAAGGTAACTAGACATTCCTGCCTGGATTATTGGCTTTAATCAAACATCTTCCCAGCCTCCAAGCAAAATGAAGATCGCTGTGGAATTTGAGGAGTGTTTGAAGGACTCTCCGCGATTCAGGTAAATTTATTCAGTGATGCTTTTTGCGTTGGATTTCGTGAGGAAAAAAGTAATCAGCTTGCGTCTTGCAAATATAATCTGGTGTTAGTGGTCTGCCAGTTTTCTATTTTTATCTTGAAGAAAACTGGGGCCAGGGACGGGACCATGCAGGGGCTTGGGGAGAGTCGACTATGATCCACATGTACAATTGGGGTCAGGCTTGGTGCCAAATGAATTATGTAGACGACGTGTATTATTAATTTTGAATTAAATACTTGGCTTACATTTTTTTTTCATTGAAAATTCAAAAATGTACAAGGCATTAGTTGTACATTTTGGATTGCCCTTTCCAAGTTAGGATACGCTGCATGCATAGTTAGACGTCTTTCTGAAAAGCAATATGCAATGGTGACGTGTGACTGTTTTAATATTTGCCTAACGTCACGTCTATCTATTTGTTGATGGACGATTTTTCTATGTCCATAGACATAAAACCCAAAGAGGCGAGTAAGGCCTACACTTACACTTTACGCACAGTATGGGTTTACCAAAACAATTCAGGAGCAGTGCCTCCCCTCCCCTCCCCTCCCTGTCCCGTCTTCTACTGCATCATTCCCTCGAAACCAGGGGCAGATGTCACAGAAGTTGTTCGCTTTTTCATTTTCTTGAATGTTTTATTTTAAACCAAACCACCCAGTCTGCTGTGAGAGAAGTAACGTGAGAAGAGCTGGCCTGTATCCGAGTTGTTGTGGAGGTTAACCTTGTATAACGCCCTGTGAAAATCTAACTGCTTTGGTGATTTGCTTTTCTTACTCATGTGGTAATCAAGGAGCAAGTCTCAGCTAATGTTGTCTCCTTACTTTACTTTGCTGCAGTGTACAACATCATCTTGAACAGGGAGTAAAGTTATTCAATAGTACACCTCTACATTAGCCTGATACATGAAGGTATGTACTTATGGTAACCAGATCATTGACTTGCATAACAAGAGGTCAGCTTCCTCCCTTTTTTCGATACGATTGGTACATAATTGTACATAGTAGTTACTTGGTTACTCAAGCGAAGGGGTTTCCATGAATTGCCTTGCACCTTGATTCAAAGTTCCTCAATTCGTTTTTCGCAACGTTTTATTTTGTATTGCTCATTAGGGGGTCAAGAGAATAGAATGCAGTTGAGGTTCCGCCTCAGCAGCTGGTTTGCATAGAAAGGCGAACTAGACCATTGCACTTTGAAGGGGATCATAAAAAGGAGTTATTGGACCACAAAGTCCACTAGGTTCCTTGTGGGTCAAGAGGACGGACCAAAGACATATGAAACCACACGTGTACCACCGCCACTGCTCTGTCTATTTTTCCAAACTCTTCAAGTTATCTTTGGCAGAGAAAAGGATCTAGTGAGACTGAGAGAAATGGACAAAAAAACCATCATCAAACGCACACCAGAGCAGAGGAACTGTAACGGCTCCACATCTGTTTCCATTTTGGTGTTTGCCTTTAAATTTGCGCCAGAGAATATGGGGGCCCATCATGTGGAGAGGGTTGTTTTTATGTGGTGGTGTGATGGCACACCCACATCTTTCCCTTCTCATCCCCCGTTTTAGGTTGTAAGCTGTGTATGTAGTGACGGACAAACTACACTATCAAGCAGGGTAGTAAGCACCATTAAGCACCATTCTCTTAAACTATTGACATTCTCTTAAACTATTGATATATTCTCTTCAACTATTGATAGTGTTCTTGTTTTATTATATATTTTTATTATGTATAATTTTTCTTATATATATTTTATTATGTTGCTATTCTTACCACAATTTTTCATTTTATTTTAAATATATATTATTTGTATCTCTTTTGTTAATCTATTATGCCTACTACATATTGTTTGCCTGCCAGGTCAATAAGAATTTCACTGTACAGAATGACCCTGCGTTTTCTGAACAAATGACAATAAAACACTTTGACTTTGACTTTTAAAAAAACAAAATTGATGAAAAAAACAAAAAAAACAATTGCTGAGCCTATTACAATTCTTACTAGTGTTATTGCTGTTCATTGTTCACAAAACAATAGTAGGAGTACTAGGTGGGGGAGCAAACTCTATATGTTATATGATTCTTAAAATGGCATCATCGAATCATATGCATGCTGGTAGTTATTGACCATGACAACCTTAAAGTACATTTCCTAATGCAGAGCTTACATCTGCAATTCATCCACAATAAGGATCACTAGTCTCAAGTGTACTTCACTTCAGCCGACTGAATGCTAACAAATTCATAGAGTGGCTAAGCCTATTAAGCTTAGCTTCATCTTCCTATCCAGTGTTGCTCTGTCTCGTGTCAACACTGGAACAAGATTGGTCTTTAAGCTGTTTCCATTGTTGTAAAGACAGTGAGGGGCAAATGTGGGTCAGTGATATCTAACGTATCCCTCTGATCACCTTCAACTCATGTCAGTCTTCTGCGATCCAGAAAATCGATCCCCTCCATTGAACCATAACAACACTAATGTTTTATAGTATATTATAGTATGATTAATATACAATCCTATAATTGATGGAATACATGAAGCACCTTTTTCAATTACCTATTTCTCATACAACCATTTTACGTGACCTTAATTACATTTTGTTTTAATTAATTATATTATTATATTATTAATTATATGACAAATATTCATTGTCTATTTACCCTTAGTCATGGCTGTCGTAGGAGCTGGGATATATGGGAGTGTTGCAGGGTGCCAGGCCTGAGCGAGCAGTGCTTATAATTAGACTGGCATACGTCTCCCCCGTGGAGACCAGTTGTTAGTATTTGGTATGCCTCGGTAGCCTTGGGATCATTTAGGCTAATGAAGCTGCAGTCCATTACCTTTTGAAATGGCCATTCATCAAGGCAGTTTAGCACTTGAGTGGCAGCCGCAATTAAAGCAATGGCAAATTGTACGGTCCTACCTAAGTCTTCCCAGTAAACACTAAATAATACTAGTTATTTCTGTTGTTTGCAGGTGTGTAACACCCTGCTGCTGCTGCTGCTGTGGCAATCAGTCAACATCTGATGATATATTATAAAAGATATCCCAAAGCGAAACAGTAAAAGTGGTGGTGGAAGGGTGGTCGCTGTGGTGGGTGGTGTGGGCGGGGTGGTGTTGGTTGGTTGGTTTCCTGCCCTGATCGCGGGTGTGTCTTTGTACTGTAACGCTAACCAATGATGTGGAGGCTGCCGGAGAGCGGTTTGGGTGTGTCTAGAGAGGACGTAGTCCATTGTGTAGGCTGATGTTATTTCTTTTCCTACAGGACTGACTTCCTAGTAACTGTAGTAGGCTGACTCACTGTGGGCCGCGGGAGGCTCTTCGACATTGCCCTTGGCCTAACTGAACCTTACTCTTTACCTTACCATCTTACTGATTCATGCATCGCTCTCTAGATTTATCTTGGCTCTTGCCATTTTGATTTTCATCATTTTGAAATGATTGTATGGTTTAAGCTGGTTTTCCTGGACTATAGACACAATCATAATTTATTTTAACCTCTGAAGCTTCTTTCCTATACTGGCTTTTTTAGTTAAGGGGATCTCGGCTGTAAACATGAATTTACTTGGATTCTTATTTGTGCTGCTCATTCGTGCCAAGTCATTGACTGACTCTCTACACAGTAACATGGTCTCTTTCAATTTCTTCATACCATATATGTCCACCATCACAACTAATAATGGATTGAGGCAGAATTCCCCCTGATCCGTCTTAGTTGTGTGCAATCCTGCCTTTTGAGATAATGACCTCATCTTGTTGACACTTTTTTCTGATCGTGTTTCACTCCTCCTGGCCCCCATCACCACCGGTTTACATATCAACACTCTGCTCTCTCTCTCTAACAATTACAGGACATACGTCACCACTACCACCCACCCTCAGCCCTCCCTCCACTTTCCACCCAGGGGCCGCAGTGCTTAACAGTCACCACCGAAACTGTACTTGGTTCTTAATATAGAGCCGCAGAGAGGTGTTGCATGCATACAAGAGGAAACAAACGCCCTATTGTTTTTATTTAATGGACTAATAAAAGCTCTATTTATATTACACCGTTCATGAAGACATCCAACTTCATGTGAATCAATTAAATGTAAACAATACTTAAACACGCACCTATTTAATAGCCAATGTGTATATGATCACATGGTGTTCCATATCAAATCAAGTTCTGTGTGTAACCTTCCGGTGACCCCTAGAGATGGGGTATCTATGCTTAAGGTCTATATCTGATCAGGTTACTTGAGATGCTTTATTACTATTGCAACAACACATCATCAGTAGGGTAAAACTAACCTGTCTCACGACGGTCTGAATGCTTTTGTTCCACTGTCCATTGCATTTAGATAAATAATCTTTAACTTATTTCGCTAAACATGTAAATTTGTTTAACCGTGTACTAACATACTGCCATGGCCATTAACAAGGCACAAACCGCCGCTGCACGTGCAAATAAACCTAGCTTCAAGGCAGCAATACACACATTTATTTCCACTGCTAAAAGACTTAACAGTTACCATTGGACGTATTCAGTTACGTTACATACACACTATATCCTGACTGGAGTTCCACACACATATCTCAGGCAATCCAACAAATTGCCAACTAATTACCTACTCTAGCAACACACATAATGTCCAGCGGCTAACCCTGTGCTAGTTAGCTAACCAGAACAGGTAACTCACCAGGCTAGTCCCCTTAAGGATTCTTTTGAAAAGCGCCCGTCCGGAGCTCTCCCCACAGGATTCCTCCCGAACCACCTGTAGCTTCCGTTACTAGGTATCTTATATATCCTTAAACTACTAATCGCAGCTGTCTCGCAACACCGTATGCTGCGTGTCATCGGCTCTCTCCATGCATGCGCTTGTGATGCATTCAAGGGACATCGTATACCACACTACTTAAATAAAATAACTAAAATCACTTGGGTTACATGTACATCATCATAAGCACCCTATGATGAAGAATAAATTATTATACTATATTTCAATTACCATGCCCTTGCAACAAAAAAAATCCAGAAATCCTTTCCTTTGAGATAACGACGTACTAACCGTGTAAAATCCAACCAAAGATGGTGATTAAAACAAGTAAGCATTCTTTGAAATTGACAGCAAAGTTTAAAGGTGATCGGGCCGACCCGTGTGTCAGATTTCGCAGGCATTCAGTCATCGTGCCTGCAGGCTGGTGGGTGACTAACCTGTTCTAACCACCTCCTGCAAGGCAGACAGAACCGGGCCTCTGGCCGGCAGCTGGAAGCCTTGATAGGCCCTTTGAGTCTGTGCCTCCCAGGTAAATGAATGCAAATTAATTCTCTTATCTCCATATTTAGTGATAAGTATGCCTGCATGCAGGTGGAGGGGGAATGAATCCTCACAGACTGGTGTTGTGTACTTTGTTCTGTTTGAGTGAGATAATTAGGCTTTAGGGGATTAGGGGACCCCTTAGCCATGGAAATGGTCAGACTATTACAACACACAATAGGTAATAATGGTAGGAATTTGACTTCTGCTCTGTAATTACTGTAGCTCACTCTGAAAATGATTAAATGAATAGCCGAATCTCCTCAGGTTCATAAACTACACTGGACCCCGGCCGGGAGAATGCCTAAAGATTAAGTGTAATGGTTTCTCCTTCGACTCCCTCACTGAGCAGAACCAGAGGAGGGTTTCATGGGTCTTAATGCCTTGTATCCTTTGCACATGGTAGGATTGGGTTATTCCCTTGCTGTTGAGAAGGTGAGCTCTTTTCTACACGGCCATTCATAAATGAGACCAAATCCACAGCACAACCCAATGGCATGGTCTGGTTTTGAGAGAACTCTGACCCACATATTCCCTCAGTGCTGCTGACCAAGCGGCGTGTTTCACCGGTGGTTAGATTGAATTTCCCTTTTCCTTTCTGGCCTAATATTCTTCATAATGTCATACCTAAACTGTACTATACTGTCTTCCTTTTGTACCAATAAATGTAGGTCTATCCCTCTTCTGTCTTCCTTTTTTGTGTTCTCTTGTCTTTGCCATATTGGTGATGGATTCTTTCCATCACAGCTTCTCTCTCCAAGACTCATGAATGGCAATGAGCCCACTGCTGGATGGGTATCAAGTGTGCTGGTCCCAACTGGCCCTCTTCAGCTGAATTTAGGGGGGGGGGGGGGGGAGAAACTTATGACTCCAAGGGTTGGGTGATTCAGGAAATGTATGCATAACCACAGTAGCTCTCCTGTCTTCTATATCCTGGTTGGCATTGCACCAGTTGAGTGGTGTGATGGATTGGTGCTAAGATTCCCTGAGGTGGGTTGCACCAAGGTTGTGGTGCAATGCAATGAATCAGGGATGATATTGTGTTAGGACTGCTTTTTTTCCTTATTGGACCGTACGTGGCGATTATGCCGCAGAGACTGATTAATGGGTCTGTCACTCGGACATGGGGATTCACGGATAACAATAACACTTCTTCTCTTTCCAACACGGGCTGATCGCTTCCTCCTCTTCCTCATATGTCTCCTCTCAGCCCGTCTGCCACCTTGGCCACCGCCACTGCTTATTTTTAGATCACACGTGTCTGATATTTGGCTATTCTGCGTCCACTGCGGTCTTATCTAGCCTCGTATTTAACACGTGTTCCTGCCATCATGATGGTGTGACGCGATGGCGTTCTACTGCTATTATGGGAATTTGGGTTTGCTGTTGCAGGGGAAAACATTGGCTTGCATTTGTGTGCAATTTATCCTGAGAACCTAATTTCCTCTGATCTCTCGAGTTTGTTCTGGAGATTATTATCTCAGCTGGCAGCGTCGAGTATCAATAATGTCGTGCTTGTCTTGTGGACTTTCCATGTCCATTCTATCTATGATCCGGGATCTTCCCAAAGTGTTTTTACATGGTTTTTACATGTAAACCAGTCACGGGGGGAACGGTAACAGGAACATCAAGAACGGTGTATGGGCCGCAAAACAGAGACTGCAAGTCTGCAAGGGGTGGAGTCATGCCTTTCTTCCTGTTTCGTTGCAGAGACAGTCGACCGAAGTATTTCTGCAGGGGCCAGTCTACACGATGTTGGCTTGACACCTTCACAGACACTTCTTTACAGTTTACTACTGCTGGCCGAGCTTGTCTTGACCAATCACTCTCTTACGGATCCTCGCTTGAGCAACATGATCGGTTGAAACGAAGCAAAAGAAAGTGAAACGCCCAGTTCATCCAGATTTTTGCTCGTCAGCCTTCAGACTTCATATATTAAACTAAAGTCGGGTTTTGGACTAGACTCATGCCAAGAGGGGATTTGAAAGACACTGACTTCCTTGTTCCTTTTGAAATGTTACACGGTAAAAGTGGGAATTGGCACTTTGATGACATTATTTTTGGGGAACCCTGATTATTCGGACAATGCAGAGTCAGATCAAATCATTTTCCAAATTTAACCTTTGCATGCCCACATTTCCTTGGTGATTTGCATTTGTTCCCACTGCTTGTTCAAATTGTGTTGGATTTGGATAAACAGCCAAACTCTATTCATGAGCCAGGAAGCAAGTGCCTGGCTTATATCCAAACGGATGAACACAGCACTTAACTTGTAATGGTTAAAATTAATTTATCTCTGAAGGCTATACTGGTGACATTGTTTAAGAGAAAAAAACAGCCAAACATTTCCCCCGCAGCTATGCAGGACCAAAAGTTATTTGATTTTCTATATTCCAGGTCCTGTTTTGCAAACATTTTTCAACTACATGAACCGGTTTTTCAAAGAAAGGATTAAAGCCTGCATCCATGTTTGTTCGTGGGAAAGTTTAATGGGGAAAATGTGTAGCTGGGGAAATTCCCTAGCAAGGGATGCTCAGAGCTGTTTTGAGCACAGCATTATTAAAACATTAAATCACCGATGAGGAGTGATAAAGAAGTGTCTATTCATGTCCAGCTCAGTTGACTTGCTAATGAGCTGTACAGTTATAGTTGGGTTAGTGTGATACAACCAATTCAGTGTTGATGTTTAGTGGTGGCCAAGTCTGCAAGTGGAACTTTGCATTTATTAATTCTAATGGTATTATATTATGTTGATATTCTATATTTTAAAATTGTATTTAATTGCATGCTAATGTTGCCTTATTTGCCTAAAGTTATGACCTGGTTGCATTTTGGTATCCATGCGTTTCTCGGTTAACTTGACTTCTGTGTCTGCTGTCTCTGCAGTATTTTATTTTTACTCTGCCCTCTTCTTCCTCTTTGCTCATTGAGCCATAGTGCAATGAATAATCTTTCATATCTATTCTGTGTCAATGTATTCAGTGGCGTTACCGCTCTGCATTCTCGAATGAGCATGAACGGTTTGGAAAATATTCTATTCCTTCTTTCTCTTGGTTTCCTTATCGCTCTCTCCCTTTTGATTGCCCAGTGCCACAGTGTGTGTGTGTGTGTGTGTGTGTGTGTGTGTGTGTGTGTGTGTGTGTGTGTGTGTGTGTGTGTGTGTGTGTGTGTGTGTGTGTGTGTGTGTGTGTGTGTGTGTGTGTGTGTGTGTGTGTGTGTGTGTGTGTGTTCAGGGGGGAATACTGCAAAATGTCCAAGGTCAGAAGCACTGGCTCAGATCAGCCTGTCGCAGCTCCCCTCCCTCTCTTTTCCTTGTTCAGTTTAGTACCATGCCAACTCCCAGAGGTTAGAAATGAAATGACAAAGGAAAAATATACTCTCATAGCTAGACTTAAAACGCACACTGGGTAATGCAGTTGTTTGGGTTAAATTTATCCAGGAGTTTGTGACAATGCACATCTGCTCTATGTTTAGACACTTATTTTCAGTGTATCATGTCTCACGTCGGATCTGACAAAGCTTTTAGCGGTTGAAAGATTCCATTGCAAGATGACACTTGTTTAGTGTCCTCTACTAATTGTGCTGGGTTGCAAAATAGCCCAAAGTCTGCCATTTGCAGTATGCAGACTGGGTGGAAAGGAAGAGGTGCGTTCAAGATGTTTTTTGGTGGTTGCCAAAATTAGGAAGTGTGTCTTGCAGATGTCACCTTGAGTGGTAATACATTGAGGTTGGAACTGTTTTTCAAATAAAACTGAGCCTCCTTGCTTGTCTTTGGATGTCTTCTTGAGAAAGCCATTGAGGACATTTGTACTGACTGGTGCGGCCAATAGGGTCTGTTGTTGGCAGAAGACCAGTGCTATCAGAGTGGCTGGCTTGCTCAAGGGCACATTGGCCCTTTAATGTTGGAAGAAAGGAGTGTTTCCTATGCCCCGCCACAGCTGGTCTGGTTATCTGAACATGGAAACTCCAAAGCATTTTTTTGGTCATTAGTATGTTCCTTCCTGGTCATTGGTGTTTTACTTACTGAATACAAGGCTTTGTAGAATCCCAGATGGTGCTGTGCTATTCTGCATTACTGATTTGCCCAACTTGTTTATCCTGATGTCAAATTCATATCGGTATAGTTCATTCTCTCTTGGTTTTTGTGCCGCTTAACTTTACTAGAGGGAATTGCCATCTTGACATTACCAATAACCATGTCTCAAGCATAACTCGTCATTATTTTTCAGCATAGTATTCCTGTTTCAGCTCCACCTAAATTGTTTCCCAGGCAAGGATCCAAAGACTTAGACATTTGTGTTGAGGTCAGCACTTTAACTTGCTGATGAAGCAGAAGCAACATTTTAATGATGCACCAATGTTATAGACATAGGCCTGGAGGTTGTAACAAACGTCTTTGTACTGAGCAGGCAGCATTACATAAGCTTATCAAGGGGCCCCAGGGGCAGACTGATTCCATGAACAAGTCCTGCTGAATACACATGTAAAAAGGAAACGTGTTCTAGGCTTTACTAGGCCTTTACAATGGGACTGTGTTATGTAGTCACCAATATTGTATTTTAGAAGCCCATAGGATACAAGGATGATGTGTGTGTGTGTGTGTGTGTGTGTGTGTGTGTGTGTGTGTGTGTGTCCCCATGTACAGATGTTTGAGCTGGTCATATGTGTACAGTGGTTAGAGATTTTAACAGCTGGATGGTGATATACCACCTGCTCCTCTACTGGGTGTTTAAACACATCCAGTATTGATAAGCCTCAATGGACAACAACTGAAACCTGTGTTCCACTGCTCATCAGATCATCATCAAAATGCTGCAACGTATTCCATCAAAACAAGTTTATGGATCAATCTGACAGCAAGGAAATCATGGCTCTCTTAGAATGGCAGGAAAATGGATCATTACTACAAACTCATCGATGCATCCATTCAACTGTTTCTCAATTAAAGACGTGATTAAAAGGCCCATCTTGTGTTGAACAATACATGTGGAATAGCTCCCACAGCAGATTAGCTCGTACAAATCACCAGCCCCACATGAAACAATTTGATGGAGATGCCCATTGAATCCATGTGCACATGTTCTACCCATCAACGAACATGCACTGGTTGTGTGTGTGTCTACAAGTGCAGACAAGCGTACACGTCCATATTGCATGAGCCCAACATACGTACAGTGTGTATATGCAAGATTGATGCCTCTATGTTGTTATTGTATGTTACTGTTGGCTCCTTGCTCCTCCTTTTATTCAATCACATGTCATAACTATAACTGTCAAAGATTACTGATGCATCCCGCTATGATGGGTCCGTCCCAGCTTTCGTTGCCACGGTATTCTGGCTTGCGGGCTGTAGGCCGTGGTCCCCCTTGGAGCGCCAAGCTGTCCCATGTGCCTAATCAGGCAAAACTTGTCAAATCTGATGCGGGGCCCCTGTGTAGCTGCCAAACCATGGCTGCTTCTCAAGCTGGCTTCCTGTTATACTGTCTGTGTCTGCAGGTCCTCATCGCAGTTTTCACATGCTGTATGGTAATGAATGTAACATGAATACATTCACTTAAGTAGTGTTACATGCATTAATTGAGCAATATTTCCTGAATTTATCCTATGGGATTGATATCATTTGTCATATTGTAATCTTGTATGATTTACTGTGATAATAAAAAGCTATAGCATCGATTTTCCACTCAGTGTGTCTTAGAATCTTTTCACAGAATGTTTTATCTATGCATGACATATTATGAAATGTTTAACTGTATTTTATTTTGTCCTTCCAGAGCCACCATAGAGGAAGTGGAGGGGGATGTGTGTGAGTTGGAATCCAAGCTTGACAAAGTGAGTATGGCCAGGAAATGTTGCATAATTGTTCATTTGCCTCATTGCTGTGGTCTCATTGTTTTGGATGCGCCCTGTTAGGTCAACGGTTTGATTCCTGTCCCGGTACGAAAGAGAGATTTTTTGGCAAAATGTAAAGCATTTTGCCCCCATTTGCTTGAAGACAGTCTAAAACAAATAGACATTACAGAGATGCATCAGTAGTCAGTCAGCTGTTTAGGAGTGACACATCAAGCCTATCTGTGGCAATCTAAAGCTGACCACCTGCAGGACACTGTTAGACATTGACTGCAGCTGGCAGATGGATGCCAGCGTTCCAGCTTGCTACTGTATTATGTCCCTGACATAACACCTGCCTCCGTTTGGGGAACTGCCTCTGAGTCAGTGCATGGGCGTGTGGACCATCTGCTTCTTCTATGATCAACACTCGTCTCAACCTCAGTCTCACCCTCTCAATGTGTCTCACCCTTACCCTCGCTATGTACTATACCTCACCCTCTCACTGTGTCTAACCCTCACCCTCACATTGTAGCATACCGCACCATTTCACTCTGTCCTACCAACATCCATCTCAGTCCCCCTTTTTCAGCCACACCCTTCTCTCTTCTCACTCCATCCTCTCCCTCTATCTCCATTACCCCCCCGACCGCTCTCTCTGTCACGTCCTGCTGAATATGACTCAGCTCCACTGTAATTTCCTCTTGTTTTGTAACTTGTACGTGTGTCCATACTAGACTCTGTTATTGGCTTGGCCTCCGCCTCAGATCTTTCAACAACACACTTTTAATCAAGCCATGATTAAAAGTCTTATTGTACTCCATAAACCAGGTTGGAGAAGGTGGGTAATAAGTCTTGTAGTGTGGGGCCGCTGACTAAGAGAAGGCTGTTCACGGTCAGGGAACGACGAGGCGGAGGGAATGAAAACAAACCCAATCCCATTCTTACTCACACAGGCCCACACTTCACATGCACCTCATGCAACCCGTTTGGAAGGAACACACGCCACACAGCCACACTGTGTAAACACACTTGGTTATTGCGTTGTGTGTATTCTTTGGGACATTTCAAAGCTAGTAGTCAACATTCAAACCCTCATTTCCAAACCCACGTTTTGAATATAGGCATGTATTCAGATTTAAATCAAATTCAGGGCAAGATGGCCGGAACTGTTTACATGCTTAGCATTTTAAAGTACTGTCAATCCACCAGGTAATATTTGATCACCAGCCAAGCGGTGTGACTACGTGTATATAATATAAATATGAATCCAGGAGGTTGCATTGCTGTTCACAACAAGCAACGTCCCTCCCTCCTCCTCGTCCGGGAACGGACGGCGTTGCCAGGGTTTGTTTTGGTGTTGACGTAACCAGCTATTATCCCTGCCACCGATGAGTCAGAGGGAAAGACGGGGTTTTAAGTAGATCTTTCTCCTCCAGGATTAGTATTGAGTAGGTAGCTAGCTGCTGAGCTTGGCCAGCCCAGCTCATGCTCCGGGTCCCAGTGTGTCGCTGTGTGTTGGTGTGTGGTGCTTTAAGTCTGATGGAGCAGATGTCCAGGGTTGTAAGATGAAACCGGCCCTGGAGACAGAGCCTGGCGAGCATTGCTTAAAGATGTTATTCACTTTGCTTGGTTTTTATCTTCATCTTCCATCAGTGTATCTGTTTCTCCCTCTTTATGTCTTGCTCTGTCTCCCACTCGGTTTTTGTCCTCGCCATTCTTCTTTATCTTTATTTTTTATGAAAGTATTTATAATTGTAATTTCGCTTTTTATTCTCGCCCCTCTCTCTCTTTGTGACTATCTCTCGCCCTTTCCTGTATATTGTGCATCACACACACACCCCCCCTCTTGACTGTTATTAGTAAAACGTGTTATCTTTGTGTATTTCACTCTAAGCCACACTCTCTTCCTTCCCTTTTTCTTCCACATCACTCCCAATAAAACCGTGTCTCTCCCCGTCTCCCTCCAGCTGGTGAAGCTGTGTATTGGGATGATCGACGCTGGGAAGGCTTACAATACGGCCAACAAACAGTTTGTCAACGGCATCCGGGAGCTGGCGCAGCAGTCCACCAAAGATGAGGTCATTGAGGTGATGATGAAGTGCACTATTCAATTAACTCTTTAATACCACCCCGTCCATCTGTGATCCCATGTCCGTTGAGACTATTTCATTTAACTATTCAGTTTGTTCCCAGCAGTCCCTCTTCTGGGTTTTGCTGTGGTCTCAACCCCTTGGACCAGATCTGTGAAAGTAGAAACAAATAGACATGTTGTTCTTGTTGTGTGTCAGAGCACATGTAGAATATATCCTTCATTAATAAGAACTGAATGAGGTTCACATTGCTAATTTCATATGTTCAGAGTAGCTGGAGGTAATGTTTGTGTAACCATGTGAAACCCTTCAAATCCGTCCTTCAGACCTTGTAGAAACCGGACTGTGAATTTCTTTGTTTTTTCTCACACAAGGGTTTGCATGGGGTGTGTGTGAGTGGGGGCGGGGTGGGGGAGCACTTCCCCTCTGCCTTTGTGTACTTCCTTTCACTGGCTCTCTGCTGGGTCCGGAGTTCAGCCCCAGTTTATACTTACTTACAGGCAACGCTTAGACCAGAGAATTCGCTTTCCCAATAGCTTCCATTGTTGTGCGCACATTGCATAGCGTCTCGCATATGGTAAATAATGGCTAGGTCGGGATGCATGCTTGTATATTATGCATACTTTCATTCCACAATGTATACATTTACCTAAATTAAATGTTTACCTGTATGTATTCTAGTTCCCGAAAGGATCATGGTCGTTTTATGTAATAATATAATGCATATCGAGACTTCACCAGTGCATGTGTTTTCCTCCTCCTCATCATCATCATCGTCATTGTTTTGTGTTTATTTCCTCTACCCCACAGTCCAGTCTCACCAAGTTTGCAGAGAGCCTGACGGAGATGATCAACTATCACACGGTAGGACATCGCCAGCAAGACCACCTCGTCACTGCCATGTTAATCTCCCAAGCAGCACCTCACTCACTGTTCACAGTCCCAGCATAACGGCACACAGAACTGGGTCAAATTCTGCTTACAGTTACAATTCTGCTTAGCTTACAGTCACAGACCAGTTAGGAGGTATAGTCAAGCAGATGCAGTAGCTTAAGAGGTTAGAGAGGACGAAGACGACCCAGTGGTCTCTCTCTGGTTCTACAAAGGAGATACTCAGTACCCTGACTGCTCCAGCCCTGGCTTCCATCCCATTGGCTGAAAAAAAACAAGATATTTGTTGCTGGCCGCCTGCTTCTCCGAAGTGGGTCACACAAGGAACATGACACGGCAGCAGGGCCCTACGAACCAGTTTGCATGCAGACCTTAAATGGGGATGTAACAATGCATTGTGTGAAACAGCAAGGCATACCATAGGAATCCTCACTGTTAATTGCAGGGATTTTATAGAAACCAAAAAACACAAAAATCCCAAGTAAGTCCTCAAACCCTCGCCTTTAAAAAAAATCCATGTGACAAGGGGGTAGGTTTTTGTTCTTATGAAGCACATCTTTTATCCCGGCTCTTATGGTACGATCACAAGCAGATGTGAACACAGCCTAATGCTCTGTGGACCGCTCACGACGTCTGTACCCAAGAGACGGCAGTGAAAAAAAAGACTTTATTTCTCACAAAATACTTGTGTCGGGTTTCCAGTTCCACACACAGCCTGGATGACAAAGTGTCGTGTTCCTCTACAGAGAGACACGAGCCCCTTAAAGCCACACCAGTACACTGGTTTATAACCGTTAACCAGAACCAAGTTTACATCCGTTATGGGGAAGTATGCGTGCTCTTGTTTCCCTAGTCTCTCCCAGGACCTGGACTCTGACCCTCCGTCTTCCACTGGGGGGTTTCTACCCAGTCCCCACATCCTTCTGATGGTCATCTTGACCCCTCCACTAATTCCGGGGGGGGGGGGGGGGGGAGAGGAGTCAGAGAGCCCCCTTGATCTCTGATTAACGTCCCAGACTAGGTCTGTTTAGACACCGTGAGGTCTTCACACTGGGCAGAAGTTTGGAGTTGAGGGTAGATGTTTTTTTTTGCAACAGCTTACTTATATATTCAACCCCCCCCCCCCCCCCGACAAAAAAAAGAGCAGTGATATATGTAGCCCTCCTAGTACACAACTTAAATGTGTGCATCTGTGTTGAATTATTATCTGGGCTGGTGCCTAACGACTACAATGTCCAGGTCTTCATCGGAACAGATTAGTTTGACGGGTCACTATTGACGACTCGTACCAGCGTTTGTGGAGAGAGACTTTAAACTCAGTCGAAGCCACAAGATATCTCCCCCACTTCCCCCTCCAAGCGAGCCACAGTCTTGAGGCCAGGGAGCGATGACTCAACAGACCGGCCACATCAGCTGACTGCTTCATATGTGTTTTTAATGTCAGCGATCTCTAAGCACATGATCCAGAGTGCTGTGTGTCACAAGCAGACGGGCCCAGCCCCGCCACACTGGCCGTATTGTCTGGGTCCCGCTGTCATCCGTCTCCAAGTCCAGGGAATTATAAGACAAACGCAGCGCAGCTCTTTCCAGGGGCCTTGTTTATATGTGGCAGCTGCTTTTCCGGGAGGCTGTGTCTCATGGAAAAATGCAGGTTAACTAGAGCCACCACACACAATGAGGGATCGTGTGTGTGTGTGTGTGTGTGTGTGTGTGTGTGTGTGTGTGTGTGTGTGTGTGTGTGTGTGTGTGTGTGTGTGTGTGTGTGTGTGTGTGTGTGTGTGTGTGTGTGTGTGTGTGTGTGTGTTCAGGGGGGAATTCACATAGAGCGTTTATGGAAATATGGACCCATTTGTCTATGGTAAACTTTGCAAGAGGAAGGAGAAGCCAGGCTTATAAGTAACCGAGCGCTGACTTTGCAGAACAGGCCGTAGCCTACAAGCCTGAATCAGCTGCACAGCTGCTGCTTACAGAAGGACAGATGGAGAGAAATACATTTTGCTGCTACGTTCCTTTTTGTGTGTTATGTTAGGGCAATTGAATGGGCTAATCCGTCCATTTTTCTCTCTCTTCACAGATACTCTTCGATCAGGCGCAGAGATCAATAAAGACCCAGCTTCAAACATTTGTCAAGGAGTAAGTGTTGACTGAGCCTGATGGACTGTGATTTTCTCTGGCCTTCAGGAGTGGCTTCACTCCACATTTCTGCCTTGTGTTTCAAAGTAATGTCCACTGACCGCAACCAAAGTCGCTGTTAATTTAAAGTTGACTATTTGATAGCAGTCATGAGCTTAAATGTGGTTTCAATAAACCACATGAGGAGTCCAAATCTCCTCCTTAATATATCCTTGCAACATTAATCTCTCATATATATTATGTTGGCCTTGTTTCCTTTGGATTGGAGAAAAACTGACATTCAATCATGTGAATGAATAAGTTACAGTATAAAAGCTACAGGACAGCATGTTGAAGAACACGTCTAATAACCCAATGTGTTTCTAACCGTAATACATTCCACCCTTAAAAGTCCTCTCGCTTTAGTCTGCACATCAATTTCCATCTTAATTAATTCATTTCAATATTGACGGTGACCCTTGGCACCCAGGCCTCCCAGGGTGCTAAGGTTCAGGGAATGCTGGGAACGTTGTGTTTTACTGAAATCATTGGCCAGCTCTCAGCACTGGCGTGTGATGAATATATATATATATATATATATATATATATATACAGGGCGACGCTGAAAGAATGGCACTCATAACTGATGGTTACCCTACCTTTTCCTGCAGAGTAATTATGTCAACATGGGTAGTTCTAGTCATGTTTATGTTTCATAAAAAGGAGAAACTCCAGGGAAATTATGTGAAGAATATGATGGATGGAGGTCGAAAGGTTTCCTGTGGTTCTCGTTTCTTCTCTCAAGGCTAATCTTTTCGTTTTTTTTCTTTCAACAACACCAGCGATAACCTTGCTTTCTTTTACCCACCACCTCTGAACTTGCAGATAGTAAGACACACAAGTTATGGTATTGCGGACATTAAGGACATTATTGAACTTTTGAACCCTGTCTTGGCTATGAAGCAGTAGAGCATACACACTCGGTGTTCAGTATGGTGTTCACTCATCCAACAATAATAATCATTGACTAGTCCAAATGCAAAAACTCAAATACTAAAATAATCAATTCAGCCATGCATGCATTTCTCTCGTCACAGAGGATCGACTCCATTTTGCTTTATTACCTCGACCTCCTAAGTCCTTACACTCAAACGCTCTTCAACACAAAGAGGAGACAACTCTGTCTCCTGACGGTCCTCATGACCCGTGCCCCTCCATCTCCTCCTCAGAGACCTGCGTAAGTTCAAGGAGTCCAAGAAGCAGTTCGACAAGGTGAGCGAGGAGAAGGAGGCAGCCCTGGCCAGGAACGCCCAGGCCCCGCGCAACAAGCAGCACGAGGTGGAGGAGGCCACCAACATCCTGACCGCCACGCGCAAGTGCTTCCGCCACATTGTCCTCGACTACGTCCTGCAGGTACCCGACACCGGGCCCGTCGCCCGTATCCGAACCAGCCCCGTTGCTCATGTGTTTTCACAGATCAGCCGGGGATTCAGTCGCTCGCTGTGGCCGGGTGTGCTGGGGGATTTTTTTGGGTGAAGTGGTCAGCAGAGGAGAGTAGGGGTTCAGGTCTTTGAGGAACTTTGTGAGATAATCGATGAATGGTATTTATTTTAATAATTATGAGAAATACTGAGAGACATGAGAAATACTTGAAATTCCTTTCGGATGCACACAATATTCTAGTATAATGAAGTTGTTGTATTATTTATATCATGACTTCATCATGACAAGTGTTATATATGGAAACGACCGTTCCATCACGTAACGGTAGTGCATACATGGTGATGTAATGGGGCTAATTCAGCCGTGTGTATGAATAACCAGGCTAATGTGGATTGGTTTGTGGGACATACCACCGCTCTACTGCCAAGTGTGCCCCCGAGGACCATGAGAAGCTGACCATTAGCTATGTTCCTTCTTCCGGATTTTGCAGATTTTATACAGACGCAGAGTTTCACAACATCAGGCAGTGACCTTTTGCAATGGTTTCTTTCGAAATCCTCCTTCCCCGAAAAAGAGTTCTGGGTGTGTGAGGAATCGACTGAGTCTCTCTGAGCGGTTGCTCTCGCAATAGGAAATCCATAAGTCACTCTGCCTACTCGATTGAAATCTGCCAACCTATGAAGTTTCACACCCTGTCAGCAGGTCCTTGCGAAAAACCTCTGCAACTGTAGTTTGCTTATGAACCGTTGCTGAAAAAATAAAGCTCTAGGTTTTTATTACATTTATGGATTGTTTACGTGGCATTTTCTGTCCTTAATTACACGGAGCGGAGCATATAGTGACAGGCTGGATGGTAGACGGCGAGCTTGATATATGGAGGAGGTTGTGAGCTCCAGTTAAAATGGGGCCAAAAATACTTAAGTGGGACTTTTGATTGCCCTGTGTGTGTGTGTGTGTGTGTGTGTGTGTGTGTGTGTGTGTGTGTGTGTGTGTGTGTGTGTGTGTGTGTGTGTGTGTGTGTGTGTGTGTGTGTGTAATGGATGGATCGCTCTCTCTCTCGTTCATTCATTCGTTTGTTTGTACGTACGTGTGTTTCTCTCGTGGGTTTACCCAAACACGTATCTGTACACACACAGGTTTACAACACTCTCAGCACTGCCTGCTACCTGCACACAATGTAATCCTCTCCCCCCTGTCCTGGCACACACACACACACGCACACACACAGAGCATCTGAGATAGTTGTGCAGTGCAGATGGTCTGGGAGACTAGTGGCTCAACATGCGGTCGCTCACTTATGTGTCGGCTCCCCCTGGTGGTGATGTGGGGAACTACGCTCACTGAATTGTCAGTGAATTGTTACTCATTTCAAGCTTGTCTGATCTTCTCTGCAACATTTGACAGAGTTTTGTATCTGTTTGGCCAAGCCAATTTCACAGTTGTCCGGATTTCCCTGTTTTTCTCTCCCATTTTAAGTTCTTATGATACATATGTTGTTTTAGGAATAAGGATGGATTTGAGTTTGAGGGCAATGTGTTTCGAAGTTTATGATAGTTGTGTGATAAGGTGTATATATAGTGCTATTCTCAAATGTAATGTATACTAACTCTTTCTAATTGCTTTCCTTGTGGTTGATGATCTATTTAAAACTACATTTTTCCTCCTTATCTTTCTATTCTAGATCAACGTCCTACAATCCAAGAGAAGATCGGAAATCCTCAAATCGGTAAAGCCTCTTCTAACAGGCACCTTCTACACAGTCCGTCTCCCAGGCTCCTCAGAAGGATGCTCGTACTGACACTGGTTCTTCTCCTGCTCCTGCAGATGCTGACCTTCATGTACGCCCACCTGACCTTCTTCCATCAGGGCTATGACCTCTTCAGCGAACTGCAACCCCTGATGAAGCAGCTGGGAGGGCAGGTAGGACCACTCATGTGCTCGCACACACACACAAGGTCACACACAAGGACACACGCACACAAGGACACACACGAACACACGCACGCACGCACGCTCTCTCTCTGAAGAAATTTGAAATTGTAGCAAAGTGGGGATCTGGTTTAAAGAAGGAAATATGTGGTTACATTCATGTTTTTTGCAAAACCTCTTGCCATTTGATTCTAACTCTAGTTGCATGTTCTTTTGAATGAAGTTGGAGCATTACGTTTACGATTCCATCAGCAGCCATGTTGAATGAGAATGGAGCATTACATTAACTCTGTGTATTCCTCTTGCGTCAGTGCTCAAAGTGAGTTCCTGCGGGACTTTGTTCCTCAACCTCCACACCCTGTGTGTGTGTGTGTGTGTGTGTGTGTGTGTGTGTGTGTGTGTGTGTGTGTGTGTGTGTGTGTGTGTGTGTGTGTGTGTGTGTGTGTGTGTGTGTGTGTGTGTGTGTGTGTGTGATGCAAGTATACAGAATATACACAAACATTACAAAGGTGCACACAAGTGTGTACATATGCAATGTCAATTTGTGTGTCTGTGGATACGTGTGTGTCTTCTCATATACTGTGTATGTGTATAATAAGCGCGTACTGTGTGTGAGCGTGGACTTGATGCATACAGTGTCTGTGTGTGTATACTTAACATATAGTGTGTGTGTTTGTGTGTATACTTAATGTACACTGTGTATAAGGTCTAAGTAAATCCCTTGTATACCTTTTACTCTGTTTATCTGACACCTCACCCCCAGGGCTTCCTGTGTAGCCCGGGGGGAGGGGGGGAGGCTCTCCTGCGGCAGGCCGGAACGTGACCATGGCAGCATTGCCATCGCAGCGTTCCTGAGAGGGATCATTATCAGATCCTCGGAGGAGCAGCATGAGCAGGAATGAGGAAGGGGAGAGAGCTGGAGAGAGAGGGAGGGAGATAGATAGAGAGAGGGAGGGAGAGAGAGTTTTCCCACCGCGTACTGTAGCTAACGGTGCATGAGAACGGCATAGGAGGCAGAGAGAGCACAGGATTTTGGTCAGAGAAAGAGGGAGAGATGGGGAAAATTGTAGTAGCTCGGTAGAAAAAGGCTCTGGACGTACGAGGAGAGAATCAGCTGGTTTGAATGGTGGTTCTCAGGATTAATGCCCGTTGAGCCCTCGTTTTTCCTCTATTTTGGGTTTTCTAGTTATTCTAGTGCAAGGACTTCTGATGTCCTCCCAAAGTGTGGATCTCAGGGAAGATGAGAAAACAGATGCTTTGAAGCGTGAAACATCAGGAGGAGTATTTTTTGGGGAGGAATTGCCTTAACAACCAACAAGATGCCTTTTAGAGTTTTGAGGCATTAGGGGAAGGAGTACAAAACAGACTTCTACAAATGATCTAAAAAGACGTCTCGTAATAGCAACATGACAAGGAAAAGCAGCTGCCGTTCACAACCCATCGTGTCAGAAACCAGCACTTTCTAGGGATCCTCAGGAACGGAAACGAACCACTCTGAAGAGGATAAAGATCCACGTTCTTGCTGCCAGATCTGTAGATAAGGAAAAGGACTAATCCTACAGCCCAGTGAGCAGCTGGAACATGAGGCGTCTCTCTCTGGAGTGTGTTCACTCTGTGCGGCGGCTTGTCTGACGCCAGAACCATCCAGAGATTTGTGAAGAGGTGCTGAGACGTAAGAGGGGGTTTGGAAGAGGCAGACAGACCGAGAGAGAGAGGGATCCGATGACTCTTGTGAGAAATGATTAAAATAGAAGACTCGAGGCGTAGAATTCATGTGACTCTGGAGATGAAGCATCCAAAACACTAAAGGAGAAACGGCACACACTGGGAACCACAAGGCACTCCGTCTCAGAGCCGTGGAAGGCCACTTGAAAATCCCAAAGTGGATTTTTCTTCCTTTTCTCTCTCCGCCATGAAGCTGAGGAAGGTGGAGAGGCTGTGCAGGGAGGTGTGGAAGAGCTGCCAACAGGTTTGATAGCCATCATGCAACACTGCAAGCATAATCACACTTTGGTGAAGTGTGATCCCACAGCAGGTAGAGAGGGAGAGGTTACCCAAGCCACCAGCCTTGTAACTGTTGATTGTTGGCTTCACTTTAAGTACTTTTCCTGTTCCCAGCTTTACTCTGATAATATATATTTATGCGTATTTGATGAACAGGTGTGGTCTATTTTGTACATTAAGATCACCAATGGAACGGATAACAAGACAAACTTTGATTCATGTTTAAGACAAGAATGGAATCTGTGATCTCAGACCCAGTAGTCCTACTATGTTACAGCAGAGCTTCTGTGGGGAGACGGCATAGAGCCATGATTGGTCAAAACAAATATGGAGTGAAAGAAAATGAAATGCCCAGTCCACCCATGTTTGAGCTAGTCTGCCATTAGACTTAAAATATTGAGTTTGATTTGTAAGACTAGAAACAGAGCAATAAGCAGTATGATTTAAAAGGCGTAGTAGTTCTCTAAGCTGGAAGTAATGGTTGACCCTAATGACACATTGGTAGAGTTTTTGCCACGATATATTATATATTACAATATTATATATATATATAGTTTGGTGTAGGTAATATTTAGGCATTAGTATTAGGGAGATGGTTAATGCATTAAGTTTGAAATTGGCGTCTCGGGTCAGGATAAGGATCAGAGCCATAATACAATCACAACATCCATAAAAAAGAATGACATTAAGACAAAAATCCAGACATCCCACACTTTGCCCAACTTCAAGAGAACAAGACAAGGTGCATTCTCATTCTCACAAATTCATTTAATGGATAATTATTCAAACCAACCAAAGTTTACTTGCATCCATTATAAACCTCAAACGAATACTTAGCGCTTACATAGTGCTTCATTTAATCATGTCCTTCTATATGAACATTCAGGTTAAATGAATGAATGAATGAATCGTAGGTTCCCATCTCACGGTCACATCTGATTCCAGGGGCCTTTATTTAAGCAGAACCCTGAAGTTTGTTGGATTGAGTCAGAGTATGGCACTCTGCACTAACAATGAAGCAATTGAAGTGGTAATCTCCCTCTTAGCCCTGTCACTGTCAGATAAGATGTTAGAGGCACAAGGTAAACAAGATGTATGTAACAAGGGGATATTGTGACACCCGCATGCTGTTCACATACTTCATCTTTCCTGCCATTTAAATCTACAGGAGTGGATATGTTGTTAGTGGGGAGAAACATGTCCCATCTGATGTTATCTCACACACACTGAAAGGCCTTCTCCCTCTAATAATAACTCAAAATACTCAAAACATGTCTTTGGGTTATTAACTATCCCTTTCTGTCCGTCTCAGTAAAGTTAAACAGCGATGATGAGACAAAAGGTATTTTACATCTTCTTAGAGAAGCAGTTTCTTCCCCAACTCAATAATATTAATAATGCAGTTTATTTTATGGAGCGTTTTTCATTAAACTCAATACACTGTACGATCTGATTTAAAAACAACATTGAATTTAAATCTATATGCATTTGTTTTATATTACAGCTACATAATATACTTTAGCCATGGAAGATATATCACTTCACTGTGTGTCTCATGTACAGAACAGAATAACTCTTTCAACAATACAGGTTCAAAGCCTAATCCCATGATTTAGTAATCAATAAAACATGAAAATATAAAAGCTACTCAAAACAAAGCAAAAGGTCAACGAGGTTGACTTTGTACCTTTACCTCTGCAATCTGCATTGCCCTGATACAGGCGATCACAGGCAATGAGATTAGATACCTGAATGAGGTCTGCTTTTTTATCACAACTTCACTATTGAAACAGGATGGGGGTAACCATGCCTCAGAGAGGTCAGTAGCACATCTCTATTGATGCTGGTTTCCTGAAGCTATCTCTTCTGAGTACACTGTTTTCAACCACCAAGCCACGCCGCTTGGCCTCGACTACTGCAGCCCTTGAGTGTTTTTTTGCCCCAACATCTGAGCCTTATCCACCCATATTCTCACGCATTCCTCAGAGTGTTTCTCCCCAAACAAAGCAACCCTTCACCAGATAGCCATCCATCTGTGTAGGGATCTGGGGAGCTGCTGTTGTAGGTTGCTCTCTGCGGTAACAAGCCATTAAACCAGCCATGCTAGAGTAGTGTGAACACACACAGCTCTGACACCCTCCTTATTATTTGGGTTAATCTTTTTCTGCTCAAAAGAAGAAAAAAAAGATGACCCCGAGTTTGTACAACATACAGTACTAGCGAGGAGGAGTAGAAGAAGCATCAATCACCCCCAGACCTCATTTCACACATGACCCTGGTAGCGGACTCCATTTTGGATCTGAAGCCAGGGAATGAGCTGCTCCCAGCTGGTCGATAGGCTGGTTGTTCCTGAAATTGGAAAAAGAAAGAAAATGAAATTGGCCCCACGCATATCGCACACACCGAAACACACTGCTAGACGGCCGGTAGATATTTTGGGGGGTTATTTTTTCTGTTAGCTGTCGTGATGAAGCTTGAATCTACAAACGGATGGATGTAAATAGTCTGATTGTTATGTGAGCCTAGTCCACATAGCGAAAGTATAGCAATCTACAGAGCAATCAAAAGTTTTTTTTTTCCAAAATAGATAGAATAACAACGTTAAAAGAAGAAGAGAAAAAAAGACAGATCTGGGCTTTTCTCAGAGGACAATATGTTTTTTCTTCTCTTCTAAGCGCATTCGCTAAGAGCAGTGAGAGCCAGAGCCTCGCTATTGATTGGCCGGTGTTCTCTTAACAACGCAACGGCGCGCCCATATTTGAAAATAAATCACAGCCGAGCCAAGGCCAGACTGATAATCACTGCGAAACGCAATCACCAACTTCAGTATCTGGATGGTCTCACGAGGCTGGTTTATCTGAGCTCTGAGACGGGGAGCCGAGAAAAGGCCCCATTCAGTCCAACTCAATCGTCCCCGTTGTTAAATGACATAACAGTTGCCACTCTTGCTCATACTGGACACTTGTGTGTGTGTGTGTGTGTGTGTGTGTGTGTGTGTGTGTGTGTGTGTGTGTGTGTGTGAATGCCGATCAGCCTATGGGTAGCTCTGTATGTGGTGTCGATAGAACCACGTTATTAAGGGAGTGGGAGTGTCTTTGTATGTGGATGATATCCCCGTTTGTTTAGGGAGTGCGTGCATGTGGGTCCAACCAGGTGGCACCGTGCGTTAATCCGTCAACCAGAGCAGGTGGTTCTGCTCGCTCGCATGTCGATCAGGGTCGCCGGGTTCTGTGGGTCGGGACGATGGTTTAGAGGGGGGGGCTTCTGGCTAATGAGTGGTTGTGTGTGTTCCAGTTGGATCAGCTGGTGGTGGATGCGGCCAAGGACAAGAGAGACATGGAACAGAAGCACTCGACTATCCAGCAAAAGGTACACACACGTTTACTCTTTCTTCTTTCCTGTTATTGTTGTGTCGTTTTCTTGAAGAGAGCGGTGTCTAGTATGGACACACACACACACACACACACACACACACACACACACACACACACACACACACACACACACACACACACACACACACACACACACACACACACACACGATTGGGGATCCCAGGTACTTTCTGACCTCCTTGGTCACATCCCAAAGCCTCTCTGATTGCACTCAGGCCCTGCCATTAAAAGTAAAGCCAGAGGGCTCTACGCTGATATTACTTTACCGTCTCCCTGTTCCCCCCCTCGAGGCAGACTATCTTATCTTGCTCTCACCATGTCTCAGATCAACCCCGTGGCCCCGGTCTGCTCAGGACTATGTCGTATGACTCACCAGTCCAGGTCCTTGGAGCTCAACAGCTCGGAAAAAGGCAAGAAAAGGCCCATAAACGGCTTAGGGCTAAAGCGCAGAGCTCTGTTGAAACCGTATCACACTCGGTCCAATGAGCTGACACACAGTGGAGGTTTTAAGTTAACTGAAAATGTTATGTATATCTCATTCATGTACAAATGACTTCTTTCAGACGTCTACAATCCCTCTGAAATGCTCCATGGCCTTAGTTATCGTTTAATCACGGTTATCGTATCGAAGGTTATCGTTATTGTTTAATCACTAATTGAATTGTAGTACAATTCAATGGGTGGTCAATTTAATTGAATTCAATTGAATTGTAGTACAATTCAATTAGTTCAACTACTATTCATTAAACGACCAAGTTTGTGCCGTTATGCTACCGCAAGGGGAACTCGCTTTTAAGACTATTGGATAGGATCGTTTGCATATCTCTTCAGGGATTGGCCCCCTTCCAGCACCTATGGATGTGAAGGGCCTATGGGGGCGGAGGGGCGTGGCTGTGGCACCGCTGAGCACTGAGGTATAAGGTGATTCGTGGGGTGATCTCAGTCGCTGCAGTTATACATTATTGACGGCTTCACAGAAGCGTGGTGGTTACCCTTTCAAAACAAAGGAGATGGGTTTCAGTAGCAGCCAGACTTCAGACACCCAAGTCATGTCCAGTCCCCATCGGAAAACACTAATGTGGTCACCATGTCAAGTCCCTCACTCGATGGTTGAAATGGGTAATTTGTCTCAAAATGAGGTGAAAAGTATCTAATTATAAGGATGTGTTTTTTTTATCTTCTACAAGATTGCCCCATCTCTTGCAAACTATATGGGTATCGCTGGTTATCTGTCTGTCTGTCAGTCTGTCTGTGTCGGTCTGTGTCTGTCTCTGTGTCCCCTTGTGTTTCATTCCATCTCCCCTCCTTTTCTCATGTTGTTTTCTTCCATTCTTCTGTTTTTATATTATATTCTATTCTTGTCCTTCACTGTCTCCTCCCCATTTCCAACAGCATCCCTCTATCCTATCCTATCCTCTCTCCCTCCCTCCTCCCGCCTCTCTCCCCCCTCCCTCCCTCCCTCCCTTCCATAGATGCTCGGTGCCTGATCCCCGCCACTGTTTGTCCTTGAACACATAGTTCCACACTCTGCCCCTCCCCCCCGACCCCATCCACTCCCCCTTTCTCCCCACGCTATTTTTAAACTGTCTGACTCGCATGCTTGTTCTCCCCTTCAACTCTCGCTCTGTCTCTCCTTCCCTCTCCTTATGTCTCTCTGTAGCGTGCTGTACATCAGCACCCCTAACCAAAGCTCTGCTCTCTCCTTCCCTTCCTCTCTCACTCTCCGCCCTCTCCAGGCTGCTCTGCAGGTAAGCCCCGTTTTTCCTCCTATTTAACACCCCCTCCCCCCTCCTCCTTCTTCCTTCCTTCCTGCTCTCCGTCCCGTATCGAGTGTTTCGTCTCCACCTTGAACAACGATGGCGGTCCTCTTGCTGAATGTGTGTGTGTGTGTGTGTGTGTGTCTGCGTGTCCACCCCCCACCCCCTTGCCGAGCTAAGCAGATCGCTTCCTGCCTCAAGCCAGTGCTTGTCGTTTGTTATCCCTTAACGTGGCTTGCGTGGCTTTGCATTGCTTCAAAATGCTGTGAGCCTGGAAGGTCATTTATACCATGAATACTGTCGATGGAGGCATTTCACACAGCTCATTGCACCAGGATCATTTCTGTTCAGGTTATGACTGTGAAGAACCATATTCTCCTGTCGATTTGCTGTTGAAACACATGTGCACAGACTGTGGACACCCTACATTTAACCTACATCAACCGATCGATGGCTCACCATGCAATGTTGCGGCATGCCTCAAGGGGCTGTTTGACCTGTGATGACTCTGCTCTTTTCTCTGTCTGCATCCTCCAGCCCTAGGGCACACGTGTGTGAAGTGTGGGTATTTAGGGCTTTGAAGGAACACACAGGAATAGACAGCCCTCTCTCTATTTATTACCATGGCGAGGACATTATTTATCCAGGATTAATGTGTGGTACATTCATTGTGACTGTATAGATAGCACACACTCACACGTAGCAGTGTACAGTAAGGATGCTGGGAATGGGGTTAGTGCCTTGCTCAAGGGCAATGGAGCTGATGTTTGGTGTGTATTCATGTTCAGTTTGCCTCATGTCCGCCTGGGTGAATCTCTCAGCTCTGGTAGCTCTCTCCCCAGCGAGCAGAGGACTGTCGGGATGCGTTATAGCTCCAGGCGTTCTGGTGCTGAATCTGTCCGAACGTATATATAAAACACAAGGAGGGGAATGGTTTTAACAAAGAAGACAAAAGACAAACGACAAAGAAGTCCCGGAACAGATCCTCAACAGTCTGAAGGAATTCATTATGGGTCATGACCTGGCACTATTCAAACAGACATGTATCTGAGGTTTCAGGTCAGATGAGCATTTGGGAATTGTAGTCTGAGTTTATTCTGTTGGTTTATTTATGCCTGTAGGGCAGGCCCATAGCTGTAGTAAGGCTAGGAACAGACGCGGGAGAGAGCCTCCGTAAACTAAAGTCACTATAAATGTTTAATGTTTAGTTAACCTAACCCCGCTGTGACACACACACACACACACACACACACACACACACACACACACACACACACACACACACACACACACACACACACACACACACACACACACACACACACACACACACACACACACACACACACACAGGTGATTAGAGAGTGCGTGTGCGTATAGGAGGATGGGCTAGGTTGGACGATGACGAGGATGAATTTTGCGCACACACACACACACTGGCACACGAGACGAATGCTTGTTCGGAAGAGGAGCCGGTTTGCTGAGGCTAACGGTGTCTCTCAGTGAGATGCTACAGTAAGCAGGGACGTTTAGCAGAAGCTAATGCTCATTAGCTTCACTTGCTACCACACACACCCATGCATGTAGGCCAGTTGCTAGAAAGATGAGGATTTTCAGCCGCTTCCACTATGTTTGGTATCTGGTGAGTGCACTACAAATACTCATATTTTTTATATATCTTTTGAGTGTGTGATTATACTGAATATGCAGATATTAGCTCCAAAGTTGTATGTTTGCATGTTTTCATAGAAAAAAAAGCATAGGTCCATAGCTTTACGTTGAGGTCTATGACCACTCGTCATAGAAAGTAGCATAGTCTCGCTATGCTATCTCCACAACTCATGATGCTGTAAGGACCACATACATTCTTCTTCTTTTGTGCCTTTTGTCTGTCCTCCTATCTGTCCATCGTCGTGCGTGTGTGTACTCGTACACCGTCTTCAGGAAGCGACAGAGACTTTACCTGACGGACGCAGGTTCTGTGCTTGGACCACGTCTGTACGTACAGTAGCCCCGTCACCTCTGACCCCCAGAGCTCATCCCCACCCGTTGTGTGACTACACCCGCGTTGTGTGCAGTGTGTGTATTGTTCAGACCGATGCACATTTTGGTGTGTTTTGGCTCACCGCTGAAACGCCATTGGTGGGAAATGTGTTCCGGTTCCACGGCATGGATTTCAATGGTTGTTTGTGTTGTTTGGGTGTTGTTGTTGTTATGGTGGACCAATAATTCAAGTTTTGGGGTTTAACACACACTCCTTGTTGTTTGGTTTTGCTCACCAATAATGACCCTCTTTGATCTGTGGAGATTGTCGTTAATGTGTCTCTCATCTACATCACAGTTTGAAAACAAGTCTTTATGTCGCTCATGGGGTGACATAGTGGATGCTTTATTCCTTTTAATTTGACGTTCATTTTTCATTTTCGAATGGAGACTTTGTTTCTTCACCCTTTGGTTGAGTTGCAGGTCAACTGGCTTAAAGCACAGCCCTGGAACAGTCAGGGCTAATGACATTCACGCTGAGGGACACTGCAGCTCTGGTCACACAGGAACTGTAGCCAGGATACCACGCTAAATCAGCCACTATCTTTCCAATCACGCTTCCTTCTGTAGTCCGTCCTCCTCATCCCTTTTGTCCTTGTGTTTGAAAGCCAGAGGAGAATTTGGTTTCCAGAGACACTTGTCAGAACCAGTTCCCTATAAATCGTACCTGACATTAATTTTTCCACTTGTACGTGCATTAAAACTTTCCTTCAGACCATTTCATGTTTGCCCTTCTGCTACTGCCAGCTGTGTGTGTGTGTGTGTGTGTGTGTGTGTGTGTGTGTGTGTGTGTGTGTGTGTGTGTGTGTGTGTGTGTGTGTGTGTGTGTGTGTGTGTGTGTGTGTGTGTGTGTGTGTGTGTGTGTGTGTGTGTGTGGCATGTTGCATGTTGCACAGCAATCTAATGAATGCACCCGCTGTGTGCATCCATGCATCCAACGTGCATTATATAACTTGAAACGTATGTATATGCCCTTGAGTGTGTTGTGATCATGTTGAGTCCATTCTCATGTATGTGTGTTTGAGATAACTTAATGGAAAGGAACTAGGCAGTGCCCTTACACAGAATACACTGGAAATCCAGATTTAAAAACATGACGTAGACTTATCGTAATGTTTATACTGAGGATATCTGGAATTTCCGCTTTCCAGGAAGTAAACAGGAACTGATGCTCTGTGTTACGGCCTGCAGAGTGAAAACAACCTCCATGGTGGATGTTTACTGTGCTTGAAGTCTTGAAATATCAGTGTGAAGATTTACAATTGAGGACTAAATCTGCATTCATTGCAAGAGTTAAATGTTAACAGTATTACAAGAAATGTTATCTGTTATTTATTGTTTTGGTTAGATTCGTTATAATCAGATCATGTTGAATTAGATCAGAGCTGACTGAAATATGTTGTGGTTGTTGAAAGGCGGGCGCTAAACTGGATTGCTGGCTTTAAATGGTTTGTGACATTTTAAGGGTTAAGTGGAGTTTAAACAGAGTTCAAACATTTTAAGTCTGAATGGCGTCAGTGTAACAATATAAACATACAAACCATTTTAAGAATGTAAAATAGTTGACAAAAGGGTAATAGAGATCAACAAATGGCTAAACTTAAGTAGTACAGTTTGGACCTAGGCCTATAGCATGATTAAATACTAGTAGGATAAGTAGTAGTCGTAGTATAAGCTTGATAAGTAAAAGTAGTACTTATTTGTATGAAGTAA